>NC_138357.1:124079584-124679584 GCF_046562875.1 Panthera onca | reverse complement strand
ACTATATGCTATTTCAACTCAGAAACACCATTCCCGGTGATTCTTTTTTTTTAAAGATTTTATTTTTTTTCGGGAAGTTTTAGGTTCCTAACAAAATTGGGAGGGAGGTACAGAGGTTTCTCATATACCCCCTGCCCCTCACACGTACACAGTCTCCCCAGTTATCAGCATCACTTACCAGAATGGTACATTTTTTACTGAAGATGCATCATACTCCCCCCAACATCCACAGCTTACCATAGAGTTCACTCTTGGTGCTGTACATTCGGTGGTTTTGGACAAATGCACAGTGACACGTATGGCCCATTATGATGTCAAACAGACCAGTTTCACTGCCTTAGGAATACTCTCTGCTTCCCTATTCAACCCCCGACCCCCTAACCTGACGCTTTTGGGAAAAAAAATAATAAATGTTTTTCATTGAAAGTCACACGTGATAATGAAGTACAGAAGAAGAGAAGAATCAGAAAATTATCCATGCCCTTGACATTTTCAGAGTCTGTTAACACTCTCTTCTATCCTTTATAAATGCACAGGCTTGAGCACACAGGCTCCTGTTTTCACCTTGTGTGGTCAGACCGATGCGTGCTTCTTGGAGCAACCTAACATTGGCTTTCCCACTGACCTCTAGTGCGTCAACTAATGTCTTAGGTGCAGAAAATATAAGGGCAAGCATTGTAATTGGTTTTCCTTGTTGTTACTCTTGGTTTATTTTCTTGTGGGAATGTAAGGAAAAATATATATTAGAGACGTGTGCATAGTGCAGTATCACACATAAATGGTCACTAATTTGACTTTTAAAATATGTGAGTAGTCTGTAATCCTTTTCATGGTCCGCTGAGACTGTTTTCTATTTTAATGTATCTGATGCAGTGTGCCCTTTTCACAGAGTCATTTTGTTTTGAAAAGATACAGAGAAGTTAGCACTTTGTGGCGTTACAAAGCTATGAAAACTCATGTCCGCAGTCAAATGAATAATTACATATCCTCCTAACTAAATGTGTAAAAGTACACCAATGTTTATGGTTTTAACTTGCAAGTAAGAAAAAGAAACTTTTCTGCCTCAGGATGCTCATGAGAACTGATTTTTGTGTTTTTGGCAGTGTCTTTTGGGTGGATGCATATTACTGTCATCTTTCTAAAGAATTAAATGCAAATTGGAAACTAAGGGAAGAGAAATAAAATGCCATAGAAATTGCAAAGGAAGATTTATCACTTGAATATTATGAACAGTGTTGCTCAACCTTGCGATCTCTGCAACCATGATTCTCAGACATCTAAGATTAACAGAATTGAGATTGGCTGGTAAATTTCAGACTCTAGAAAGCCTCAGATAAGATGATGTGAGCATGACTCATTAACATTAAATCAGTCACTGACTTAAAAATGTTTAAGTAGATTGTACAAAATAATATTTTATTAATGCTTTCCAGTGGGAAGGAGCAAGGAGGAAATAGAAAAATATGCAAGAAGAACTCCCTTGATCTTTTCAAGTAATATGGCATGCTCGCTGTAATTGTATTATTATTAATGTGCATGTATGAGACTGGGATCAAGAGCTAATTAGATGTTTGAAGATTCAGATGATCTGAAACTATGCCAATAATGAGAGGGAGAGGCAAACTCACCCAATTAAATGAGCAGCACGCCCTGAAACTTGGAGAAAATGCAGCAGTATTAAAACTGATTTTAGCATGGAGAACAGTGTTCCAAAATCCAGGAAAACATTAAGCCTTTGGAGGAGATACTGTATTTTCACAAGGTCTTCTATTTGGAAATCAACTTTACTGATCTGTGGTGCTCGTTCAGCTGTACTGATGGAAGAGAATGGCCAGTTGATTGGGAAAACAAGTTCAAAAGGGGTCCATGAGTTTTTAACTGAATGAAATATTTTTAAGCCACTATAATACAGCTCGGTTTTAACAACATTAATTTGTGCGCCTCATTTCAGCTTTACTGTGTTCTTAGGGAGATGGAAAGTTTGCAATTTGTAAATAGGCCCGATATGCCCATTATGTGATTGTGGGTCCATTTCAAGGGTAGATTTTAGAGATGGACTTAGTTGTTTCTGTGACCTTTATGGAGTATGTGGCATGTTAAAGGCAAGACATCAAACATTGGGGCCAGCCTTTGGCTGCAGGCGGTAGACGGCATAGGTCAATACTAGTGTTATACGTATGATGGCCCTAGGCCAGAAGATCTTTCTGTCCATTGGACAATATATTGCATGTGTCCCGTGTCCGTAGCTTTGTTTCTTCAAGTCGTTGTTTTCTCTAGCCTCTTGCACATTAAGGTCCACAAGAGACTTACTTGTAAAAAGGCTTGTGTGGGCTCTCACTCGGGCGGCCAGGGGTAGGAAGGTTGTGGGAAATGCCTCTCTGTTTCTTAAAGGTCATTTTTTAAAGTTGATTTGAATGTGCATTCAGAGCCCAGACTGTTGTCTTGAGTCATAAACAGGATGGGGTTCCATCCCTATTGTTTTTCTCTCTTCTCTTCCATTAGCAAGACCTTTTGGAGCTATAAGGTAGAAATATGCAGTTACTTTCCAGTACATTTTAGAAATCCCTCTGCACAGTTCACTCTGAGAACACTCACAGTGCATTGGAAATGAGCATTTTCCCCGAGTGGCGACTCACATTATAGTCTGGAGAAAATGTTGCAGGCACCCCCACTTTAAATTAATAAAAGGTGGCTGTGGTCCTGCCGAAGGCTCCATGTTGGCTTGCAACTAAGGATGTCAACTGGTTGATTTTTGTTTCTTATAAAGTGGCCAATATGTGGTTTGGAGCTGTGATGAAGGGAAATTTTTGTAAGAGTAAGAAACCATCCTTCTGCTTTGTAATAATCCAGGAATGTGTAAATACTCACAAGCCTAAGACATTGTAATATTATGCCTGAAAACAAATACTAAGAGGAGCATCCTGTCTCTGTTGCCTTCATCTAGTTTTCATGAATGTAGCCAGTGATGAAGGCAGTAAATTAATGTACAAAACCAGAGAAGAGGAAGGGAGCTGTGAGTTGACCATGATGGTGTATCCAGACATGACAGACCTGTAAAACCCGTAGCACGGCAACCCTGGACTTAGCCGGTACAAGTCCTCAGTTGGGCACACACCCTGTGCCATCAGTCCCATAAACATTGTGAGCACATGCTTGCTCACATAACTTACTCAGTTACTTACCGCCTTCAGTCATGTTATGACTTTTATGCAGTCCGTTCCATTTTTATTTTAGTTGTTGTTTCCCTTAAAGGTCCATGAATTTTGAGTCCTAATTTGGATGGTTTGCTTCCAGGATGGCTTCTCGGATGTTGTTTCCTTCCTTCCCTTCCTTCCCTCCCTACCCTTGCCTTCCTTCCCTCCCTACCCTTGCCTTCCTTCCCTCCCTACCCTTGCCTTCCTTCCCTTCCTTCCCTCCCTACCCTTCCTTCCCTTCCCTTCCCTTCCCTTCCCTTCCCTTCCCTTCCCTTCTTTTCCTCTCTTTCCTCCCTCCTGGGTTAGTTCACCCATTTTTCTCACCCAGACATTCTCTTCTTTATATGTAATACTTGTTTTCCTGAACTATATCTTCAAGTTATGTCACCAAGGAGACTGTATAGGACATAAATTTCATGAAGCCTGACTATATTTATGCTTTGCTTCGTCAGGCTTGATTAATAGTTTGACTTGGTTTGTATCATTTTTCCTAAGGACCCTGAGATGCTGCCTTTCTACAACCACACTCACATGTGAAATGTCTAAAGCCAATCTTAATCTCATTCATTTGTACATCATCTCTCCTGATTATATATTCTACTCTCTGTGAAGTTTATTTCTTGTTGATGTCCTGAAACTTCACAAGGATTTGAGTTCTCATGCATTCATGCTACCTTTGACCCAAAATCATGAGTTTAATGATATTATATTTTAAAAATAAGTTACTCCCTTTTGTTTTTTTTCTTTCTATAAGCTGGTCTGGTATGATAGAAGCTCTTGATTGAGCAACTAAATCCCTTATACCTCAAATGGTGTGTTTATTTTTTCGCTCTATTTTCTGCGACTTTCCTTTCTTTGACTACCGTCCTACCAAGGAATTATTTCCATTCTTATATTTTAAATTTCCAAGTATTCTTTCTGGCTTTCTCATTATTTAATGCCTTTTCATATAAGTCTAATTTTTGTTAATGGATGGAAAATGATTTGAAAATTATCGAGGGCTAGGTCAGTGTGTGTGTGTGTGTGTGTTAGGGAGAGAGAGAGAGAGCGCAAGAGAGAGAGAGACATTCTGTTCCCTAAATCATATGTTTCTTTTGAGATCAGTTCTATCTTTAAATTTTTTTAAATATTTATTTATTTTTGAGACAGAGACAGAGCATGAATGGGGGAAGGTCAGAGAGAGGGAGACACAGAATCCCAAGTAGGCTCCAGGCTCTGAGCTGTCAGCACAGAGCCTGACTCAGGGCTCGAACTCACAAACTGTGAGATCATGACCTGAGCTGAAGTCGGATGCTTAACTGACTGAGCCACCCAGGCACCCCAATTCTGTCTTTAATGTACAGTTTTTTGATTATCATTGATTTTGGAGAGAGAGTGTGCATAAGTGGGGGAGAGGGGCAGAGGGAGAGGAATCCAAAGCAGGCTCCACTCTCAGCACAGAGCCTGACATAGGGCTCCATTCCATGACCCTGGGATCATGACCTGAGCCAAAATCAAGAGGTGGACATTTAACCGACTGAGCCAGCCAGGTGCCCCTGTTTTGTTTTGTTTTCTTTCCCTAGTCTTCTGCCTAACTTCTCTTTGACTAATGCCTTGGAGTTGTCAGAAGATAGGGTTGGGGGTACAAAGTGAATGATGGGACTTTCATGATGTTCCATTTTCCCACTACTTTTCCCCAGTGACTGTGAAAGCCATCCAGGTATTCAGTCCAGATGAGCAATTTGCAGACTAAAAGGTCTTGTTGGTTTGAGCTTTTGAGGGTTGGATTGAATATCAGAAAGTTCCTGAATGATGGAATAAGGATGTCCTTTTCTGTGGGATCCCAGAAATGGCCCTGGTTGTTCATTTCCTCCAGGCACTCTGTCAGCTTAGAAGGACAGGAGCCCTTTGGTGTTTGTTTTCTGTGGGGCTGAGGAGGCAGGGTGAGAAACGCCTAGGAAATCTGCCCTGTAGCCAACCTCCATTACCCAGGTGCTGTCCCACCCACGAACCTCTGCTCCATGTCTCTGAGTCTGATTTTCACTACACAATCAAGCATATCTCCTACAAGCTGGGTTGCAGGGCTCAGTTTCTTACACTTAATAGTCCTTCCAGAAACCTGGTGGAATCTGTTGTTCAGAGCTGACCACCTCCTACTTTTCCTTCTTGGCTGTTGCTATTGCTCTTCTTAAATGGTCCTCCTGGGGGCGCCTGGGGGGCTCACTCGGTTGAGCGTCCGGCTTTGGCCCAGGTCATGATCTCACGGTTGGTGGGTTGGAGCCCCACATCCGGCTCTGCGCTGACGGCTTGGAGCCTGGAGCCTGGAGCCTGCTTCTGATTCTGTGTCTCCGTCTCTCTCTGCTTCTCCCCCACCCACACTCTGTCTCTCTCTCTCTCTCTCTCAAAGATAAATAAACATTAAGAAAAAAAAATTTTAAGGGGCATGCTGGAAGAGTGATTTCTGTGTGATGATTCAAACCTGACACACTCAGAACACACTTTGCACAATGACCCCCACATTTCATGAACTTTTTTTCTTCTCCTATAAAATGAAGAGATTGGACAAATCATCTGTAACCTTCCTTCCATAATCATGGCCTTTATCCTGTTGCTGTCACATACTATAGGCAAACATCTAAAACACTAACTGAACTCTTCGCCTTTTAGAAATTTGATTCACAACCAAAAACATAGAAATTACTAATGGTAGCCTATTCCTATGAAATGTTGCCATTTCATATGACATTTCACACTTATAACTTGACCTTATTTTATTGGTAACAAGCTTCACAAGTAAAAAGATAGCCTTCTGAAAGCACAGAGTATAAAAATACTTGTATAGATTTTAAGAAAAGTATTTTGATTCTGTAAGTTTGAAAGGACATCTCAAACACTTACTTTTTAAGCAGTTTTATTTTAAACGCCAATTGTTTTGTTTTAGCTTTTTTCTGGAATAATGGAAATGGAAGTTCCGATTCTGCCTAATGCACTGAAGGCTACAGAATTATATATTATCTCTTTTCAAATAAAAGCAAAGACAGTGCCTTCCCTGTAAGGGTTCTTAGATTTTGGAGTTTGCGTCCGTCCAGCATTTGCCAGATTTATTTTACATCTGACCCCTACTGTTTGCCTAAATTAGATTGGAAATTGAAGAACAGAGGATGCCTGGAGCAAAAGAACACATTTTTTTGGATGTTTGAGCAAAGCAGCAGAGGAAACATCAGCTGGGCATTGTGACCTAGGACTCATTGAATCAGCCTGGGAATTGCTAATAGAAATGGGCCTCATATGTGAAGAAAGCATAAAGACTTAATTTCTGCAAAATGTGCAACCTGACGGTAAGGTATTTGTATTTCATTTAACGTCACTACTAGGAAGTAGCCACTCCTGGCTTTTCGTGTTTTTATACCACTTTATTCTTTCCTTTTTCCCTTTCTTTGAAAAGTCAACAAACAAAGAACAGCCACAACAACAAAAACACAGATCATTTGGTGCATAATGTCCTATAATGTGGCATTTTTTTAACGTCGGTATTGTGTATGTATTTTGAGGAGACCGTCAACGTCTTCACATACTCCTTACTACTTGCGTGGATTCGTCATTTTGGGGAATCAACCCAAGCTAAGACGTTGAAGCAAGTGCTGGAAGGAATACAGGATGAATATAATATAGATTTTGCCTTTTACCGTCTTAAAAGGGCTACAAGACAGGCCAGATCATGAGGCATAGACTTCCAAGGGCCACATTCTTGCGCCATAGAAACTAAAAGTGGAAAAGACACTCATATCACGTAAGAGGTCTTCATGTGGTAGGTCACATCTGAACTCAGTGTCAAGAATGGGCAGTATCTTGGCCTGTATTTCACCTATACAGCTGTGCCAGGACACAAGTTAGAACATGCTAGAAGAAGAGCAAATACATCAGTTTGATCGGAGCAGTGTGTGATGTCAGGAGAAGGGCAATAATGCCAGAAAGGTAGACTGCAGGTGGGTTTGGAGACTTTGAGGACCATCCGGAGGATTTTACAGTTCATAAAGTATGTAATAATTCATGCATGGCTTTTGATTCGCACCGTAGCATGGTCACAGCTGTGTTTCTGGAAGGACAATCCTAGCGGTGGAGGTTAAGGAGGAGCTCAGAGCAGAGACCGGAGATCAGGAGGGAGGAGGTTGTTAGAGAAATTTAACTAAAGTCCAGGCCAAAAACCAGGAAGGGGTGGACTTGAGAAATGTGTAGATGCTTAGGGTCTCACAAAGCCGAAGTCAAAACCATGCAAGGCTAGGCTCTTACCTTCACGCGGTGGAGACTGGGTCTCCGCGCTCGTTCACGTGCTCAAAGAATCCAGCTCCTTGTAGGACGCAGGACCTTGCTTTGTGGCTGGGTGTTGGGCAGGGACCACTCTTACCTGTTCCTACGTGTGGCCCCTTTGTTTTCAAAGCAAGCCATGATGCATTGACACCTTCTCATGCTTGGGATATCTGTGACCTTCCCTTCTGCTAATGAACCAGGGAAAGAGCCCTACTTATAAAGGACTCATGTGACACGATTGGACCCACTAGGATAACCGCCCTTTTACCTAACTCAAAATCAAATGATCAGTGACCTTATTTACATCTTCCAGAAACTCTTTGGCCTTGCACAGGATGTGCTCTCTTACAATTGTACTTCTGGGGATCAGAGCAGGGACTCTGGTGTTCCCGGCACCTTACAACTCCGCCTGCCATAGCATCTCGTAAGGGATGACTCTTCTGCAGGAGGGGCACATCTGTGCCACTTTCTCCTTCACACCAGCTGTGTGATTGGTTGCCTTTTACATTTTAACTTAAGAGACAAAGGGAAAGGAAATGCACCGGTGAGAGATAAAGAGCTACAATAAGGCATGACTGTTATCCTGAAATAATGCTGTCTCTGAAAAGTGTGGGGTAAGCACATATGCTGTGAGTTGGCACAGAATCAGCTTGTCAGGGGCTGGGAAGATACTCAGAAATGAAGGAATCTGTCACCACTCAACTCATGCCAACAAAAACGTCAGACCACATCAGCAGTGAGGGTAGTTCTGGGCTGCAGTAATGTGACAAAAATAGAGAATTATAAGTGGAGAAGATTTCAAAACTGGCCAGATCTACAACCTGAGAATTATAGTGCTTATTTTATGCCTGCAAGATGAAAAAGACAGTCATTTGAAATTTATAACAGTTGCAAGTGTGAAATTCTGACTTTCTGTGTGTATGTGACTATTATCGAGTCTTCTGTCTCCTAGAGATGGATGGAAATTCATAGACTATTCACCTCCATCTGTCTCCCTGCGCTGCAGAACCATTGCATTTCATTCAAGCTTCATTTTGTCTTCTAATCTCTTGCTGTTCTCATTAAGAGAAATTGCTGAAGTGAATTCTATGATGGGGAATCAACTTGGCTCCATGTTTTGGAAAGCAAAAGGACTAGAGAGGCAGAAATGGAATCGATAGTGAATGGAAATAGAATTTCTAATGGGACTTGTTCTTTGAGATTTTTTTTTTTAACTTAGATACCATAACACCACATTGCAATGGCCAGTCATGGTGTTGGAGCCAATGCTATAAAGACCACTGTCTGACCAGTCAGTAGGGCCCCCTAAGGACATCGAGACAAATCAGAAAGCACGTATTCATTGTTTATAATTCACTTTTGTTCTCGACCTTCCCCCCTCCTCTCTCCACATATTCTGCCATCTCTTTTTTAAAAACCTCTTTATCATTGGGGCACGGAGATGGCTCAGTCAGTTGAGAATCCGACTCTTGATTTCAGCTCAGGTCATGATCTCATGGTTTGTGAGTTCGAGTCCCACATCAGGCTCCACGCTGATGGTGCGGAGCCTACTTGGGATTCTCTCTCTCCCTCTCTCTCTCTGTCCCTCCCCTGCCCGCCCACTCGCTCGCTCTCGCTCTCTCTCTCAAGAAATAAATAAATAAAAACTTAAAAAGCTCCTTATCATTTAATTGTTTAGGTTTTCTAGGAGTTCAAAAACTGTCATAGAATCTTCAGTCTTTCTTTGTCACACATTTATATGAAACCTCTTGTAAGTTTTCTTTTGATCAACATGGTTATATTTATTTTCAACATATTCCTTCTTGGGGTGAGACATTTCATAGCGAGCTATGGCTTTTATGACCACTGATTATCATAATTTCAGAAATGCTGCCACTATATAAGTAGCATATTTCAAATCAATCCAAGCTGGCATAAAACTCCATTTATGACATTCATAATAGACATACATAACTACAGGACCACTATTTATCTTTTTAAACCTAGCCTACTAGAAACTAAACATGTATAAAGACTGATAGACTAAAAAAAGTTGAAAGACACTTTTGAGAAGTGTGAATTTTTCTTCATAGGAGGCAGATTTCACACACACACACACACACACACACATATATATACAAGTGGAGTTAAGTGTTTGTTTTTTTTAAAATAAGCTCTAGATTCGCACTCTACTCTCTTTAATATGGGGATGTGGTACAATTAATGGAATTATATCACATTTTAAATTCAAATCACATTGTTTCTGCTTGTCTCAAATCTTGTTTTAGACATTAGATATTTAATTGAATTGGTGAAGAAGCAAGTTATTTAAATATAGGTATTTTATAATGTCTAATTCAAAGATGATGGCATTAAAGTGGCATTTTGTGAGATATTGTAAACACACTGCTCTACAACATTTCTTAGTTGTTCGGATTTAGAATAAAATCCCAACATTAAAGTTGAAGTACTTCCCATACTGTGTTTCACATTTTGTTCTTGGCCCCAGGGAAAGTCACTTTGGAATGTAGTCAGTGTTTTTCCTTGTGGGAATGGGAAAGATGTGTGTAGGGTTATTTGCCTACATTTTCCCAAAGGAAACTTTAAAACCTTAAATGTAGCCTCCAGCTAGTGGTCGTCTTAGTTTTCTAGAACTAAAGCATGGATAAATTGTGAACCCGAGAAGTGTATCTTGATGCCCAGAGAAAAGCTGGCTCAGAGCTGTGGAATGCTCTGGAATCCATGCTTGGATGCCTATGGTTGGTAGAAGGAACAGAGAAGTGAGATTGGAGAGGGGAAATTCCAGCCCATGAAACAGGCAGCATGGAATGACAAATTAACAGTCAAATACTGTTTCAGATATGATTTTACCCCAGAGAAAAATTACATCTCTTCTTTCTCCACATGTCACAGAACTGAAAAGTCCCAAACACCATTTCCCAATCCCAGAGACAATTTCTTTTTTCTTAAAATGAAGTGAAACGTGTCTTGGTCGAGATGGCACTTAATTATGTTTTTGCTGTTGCTGAAAGGGGCCACAGGTGACCTCAGGACAAGCATTTGGAAAGCAGAGATGTGAGGACGTATGGCCATCTTGGTGATGATCAGCACCTCAAGGGACTGGACAGAGCCCAGGATTTGCTTATATCCTGAAAACATGACATGAGCTAAGACATAAACAGGAAGATTTAGATGTACAAACACACTCACAACTAAACAGGTCTTCTCTCTAAGTAGGAAAGCAGGACCTAAGAAATTCTTGGGCACAACCACCCTTTCACACACAAGTCAATTATTATGAGTAATATTACACCATATTCATGGTTTTAAAATCACTTTGATTCTCAATGATTGTGGATTACTGACATATGTTTGTGTTTTGGTCTCTCAGTGTGGTCTTAAAAATTTTAAAGTGTCACCCATTCAAGAGTGAACCATTGGGTATGACGAATGGCTCGTCAAAGGTGTTTAAAGTTCTTAGAATTACTGGCAAGCATTGTAAGAGAGATAAGACTGTCTTTAAATCAGAAGTGTTTATTTATTATTATTTTTTTAATATGAAATTTATTGTCAAATTGGTTTCCATACAACACCCAGTGCTCATCCCAACAGGTGCCCTCCTCAATGCCCATCACCCACCCTCCCCACCCTCCCACCCCCGATCAACCCTCAGTTTATTCTCAGTTTTTAAGAGTCTCTTATGGTTTGGTTCTCTCCCTAACGTTTTTTTTCCTTCCCCTCCCCCATGGTCTTCTGCTAAGTTTCTCAGGATCCACATAAGAGTGAAAGCATATGGTATCTGTCTTTCTCTGTAGGACTTATTTCACTTAGCATAACACTCTCCAGTTCCATCCGCGTTGCTACAAAAGGCCATATTTCATTCTTTCTCATTGCCAAGTAGTATTCCATCGTGTATATAAACCACAATTTCTTTGTCCATTCATCAGTTGATGGACAGAAGTGTTTAAAATACAATTGTTTAAGATACTTTAGAACCTGAATGTTCAGTAGGATACAGCTGATTGTATAGCATCACTGTTTATGGGTTTAAAAGTAAGCCGAGGACAACCTCACCATGTGTACGCTGTCCTCCCAGATCCTGGGTATGCATCTGGGCTCGAACCTTCCCTGAAGAACTCTGACAGGAGCAGTGCATGTTTTATGCGTATTTTCCCATTTCTTCACGTGTCTGATCCCACGGTTAGGATTCCTCTTTACCTGTTAGAGAAACGTCAGTAATCTGTCGATGCCCCTCACTGTTGTTTCAAAACTGCTATCGTATTTTTTCACAAAATCAACTGTTTCATCATACTTTGGCAGAAGGGTGGGTTGACGAGTGTGTCTAGTGTATCAAGTTAATGCAAGCTCAACACAGACCACTGTAGCTTTTCTTAAACTTTGTGCTGAGATGTCTCACACACCTTGCCTATGTTGCCCAATGTATTAGTTATTAGTTATCTATTGCTGTGTGGAAAATTACCACATAATGTCGTGGTGTTTGAAACAACCAAAACTCATGTATTATTCACATCATCTGTGGATCAGGGGTCTGGGAAGGGTTTACCTGGTCCTTGGCTTTGGGGTTTCTCACAGGCTGCCATCAAGATGTCTGTGAGGGCTGTATTCTCAGGGCTTGACTGCCAAGAGTTGATTCTAAGCACAAACGGTTGTTGGCAGCCTTCAATTCTTCACCAGTTGTTGGGCTGTGAGCCTCATTTCTCTGCTGGATGTTGGCTGAATGCTGCTCCCAGGATCTTGCCATGTAGGCCTGTCCAACATGGCAACTTGCTTGATCGAAGCCTGCAGTCCTAGAACACAGTGTAGAACGTGTGTGAGCAAGGTGGAGGTCATCATGTTTAGTAGCCTCGTTGGAGAAGTGTCCTTTGCCATGTTCAAGTCACTGGTCAAGCACCGCACTGAAGAAGGGGGGTGATATGAGGGCATAAATACCAGAGGTGGGAACCACAGGGTGGGGAGTGCGGTCTTACAGTTGGCTCACCCCATTTGTGTCATGCCCTCTCACTTTCCATGTTAAAGTTTTGAGGCAGACATCTCTTTCTGTGGAAGCTCTTCCTTAAAGTAGACTGGTCATAAATACTAAATGTCCCCCCACCCCCAGAAATGAAAGACTCCGTTCTTGCATATTCCTGGAATTAGGATGTCTCTCCCCCTTTAGGGATTATGTGGCCCCATGCTACTCATAGTGTATGCTATGGATCACCTGGGAGCTCATTAAGATACGAATTCTCAGGTTTCACCCTAAAACTAGAATCAGCATTTTAGTGCGTTGCCCAGGTGACTTGTGTACACATTGAAGTTTGACAGGTATTGATCTAGTCTGGTGCTTCTTACCATAGCTGCACATTGGACTCACCCAGGAAGTTTTAACAGTACATGTATCTGGGTCACATCTTCAGGGGGTTGCATTTTATTAGCCTAAAACATGGCCTGCACAAGTTCCTTACATGAGTCTGGGTATAGCTATATAGCTAGGATACAGAAGTGTTAATGTATTCTAGCGAGCATTGTAATAATCCTTGATAGAGAGGAAAATTCCAAACAATTTTGCATATATCATTAAAAAAATTTTTAATGTTTACTTATTTTTGAGAGACAGAGAGAGAGAGAAACAGAGAGAGAGGGAGACACAGAATCTGAAGCAGCCTCCAGGCTCTGAGCTGTCAGCACAGAGCCTGACATGGGGCTCAAACTCACGAACCATGAGTTCATGACCTGAGTCAAAGTTGGATGCTTAACCGACGGAGCCACGTAGGCACCCCTGCATATATCATTTTTAATTTGTTTTTATGTAAAATGAAGTTAAATTAAAAATTTTTTGAAGGGTGCCTGGGTGGCCCAGTCAGTTGAATGTCCAACTTTTGATTTCAGCTTGGGTCATTATCTCATGGTTCATGAGTTTGAGCCCCACATCAGGCTCTGCACTAACGGTGTGGAGCCTGCTTGGGATTCTCTGTCTCCCTCTCTCCATGCTGCTCTCTCTCAAAAATAAATAAATAAACAAATTTTTTTTTTGTCATATGGTAGAGTTGTAGATGCCTTATGCCAGTCTGGTTTAATTTTAGTGCTTCATCTTGATCACAAATGAATGAAGACAAACACTTCCTGAAATTCTTGATAATTTGCCTACAAATGAAAGATTTTAAAATCTGAAAGGAGACTATTGGACCACTTTGAGAAGGCATGTTGTCAATTTTTATTGTTGATATGGCTTAGTAAGTGTAGAGAACCATCAAGTTGCATACTGGTTCCATTCCTTAAGAGCTGCAAGTTGGGTTTGTAGTTGTCCAAGGACATCTAAATTCAAGTCTAAAAATTCGCTTAGTTGAAGGGGTGGATTAGCCATCAGCTGATATATAAATTGTGATATTATAAATATTAGTATTTAATTTGAAAAATATCCTGAACACCGAGTCTGCCTTAAGACTCAAAATGAAGAGACACGTATAAGAAATATGTCCATTTATACAGAAGGTACATTCACTTTGGAGAAATAGATATGACCTTTATAATTCAGCTCTCTGTTTAATTGAACACAGTGGGGGAGAAAAAGCTACACAGGACCAAATGAGCACTGAACGGGGGGACAGGAGCTAGAGGTGGACGAGGGAAAGTGCCCTCAGGCCTCCAGGTTCAACTGGGGACACACAGCGTAAGTGGATACCTCCCTGGTGACACGGGTGTGGCAGGGAGAGTGAGAAGGAAGAGTCACTGTATTATTGGCTTTTTGGAGTAGAAAGGGGCTAGGAATAGGAAGAATCGACGACCAGTAAGAATGGAGAGGGAACAGGATGGGCAGACCAGAAACAGCCCTTTGGCCACTAGAGGAAATTTGGAGGTTTTGTAAGAGTGAAGACAAATTAAATAAAAGCCTGAGAGACAAATACTAAGAAAGGAATGAGAAATGCATGATCTCTGTGTTGGAGGTTGCAGATACAGGGGCAGAAAAATCCGATAGATATGAACCTCTAAACTGGGGTGATAGATATTCCAGTGCACATGAGGATATGAATGGATAAAGGAGTTGTGGTGTATGATATAATGGAATAGTACTCAGCCATGAAAAAAATGTGAGCTTCCCATTTGGGACAACAGAATGGAGCTAGAACGTATTATGCTAAGTGAGATAAGTCAGGCAGAGAAAGAAAATATTGTATGATTTCACTCATATGTGGAATCTAAGAAACAAAAAAAATGAACAAACAGCAGCAGCAGACCCATAAGTACAAAGAACAAATGAACAACAAAAAGCAGAAATAGACCCATAAGTACAAAGAACAGATGAACAAACAGAAAGCAGAAACAGACCCATAAGTACAAAGAACAAATTGATGATTGGCCAGACAGGATGGTGAGGAGCTAGAACAAGGTAGGTAAAGACAAGTGACTGATACAGACTTCCAGCAATGGAACGAATAAGTCATGTATTGTGACAAATGGGAGCCACACTTGTGGTGAGCAAAGTGTAAGGTATAGAGTTGTCGGGTCCGTATGTTGTACACCTGAAACTGATGTGACAGCTGTATCAGCTGTATTTCCATTTAAAAAAAGACACAATGACAAAGTTGTCACCAAATGCCTCAGGGGCAGTTGGCCTACAGTAAGCCACCAGAAACACACTGCCTTTTTCCATAATCAATAAGAAAGTTAGACTTCATGAAATCCCATCCTCCCCAAATTTGAAGCCAGCAGAATCTTTTGAGACAGAACTCTTTCTTTTTCATGGATTTATATCAGCTTACAGTGTAATGTTTATGAATCGGAGCCTGATTTTTGCTACTCTCACTTTGAAGTTAGTTTTTCCCCTCTTTTGTGTTTTAATTGTGTTTACTTTTTTCCACTCCTAAAATTGTCTTTAAATTTTGAAAATGAAACAAATGGTGTTATCCAAAAGGGAGTCATCTCTCAGAGGTAAGACTCATTGGGAAATGATGCGTTCCGACAGAGACTGGGCAGGACTGACAGCTGTGTCCATAAAGAGACGTTGCTTTGCACATGGTCCTCATCCTTTCCATTTACGTTGGACCAAATAATTCAGTTAGAACACAGTAGTCTTACCTGGCCCTCGTCACAAGTAGTCACAGGAAGCATTTGCACTGTGATTCTTGTATGAATCTAGCAATATCCTGGTGGAAAGATGCTGTCTCTTATTTCTTGGTCCTTGTGCCAGATTCCTGGGCACACAGCAGCCTCTTTGCAAACACTTGTCAATCAAATTAGGCTTCAGCCATGGGAACACAGAAATCAAACTCAGTCCAATTCACTGGAGACTCCGTGGAAACCCAAGGAAAAAAAAACAAAACATCAAAATCCTAGCACAGCCAAAGACTAAAAGAGTGGCTTAGAATGGTCCTGCTCCAATTGTACACAAATCTACGGATGTCTCAGATATATTTTTCACTGGCAGAACACACTGTGAAAATACGTATGTGCTTTTTAATTTTAGCTAAAGGAATATTTCTTGATTGCTTCCTTCCTATCTCAAATTGGCCCAATATAGCCAAGGAAATGACCAGGAATAAGGTTAAACTTGGACTTGTACAGTTTTTAAATTAAAGAAACAGTTCATATCAATATTTAATATTAAATTAGTCTATGATTTCCGTATGGTAAATATTACTTGAAATCGGAGTTGTTTAAATGTTTACCTTAATATCTTTATATAGATTTTTTTCTTTCAGGAAAAAGATTTTGCTGTAAATATTGCTGTTTTACTCATTAAAAGGAGATGGCCTGTCTTTTAAATCTGTTAGAAAGAGAAAAAAAAAACTATTAAATTTAAAAGTCTTTAGTAAGATTTGTTGGGTCATACATACTAGAATGAATGTACAGCTTTTTTTTTTTTTTTAATGTACAGCTTTTATATTACCAAAGGAGAAATACCCGAGAGTATTTGTCTAGCATTATCCTTGTCTGTCTTGAAAAAATAAAGAGATATATTACAATTAAAGAGGACAGGGTATGAATAGGTGAATAATTTAAAAATTATGCAAGGAAAACCTAAGAGTAAAAAACAGAAATACCACCAGCCACCCAAGTAAAACAGAGAGCTGTTTGGAAATACAGATTCCCAGGACATAACCCTGGATATTCTGATTTAGACAGTCTGAGATAGAACCAAATAGTCTGTATTTTTTACTTAAAGTCCAGTGAGTGTGCTATTAATTTCAGGTGTACAGTATACTGAACGAACACTTCCATGCATCATCCAGTGTTCATCACAACTAGTGTTCTCCTGAGTCCCCATCACCTATTTCTCCCACCTCCCACACACCCCGCCCCCTTCTGGTAACCATCCGTGTGTTGTCTATAGTTAACGTCTATTTCTTGGTCCACCTCTCTCTCTCTCATCCCCTTTGCTCATTTGTTTTGTTTCTTAAGTTCCACATATGAGTGAAATCATACGGTATTCCTAACCATCTATATTTTAAGAAAAAACACAGAAAATGTGGCCATTCAGGGACCCAACCTTGTTCGTCATTACTTGTGCTATTTGTCACAAAATACAAAGCCAGCTCTTCAAAACCTAATGTTTTTAGTAGCTGCTGCAAAGCTCATTGAGCAGACAGGTCTTGTGTTCTGAGCCCAACATTGTGTGATTCCTGTGAAGGATGTATGGCTCATGCATCTCCCTCTCCTCTTGAAACATTCTGCTTTACAGTGTATGAAACATGCATGTACACAGAAACTCGTATAATTAAGTAACTATGAGATAAGAGCCAAGTGCCATGGGACTAGAGGATGAGGAATGTTTTGACTGGGATCGAATCAGAGGAGTCTTAGGAGAAAAGATGCACGAAGCAGAGTCTTGAAGCAGAAGGAAGGTGTGCACTTTGGGAGAATGGAAGAGGCAATATCCTACTCTTGACCGAGGAGAGGGTTGTGACACTTGCCCTGTGCTCAGGAAAGAATGAGTTCTAGCATATGGCAGCATGACCTGAGACACACAGACAAACACTGTTGGATGAGATGTGTTTGAACAAGCAGCTTATGGAGATAAAAAGCAAGGGTCAGAGAGGTAGCAAAGTGGGGAGCTGCTGAAATAGGAAATGAGATCAGGAGTATGGGGGCCATGGTAAAGGGGAGACAGCAGAGCACTTCCAAAGCTGATCAAAACATACCATATTTATAGTGCCCTGATGGCCACAGAAAGCACCTCTGGGGCAGATGTTAACCACCACCACCCCACCCCCCAGATGCCATTTCCATTCTCTGAAAGCCAAGCTCAGGACCAAAGCTCATCCCCACTCTCTATTGCCTTCCCAGGCACTGTCCACCATGCCCAAGGCTTCAGCTGCTGTCTAAATGTGGGTGGCCCCCACATGCTGTCTCCTTTCCTGTTGTGGCCCTCACATCCCTACTTGGCTATCTCGATGTCACCTGCAACTTGAGTGTACTACCCCGTGTCCGTAAGTGTGTCACAGGTTGCCATCAAGTCTTTCCTGGGAGAAGCTTACTGGACACCACTGATGAACCCTTTTTTTTTTTTTTTCAAGACAGCAGAAACAGTTACCTCTGCACAGGTGATTATGCCCCACCTTTCTCCCCTGTCAGCTGGAAAACGTCTCATCTTTAACATTGCCCCTCCACGGTGTTAGAGGGTCTGGCTGCAAATCACTTCTCCAGGCTCCCTGGGTACTGGTCTTTGGCTCTTTCTCTCTGGGCAACAACAATGCAGATTTTTTTCAGCTTCTTGAACACTCCCTGCTTCCTCTAGCCAAACCCCTTTGCACATAAACACTGTTCTTTCCACTGGAATCTTCTTCCCTCCCTTCTTCTCCTTCTCCAAGATTAGTTGTTTATGCGTTCATCAGATCTTGGTTTTAAGGTCAGGTTCCCATAAAGTACTTCCTGAACTCCTAGATTCAGCCATGAGGCTACATGCTTTTTGTCAACACTGTTCGGTTCCCTTGTACTACTAATCACAGCACGTAACAATTTTTGTATTTTATTATTTTCCTTAGCATCTCTCCTGATTATTATTAACCCATGATGGTAGGAATTGTAGTTGTAGGCAAAGACATTATTTGAAGGAGTTAATGAATGAATAAACACATCAGTGTGTAGGAGGATATTAAATATTTAAGCTAAAAAAGAAAGTTTGTATTTTATTCTGGAGGTAAAGTTTTTGTGTGTGTTTTATTTTGCTTGTTTTTGTTTTTGTTTTTGTTTACCAAGGTGGATTATGGTATCATATTAACTTTGGGAAGAGATATTAACTTTAGGTGACCATCCTATGGAGGATATAGAACAGAGGTAGGGGTGTTGAGAAAGTCTAGACAGACTTTGTCATAAGACGGAACTACAGAAGGGCTGAGGGGAAAGAGAGAGAGGGCGCACACGTCAGTGAAGTGATGGGGTTCGGTCACCAGCACTTGATGAGTCAGTGGATTCATGGGGAAAGGGAAAAGGTGAAATAGGGGTCAGAATGCCTTTCCAGTGTCTAGGCTGGACATATGGAAAAGCAAATGGCACCGTAACCCAAATCAGGAAAGTTGTAAGTAACCGCAGGACTGATTAATTCCAGTTTTCTGTCATGATCACAGCTAAGGAGATGGCCTCTGCTGTAGCTCACGGACACCATCAGTTATTTCCCATTCAATTAAAACATACTCCAAAGTGGTCAAAACCAATGCATCATTCACTTGTAACAAATTGTACTGGTACATTTTATAAATGTCAGGGGAGTGACTTCCTGCAAAGCTGACCACGTGGAGATTTGTAATGTTGGCGTTACTTTATTTACTTATATGCATTTTATATTTCTAACTTTATTTTGAGAGAGAGAGCACACACACGTGGAGGAGGGGCAGAGAGAGGAAGAGAGAAAGAATCCCAAGCAGGCTCCGCAGTGACCGCATTTACGCAGGGCTCCAACTCACAAACCGTGAGATCATGACCTGAGCTGAAATCCAGAGTTGGACACTTAACTGCCTGAGCCACCCAGGCGTCCCTGCATTTTATATTTGTAAAGTGATAGACACAAACAGTCTTCAGGCACAATCTTCATTCTTCAGATATTTTCTGTTCTCAAAACTCTATGTGAAGTAACCAGATAGATGTAGTAGACTAGATCTTAGAGCTTAAATTACATCAGTTACTTTAAAGGAGCTTTCAAGGCTACTTGAGAGTATCTGTGCATGATTTTCTTTTTAAGATCCCAGGTAAGCTTGATACATTTTGGTCGTGCAGATGTGATGCTTTTAAGCCTTAAGAATACAGAACTGGAGAGTTTTATTAATCTAGTTAACTACTAAGTAATTAGAAAAGACAGCAAGGACAGGCAGCCAACATAAGCAGTGAGGTGCTACGATGGTTAGTCAATGGTAATTCTCCCAAACCCTGCACCCTGTGCTTTCCAGTATGGTCGCCAACTGAAACTACGTTTGCATTAGGCAGCATTAAATCAAACTTAAAAGCAAGTTCCTCTGTTGCACTAGCCACCTTTAAAAATGTGATTCCATCTTGGAAAGTGCAGTTGTGAAAGATGTTTGTCACTGTAGAAATTTCTATTGCACAGCCCCTGGAAAGGTTTCTTCACTGTCCAACTCCGATAGCCAACATGTTTGGAACTAATGTTGTTAGAAGGAGCAATTAATTTCTTCCTGTCAAGTCAGCTTCCTCAATCTAGGAGTTCTTTTAAGGCCAGTTTTCTTTCCCCCCGATTTAATAATATGAACTGGACTCTATTATATTCCTGCTAAAATGTGTATATGCAGCAATGGAATAAACCTTCTGTTTCCCAGCACTCATAGTTGTATTGAGATCCAGTAAGAGGCAGGGAAGCTGAAAATGAGAATGTCAACATTGTCCTCTGCCTGGGTCTCCCACTCTCGATGTCACTGCATTTGAAGGTTCTTTCCACGGTGGATTGCAATGTGGTTTGAACTAACCAGTGTTCATGATTCTGTAGGATTTCACAGGTGGGGCAGAAGGAAAGGAAAGGATGGATAAATAAATCTTACTAGTTCCCAAAGGACACTGTATGTGCAGTTACTTTTCTTACTGGTTTTAACTCGTTTATTCAATTAGGTTTACTGGGCTTACCTCACCCTAAAACAATTAGTGGTAACTTACAGAAACATTTACAATGGCCTAGGGAAAATCGATGTAATTAGAGTAAAGGAAAGTAAGGTTAGGATAATAAACCCACGCATGAGCTAGATGCTTGGTACGGCGGAAGGCATACTGTTGAATTCTGTTTCTCAAAGCAGAAACCAAGGGTGACCCAAGAAACACAGGTCACGTGCAGGTGTTTCAAGCATTTCTCCATGAGGATTAAAGTGCACAACCTAGCTGTGATGACAACTGGGTCGCACAAAGTGTGTTAGCTACTGGCAAGAAGATAGTTCGGAGTCTTGTCTGTTCACAACCAAAGGCCAGTCTGTATGCCTTCCCCGACTCTGACACAGAGGCCCAAGTAGGCATATTCTTAAGAAAACTAATGACCTTGTTATGAAAACACACAACTTTCAATCGATGTCCATCAGAGAACCGACTGAAGAATCATCTCCAAACAATATTCATATTGAAGAAACTGTCCTTTGTAATGGAATGAGTTTATTTCCCAATTACCTGCATTTATATTTTAAAGTGACTTCTGCTTTTTCAGGGACATGCATATGCATATATGTGTAAAGAGTTATGATTGTCTTCCTGTGCCTAAGAATTGGTGTCCCTAAGAGTTGTATTCGGAACGAACTGAAATGAAAGTGGCAGTTTATGGCTCGGGATCAGAGCAAAGTTAGCCGCCTGCCCAGGGTTTTAACCTACCCTTGACCTTGTTAGCACAGTGTTATAAGTGACCTCCTAACCACCAGCTGGGTCCTGTTACTTGATCTTGTTGTATAACTTGTCTCTCAATGTCATTTACATACCAGTCCTGGCTCCTTTTTCAAACAAAGCAGTTGCTTTGGTAATTTGGGTCAAATTTTATTTTTCCTGTTAACTAGGTAATTACCTCCTTCTCTGTTATAAGTAGGCAGGCAAGTGTAGATGTTCGACTCTAGAACTAATAGGTTGCAGACAACCTACTCGAAACCCTCCCCTTTCTGTCTAGAGATCATCATCAGCGTGAGTGCAAGCAAAAGAGTGCCTGGGGGTAAATTCAAAACAGGGATTCATTTGCGCTTTCACAAAATTTAAACCGACAGTGGACCCATGAACTTACATTTACATTGAAATAAGACTTTTTCGTACAGGATTGTATGTGACTCACTAGCTTAAGTTAGAAAGCCACATGATTTAAAACTTCAAACATATAGCTTTCTAAATGTGTAAATCAAGACTAGGGATTTCTTAGGAAATCTTATCTTAGGAAAGGGGACATTTGCATCCGATAGACGTATGAGCAAATTGGCTGGTAAGTGTAATAAAAACATCACTTTAACATCCTGGAATGCTGCTTTAAAGGGCATCCAAGATAAAATGACTGACTCAGAGAGAAGTATACCACATATCGTAGTTACAAAATGTCATTTCAAGGATCAACAATGTGAGTTGTAAGTGCGTATGATTTTTCCAAGTATAGTGGTGTTTTTAGAGGGATGGTGATGTTTGAAAATGAAATTGTAGTTTAATCCGGCACAGTATCTTTCTTCCACCTTGGTAGACATAACGATTTCTATTGAAGGCACATGCTCCAGTTTGGGGACTAATTTGTCAAAGTTGAACAGACCTCACTGACCTTTGTCAGTCATTTGAGAATCTAAAGTCATCTAATTTAAAGGAATATGTGTTTAAGATGCCACTGAGGGGCGCCTGGGTGACTCAGTCGGTTAAGCATCTGACTTTGGCTCAGGTCATGATCTCATGGTTCGTGGGTTCCAGCCCCGTGTCGGGCTCTGTGCTGACAGCTTGGAGCCTGGAGCCTGCTTCAGGTTCTGGGTCTCCCTGTCTCTCTGGCTCTCCCCTGCTCACGCTCTCTCTCTGTCTCTCTCTCGTCTCTCACAAAATTAAACACACACAAAAAAATTAAAATAAAAAAATGCCAGGTGAAACCAGGGACTTTGTAAATGCAATTACAAATCCCTAAAATTAGAAAAAAGTTAAAATGAAAACTTAACATTTTTCTAACCTGTAAGGTATGGTTTTCAAGTTAATCGTAACAAATTTTATATATATAAGTAATACATTTTATTTCGTCGTACAGAGAACTGTCAGTAAACTTCTGGTTCAAATGCTTTCATAAGTATTTTTAATTTCTGACACTTATCTGAGATCTTTCAGTGTGGGTTTCACCAAAATCACATTAGTCATATCAGTTGAAATAATGTTCACTTCCACTTTGTACCACATCGAGAGCTGATGTTTATGTCTGCTCTTGCGCGGGTGGCTTCATGGCTTTGAGCAAATAGCTTTTGGCCTTGGTTTTGTCTGGGAAATGTGCTGCTTGAACTCAAAGATCTCTGACTCTTAGAATGTCCCCAATTCTAAATGATCGATGGAGTTCAGTGCTGAAAGCAGTTGCCATTAGGACTTAATAAAATTGACAGTACTGTCCCGGGCACCATTTCATTGATCTCTTCCCAATGACCCTACTCTCATTTTATTTAAAAAAAAAAAAAATTTGTATGTTTATTTTTGAGAGACAGAGAAAGAGAGACAGAGCACAACGGGGGAGGGGCAGAGAGAGAAGGAGACAGAATCCGAAGCAGGCTCCAAGCTCTGAGCTGTCAGCACAGAGCCCGACACGGGGCTCGAACCCACGAACCGTGAGATCGTGACCTGAGCCGAAGTCGGACGCTTAACCGACTGAGCCACCCGGGCGCCCCTTACCCTACTCTCATTTTCTGTGATGACTTTTTTTTCCTTTCTGCTTCTCTGGCTCTTCCTTCCCAATTATAAAGAACTATAAATAGTTCTTTTACCAGAGTGGTATTCTCAGCTACATTTTTACCCTGAACAAATATTCCATATTTTCCCAGTCATGGATACTTTCTCCCAAATCCCTCCAATTCCCAGTAGCACAGACACCAGTGACTGGTAACTCCCACGTTTCTATCTCTGTCGTGAAACCTTCTCACTTACTCATCCTTTAACCTAGAAAACGTTTGACTTCTCTGGTTTTACCAGGGGCCCCTTGAATTAAAGATTCCCAAAATTCAGTTTATTATTTCCCTCAAATCTGCACCTCCCACATGCCTCTCCTGGATTAAGAGCACCACCATGTACATAATGGATCAAGTCCCAAGCCTTGTGTACACTTTCTGTGTCCCCCTTACATTTAATAACTGGATGTTTAATCACAGTCTAAGTCCTGAAGATTCAATGCACTTACTATTCCTGTCAGCCATCTCTGTATTCTAGCAGCTGCCAGGGCTTTTTTTTTTTTTTTTAATTTTGATGATTGTAAAACACCCCGAATTATGTCTTCCTATATTTTAAAACTATTCCCACACCAAATCATACTCCAGACAACTGGTGGAGTGAGCAGCAAAAAGAAATCTGTTACATAAATCCCTTTGTTCAGTTTTTTTCAGTGGTTCCTTATTAAGATAAAATCCTACTTCTTTAGCATAGTTGGAGAGGAACTTTTATAACCCTCTAAATTTCCACCTATCCCACTGTCTCCGCCATAGCAGGGTGTTCTGTTCATTCCTTTTTTTTTGTAAGTTTATTTATTTTGTGCGTGCGTGCACAAGCGGGGGAGGGGTGCAGAGAGAGAGAATCCCAAGCAGGCTCTGCACTGCAGAGCCTGATGCAAGACTCCGACTCACAGACTGTGAGATCATGACCTGAACTGAAATCAAGAGTTGGTTGCTTAACCGTCTGAGCCCCTAGGCTCATGTCCTTCTTAATTACCTGCGGTTTCCTTCTCTACCCACCTGTGCTAATTCTCCAGTCTCTACTTAAATCTTACCTCCCTGCGTAGCTTTCTTAGGCATACAAACATCCACGCTTGCATCTACACACATCTCCCCCAAGCATTTACAATGGGGTTGATAACTGTATGTTGACTTGCGTTTATCTCTTCTTCTCTCTTACCCCCTAAAGTTCTTCTCTATGTAGAATGCACACGAACATGGAGCACCTTCTTGGCTCTCGATTAATACTTGTGAGTGAATAAACACATAAATAGGGAATAGTCCAGACAGTAATAGGAAGTCCTGGACAAGTGGTGTTAGAATGTGAGGCAACATGGCAGCATTGAGACAGTCTCAAGGCTGGCTCCTTAGACCTCCAAGGAGAGCATCACAGGGGTGGAAGCTTGCATGTTTTGGGGGCTCGGGGGTGTTTAATGGTGCTTGTAATCAAGCCCTGCTCCAGGAAGAGTAAAATTTGAACAGATGAATATGAATTCTCTTTCCAGTAGAATGCATTGTAGTCATTTGGGGCACAACCACATGGGGATGTTCAGGAGGCAGTTGGAAAAGAGAAGCGTGGAAGGAAAACCTGAGACTTAGGAGAGGAAGTCACTGGCCTGGAGATGTAATTGTAGCCGTGGAGGTGGATGATACTGCCAAGAATTGAGAGAAAGATGATGACTGATTATAAATCCTGAATCAGTGTCAACATCAAGGGGCAGGTGGGGGCGGAAGAGAGAGGATCCAGCTGGAAAGATTCAGGAAGTGCAATCATAGAGAAAGAAGACCGAGAAATCGGAGAAAAACGCATATCAAAGAGAAGTGTAGTGTACAATTTCAAATGCTGCAAAACTGATCATGCTTACCATTTTTAGGTTAAAAAAATATATTATATATATATATATATATATATATATATATATATATATATATATATCTGTTAGAGCAAACTCCAAAAACAGTTTCAGTTTTACAGTAGAGGTGGAATGTGTATTGCAAGAAGCTAAAAGCATTAGAAAGGGAAAAGAGGAGGCATTATTGATGTTAGAGTGTTATTTTGCATTATTATTCTTTGCATCAAAGGGAAGAAGAATGGGTGGAAAACTTTAAGAAAAAAAGAATTATTTCAGTGCAGAAAAGTTGAGCGTGTCTCTGTGTTTGGGGGAGGTTAGCAGTAGCAAAGTACAGACTGAGGATGAAGGAGGGACGTCAGATTGTGGAGACTGACCCCAGGGCCATGAGGTAAGGGGACGAGGGAGCTGTTGTACTGACGCGAGATGGGTTGTGAATTCTGCTTATGTCTGCAGCAAGGCTGAAACAACACAGGGGACTTTGGGGATGAAGGGTAAGTAAGAGTGAATGACGGGTAACATACTAAAACCCAGATTCAAAGTACAGAAAATCCATTTCTTAGGGGCGAAGGATCTGTGCAAGAAAGAATGGTCTCAGGCATAACAATAGAATTAATTTTGGGGGCGCCTGGGTGGCTCAGTCGCTTAAGCGTCTGACTCTTGGTTTCAGCTCAGGTCATGATCTCATGGTTTGTGAGTCCGAGCCCTGTGTCCGACTCTGCACTCACAGTGTGGAGCCTGCTTGGGATTGTCTCTTACCCTCTTTCTCTGCCCCTCCCCTGCTCGCTTACTCTCTGTTTCTCAAAATAAATTGATAAACATTAAAAAAAGAAAGTTTAAAAAATCTCATTGCCTTCAAAATTAGTCCAAACTACTTAAGCACCATCTGGCCCACCACACTTTTCCATTCTCCCATGCCAGGATTGCCCTCACGTACCCTTGGTTTGGATTTCTGTCTGTGCCTCATACATACCCCATGATCACCTACCAGGAATGTCTGGAATATGTCCCTGTGCCTACCCCCTAAAATCCTTCTGTTCAAATGCCATTGATCCTTTGAGATTCAAGCCAAACACTATTTCATGTTTACCAGGTTGATGGCTTCAACCTTGCCTTACATATGCAGACTTTCCAGCTCCCACAGTCATGTGAGCTGTGACCTAAAAATCTCTCTTTCTCTCTTCTGTCTCTGTCTCTCCATGTATATAACACACATTCTATTGATTCAGTATCTCTGGGAGACTCATTAATTTGTTATTAGCCAGTCATTTTTGTCACGTGCCTCCCTGTACCACATCGTATTTTCTAAATTCAGTCTTGTCCTTCTTTTTCCTCTGCCCATCATTATGCCTAGATTGCCCCTCTGCTCATCATGACCACTAGAGATCAAATCCATATCCCTTCTTATTAGGACGTCCCTCAGAATCCCTCCCCCACGTACCTGCCACTGCGGAGAATTCATCAGAGTTGCAATTTCATATTTGTTGGGATGGTTTTGTTAACGTCTGTTTCCTCTGGTGTATTGTAGGGACCACAGAGGCATGGTCCTTATCTGATTTTTGGATAGTATCTGTCATGTAATAGGTGCCGTTTATCTTCATCAGTTGTGCATGTGCACACACGTGTGTGTAGCAGTAGAGAAGTGAATCCTTTTTGGTCACATATATTTTAATTTCTGTATCAGACCTAATGCTTTGTGTTCAGTATTCGTATCTGACCCATCTCTGTCCCCAGCAATAGAGTCTTTCAGCACGGTGTCTTTTTAAGTATGATTGGTAAAGGGACAATATAATGATAAAGAAGCGATTACGTGCTGTGTACTATTTTAAAGATGGGTTCTCAACGCTTAGATAAAAAGAGGGTTTAATTATTCTCTTTGATGTAACATTAAGTTCTGAGGTTGAGGGTAACGTCACATTACTCTGTAGAGATGACTGAAAACTTCATGAAAGGCAGTCAAAATGGGGAACAAGAGTGTGGTTGGCACCCTTCAATCAGTTGAACAGTTTTAAGAGTTTAAGGATATTTTATACAAACCTTAATGTTTCCAAATTATTCCTGAAGATTCTATCCCAACATATGAAGGAAGGATAGTGTTTCAAGAAGGAAATAGAGCTCAACAGTGATGCTTTCTCCTAAGGAAATAGGCAAGATGACAATTGGAAAATAGCCGAGACTTAGCGAAGTAGGAGAGACCACTGAGCTCAACAAGACGTGCACTGGCCCAGAGTTAAGGCCTGCAGTCAGACTGGAGGAGGTGATGAAGGCGAGGACCTGGGGCTGCAAGTCTGAGCTGTCCTCTTGAGTAATCTCGGGTGACATATAGGTGTGTGCATTAGTCAGAAGGAAATTTGGGGAGGTTTTGCAGATGCTGTGATTGTGGGACAACCACAAAGAATTTAATGTCCCTGTGTGTATGGGGGTGGGGAAGGGAAGGATGTACCCCCTTGTGCTCCTGCAAATAATGAGATCAGTTGCCGGAAATGTGTTGGAGGAAAGATATGGAGGTGGAAACTGGAAAACCCATAATCTTAAGTCATTTTCACAAATGAGAAGGAATGTTTTGAAAGACTATGTACTAGTTTTACTGTTTGCTGTTTTTTGTTTTGTTTTTTGTTGTTGTTGTTGTTGTAGTTGCTATTGTTCAAAACAGCCAGGCTACAGCAGAAATCGGACTTCCTGGTGAACTGATTAATATATGTGCCTCTAAAGAGACACCAGCATTCAAAACGTGGTCTCAAAAATGTTTGCACAACGTGCATAAGTGAATTTATGAGAATAGGACCAAAAGCAGATGAACCTTGGAAGTCTTACGAAATCTCTCTGTAAATGAAAGAGATGATCTCAAAATACCACTGTCACGAAGAAATTGAATGGATAAGCAGTTAACCCAGCTAGAAGGAACTTGTCAGCATAATCTGTGTGGTAGATAGGAGAGCTCGTATCATAACGTGAAGCTGAATGATGGAAAATTTCAGTGTTCACCATTTGAACAACTGCATTTGAAATTTTTAAGAAAATCATAATCGATGAGAGGACTATCTTTTTACAGTGTTTTACTATATTTTGTGTATTTACTATATTTTATCCCTGTTTTATTTCATGGAAAAATTTTATAGGTCTTATTTTTGCCTATGAATACATACCAAATGTTGAATTCAAATAATTGAAAGATATATAAAGCTGCTTATATCCACTGAATTGTTCCACTTCCAGTATAGACATTGTCAAGGTACCATTTTTATAGGAAAGCTAGTACTTAAATGTAAAACAAAAGCAAACATTATTACGAAGATAATGTGTGTGATGCAAAATGAGAAGAGCCAAATTTCATTTTCTTACATAGTTTTCGTGATTTTCACTTTCTATCTAACTTATCCCTAGGTGTTTTTGCATGACAGATAGTAGAAACTTGTGTTTCCTGGAAAATATACTTTAAGCCCTACCACAGATGAAATATTGCCGATAACAAAATTAATTAAGACTTTTTTAATGATAAAATGAAGGTGTTAAAATAGAACTTGTCTGTATGTAGTTGCATTGTGATATTTAGGGTTCTATAGGAACTTTGGGGTCGGTTCCATTTTTAGAAGATTAAAACTTTGAAGTATTTAAAGGTGATGCGTTGTAGCTGTGCTTTGAGGTCCTGTTAGTTAACTGATGTGATGGAGAGCAATGAGCTGTCATGTCTCCTTGGATTCTGAGAGTTGAAACTCCTGGCTTAAATGAGGAAATGTTCTTTATAAATCATTCCAGTTCAGTACAAATTCAAACCATTCCACGAAGTACGTAAGGGAAAAGAGAAAAAATTTACTTTCTCTTTTAATGTTTACCCCAGTGTATAATTTTATTATTCAGTCCTTCCAATCTGTCCATCACAGAAGTCTGTCCTAATAGAATGACTAAAGGAAAGTTGGACACTAATACCATCAAATGTTTATAAATATTTCACAAAAGTATAAATTTTACAATGGATTTAAAATTAAAAATTCATCACAAGTTCAAACATTTTAAAACATTTTTGTTGTGATATCAAATAGCATTATATTTGTTTCTGTGAATTTAAATTCTATAAATTTAAAACGGTTCAAATCTAACATGACTGCTATCTACTATGTATCGTATGTCACGTAATAGATAGTCTTATGTAGGGTAATCTTACGTGATGGGTATACATATATAACATCATGTGCAATGTGATGTAGATATAATATTACATATGATTATGTATTCATACATTTCAGACTAAAAATTAAATGGTGCAAAGATAATGAAAAAAATATATACCTGGTCTTACAAGTAGCAATGGAATTTTGAAAAAGCATATTTCAAATTAGGGCTGCAGAAATTCTGATGATTGAGATCAACATTGAGCTCACACTTTGAGATTATTGGGTGCACAGGAAGGAAAGCCACAATGGTGAAGTTCAGAGATTTCTTACAGATCTTACAACCTTTAGGTATCAAATATAGAACAGATGGGTATGAAATGTTAAGAGAAATGAAAATAGTTTACATGTATATGGCTGCAACTAGAGATTATTAGGCATGGAGGTAAATATTTGAATATTAAAAAAAGAACTCCTATATATGTGAACTGTGATTCCTGAAATTCAGGGAAACTCAACTGACAGGTTATATAGCCAACTTCACATAACAGAGAGAAAACTAGTGCCCTGGGAAAGGTAATGGCGTCAGTCAGGGTTCTCCAGACAAACAGAACCAGTGGGAGATTGATAATTTGTATAGAAAGAGATGTATTATTAGCACCTGGCTCATGCGTTTATGGAAGCTGAGTCCTGTGATGTGACATCTGCAAGCTGGAAGCCCAGGAAAGATGATGGGGTGGTCCCAAACCCAAAGGCCTGAGAGCCAGGAGCGCTGATGTTTGAGGGCAGGAGACGAAAATCTGTGGTTGAACAGAGAGAACAAATCTCGCCCCCCTCTGCCTGTCTATTCCACCCAAGCTGTCAATGGATGGACAGTGCCCACCCACACTGGAGAAGGTGGGTCTTCTTTATGATTCAAAAGCGAATCTTTTCTGGAAACACCCTGCTAGACACACCTAGAATTAACCTTTTACCAGCTCTCTGGATGTCCCTCAGCCAGTCACTTTGACACATAAAATTAACCAGCATGGTTACTTAGGCAAACTCCCCCAGAATGCATCACCATGAGAAAAGGAAGTGGGAGAAAAGCCCACTAGATATTCTGGAAGATGCTAAAGGAATATAACCTAAAATATATTATGCTAATAAGGTTTACATCTTGGATGATCAGACAGAATCCTCCAAAAACCACAAACTGTTGAAGGAAAAAGAAGAAACTTGGAATATCCTATCTATAAAATAAATGGAATTAGAAACAAACAAAAAAAAAAGCTTAATAAAAAAAATGGAGGCCCTACTTCACTTCAGCAGTTGAGAAAACTCACTATTGAATGAAGAAATATTTAATTAGCAATACCAATCACATACACATTCTTTCAGGAAATAAAGAAGGGTACCTTCCTGGCTTTGTTATGCAACCAGTTGACCATTTATACCAAAACCTGGCCATGACTTTTCAGGAAAAAAAAATGAATTATAGACCAGCATCTTTTATGAATGTAGATATAAACGTCCTGATAAAACAATGGCAAATTGAATTCAGGGATAATGTAAAAAGGATGTTCCATGATCCACTAGGATTTCTCCTGGGAATGCAGGGTTGGTTATGGCATTTGAAAATCAATCAGTACCATTCACCTCATTAAAAAGTGTAAGAGAAAATTCTCAAGAGATGTAGAAAAAGCAATAGGAAAACAGTGAACACCTGCTTATCTTATAAAATCTCAGAAAACTAGGAACAGAAGATAACTATCAATCTGATGAAGGATATGTTTTTTTAAAAAGCTAACCTTATATTAATGTTGAAATATTCAATATTTTACTCTCAATTTAGGGAAGAAGACAAAGCTGTCTACTTTGATAGCCTTGAATTACTGTTACACAATATTTTGCATTTTACTGAAGGTACTGGCCAGTGACTGAGGCAAAAACAACAAAAAAATACAAGGTCAAATTTATTAGAGGAGGAAGTAAAACTGTCTTAACTATTATTACCCCCACACATATCACTGTGCCCATAAAATCCGGCAAAATTATGAATATATACGTACACTAAAATATTAACTGAACTTACTAAGGTCACAGAAAAAATATCAATATAAAAGTTTAAAACACCAATTGCTTGCCTATAGAGCAGTCACAGATTGTTGGAAAATGGTTTCAAAGTGGTATTCCTAACGAATAGTATTCAAAACAACATCAAAAAACTTTATCAAAGATTAAATTTAATGGAAGATGACAGGATCTCCACACTAAAGACTATAGAACATTTTAGGAATTAATTAGCGAAGACTGAAATACGTTGAGAGATGTGAGCATACCCAGTGTTTTTTAACGCTATTTTTCTCCTAGTTGATATGTAGATTTGATGCAACCCCAATAAAAATTACACCGTTTTTTTCATGGAAATGACAGGCACTGAAGTGCGAAGGAACCATGTTCATCAAGAAGGACGGTAAAGATGAGGAATGAAATCGAGGCTTCAGCACTTACTACAATGCTACTGTAATAGTGTGGCACCAGCATAAAGATCACCAATAAACCGAGGCAATGGTAGACTGCAGGGAGGTCTAGCACATAGGATCAAAGGCATCACACCATTCAACGGAAATCAGAAAGTGTCTTCAGCAAATGGTGCTATCGAAGTGGGTTGCCTGTAGGGAAAGAAAATAAACTCTGACCTGAATTCTTAATAATTATGTGAGGGAGAACAGACTGATAAGGAGGGGCTGAAACTATAAATTGTCTTTAAGGCATAGAACTGAATTTTTTAAAGTTTATTTTGAGAGAGAGAGAGAGAACGAGCAGGGGAGGGATAGAGAGAGAGGGAGACAAAGAACCCCAACCAGGCTTCCTGCTGTCAGCACAGAGCCCGACTTGGGGCTCGATCTCACAAAGGTAGAGATCATGACCTGAGCCAAAATCAAGAGTCACATGCATAACCGACTGATCCTGCCAGGTGCCCCAAGGAATGCATATTTTTAACCTGAGCATAGGTGACCATTTCTTTCTCAGAGTGCAAATTGCATTGCTTGTTAAAATTATAATAATAGGGGTGCCTGGGTGACTCAGTCACTAGGACCCCACCTCTTCTGCTCAGGTCAGGATCTCACAGTTCATGAGATCGAGACGTCAGGCTCTGTGCTGATAGTGCAGAGCTTACTTAGGATTCTCTCTCCCCCTCTTTCTCTGCCTTTTCCTTGCACACGAGCATGTGCACATGCATGCTTGCTCAAAATAAATAACCTTAAGAAAAAATAATGATAATAAATTGGACTGTACTACAATACAAAATACCAACTCAATGAAGGTACATTTAAAAAAGTAAAACATCTTCATACTGTGACAAAATATTCACAATTCATATGTTTAACAAAATCTTTTCAGTGAATAATTATAATAAACTCATAAATTGATAAAGAGTAAAATGACTTACTTTTTTAGAGGGGCTAATTTTTACAAATGGGCAAAAGTTTTAAGTGTCTTTTTAAAAAAGAATTTTTTTTTACATTTTTATTTATTTTTGAGAGACAGAGACAGAGCACAAGTGGGGTAGGGGCAGAGAGAGAATGAGACACAGAACCTGAAGCAGGCTCCAGGCTCTGAGCTGTCAGCACAGAGCCCGATGCGGGCCATGAATTCACGAACCATGAGATCATGACCTGAGCCGAAGTCAGACGCTTAACTGACTGAGCCACTCAGGTGCCCCTAAATGTCTTTTTTCAAATGTTTATTTATATTTGAGAGAGAGAGTGACAGAGTGCAAGCAGGGGAGGGGCAGAGAGAGAGGGAGACACAGAATCGTAAGCAGGCTCCAACCTCTTAGCTGTCAGCACAGAGCTCAATACGGGGCTCGAACCCATGAACCGTGAGATCATGACCTGAGCCAAAGTCACACGCTTAACCAACTGAGCCATCCAGGCACCCCAAAATGGGCAAAAGTTTTAAATCAGGAAATTGATGTAAGATACTGAAATCTCCAATAACATACAAAAAGGCGCTAAATGTCACCCATCAGTCATAAATTAAAACCACAGTGAGATACCTAAATATACATCGCAGATAACTAAAATAAAAACAAAAAGAAAGTGACAATATGAAGTGTGGGCAAAACTATGGAGAAGCTGGAACTCTTCTCGTATTTTCCCGGTGGGGGTATAAAATGACACAGTGTGGACAATTCTTTGACAGTCTCTGCTATGGTTCAGTTTATGCTCATGAACTGATCTGGTGTTCCAATCCTGTGGGTCTACCCACAGGAAATGAAGGCATCCCTCCACGGAAAGAGTTGACCAGAATATAGAGAGACGCTTAATTCAAAAATAAAAGCCACTGGCACATCCATCACCTGGAGAATGAAAACCTGTTATACATTCATACGTCAGAACAGTCCTTAGGAAAAGAGAGGGACCGAGCGCGAGAGGTGCACGCCCCAGCAGGGACAATGCCCGTAGTGCCGTGCTGTGTGAAAGCACACAGACACAAAAGAGGGCACAATGTGCGAGGGACCCCCTCAACACATCCTGCAGCGGGCACAACTGATTTCTCCAGAGGCAGCGCAGAGTAGTGGTGCCCTCAGAAGGGGGCAGCGGTGACTGCGTGGGGGCATGAGCCATGTCTGATAATGGAAGTGTTGTCCGTATCTTGGTCCTGGTGATAGTTCCTGAGCGCGTTTCCTCTGAGCATCACAGTGAAGATTTGTGTGTTCCACTGCTTGTAAATGGTGCCTCATTAAAACATGCAGGTATTTAAAATACGTAAGATGGAAAAGATAAAAGCAAACATATATCGGCTCTCATTCCAAATGTGACTAGAGTGAAGTGACCAAACCGGAGGCAAAGGCACTCAGATGAGGTCACTGTACTAAACCCAGCACTGCTCCTTCTGTCCAAAAATCATGTCTGAAAGCGGGTGAGGAAGAAAGGGGAGAGAGACAGGCATGGAGTGGGGTACGTGAGGCAAACAAAGCAAGAGTGGTAATGTCAGTAGCAGGTGAGGCAAAGCCACACTCAAGACGTTAAAAAAAAAACAAGGAAATATACTGATGAAATTTTTAAAAATTAAGTATCAGATTTCACTCAATAAGCAGGCACTTCCATGGAAAAAACCTGGAACCATAAAAGAAACCCAGGCTACATAGGAACTCTGCCGAACAGCACCAGGTCTGATGCTAAAAAAAAGATAATCCCTGTGGTATATCTTTGCATAGAAGTTGTTCAGGAAACAGTATAAAGATGTCAGAAAGGTGCACATGGAAACAGAACCATTTCACTCATGAGCGTAGATACGATGGGACGTTTAAATCACAACCGTGCATGGGTTGACTCAGACTTCCACAGATGTGTCGTGACACAGTTGTCTGGAAGGCCCTCAGACAAACCCTACGGTGTTGTTGTGCTGTCCCTCGTGAAACAGATGGAATTATCTGACCAGGGTACTCTGCGGATTCACCTGTCTTCTACGAAATAGAGTAGCGAGTAGAATACAATAAGGAAAGAGAAGGTGTGCTGAAACATTGCCGTGGCATCTTCTGGTTAACAGGGCACACGGGCTTGCTGTGCAATGGCTCTCTTGGAGAACAGACAAACTTGCTCCTGTGTTAGAAGCATGCTAACCGCTTACAAGGATTAGAAGCAGTCTCCACATCTTTCCCGTGGACCTCATGTCATATGTGCACAAGCTCTGAGCGAATCATTCCTTCCTGGAGGCCTCGATCATTCCAGTAGCCGATTCTCCCCTGCAGAAGGAATGTGGAAGCTGCCAGGATCCAGGTCCTACTTCCTTCACAGATAAAGTGTCTGTAGAAATACGGGACTGTTCTGTGACTCTTGGGAGCCACACGCATCCATTTCAAAACCGTAAGGTCCTTCAAAGAAGGGAGTGCGTTCCTGATTTTGGTGCGTCCTTGAACCTCCCCATTCCTGAGCTGTTTCAGGTGAGCAAGAATGAGGAACAGCAGAAAGGTTTGGCCTCTCAGAACCTTGCCCTGGCGTGCCCTGAATACCAAGCACCCGTCAGTTTGATGTCTGCAAACGAGGTTTCTGGAATGCAGTCTACCCGATGTGATCACTGTGAACAAAGTAAGGTGACAACTTACACATGCAAATGAGTATTTTCCCTCAACATGGTCCCCTTGAGTGGTGACACATGTATTCTAAAAATGTTACCACAGCTCTAAACAATCTTGAAGCCACTTTTGTTTGTTTGGTTTTAATTGATATCAGAATCAGCTTATGAGTCACATACAGGAAAACATAACTGAGACTCGTTGGAAAGATATGTTTCCAGACACTGATGAAATACTTTCACAGAAAATATCTCCGATGAAAGAAATACTATTATTTTCTGTGTTCTACAAACGAGGAAATGAATCCTGACACTTTAAGTTGTGAAAGAGTCAAATGGAAATGTTTCGGTTTCTCCTTTTCTGTTAACAAAATTAATATCATCAAATATAATCACTTTCTTTATTTCCATATCCATCTTGATGCAAAGTTAGCTATTGCTCTTTGGTACCTCCAAGTTTGTCTCGAAAGTTGATAATCAAAAGACTGTGCCCATAATTTCAATAATAAGAATATTTCAGGGGAGCCTGTGTAGCTCAGTGGGTTAAGCGTCCAACTTTGGGTCAGGTCATGATCTCACAGTTCGTGGGTTCGAGCCCCGCGTGGGGCTCTGTGCTGACAGCTCAGAGCCTGGAGCCTGCTTCAGATTCTGTGTCTCCCTTTCTCTGTGTCCCTCCTCTGCTCACACTCTGTCTCTCAAAAAAAAAAAAAACAAAAACAAAAACAAAAAAAAAAACAAAAAAACAATATAATCGTATTTTCGATAGCCAGGTATAATCTATTTGAAAGTTAATTATACTCCCCGAAAGCATAAAAATGAGCAAGGATAAAGTCAGAAAGCTCTTTCCAATGATTCTGAATGACTTGATGATTTGGAGGGAATATTTCTTCTTTCTTATCTGAAAAAATTCAGCTCTGTAAATTTTTACATCTTAATAATTTAAAGAAATCATTGTTACAGTCTTATGGGAACCTCAAGTGGGTAAATTTAAAGATGATCAGAAAGTACACACATGTAATCTGGTCCCTTCTTTTGAGATAGCCTTTTTTGGTGGGGGGTGGGGTAGGGCATCTTTTGGAATGCATTTATTGGCCATTCAAATAAGGTCTCACAGTATTTACTTGACACTGAAGTCAATGAAAGGCAGTGATTATGGCACTGGTTTGCACATCCTAGGGAAAAATTGAAAATGATGAAATCATCTGAGAATGTTAAGTAGAAATTGTAGGAAAGCGCTCTTGCTAAGAACCTAACATCCCGTGTTCAGGAACTGTTCCTTTCTTAATGCTAAAATTACCTTGGCTTTGCTGTGCTGTGAGAAACAGTCTCTTTAATCATCAAATAATACATTGTGTCTTTATGTCATGAAAACGATATCAACCTTGTCCACTGATAACACCAGCAACTTGTAATAGAAACCTGTTTATGCTGAGCACTCAGCGTCCCTTGTCTGAACATGAGATTTCGACCAACATTTCTCAAAAGACACTTCTGACGCTTTCCTAGGTTATGATTTCTTTAATCTTCAAAGCCATTGTGGGCTGGTTTGGATGAGGTTACACAGATGCTAAGTGATAGAGTTAGACTTTATTTCCTGTTTTTGTGGGCACCAAAATTGGAGGGCTTTTTTCCCTTTATTAAAGGGATTTAGTGGCGTCTGGATGGCTCAGTCAGTTGGGCATCCGACTTGAGCTCAGGTCATGATCTCATGGTTCACGGGTTGGAGCCCCGCGTCAGGCTCTGTGCTGACAGCTCGGAGCCTGGATCCTGCTTCACATTCTGTGTCTCCCTCTCTCTGCCCCTTCTCTGCTCATGCTCTGTCTCTGTCTCTCAAAACTACAAAAATTAACACAAAATTTTTTTTAAACAAATAACGTGCTTTGGCCTTCCCCTCACCCCAGAGGGAGAATCCATGGTTAAGGAGAGATTTGGGGATGTGGTGGTGGTGATGCTGGTGAGGGGCTCGGTTGGTGATAGGAGTGATAGCTTTCACATCATGAGTGCCAGCCTCAGTAATTTCAGTTTTCCTTGGTTCCTCAGGTTTCTGTCTACAAAAACATCTGTTTTCCCCATCGTCCACACAGTGTATTAAAGGGTAATGGATCCCTCTTACTCTTGTCATTCCTTAGTACCATGCAGATTCAATCTAAGACACAGAAACTGGTCTCCTCCAATTAATAATTCCCTTGGAAGCAAGGCTGCCTCCCTTTCTTATCGCATTCAGAAGTCTTACAGGCCCACTGAAAAGTACTCATTGTGTTCCAAAAGACACTGTTATTTCACAGGTTAAAACAACTTTTAAACTCCCAAACGTTGAGGGAAAAATAAACCCAGAAAACTATGGAATAAGAAGGTAGTCTACAGAAAAACCCATTCCAGATAATTAGGATGGTTTATTTTCCTCTTTATTTTCATCTGGGAAAAGTGCATTCAGTCTAAAAATCAACTTTTTAAAAATGTCAGTTCTTGGACGTGAAAGAGTTGGAAAGGTCACTTCCTTCTTTAAGCTTCTATCATTCTACAATTTTTGTGTTGAAGATTTAGAAGCAGTGATCGAATGTGAAAATACTGTAATGTTCTTTTCCCTCATAAAATGTCTGCTCTGCAAATCTTTACTTTCGTATTATTTTTCCTGATTATGTTGTCTTCTGAAGAAGCTTTAATACCAGCAAATGCCATCATTCAAATCGTTACCATAATTCCAAAAATACTAAAATTGAAAGTCTTATTTGTGATGACAGAGAGAGTGGGGAGGTAATGAGTCACAAAAAGAAAAAAGGTTTCAATTTACTTGAAAGGACACCATATGGGATGATATATTCAATCTAATTTTATATTAGTTTTCTTCATTAAATTCCAAATTTGCAGTGCTTTTGAGACATTATTTTATGTTCCATTTTAAGTTATACTTAATTTCAGAGAGTTTAAAGATTAAATTGAAACCATATTATGCTTTTCTCTTTTATTACTAATATTCCATAAGAAATACTTAGAAAGATATAAAGTTCCTTGTTTTATGTAGATTTGAAAAAATGGACATGAAGAAATATGTTTTATACCTCTTTCAAGGAGGTCAAGGAGAAGTCATGAATATTCAAAAATAAACTGGATTTTTGCGTCATTTGATATGAGAACATTTGTTCACATTTTTAAATTATCTCACCTATTGCTGTTTTCCACTTGTAAAAGAAGGTATATTTTAAATCATACTGATGAGAGAAGTTTCTTCTGCCCTCCTTGTGCTAAGGTAAGTAGTACACTTCATCCTTGGACAAGGCAGGGCTTGGGGCTCTGGCCCCTGTGCAGTTGAAACTCCATGTATAACTTTGGACTCTCCAAAAACTTTACTAATGGCCTGCTGTTGATGGGAACCTGACCCGTAATGGAAACAGTCAATTATTACATTTTTATATGTGGTGTGTGTTATATCCTGTATTCTTCCAAGAAAGTAAGCTAGAGGAAAGACAATATGATTAAGAAAATCATAAGGAAGAGAAGATACATCTATAGTACTATAAGGTATTTATTGAGAAACAAATCCTCATATAAGTGCACCCATGCAGTTCAAACTCATTGTTATTCAGAGGTCAGCTGCATTGACCCAGTGGCTTCTGGCTTTGAAAAATAGCTTGTCCGGGACACCCGGGTGACTCAGTGGGTTAAGCGTCTGACTCTTGCTTTTGGCTCAGGTCACGATCTCATGGTTCGTGAATTCAAGGCTCACGTCAGTCTCTGCATTGACAGTGCAGAGCCTGCTTGGGATTCTCTCTCCTCTCTCTGCCCCTCCCCACCTCTCTCTCTCAAAATAAGTAAATAAACTGTAAAAAAAAAATAAAAGAGGAAGGAATAAAAAAGGAAGGAAGAAAGAAAGAACAAACATGCTTGTGCTCGAAAATGACAGCATTGTGAACTATTAAGTAAGTTAACCTCAACAAAGTACTGTGATTTTATTGTGGACAATTTGCATAATAATAGAAGGTTCATAGCTACTGTTTAGAAATACTCGGTATTTCAAAATAAGTGGGCAGTCAGGGTGCCTGGGTGGCTCAGTGGATTAGGCGTCCGACTTCAGCTCAGGTCATGATCTCACAGTCCATGAGTTCAAGCCCCGTGTCGGGCTTTGTGCAGACAGCTCGGAGCCTGGAGCCTGCTTTGGATTCTGTGTCTCCTGTCTCTGTCGCTGCCTGCCCCTCCCCCATTCGCGCTCTGTCTTTCTGTCTGTCACAAATAAGTAAACATTAAGAATAATTAAAAAAAAAACAAAGTAAGTCAACAGACTCATTTTTGCATGACAAATTTCTTGATCTGAATATATAATCACAGTTCAAACACACACGCTACAAAACGGAAATCTCACTAATTTTTAACATGCTTTCATTTACTTTCCACAAAAGGGAAAGCATGTACTTGGCAAGAATCTTGTTCCTCCATCAGGAAGTACAAACCAATGTGTAGTATGGCAAGGCTAAGTGTCTGTATGTTGTGTGTGTGTGTGTGTGTGTGTGTGTGTGTGTGTGTGTGTGTGTGTTATTTGTGTTTGTGATACTGGAGTTATCAGTTTGGTAAGTGCCCTCAAAACTTTTCCACAACAGCCGCATAAGAATGTTCCTTGATTTCATGCTTCATGCCTCTGCTTTATGTCCGTTCAAAAAACTGCACGTGGATATTATTAGCAGCTTTATTTATAATTGCCAAACTTTGGAAGCAACCGAGATTTCCTTCAGTAGGTAGATGGATAAACTGATACATTCAGAGAATGGAATGTTATTTAACACTAAGAACAAATAAGGTATGAAGCCATGAAAACATGGAGAAAATTACAATGCATACTGTAAGTGAAAAGGCCAGTCTAAAAAGTCTCCATACCATATGATTCCATCTATGACATTCTAGAAAAGACAGAACTGTATGGAGACAGTTTAAAGGTTAGTAGTTGCCATGTGGTGAGGGAGAGATGGATGGGCAGAGCACAGAGGATTTTCAGGGCAGTTAAGCCTTTCCATGTGATACTATAACGGTGGATACATGTCCTAGTACACGTGTCCAAACACACAGAAGGGACAACAGGAGTGAATCTTAATGTAGCCTCTTTGGGTGACTATGATGTGTTAATGAAGGCACACCAGTTATAAAAATGATATATCGGTGGGGATATATTATTAGGAGAGGCTATGCATGAGTTGGGGCAGGGGATGTATGGGAATTCCTTGTGCCTTGTGCTCAATTTTGTTGTGAACCTACAAGAGCTCTACAAAATAAAGTCTATGGAATACATGTGTATAAATACCCTTCCGAAGTGAGTTCTCTTTATGACATCTGGGCACGAAGGCACCATTGTGCAGGGAGCTGCTCATTGTGATACACGCTGAAGGAAGAACGCTTTTGCGTAAGATGCAGTCATCTGACCTCAGTATGACTTCGACTGCTTATCTAGTTTAGCTGAGGCCCACAATCTACTTTTGAAATTGCTTGTTACCAAGTATGTGGATAAAAAAATTTATAGATGACATTCCTTGGTACAAATTAACAATCTCATCTCGTCACTTCCCACTAGTGAGTGAGTTTTGTAAAAATCTGTTCTGTGTCCTCTTATACAACACTTCATTCATTCATTCATCTGTCCATTCACTCATCCAACCATCTATCCATTCAAGAAAAGCTAACTTGAACAGTGCACTTCTGTATCTTTTTTCTTTTTTAATTTTTTTAATCTTTATTTATTTTTGAGAGTGGGGCGCGGGGTGGGGGAGCAGAGAGAGGAGACACAGGATCCAAAGCAGGCTCCAGACTCCAAGCTGTCAGCACAGAGCTGGATGCGAGGCTCGAACCCACAAACCATGAGATCATGACCTGAGCTGAAGTCGGACGTTTAAGCAACTGAGCCACTCAGGTGCCCCTGCACTTCTCTATCTTTGACGAAGATTACAAAAATGAAGATGAGGCACTGTTTGCCTTAAGAAATGCTGGTCCTGCTAGGAAAGATATAATATTCAAGTAAATAAAAAGTCATATTTCTGTTATGTGATAGCATATTTAGTCAGAAGTAGACCTACAGGGGTTTGGTAATTCATATTAATAGTAAGTATTCACAAGTGCTATAGACGTTTGGACAAGCGTTCTATATTATCGTATGCTTTCTTCTTGGCTACTAAATGTCACTCCCACCATGCATTCTCAACTGGAGCAGTATCATTGCCATCAGGGTAGAAATTTGTTCTTATGGATGAAAGAGTCACACTCTTTCTATACATAAAATACAGGTATGCATTCAATGCACAAGTAAATATACAGAATGTCTGAGGGCTTAAAATCTCTTTGGGAATGGCTAGTAGAGAAAATAATGCCCAGCAAGGCTCCTTAGGGAAGTGATAGTGGAAAAGTTAAGAAACAGCAATTTGTGACCTCCACCTACAATCACATGGCTCATTCAAAATGACCTACATGAATCACTAAAATACTACACCTCAAGCCATTTTACCACATACGTTAACTAACCAGAATTTAAAATTTAAAAATGAAATTAGGTATGTATGTATGTATATCAGCAAGGGTGGCCACCATTATTCTTACAGATGTCATTTTCTTTAATTATTTTCTTTGGGTAATAGAAAAAACAACTGGTTTGGATGATTAACAGTGTTCTAATGAGTTAATCCCCTTCAAAATGCCATTGATGTGCCTTAAAGACAAGATCAGTGGAAGGGAATTCAGACACTGTACAACCACAGGACAGAAAGAGGAGAGAGGTTTTCTGCCTACCATCGTGTGATGGTCCACAACCCATTTAGAGATTACACCCATAGTTTTAGTGAGTTCAGTCCTGGTCATGTACCTGGCAACATTAATCGTGTTATTTGGAAGCACACAGCAATTTTGAATCAAACTGTTCCATTTACACACTAAAGGAAAGCATTCTTTGTTACAGCCATTAATCTTAAACATGTTTTATTTAAAGTTTGACATACTTGAATAAATTACATATTTGTTGACTTTGTTCTCTCAGTGCATTGGCTGTACTTTATTAAAAGTCTCCCATTTTAGTATTTTTCCATTTCCCTCATACATAGCTCGCTCAGTAAATTTTATTTGAGTTGACTCTGCATAAGCAATTAGCCACAGCTACACCTAACCTTGTTATTAACCCCATGCTTGGAATAAAATTATTTATTTTCACTAATTCTGCCTTTAGTCAAATCCATCCTGAGATTGATACATAATTTGAGACCTTGCGGGAGTATGGTGTCTTTAATAGGTACCATCATTTAAATTAGATTGAATTGGCTGGACGCATTTTCTGCGGGTGGGTCCAGCTTCTGTCTAGGACTGTTATAAATGAGTTAGGCCTGGAACTCCAGATTACTGCCGTCATGCACGATAGATCCTGTGGATTTCACAGTGCTAGACCTAATATCAAATAATTTATTGGAGATTAGAGAAAACATACATATCTTTACTGAATAATTTATGTGAGATTAAAGAAAATGTATCCATATCTTTTCAAAAACTTTATAGATTAGATACATTTTTTTCCATTTGCAAATATATCCGTAGTACTTTGCAGGAAGCAAAGGGATAATTTAGTTTGAGTCCTTATTTTACAGTTGAGGGAACTGTGATCTTACAATGTTTAAAAAAATACTATAGGAGAGAACATTCAGGAGGAAATACGTATGAATAGACCGAGCCCAGGAATTTTAGAGCAGTGATACTATTCTGCATGATACTTTATTTTCTTTTTGATTTTTCTTGTTATTTTTTTTAAGTTCAAGTATAATTAACATATGGTGTTATATTAGTTTAAGGTGTACGATATTGTGGTTTACGAATTCTGTGCATTCCTCAGGACTCATCATAGTAAGTGTACTCTTAATCTCCTTCACCTGTTTCACCCCTCCTCCCACCCACCTTCCAACTGGTAACCATCAGCTTGTTCTCTATAGTTAAGAGTCCATTTTTATATTTGTCTCTTTTTTCTTTGTCAGTTGGTGTAGTTTCTTAAATTCCATCTGAGTGAAATCCTATGATACTTATCTTTCTCTGACTGACTTATTTCACTAAGCATATTATACCCTTTTGATCCATCTATGTTATTGCAAATGGAAGTATTTTGTTAACATTGTTTATGGCTAGGCGTCCATTGTGTGTATGTGTGTGTGTGTATGTGTACATACATGTATATATGTGTGTGTATACACACCACATCTTCTTTACTTATTCATCAGTCAGTGGACACTTGGGCTATTTCCACATCATGGCTGTTATAGATAATGCTGCTATAAACACGAGGGTGCATATATCCCATTGTATTAGTGGTTTTACCCTGAATTTGTTGGGACTTGTTCTCTGGCTTCATGTGTGATCTATTCTGGAGAATGTCCCATGTGTACTTGAAAAGAGTGTGTATCCACTGCTTTTGTGTGGAATGTTCCGAATATATCTGTTAGTCCATCTGGTCCAGGGGCACCTGAGTAGCTCAGTCAGTTACACATCCAACTCTTGATTTCAGCTCAGGTCATGAGCGTGGGGCCTGCTTGGATTTCTCTCTCTTCTCTCTCTGCCCCTCCCCCCACTCATTCTTTCTTTCTTTTTCTCTCTCTCTCAAAATAAATATGTAAACGTTTTAAAAAATATTTAAGGGGCACCTGGGTGGCACAGTCGATTAAGCATCCAACGTCAGCTCAGGTCATGCTGTCACAGTTTGTGATTTTGAGCCCCACCTTGGGCTCTGTGCTGACAGCTCAGAGCTTGGAGCCTGCTTCGGATTCTGTGTGTCCCTCTCTCTGCCCCTCCCCTGCTCACCCTCTGTCTGTCTCTCTCTCAAAAATAAATAAACACTAAAAAATGTATATTAAAAAAAAGATCTATCTGGTCCAGTGTGTCATTCAAAGCTGCTCTTGCCTTGTTGATTTTCTGTTTGAAGACTCAATCTATTGATGTAAGTTTGGTGTTAAAATCCCTTACTAATATTGTATTACTGTTGATTACTTCCATTGTGTTTATTACTCGCTGCTTTCTGTATTTGGGTGCTTTCGTGTTGGGTGCATCAATATTACAACTGTTAGATCTTGTTGGATTGTCCCCTTTGTGATTTTATAGTGTCCTTCTTTGTTGCTTATTGCAGTCTTTGTTTTAAAGTTTATTTTGTCCAAAATAAGTATTGCAGCCCTGACTTTCTTCTCACATTCGTTTGCATCATAAACACTTGCCCATCCCTTCACTTTCCATCTGCAGGTGTCTTTGGGTCTGAAGTGAGTCTCTTGTAGGCATCAGGGAGATGGGCCTTGCTTTTTGTATCCATTCTGTAACCCTGTCTCTTTTGATTGGAGTGTTTAGTCCATTCACATTCTCAGTAATTATTGATGGCCATGTACTCATTGCCATTTTGTTACTTGTCGTACAGTTGTTTTTGTAGTTCTCTGTTCCTTTCTTTGTGTCTTCTCTTGTGGTTTGATTGCTTTCTTTAGTAGTATACTTGGATTCCTTTCATTTTGTTTTTTGCGTATCTGACTCCCAGTTTTTGATACGTGGTTATCACTATGAGGTTTATATATAGCATGTTGGGTACATAGCAGTTTATATGAAGTTGATGGCTGTTTAAGTTTGTACACTTTCTAAAAGCACTAAATTTTTACTCCCTTCCCTTCCACATTATAGATATATGATGCCATACCTTACATCCTTTATTTTGTGAATTCTTGACTGATTTTATAGATACGCTTGATTTTACTGCTTGTGGTCTTTCTTTTCCATAAGCAGTATTCTCTATTCCCTATTCTCTATTCCCATAAGCAGTATTCCCTATTCTCAGGGAATACCTTTTAACATTTCTTATTTGTTTTAATTTTTTTTAATTTTATTATTTCTGAGAGAGAGAGAGAGAGACAGAGAGAGAGAGAGAGACAGAGACAGACAGACAGCATGAGCATGGGAGGGGCAGAGTAAGAGGGAGACCCAGAATCCAAAGCAGGGTCAAAGCCATTAGCTGTCAGCACAGAGCCTGACGTAGGTCTCAAACCCATGAACCACAAGATCGTGACCTGAGCAGAAGTTGGATGCTCAACCAACTGAGGCACCCAGGTGTCCCCCCGTTATAACATGTCTTGTAAGGCTGGTTTTCTAGTGAATACCTCTAAGTATGTATGCTGGGAAACTGTCTTTCCTTCTGTTCTGAATGACAGCCTACCTGGGTAGAGTATTCTTGGCTGCAGGTTTTTGTCTTTTAGTACCTTGAATATCTCATGCTGCTCCCTTCTGACCTATAAAGTTTCTCCTGAAAAAAAAAAATCAGCTGGTCGCCTTATTGGGTTTCTCTTGTAACTATTTTCTCTTATTGCTTCTAAAATTCTCTTTGTCACTACTTTTTGTCATTTTAATTGCTATATGTCTTGGTGTAGACCTCCTTGGGTTGATTTTGTTAGGTGTTGTCTGTGCCTCCTGCATCTGGATTTCTATTTCCTTCCCCAGATTAGGGAAATTTTTAGCTATTATTTCTTTAACTAAATTTTCTGTGCCTTTTCTCTCTCTCCTTTTCCTGGTTTCCCTATAATGCAAATGTTATCATGCTTGCTTGATGGTGTTTTTGCTAAGTTCCCTAAGTCTCTTTGCATTTTTTATAATGTTACTCATTTCTCCTGCTCAGCATGCTTGATTTCCATAACTCTGTCCTCCAGGCTGCTGATTCATTCTTCTTCTTTCTCTAGTCTATTTATTCCTTCTGTGTGTTTTTAATTTCAATTTTTGATTTCTTTGTCTCTGATTCATTGTTATATTTTCTGTTTCCTTGTTGAGGGTCCTACTGAGATCCTCCATTCTTTTCTCAAGTCTTGTATCTCTATGACCATGATTCTAAATTCTGTGTCAGTCATATTGCTTATCCCTGTTTCATTTAGCTCTCATGCTGTGCTTTTGCCTTGTTCTTTCATTGGGGACATATTCCTCTCTGTCCTCATTTTGTCTAACTCTGTGTGTCTTTGCTGTGTTAGGGAAGTCAGCTATGTGTCCTGCTCTTGAAAGCCGGAGACTTATGAAAAAGAGGTTCTTAGTGCCCTGCAGGGAAGTGTCCCCAGCAAATCAGAACCTGGTCCTCCAAGGGTGTCTCCTATGTGTGTTGCATGGGCCCTACGATTGTGCTTGAACTGTGTTTGCCTTCAGTCTAGTCATCTGCAGTGCCTCCCTTTGCCTGTTGTGGGCGGGGGTTAGTCCTTTTGTTGTTAGTGGGCCTGTCTGGGGCAGCCTAGGACTTGAGTTTGGTCAGACCAGGAGTTTGTTAGAGCTGCTTAGTACTGAACTACAGGGCCCTCTGCATGTGTTGTCCCCTGAGAAGCTTTTATTGGTGGGCAAACCCACAATCAGACCAGATATCTATCCTCAGTTCCTCAGCTCACTGTCACTGCTGCAGTAGGACTGGTGTGTGTGTGTGTGTGTGTGTGTGTGTGTGTGTGTGCGCGTGCGTGCGCGCGCGTGGTTGTCTTTCCCTCTCCCTGGGGCAGGAGTCACTTTGGAGTGGTGCTGGTGCCTTTGGGGGCAGGTTGCACACTGCCATGATTTTGGCACGGCTCATGACAACGCCTGGTCCTCTGCGGGAGGGCCCTGGAGGCGCTTTGGACGGATTCCTGCTGACGGTGGGTTAGATGGTGCAGGTGCGCAGGACAGCCTCGTGCCGGGGCTTGTTACTCGCAGGCGAGGTGGAGATTATTTGCGCTGGCTCGTGCTTGTGTTGGTGTATCTAGGCTGGTGGGCGGGCGAGGGAAATGGTGCCCGCCAGGTCTTGTGCTCCTGGAGAAGTCTCTTAAAGATACCTGCTCCCCCAGCACGTGCTGTGAGATTAGTGAATAAATCTCCTCCAGTGTACCCCAGGCGTTTTTCAAACTGCTGCTTCTGTGCCGTATCTCAGCAGGGTTGTGTGTTAGGCTTTTTAAGGATGGGCACTGGATTTCCTGCGGTCCTCAGGCTCTCCCTGAATGGAGCCCGCTAATTTTTAAAGTTCCAGGTGTTAAGCCCTACTAATTGTAAAAACTTTACGGAGTTAATCACCTCTGGTTTTCAAAGCCAACTGTTATGGGTCATCACCCTCCCGGTGTGGGGTCCTCTGTGCCTGGAGTGCCTGCTGTGGGATCTGCTCCTCCCCACTCTCCCTTCTCTGTGCTTGCGGTGACCCTCCCTCCTGTCGTCAGTCTCTCTGTTTGGTTCAGTTCCAGACCATGTCTCCACCCTTGCTACCATTTTCGATGTGCTTCTTATCTGGGATGAGCGGTGGAAAGTCTGTCCTGCCAGTTCGGGACATTTTCCGGCTTATTCACAATGATGTGGGTGTCACCTAGATGTACCTGTGGGACGAGGGTTGCTTAGGGTCCTCTTACTTCTTCCCCAGAAGTCTCTGCATGGTACTTCAGTGCTGGACACATACCATTATACATCCACCAAGCCCCATGTGCCCCAAGTCACGCACAGTGCCAATAGTGAACCCCAGTGAAACGTATGTGGACTCCGGATGATTAGGATGTGTCAGCGAGAGGTTATTGATTGCAACCTATCGATCGTACGATACATCCCTCTAGTGAAGAATGTTGATAAAGAGGGAGGTTGTGGGTGTGTGACAGGAAGCATTTGAGAACTCTGTGTGTCTGTTGCTGAGTTTTGCAGTTTATTTAATACAGCTCTAAAAAACCAAGTCTATTAGAAAAAAGAATCCCTATTATGATTCATAGTCCTTTGCCATCATTAGCTTCTATTAAAATATAATTAGCTGATTCAGACTCATTAGGCCCTTTTAAATACAGTTGGAGGGGTTGGTTACTCTGTGACCATTAGCAATCTTCTAGACTTCCCTGCCTCCGCTCTTGCATCCATACGATGGGCAGCTAGCTTGAAGAGTTCTGACATAGAAGTAGTAAATAATACACATGAAGTCATTTTGAATACACATGGGAGGCATATTGAATAAATGGGAGTAGTTGTAGTTGATGCCCTTTTGGATTAAATGTTTATTTTAGAATACCCATTGTTAGCTTTCCTATCATTGTAATTTATAGTTCCACTTATAAAATATTCAATATCCAACATTTTTATTCTAATGCATATTTTGTGTTAAAATAACATTACTTGAGGGGCACCTGGGTTGCTCAGGCGATTGGGCATCTGAGTCTATCAGCTCAGGTCGTGATCTCGCGGTCTGTGAGTTCGAGCCCCGCGTTGGGCTCCGTGCTGACAGCTCAGAGCCTGCTTTGGATTCTGTGTCTCCCTCTGTCTCTGCTCCTCCCCCACTCACGATTTGTCTCTCTGTCTCTCAAAAATAAATACATTAAAAAAAAATTTAAGCAATAACATTACTTGACATTTAATATTGTGTCTGCAACATAGTTCATTTAAGGTTTTGATACCATAGTATTATCAGTCAATACAGAATGAAAACTATTACATTAAATGTCATGCCTTCGTGTAATGGTGCGTGTATGTAATCATGAACCATGTGTCCATCGTCCTCCTTTTGAATGCTAGCGAGAGCGTGTAGGCACATTGGTAAGAACGTGTCATTAGTGATACCTTCTGCACTGTTTGTGGTGGGCAGAGTCAGAGACGTATGGTTACCCTGCAGAATCTGGAGGGTTTTCATACTTCACTCTGTTCCCTCCATCCCTTCTTCCCTGAGAGGGAATCACGAGAACACACGAGAGCATTACCCCTTCCTTACCAAGTGTCATAATCAAACTGTCTTGTATCTGCTCTGTCCCCGCTGTCGCCTCTCAACCATGAAATAGCGTGATGCCATACTGGGGTGAATCTGAATGAATACGTGAACGTTACATACAGAATTATTAGCTACAAATAAGCAATTATTTTGTGTGTTCCTCTTTCACCATGTAAATTTTTTAATTTTTTTTTTTTTTTGAGAGAGAGAGAGAGAGAGAGAGAGAGAGAGACAGAGTGTGAGCAGGGAAGGGGCAGAGAGAGAGGGAGACACAGAATCCAAAGCAGGGTCCAGGATCTGAGAGGTCAGCATAGAGCCTGACGCGGAGCGCAAACTCACAGACTGTGAGTTCATGACCTGAGCCAAAGTCAGATGCTTAACCGGCTGAGCCACCCAGGTGCCCCTCCTCTTTCACTATATAAGAGAAGAGAAAATCAAAGTGTCGGATGGATGAGAACTCAGAAGCCGTGGTGGTGATTGTCTCCCGTTCCTCCAAGAAGAGAGGCACGATGTGCCGTCCATGGCAGTCCTTTGCCCAAAGAACAGAATCATGGACTCTGTAGAACTGCACAACACCTGAGATGCATGAATTCCCACATCTCTCCTTGCCGTCTCTGCACTGCAGTAGAACTGCGGTCACACAGGAAGAATGGTCAGGGACGTGCAACGTTGCTGGCTTTGACGGCGGAGGAAGGGGGTCCATGTGCCAGGGGATGCAGGCTGGCTCTGAAAGCTGGCATCATGAGCAAACAGATCCTCCTCCAGAGCCTCCAGAGGGAACACCATGCTGCCAACACCGTGACATTAGCCCATGACAGCTGTGTTGACCTTCTGGCCTTCAGGACTGTGACATAAAATAGCTGTGTTGTTTTTCTGCCACTACATTTCTGGTCATTAGTTACAGCCATCATAGAAAAGGAACACAGTGAACATCTCATTCGTTATTTCAAAAAAAAAAATTTTTTTTGTTTATTTATTTATTTTGAGAGAGAGAGTGAAGGGAAGAGGCAGAAGGAGAGGAGAGAGAGAATCCCAAACAGGTTCCGCACTGTCAGCGCAGAGCCTGATGTGGGCTCAATCGAACGAACCGTGATATCATGACCTGAGCTGAAGCCAAGAGTTGGACACTCAACCGACAGAGCCACCCAGGCGCCCCTCAGAAACATTTTTGAGTGTTGAATAAGTGAGACGTGCTACCTACGCATTTAATTATGCAACAGAAATGCTGTGGGGTACAGAAAATCGAGTGTCCTCAGTTTGGATAGTGGGAAAGCACTGGACGGAAGAAGAGTATTTTTCATCTGGAGCCCTAGAAAGTTTCCAGGAGGAAGAGAGGAAAAGAGTGCATTTGTCTGTTTGCTCTTGCGTCCCACACCCAGCACAGTGTCAGCCGTCTCGTAAATGCTGTATGATAGTTGAATGTGTCTGTGAAGCGTACCCTGAGACTCCCCTGTATATTCTTTGCAACCATCTCAGAAGCCACGGGCACGGCTTCAGACCTCACAATCCCTACGTCTGCACACCGAGGGTCTTCTCTGGCTGCTGGAGGGCACTCTCCCACTCACCAGCACACTGATGATTTGCGGTACTCCTTTTCTGTCCTGCCCCTTTGCCAAGATTCTCGGGATCGCGTCCTGGGTGAACAACTTGCCCTCACATCTTTATTTCGGGATCTCCTCCGGAGGGGGGAAAAAAAAGTCCAAGTAAGACCGTCACCATACATTTTTCTAACCCATGGAGAATTGACAGGTAGTGTTAAAATGTGTTTGTAATACTGATGTTGAATAATCTATATGATACAGTTCTTCTCTCCGGGCTGCGAAACCAGAAGACCTTATTCCTTTTATCGTTTGGTGCCCGCAGTACTCTGTCTTACTGCCGACACAGTTTGAGAAAAATCTCAGGAGTTTATACAAACAGTGAAATTTTAGACATTGACCCTCAAGACGCTTGACTATAGGCTCATCTGCTACCACTAAAAAGCAAACAAAACCCCACTAGATGGTGTGTAGGAAGTAGGTGTGTGCCCGTGGACTGTGTGTGTAGAACTCCTCTGCATGTTACTGAAACACGGAAACAGTCCAGCCCTGAAATTAGCACCTGAGGGAACTCAGTCCACTGAGGCATTTCAACAGTGCTCCATAGAGCCAGCCAACCCACTTAAGGAAATGTCAAACTAAATGCCAAGACCCTATTGATTGATTGAATGATCCAGAAACCATAATTATAAATTGATTTCACAACCTATTTATTACAAGTAGAAAATGCAGTGGTTATGTGGGCTCCGAAAATAATTTTCAACAATGTTTATATCTCCAGACTAAAGCCATTTTCCATATTTCTTTGCCACAAGGCGGAATTATTTGTCTCTTACAAGACAAATGGGTATCTCTCAATTTCTTGACGATTTATAGGCAAGGGCTTCCAACAGCAACACTGCAATTTTGTTTCTGATTTTCAGTGGAGAACAGATGTTGAGATTTTATGATAAATGCTTATAAATATACAAGCTAATTTTATATCGTGACAGTCTTTTGAAAATACAGATGGAGTAATATCATTACTCTCTTTCTTATTAATTTCATCCTTTCTACACATGTTTCGTGATCTCTTGACTAATGTATAGTACCTGACGTCAACTGCAGACAGAACCTTAATAAAAACTGAAAAAAAAAACTAATATTTTTGCTTGCTGCATATTTTATTTTTATTTTTTATTTATTTGATTTTAAGTCCAGTATAATTAACATACAGTATTATATTAGTTTCAGATACACAGCATAATGAATCAGCAATTCTATGTATTATTCAGAGCTCATCACAGGTGCCCTCTTTAATCCCCATCACCTATTTCCCCTCTGGGAACCATGAGTATGTTCTCTATAGTTAAGAGTCTGTTTCTTGGTTTGTGTGTCTCTTTGTTCATTTCTTTTGTTTCTTAAATTCCACATATAAGTGAAATCACATGGTATTTGCCTTTCTCTGACTGACTTTATTTTGCTTAGCACCTAATAATAAATTTTGAACTTTGGGAAAATAGCGATCTTCATATTTTCTGACATCGCCAAAGTTGTGTCAGTCCTGATTGTTGGTAGCGCCTAGAATGGACACTGTATGTTTGTATTTCTGTTAGAATGCTAAATTTGAAAGACAGACCTGTGATTTGTATGCTTCTTTTCATTGTCTTAAAGATGACATAACGGGGTACCTGGCTGGGTCACGCGGGAGGTCATGTGACTCTTGATCTCGGGATCATGAGTTCGAGCCCCACGTTGGGCGAGGAGCCTACCAAAAAATATTTAAAAAAAGAAATGATCTTCAACATGCAACCTGCAACCTTTATGCTACCACTACTGTCTACAGGAAAAAGATGTTCCAGAAACCCAGAAATGTCCATGTCCACATCTTCTGTGTGCAGCCCTTCCTTCGGGCAGCCACATGTCCCCTGACCTTCCCCGGGAGCTGTGTGGCAAGCAGTTCCTTGCAGGTTTCATTCACTCTTCCCGGACAGCAACCTCCCTTCAGGGGTACAGTGCTCACCCCAGGTACGTTCCCAGGGACCTTCTCTACTTGTGCTTTGTAGGACCCCGGGAGACCTCTGGGCATGCTTGCTCGTCCAGAAACAAAGATTGCCACCATGGGGCAGTCTGATGTCCATAGTATCCTTCCGTTTTCCCTCCTTCCCTCTCTTCTCCTCCTCCTCTCCCTTTCTCTCTGTGTCCATCTCTCTCTCTCCCCCTCTCTCTATAATCTGTTATATAATCTGTCATCTATCTTATCTGTCATCTACCATGAAACATGATAGAGACACAAACTTCTCAAAAGTTATTTTATTTTTGAAAAGATTATTTATGTTTAGAGGGAGAACGCTAGCGGGGCAGGGGCAGAGAGAGAGGGAGAGAGAATCCCAAGCAGGTTCCGCATTGTCAGCACAGAGGCCGATGTGGGGCTCAAAGTCACAAACTTTGAGGTCATGACCTGAGCTGAAACCAAGAGTTGGGTGCTTAACCGACTGAGCCAGCCAGGTGCCCCTAAAGAGTCATTTTAAAGGACTGTTTGTGTATTAAAAGCAATTTTATCTGAATGAGAAAAAAGCAGATGATTTGTCATCAATGATTCTAGTTTGTTAGAGACCAGGTGTTATGGACTGAATGTTTATGCCACCCTCCCCCAAATTCGTATGTTGAAACCTAACCCTCAAGATGATGGTATTTGGGGGTGGGGTCTCTGGGAGGTGATCGGGTCATGAAGGAGAAGCCCCCATGAATGAGATCAGTGCCATTCTAAAGGAGACTCCAGAGAGCTCTGTTCCCTTCCACCATCTTGAGGACACAGTGGGAACACGCCCCCCCCCCCCCCCCAGACACAAGCATGGTGGCCTCCTTATCTCAAACTTACAGCCTCCAGAACCAGTGATGCAAGTGCCCTGTTGTTTATAAGCCACCCCTAAACTAAGACCCCAGGTTCGTATCTATTTAAAGAAAGATAACATGCTAATTATGATCAGAAAATGTCAGTCCAGGGGCAGAAGGCACATGGCAGGACCTCTTTAAGATGGAAGTTTGAATATAGATGTGCTAAACTTAACCTGTTGTTTAAAGAAACCCGCACAAACGAAGCAGAACCACAAATGGTACCCTCTCTGCCCCCCACCCCCTCACTCTGGAAGGCTGCTCCCTGGCATTAGTGAGCTGTGGACACTCTTCTGGATCCCCTCAGCCAAACCCAACCCTCTGCTGTTTTCATAACAACAGTGCTATGGCCTTCGTTGCTGCCTGTTTTTCCACAAACCAATGGACACCAGATAAGTTTTTAAATTTGATTTTTCTCCAAACCATGAGCTACGTATTACATGTAGTATACACATGGAGTATCAGCCAAGTCCAACTCAAATTAGATCATCCTTGGCATCTCTTTACATAAAATGTTATGTCTGTATGCTCATCAAAGAATAACATCCAGTTCCATATGATGAGTGTACATTCCTGCCTTAATCATCTCTAGAGCTTTGTCCCTTCCACTTAACAGTGATTGCACAGGCATCTGTGGTGCATGAAGTCATGTACAAAGACACTAGCCAAAAACCTCTTGTGAAAGAGATGTGCGGAAAAGACTTCACATTTGGAACTGGTTCCACCCTACAAACTATTTCTTCAAACTGTGTATTCAACCTAGATGGGGTATCTTTGTTTCGTTTTTAAGTTTGTTTATTTATTTTGAGAGAGAGAGCAAGCGAAAGCACAGGAATGGGGGGTGGGCAGAGAGGGAGAGGGAGAGAATCCCAAGCAGGCTTCATGGTCAACACGGAGCCCAACGTGGGGTTCGACCTCACAACAACCATGAGATCATGACCCGAGCCAAAATCAAGAGTCAGATACCTAACCTACTGAGCCACCCAGGCGCCCCTAGATGGCTATCTTTGAAATAGATCCTATTTCAAAGTGCCTATCAGAAGGTCATAAGCAGCTGTGGGCAGCATCTTGTAATCCCGTCTCTCAGTCACTGTGGACAAACACTAAGGAGGGAAAATGCTGGAGGCTGTCAGGGTTTAAACGTAAATGAGCCTTTGCGTTTATGTGTACATTATTCACTTGATAATGCAGGGCCTGATTCCCATCTCATGAGTCAGGACTTCTTCCGTATATGTGCACACTAGGTGAGTTGTCTATTTCAAGTGATCTGCTGTGACCCTTCCCAGGCAGGAAAAAGTCATTCTTCTAAGTAAGTTACCAGTCTCCTTTTCAGTACACTTGGGTGTGTTCTCCTGGATTAAATTTTCTTAAGGAAGAACCACTTAAAAAATTAATTTGATCTTAATAGCTCAAAATTATTTTTTCTGTTGGAAGAATCACGACTTTTAGTTTGCTAGATATCACAGGGAAACGAACATCTCTTTTTTTGTAAAGAGGGAATCATTCTAAAGATGAGAGGTTGGTGGTATTTGATCAGTCATGTAGGCAATGGAGTTGATACAACTTCTTACCCTGGAGGCTTTCCCTGTCCACCCCACCTGCAGGCCTGCTGTCATACACACATTGTCACAATGCACACATGTGTGAGCATGATCTTGTCTGTGAAAATATAAATGCACGGTTACTGACAGAGGTCTCACAAACGCTCAGCATAATGCTCAAGTTGGGATTAGATTTGTGGAAATGCTAAGATGTGTACGCCCAACACAATGTATTCCAGGCAGTTACCAGTTAGTAACATGGGTATGCAGCGCTCATCCATATACTAGGTTTCTTAAAATCAAAAGAGGGGAGGGGCGCCTGGGTGGCTCAGTTACACGTCTGACTTCAGCTTAGGTCATGATCTTGCAGCTCGTGAGTTCAAGCCCCAAGCTGGGCTCTGTGCTGACAGCTCAGAGCCTGGAGCCAGCTTCCAATTCTGTGTCTCCCTCTCTCTCTGTTGCTCCACTGCTCGCTCGCTCTCTCTCTCTCTCAATAATAAACATTAAAAAAAGAAAAAAATTTTGAAAAAAGAGGGGAGAAGACTGTGCATTGGCTAACAAGAGCAGGCCATGTGTGGAGCAAAAGCCCCTCTCTCTGTCTCAGTCACCAAAACCAGAGAAACTCGTTGTTCATTAGTTAATTGTGTCGTGGTATTCATGAAGATTCAGTCTAGTGCTGGACTGAGTACAGAGTACACATGTAGTTGTCTGGCCTTAGATATGTAAGTTGCTGGGTTTTTTGTTATAATTCTGTAATTATGAAACATCTTTAGGACTCTGCCTGAAGTTATTCTGCATTTAATATTTCACTCTTGTTTGGGGTTTAAATTCTATAAGTTAATTCAGAGTTCAAAGTTTCTAAGATCATTAATTAAAATAGCATAAAATAAGGTTTTTTTTTAACGTTGATTTATTTTTGAGACAGACAGAGACAGAGCATGAACGGGGAAGGGTCAGAGAGAGAGGGAGACACAGAATCTGAAACAGGCTCCAGGCTCTGAGCCGTCAGCACAGAGCCCGACGCGGGGCTCGAACTCACAGACCGCGAGATCATGACCTGAGCCGAAGTCGGACGCTTAACCAACTGAGCCACCCAGGTGCCCCAAATAAGTTGTTTTTAAAATATAAGTATAGATTCATAGATACTCTTTTTCTGTCTCTGATCAGTTGGTCTACACCTGTATCTATATGCATGTATCTATGCACAAAGCAGCCCCTAAAACCAAATACAGTAAAACCTGGGATTGCAAGTAACTTGTTTTGCAAGTGTTCTGTAAGACGAGCACACATTTCTTTTCTTTTTTTTTTTATTTTATTTTTTATTTGTTAAAATTTACGTCCAAATTAGTTAGCATATAGTGAGACAATGATTTCAGGAGTAGATTCCTTAATGCTCCTTACCCATTTAGCCCATCCCCACTCCCACAACCCCTCCGGTAACCCTCCGTTTGTTCTCCATATTTATGAGTCTCTTCTGTTTTGTCCCCCTCCCTGCTTTTGTATTATTTTTGTTTCCCTTCCCTTATGTTCATCTGTTTTGTCTCTTAAACTCCTCATGTGAGTGCAGTCATACAATTTTGGTCTTTCTCTGACTGACTCATTTCACTTAGCACAATACCCTCCAGTTCCATCCACGTAGTTGCAAATGGCAAGATTTCATTCTTTTTGATTGCAGAATAATATTCCATTGTATATATACCACATCTTCTTTATGCATTCATCCATCGATGGACATTTGGGGACAAGCAAACATTTCTAATAAATTTTAACTTGATAAACAAGTTACAAAAAAGATACAAGCGATGTCTTGTAATACGAGTAGTACGTGATGCCAAACATCTTATGATCACAACACAGCCAATGGTTCTTGCAATTCGCTTTGATATTTAAGTACTTTGGATTCCAAGCATGTTTCCTGAATGAATTATGCTCACAAACCGAGGTTTTACTGTATTGTGTTGCTCATATCTACGTAATTTCAAATGACTTTATTATAAGCAAAACGGAATCGTTTTATTCTCTATAGAAATAGTGGTAGACTCAGAGCTTCCACATAGTATTGACTCCAGAATCTAAGAATAACCAGACCTCGCCTCGATGCACTCATACTGCATGACTTCTCTGCTATCCCTGTATTCTGCCTTGTGTACAACTCTGGACTTGCCAACCTAAGGTAGAACAACACCTCTCCCCCTGCTTAAGTCTTTCAGGGACGTGCCATCATGTGCAGGGTAAATGTCAATCATGTTGGCATTGTGCGAGAAGTCTGGAAAACTGAGAAGAGCCTGTCTCAGTCTCTTGTCTCCAGCAGGACTCCCCCATCCCCCCATCTTCATGTTTTGTCTCCTATCACCTCCACCTGAGGAAGCCAAGAAGGAGATGGAAATCCCAAACACTAGAAGACTCCTGAGACAAGTTAATTAAGCTATTTCCTGTATCTGGAATCTTGCTCCATTCTCTTCTTGGCAAGACCCTATAAAATCCAGCTCAAAAGTCACCTGACCTTGTGGGAAGCACCCTTAAACCCAGTTAGTCACTGTTCTCTCTGTCCATAACATTTCATTCATTAACAAGTGAATTTTTGCCACTTTATTTTCACAATACAGCAAGAATTTGGTTTGGACTCAAACTGTATACCTCTGGGTACAGTTCTACTGGTTTTGTGTCAAACTGAAGGGTGTAATTGGTTGGATCATCATGCTGCAGATGGTACAAACTAGAAGAGCAGTAAAGGTTGGCATGGTATTGACCTCTTGTATGAAAGTATTCTCACCATGAAACAAAGCCCAAATATATCATAGTCAGGTTTGAGAGAGCTCTCGTATTTTAACCTAAATGAACCACCTTATATTGCATTCAAGAAAATGGAATACAACCCAAAAAAGTTACATGCTGTGCTATAGGTTTCTTTTTTTTTTTCCTAAAAAAAAAAAAAAAAAAAAAAAAAGGCTGTAAATATGCATCACTGGCAGGACTCCCCCATGGACTAATGCAGTAGGACTTATCAGCAAACTGCCGTATGGGAGTGATTTGAGGGGCAGACAGAACAGTCTCCATAAAAAGTATGTTTTCCTTGTCTGATAAAATCCCACAAACATCTTTGAGTCTTCCTGAGTATATACTTGCCTCTCTGTTAAAATTCCAATATGCGCTATGAGCTTATTAACCACAGAGCCAGAATCCGAAAGTATAGGGGACATTCTGGCTCATTGAGAACAGGACTTTTTTTTTACTTTTATTTTAAACCCTGAAGCATTTTTATAAACTGGCGTATTGCATAAAACCCTAACGGAGAGACCTATAAAAACAGAGCTGTTCAATTTCAGTTGGAAGGGCCAGTCCGTCGTATTCACGTAAAGTACTGTATGGGTGGTTCCCCTTCTCCATGATGCATAAAATGGCACCTGCCCTTGGGGTTGATCCTCACCCCTTTGGGTGTTCATGGGAACAACTCTGTGCAACCCTGTGGCTCCCTCATATACAAAAGGGAAAACCACTGACTCCAGACTCACTTCTGTATTTTACCTGAAATGTGAGTAGGTGAACTATGAGGCAGGCATTCTTAAACAATCTTGCTATACACATGCATAAAGCAAGATGTGATACAGTACATAAACAGACATAAGTATACCTATACGAAAAATCTCATGGGCGTTTATTAGGAAAAAACGTTTCAAAAGTCTTCTTGGAGGGCGAGAATGAGAAAACAAAAATGTTTTTTGCTTGATTGCATAGAAGATAAGGTGCAGTGGGAAAGCCAGCTGCTTGGACAAGTTGGCCTCATGGAGACACCAGAGAGAAGAGGTATGTCCATGGGTCGGCTAGGATAAAAACAGAATGAATGAGTCATACAATTCTGAACTAACTGAGCAACGCAGAGCAAAAAGCTTTATTTTCCTTTAATATTTCCCTCAGCATGGTACATTGTAGGGTCTTTGTCCTTACCCTTAAACACATCTTGACCAGGGGCGCCTGGGTGGCTCAGTCGGCTAAGTGTCTGACTCTTGATTTTGGCTCAGGTCATGATCTCAAGGTTCATGAGATCGAGCCCCACATCAGGCTCTGCACTGATAGTGCAGAGCCTGCTTGGGATTCTGTCTCTTCCTCTCTGTCCCCTGCTCGCTCTGTCTCTCAAAAATAAACTTGAAACACACACACACACACACACACACACACACACACACACACACACGACCCTGTCCTGTTGCTTTCCAGACATTTCCAATTATGAGAAAAAGTCTCATTTTTGTAATCAAGTCCCATTTTCTGGATTGAAAAAAGTCTCAACCAGTTTCAAATTTGGGACCAATACTAGGCTTCTCTTCTTTGCCCAGTCTGTAGCTCGGGGACATCCAGAAGAGAAGGGTATGTAGTTTGACTCTTCCCTCTGTCTTCTTCTTTCCCCCTTCACCTCTTACAGATTTAGGGCAGGGAAGAAAAGAATTTAAAGAAGGTGGAGAAACTGGCCCACTGAACTAGGCTTGCTCTTTCAGGGTTGTCTTTGCTTTTGTTGGCTGGGGGTCCGAGTTGACTTTGCGGCAGGTGTTTGAGTGTGGAATTCTGGTCTGCTCCAGACTTGCACCGGAGTTCTTGGAGGGACCCATGGGATCCTCAGCCCTGCACAGCCACCTGGTACAAGCAAGGCTTGCCTCCCATTGACCTTTCAAACTCCCTTCCCAAGTGCCCTCCCCTCCAACAGTCTCCTACTGCTGGAGCTCTCTGGGTTTGTATCACTTGAACATATTCACGCAGAACAAAGCCTGGCGCCCTTTCTGATTGTCCAGGTAACGCAAGGAAAAACATATTCTTCTCACCAACTCCACTTGGGCAGTCTCTCTTTGATGTTGGCTACCCCAGACTTCTCCGGCCCTCAGAATTTTCCAGTTCATCAGCAGGCACCACTCGCCGTGTTCATGGTAGACCCTCAAACTCTCAGGGACATAGGCAAGGCTCCCAAGAGCTTTTCAACACATGTGGCCATGCTCAAATGGTAGGAAAAGAAGTCAAGTTCTGAAAGTCAGCAAGCATGTAGCTAAGAAGGAACGTGTCTGTCATTCCTCAACCCCTGGATTTTGGGGGATCACCCTCACATAAGATGAAATATCAGAAGTACTTTGCTCTCTACCTGATGCCATGAGCTGTCTGTTAGGTTGACGACCCGTTATAAGCAAACATTTACTGTTGTAACCAAATTCCCTTGAATTTCCAGTTTCCTTTTTTATGGCTTAGGGGTGGATGATGGGGAAGTTGTCACCGGGTCTGCCGTCCTTATTGTCAGTAATGGAAGAATGTGTCCTTCTTGTGAATGCGGGAGGACTGACTACTGCCCTCAGCCCCATTCAGCTTCCTGCTACAGTGACATGGGCATGTTGCCAAAGACTATTTTTCATGTCAGGCTTTGGGTAAAGGCATTTAACTGTGCATTAACAAAAATATTTTTTCACTCTCATTTAATTAATTGGGCCAACTGACTTCACTATGAATTTTAAAATCCAGTTTTTAAAAGCCTTCAGTATGCCACCTTGAAGCATTGGAGTTCACAAAGCTAATAAATTCTTAATTAGGGTAATAAAATCCAACTATGCCCCAACAAAGTAAATTCCTTTTTGAATCTAACATATTAGGTGAGTCTTTTTCAATGGAAACAAAGATGTTCCTGTTTGTCATGCAAAATAAATGAGGATTCCATCCCAAAGTAGCCAGGATGTAGAAGTAGAAACACCTTGGGGTGCCTGGGTGGCTCAGTCGGTTGAGCGACCGACTTCAGCTCAGGTCATGATCTCACGGTTCATGGGTCCTGGCCCCACATCGGGGTCTGTGCTGACAGCTCAGAGCCTGGAGCCTGCTTTGGATTCTGTGTCTCCCTCTCTCTCTGTCCCTCCCCTGCTCGCATACTCTCTCTCTCAAAAATAAATGAACATTAAAAAAAATATTAAACTTTTAAAAGTATTAAATAAAAAAGATTTACAAAAAATAAATTTAACCCATATTGTAAATAGTAAACACTGAAAACTGTGAGATATTAATGAAAGACATTGCACACATAAATAAATGGAAAGATATTCCAGGTTCCTGAATTGGAATGTTAATCCTGTTAAACTGTTCATAGTTCAAAAGCAATCTATAGATTCAATGGAATTTCTATCAAAATTCCAATGGTATTTACTTTACAGAGAGAAAAACCCTAAAACAAAACTGCAACAAATACAAATAGCCTCAGCAATCTTCAAAAAGAGCAAAGCTAGAGGCATCATACTTCCTTGAAAAAGGAAGAAAAGCATGCATGTGCAGGAAACCCAGCAACACTGTAGAACATTTGCTTGTTTATTAAAAACCCAAAGGATTGTGGGGTGCCTGGGTGGCTCAGTCAGTTAAGCGTCCAACTTCAGCTCAGGTCATGATCTCACGGTTTGTGAGTTTGAGCCCCGCGTCGGGCTCTGTGCTGTCAGCTCAGAGCCTGGAGCCTGCTTTGGATTCTGTGTCTCCCTCTCTCTCTGCCCCTCCCCCACTCATGCTCTGTCTCTCTCTGACTCAGAAATAAATAAACATTAAAAAAAAGAAGAAGAAGTAGAAACACCTCTTCAAGGCATAGGGAAAGTCATGAGCTTTGCCGTGTCTGATCTCGAAACTCTGGTTCTGTACATTCTCCCGGTGGCCAGCATGTCATCAAGAAGCTGGCTTCTCTCGGCCACTCCATGATCTCTTTGACGGTGGCTGCCTCTGGTTGTCCCCAGCCTCAGTTCTCCCAGTACCAGATTTGTAGACAAAGATCTCCTGAACAGGACCCACCGCCTGAGAGCCACCAGGAATCTGTTGTTTGCACAACAGCCTTTAAACTTCTACACAGAGGACACTCACATTTTCTACTGCTTCTATCAGAAGCCACTGTGTCCCAAAAGTGGCAGAACTACCTCCGAGAGAACAGTGCAGTGAAAGACTCCGATCCCCATGCATGGACACCTGAGCATGAAATTCTAGGCATATTGTCAGAGACAGATTTGGAGAGAGCTTTCCTGAGGCCGCAGGGACCGCCCAAACCCATCACAGAATGGAATCTGCATCTTTCTTTGTAGTCCTCTGCTCCCAGATGTACCATTTGGATTCTTTTTCCCCTGTGTGTCCTTAGGTGTTTTCTTTTCTTTTCTTTTGTTTCTTAATCTGACTCTGATTATTAAGTTTGTTGATACACAACAGTGTGCAATTTTCTTCTGTGCATAGGATTACTTGTTTACTTTGGGACAAAGAAGCTTATATTTTTGGTGGCTTGAAAGGCTCCCAAGAACAGAATGGGTTGACTATGGTTCATTGCTCACATCTCCCTGCTACAAGAGGAAAGGAGAGATGAGTTCAAGACCGTAGCTACGTACAGATATTATCACTTCACACAGGGCTCCTGTCGTACGTATGGTTCTTTAAAACAGAACTCCTCTCCTTACAGCGTGAAATGGTTCTCTGACATAGAAGTTCCTCTGTGTGAACGCGGCGAAGTGTCCAAGATCCAGGAAACACAACACTGTAGTGTGGCTGTTGCTGAGTCCCTATGCACTGTTTGCATAATTATCATACATCGTCTTATCTGTCCCATTGTCCCAGTAGAGAAATCACTCTTATTTGCTTCTTGGCCTCTTGGTTGCAACAACAGCTTATAACACCTGAACTGTGTTTCATAAGCTGATTCTTGTCGAAACCTCCCATGAAACTTCATCCCAGGGAATCAGTTTTTGAATTAGGAAGCTTTGTCAGAGGGTGGAAAAGTAAACCTTTCCTAATGGAGACCCCTGTTCACAAAGGAGCCTCTGAATCTCGTTAGAGAATTTCTCCTGGAATAAGATGAATCATAGGAAGATGATTTGCATGTGTTTCTGTGTCTTGATTATTTATTTCATATTAACCTCTATGTGTTTGGTATTTCTGGAAGTAAAGGCCAGAAAAAGTGTAATTTTAAGGAGATATAATTGTTATGGACAGGCGGAAGGGATACAGACATTTTCTTTAGAGAAAAAGACATTTTAGTTCTGAGTAAAAAGTGATTCTCCTTTTTCTGATGGAAAAGAGAAAAGAAAGGGAGCATACACAGAACAGCCAAATTGCTGTCACCCACCTCAACATTGGAGAATGCCTCCCGGGATTGTGAGTGAGGTCGCCCCAGAGCAGCAAGTTCTGTGCGACATACAACAGAGGGAAACACTTGGCGGGCCCTGAATATGGTCTCTTCAGAGTCCTCATAAATCAAACCAGATTTGCCTAAGATTGGGCATGGGAGAGGCCATGCTCAGACAAACCTACTTGCCAGTGCATTTTGTAGAATCGAATCCCTGCAGCTTGAACATGCTCTTAAATGTAAACGTTGGATGAGACAGAACCTGCTTTATGTTGTTCTAATTAGCAACCTGCCAAGCTTGATTGTTGATGGGATAAATGGGTCATCAACGTTTCATTGAAGTTTTTCATTTTTTAACGAGCAGCGGTTGGGGTGTGTGTGTATGTGTGTGTGTATGTGTTACTGTTACTTTGGTTTTTACTTCTTCAATATTTCTGGCGAAGGGTGTTGCCTCCAAATTGCAAATGGTTCCCATCAGCAGATTCTCTGCTGATTTGAGAAGTGTTCTTCCGAGGGACCGTTTAAAGAGGTAAACTTCCATTTGAAGGAAAAGACTCTTGCACAAATCTTGGTCCTTAACCAAAGACCGAATAGGCGTAAATGGCTGCTAAATCTTTTTCCTTTTGCTATTTTTCAGGTATCCTGGCATCGGCAGAGTTCTCTTCCCCTCGTCTTTGGAAAGTTTTGCAAGCTGGGCCCCTCCTGTGTGTAGCCAACAATGATGTTTTGTGTCTTCATCCCGTTTGAAGGGCCTGGCACACAAACAGCCCAGCCTATTCATTCCTAGAGCAATTTTACATATGCAAGACCGAAGCCAAGATTAATGTCTTCATCCTCGACGTGCTCATTCAGACACGTTCTGGTAAGTGCAAACACTGGGATCTTTCACACGAGAAGTGGGGTTCCTGATCGATACGTCTGGCCTTGCTCACATAGCCACCTCTTTGTTGCAACTCAATCATCCAAATGGATAGTTAATAGAAGGACATTTGTTTTGTCCATCTGGAGTTCCTCCAGTGGGACAGAGATGGCGTCACCTGCCCGGGGGGTCATGTTGGCTCCCTACTGGGGCAGGGGTAGTGCCAAGCTCGAGAGAATCCCCCACATTGACTCCCCGACTCCCCAGCCAGCAGCCTCAGACCAGCATCTCATTGGAAAGGGAACTCTAGACCTCTGCATTTTCACCGGCCAGACACTCTGAATACACTCTGTGTCCTCAGCCCTGGCACTTCTTCATAGAGCTCTTTGAGCGTTTGAATGGAGGTGCTGGAGAAGTGCCCTTTCATTTGCCGCGAACACGAAGGTCATGCAAATGCGTGTCACCAGAGGTGTGCAGGTGGGACCAGACGTAGTGGGCGACACGGCAGGGGGGACCGGACACACACCAGGTAGGGATGAACAGCTGCATTCAGTCCAGCAGGCGAGAGGTGGCTTGGAGACACGGGCAGGAGGTGTGCCAATGACAGGGTGGCCTTCTGGGTGTCCCCGCTGAGACACGGTCACACAGGGGAACCAATAAAGAGCCCGAGTGGGTTAGAGTTGCCATGCCACTGATTTTGCACAGAGCTGTTTTTAAAGGGACCGGTGACTCGCCCCAGCTTCTGTGGCCCCACAGTGAAAAACATAAAAGTCATATCCGATGCCTGACACAGACTTAGCAGGATTTCTTTCTTTCCCATTTATTTTATGGTGATTTCCTAATTTTTACATTTCAACGTTCCCTTCTTCCAACAACACGGCAACCTCTATTCTACTTCAATTGTACTTTATTATTTAAAGTCATGGTTTAAACTCAGGATAGTCTGACCCTGATCCCGTTCTCGGGATCTGGTTCACCTAAAGATATAAATAGTCAGTTATCCGACTTTTTTACTTTGGGATCCTGTTTGAAATAACTTTTTCTCCAAAAAAATTATCAGAAACTTTAACGTACATCTATCCTGATGGTTTCATGCTTTATATATATATGTATATCCTGACGGTTTAATAATATATTAAACAAAATACTGGGAAATTCTCAGCTAAGCCTCCATTTAGTAAATATTCTATAGAAAATAAGTACTTGTTAGGTACAGAAGCACACTGACCAGGGGCGTCTCTTCCTATGTTTCTTTTTCTCTGAAATAACACCCACTATGAAAGGTACAGAAACATAATTTGTTTTGTTTTGTTTATCTTATTTTTTATTTTTTAAAAGTTACATCCAAATTAGTTAGCATATAGTGAGACAATGATTTCAGGAGTAGATTCCTTAATGCCCCTTACCCATTTAGCCCATGCCCCCTCCTACAACCCCTCCCGTAACCATCAGTTTCTTCTCCATATTTAAGAGTCTCTTCTGTTTTGTCCCCCTCCCTGGTTTTATATTATTTTTGTTTCCCTTCCCTTATGTTCATCTGTTTTGTCTCTTAAAGTCCTCATGTGAGTGAAGTCATATGATTTTGGTCTTTCTCTGACTCATTTCACTTAGCATAATACCCTCCAGTTTCATCCACATAGTTGCAAATGGCAAGATTTCGTTCTTTTTGATTGCAGAGTAATACTCCATTGTATATATATACCACATCTTCTTTATCCATTCATCCATCGATGGACATTCGGGCTCTTTCCATACTTTGGCTATTGTTGATAGTGCTGCTATAAACATGGGGGTGCCTGTGTCCCTTCGAAACAGCACACCTGTATCCCATGGATGGATGCCTAGTAGTGCAATCGCTGGGTCGTAGGGTAGTTCTATTTTTAGTTTTTTGAAGAACCTCCATACTGTTTTCCAGAGTGGCTGCACCAGCTTGCATTCCCACCAACAATGCAAAAGAGATCCTCTTTCTCCGCATCCTTGCCAACACCTGTTGTTGCCTGAGATGTTAATGTGAGCCATTCTGACAGGTGTGAGGTGGTATCTCATTGTGGTTTTGATTTGTATTTCCCTGATGATGAGTGATGTGGAGCATTTTTTCATGTGTCAGTTGGCCGTCTGGATGTCTTCTTTGGAGAAGTGTCTATTCATGTCTTTTGCCTATTTCTTCACTGGATTATTTGTTTTTTGGGTACTGAGTTTGAGAAGTTCTTTATAGATTTTGGATACTAACCCTTTATCTGATATGTCATTTGCAAATATCTTCTCCCATTCTGTCAGTTGCCTTTTACTTTTGCTGATTGTTTCCTTCACTGTGCAGAATTTTAATTTTTTTAATGTTTTTATTTATTTTTGAAGGTGAGAGAGAGAGAGAGAGCATGAGTGGAGGAGGAGCAGAGAGAGAGAGGGAGACACAGAATTCGAAGCAGGCTCCAGGCTGTGAGCTCTCAGCACAGAGCCCAATGCAGGGCTCAAACTCACAAACCGTGAGATCATGACCTGAGCCAAAGTCGGACACCTAACTGACTGAGCCACCTAGGCACCCCCAGAAGCTTTTTATTTTGATGAGGTCCCAGTAGTTTATTTTTGCTTTTGTTTCCCTTGCCTCCGGAGACGTGTTGAGTAAGAAGTTGCTGTAGCCAAGATCAAAGAGGTTTTGCCTGCTTTCTCCTCGAGGATTTTGATGGCTTCCTGTCTTACATTGAGGTCTTTCATCCATTTTGAGCTTATTTTTGTGTATGGGGTAAGAAAGTGGTCCAGGTTCATTCTTCTGCATGTCACTATCCAGTTTTCCCAGCACCTCTTGCTGAAGAGACTGTCTTCATTCCATTGGATATTCTTTCCTGCTTTGTCAAAGATTAGTTGGCCATACGTTTGTGGGTGCATTTTTGGGTTTTCTATTCTGTTGCATTGATCTGAGTGTCTGTTCTTGTGCCAGTACCATACTGTCTTGATGATTACAGCTTTGTAGTATAGCTTGAAGTCTAGGATTGTGATGCCTCCTCTTTGGATTTCTTTTTCAAGATTGCTTTAGCTATTCGGGGTCTTTTCTGGTTCCATACAAATTTTAGGATTATTTGTTCTAGCTCTGTGAAGAATGCTGGTGTTACTTTGATAGGGATCGCATTGAATATGTAGATCGCTTTGGGTAGGATCGACATTTTCACAATATTTGTTCTTCCGATCCAGGAGCATGGAATCTTTTTCCATTTCTTTGTGTCTTCTTCAATTTGTTTCATAAGCTTTCTATAGTTTTCAGCATATAGATTTTTCACCTCTTTGGTTAGATTTATTCCTAGGTATTTTATGTTTTTTTGTGCAACTGTAAATGGGATCGATTTCTTGATTTCTCTTTCTGTCGCTTCATTGTTGGTGTATAGGAATGCAACTAGTTTCTGCGCATTGATTTTATATCCTGCAACTTTGCTGAATTCATGAACCAATTTTAGCAGTTTTTTGGTGGAATCTTTTGGGTTTTCCATATAGACTATCATGCCATCTGCAAAGAGTGAAAGTTTGACCTCCTGGCCGATTTGGATGCCTTTTATTTCTTTGTGTTGTCTGATTGCAGAGGCTAAGACTTCCAATACTGTGTTGAATAACAGTGGTGAGAGTGGACATCCTTGTCTTGTTCCTGACCTTAGGGCGAAAACTGTCAGTTTTTCCCCATGGAGGATATTAGCATTGGGTCACTCATATATGACTTTTATCATCTCAAGGTATGCTCCTTCTATCCCTACTTTCTTGAGGGTTTTTGTCAAGAAAGGATGCTGTATTTTGTCAAATGCTTTCTCTGCATCTATTGAGAGGATCATATGGTTCTTGTCCTTTTCTTTTATTGATGTGATGAATCATGTTAATTGTTTTGCAGATATTGAACCAGCCCTGCATCCCATGTATAAATCCTACTTGGTTGTGGTGAATAATTTTTTTAATGTATTGTTGGATCCGGTTGGCTAATATCTCATTGAGGATTTTTACATCCATGTTCATCAGGGAAATTGGTCTGTAGTTCTCCTAATTTGCTTTTTATAAATTATCTGCCTAAGGGATGGAGAAATAGCCGTCGTTTGGAGAGCACCACTAAGGCCGGGGACAGGGTCTAGTTCTGTCTGTACAGTCTCTATTTCAGCCACCCAACTCTGCTGTCTGAGCACATAGGCACCCGGAGATACGTAATTTGTAAAAACAATACACAACAGGTGTGCCTGTGTTCCAGCAAACCTTTATTTCCAAAACTCGATGGGGCCCAAATCGTAGTTATCTATTCCCTACATGATGCCATTATCACTCTGTAGGAGAATACCCTGCTCTGTTTGCCCTTGGATCTGTCCACACCTCCCATCTTTGTAGTGTGCTGCACCATGGAAAAGGCTCTTTTCCCTCCTGTGCTGTTCCTCATAAATTCCAAAACGGAAAATCACCTTTGTAAGTTTCTGCCGTCATCATACTTTGTGACAAGGTCAGTCTTGTTATGTCAGACATTTATTATCCTGTTTGAAAGTGCCTATTAGAAAAGACTGCATTGTGGTTTTATTGGAGGAAGAAGGCCTTCAGGCATGATCCCTGGAGAGATTAGAGAATGGGCACCTCATGAAAATGTGTGTTTATTGCAAACGCAGGGTGAGCTAGTCAGACCCAGAAATCAGGATAATGAGAAGTGGCTACTGTTGGAAAAGAGGAAAGGTGCTTCTTGCCTCCAGGATTTGAGAAAGAGAAAAGATGGTCATTCCTGTCCACAGTTATTCTGCTCAAAAGGGTGACGTATGCAGCTCCTTTTGTGTGAATAAACACCGTTGTAAATTTGCATGACTCAGGGAGGAATTTCAGTTAGCCATATTCCTGCTTACAGGTGATGTGTTTTCAGTTTTAAACTTTGGCAACAAGATAAACCTTCTCTGCTGGAGTGACATGAAGGGGCTGATAGGGTTCAAAGTGAAATTTGTGTCTCTGTGTAAGGGGCCCCTTTCCTTCTGGCACGCAGGAGAGTGTTCCTTCTGGTTGATGAGGCTCGATGCTGTAGATATCTAATATTAAACATGAGGACACCGAATATTCAGATCGATCTGAAATCAAGAAGTCAAGAGGAAACAAAAAGTCCAGGCACCCTTTGTGTCCAAACATGGAATGGCTTGATAGGTTCCTTCATTTTCCTTCAGGGATCTCTGCTAATTGGTATTAATTATTCATTTTGCCTTTTCCATCCATCCACTAAGAACCTAGTAGTCTCTGTAGCATACAAGTCTATCATTAAATTTCACTCAGCAGCAGTAATTCTCTGGCTAATGTTTTGTGAGCACTTGGTAAGTTCTGGGTGATGATGCCTTGCAGATGTTCATGAATGACCTCATTGCATCTTGTCTGTATAAACATGGGATGGGTTCTATCATAATCACTGTGTAGACGATGGCAGTGGGTTGCTCAGGGTCACTGGTTTGGATCAAGGATTTGAGTCAGAATAGTTCGACTTTGTGAACCTAGGGCTGTAAAGGTTGATATCAAGGCCAGGAGGATTCTGCTTTCGTCTCATGGAGCTTGGGGTTTCAGGAAGCAGCAAAGAACAAGGGAAGCTGTGTGCCTCTTTGCTTTTGATCCACCAGGTTATCTCGGGAGCAGAGGGTCAACTTTGTGAGGAGGCTCGAGCCATTATTGGGAATTGCATGAGTTACCTATCATTGTGTAACAGACAGAACAGCATAAAACACATATGCGGTCTTGCAGTTCCCATGGGGCCAGAGCGTGGGCGTGACTTAGCCGAGTCCCCTGCTAGGGTCTCACATGGCTTCTGTTGAGGTGTCAGCTGGTGCTCCCATCTCGTCTGGAAGGGTGGCTGGGGCAGGATCTGCTTCTAAGCTCCCTGAGGTGGTTGGTCGAATCTGGTTCCTTGTGGTGGTGGAATTCAGGGCAGAGCTGAAAATGCAGAATAGTAACCTAGAGGTTCCAGTTTCAGAAAAGGAGCTACCACCCTCTGGCTGGGCACATGGAGCAGAGAGGTTGGGATTATTGTTTTAAGTCTCTAAATTTGTGGTAGTTGGTTACGCAGCAATAGGGAAGTAAATAGCATCGCAAAATGGACAGAATGTAAAAGCACAGCTTGGTGTGAAAATGAGCACATAGAAAGGGATATAGATAAATGTTGTTTACATAAACGTGAAACACTATGAAAATATGTCATAAAAAGTGGTGAGCAAATAGCTCATAGGGCACATGTTACATAGTTGCCGATGAGACAGGAAGGGGATACAGGTGAAAGGGAGCACATCGTGAAGGACAGAGGATCTCTACGTGGACCAGTGCGGTCACGTGCCATGATCACAGAGTGTCCAAGGTAATTTACCCAGTCTCCTGCACCAGAGATTCAAGGGCAGGGTGTGTTTTAAACTATCACTTAATGTATTTTTCTCAGAAGGTGGTTAAAGCAAAAGTAAACAGAAGGATGCCCCCCACCACCTTGTACATATGCTTAAACTGTTAGGATAGAATTATTTCGGCGGCCAAATCATTGTTCCCTGGAATTTTGCCAACCTAAACATTTACACACTGCTTCTCATAGCTGGATAATTACTCCGTACCTTATTAACTGTACCCTTTTTTCCCCTGTGTGGATGCTATCATGATTTCTGCACTGTTAGTCTGGGCAGGAAATGGCGTCAAGAAGCAATTGTCTTGTAAACTTGAGAGTCATGAAAAATGAATATGCGTTGGGTAGTGATGAGAGGAACTTCTCATCACAAATTCCAGACTTGGAAAGCGAGTTCTCTGTCCAGGCTTGATTATCCTCACCTATTTATTGAAGTCATCACAGCTAGATTTGTGTATGCATTTGTTACCTTTAATTAGGCTCCTCTCCTTCCACTGTGTTGGGGGAAACCAGAGGAAGCCAAAGCAAACATGCCGGGACTCTGAATTTGGTGATGATGGCACTCTTCACGGAGACACTATGGTTTCTCATTTTGAACGAGCAGTTGCTTCCCTGGCCTTCTTTGTTACGCGATGTTGGGTAGAGCATTGTCTGCAGGCCATGACCTCATCACAAGAAGACATCTGAGAAGATGAACAAACAGTGTGTGCCTGTGATTTCCTTTCCACACAGAAGCTGAGAAGCAATGAATGCATTTGAACCTCTCGAAATCCCTTTTATGTGCAGCTCTCAGGAAATAGGGTAGCCCCTTGTCATCATTAGTGATGTTTTGGAAACCCAGGTCTCTTAAAACTCCTGGGTCTTCATCATTGATGCCTTGACCACCGTGACCCACTTACGAAGTCTAGGTGCAGATTCAACGTGAGTTCCCCACTGTCACATTTGGAATCCTTGGACCTGCAGAAGCCACAGGAAATCTTCCAAATGGCTTGTTTATCACATCTGGTGTCTTGACCTGACGTAAGACCAGAGGAGGTGCGAATACAGAGTGCTAGCTTTCATTGACAAAAATAACTTCAGTGATTAAAGATACGTCCATTACCAGTAAGACAGAGCTTGAGGTCACTTTTTTTGGATCTGATGTTAGTTCAGAGTGAGAGACAAAAACCCAGATAATATGTGAATGCAACGTCCCTTTTTATTCTCTCAGAATATAGTAGGCATTGTGCTTGGCACACACAAAATAAAAGTAATATGAAAAGTGAAAGGTCCTCCTCCATATAACCCCACCATAGTCTTCCGTGGGGTGACTCATATGAAAACAAATAAAACCAAAACGATCATTGCGCTCCATGCACATATGTTTAAGGTGAAGAGAAAAACATGTGGGGATACATAGTCACAGACAAGTTTACTTCAGAAATGGTTTTGAGGGGTGCCTGAGTGGCTCAGTCGGTTGAGCATCTGACTTTGGCTCAGGTCATGATCTCATGGTTCATGGGTTTGAGTCCCGTGTCGGGCTCTGTGCTGACAGCTCAGAGCCTGGAGCCCACTTCGGATGCTGTGTCTCCCTCTCTTTGCCCCTCACCTATTCATGCGTGCTCTCTCTCTCTCTCTCTCTCTCTCTCTCAAAAACAAATAAACATTAAAACCATTTTTTTAATGGATTGGAGCCAATCCTTAAATATAAATAGTTGGCCAGGGAAATGGTTTTTAAGGTGGCAGGAGACATAGCTATATTACTCATGGGCATTTCTCTAGCACTAGAAACTTAGTGATAATTATGTGTGTCTGTGGCACAAAACATACAGGCAGGCACACGGCAAACTAGAGAGGTAGTTTGATAGGCCAGTTCGTGAAACATAGGCTGTGCCATAAAAATCCACGTGGACTTGATCTTTATTGCCAGTCGGCAACAGTGGAAGAACAGTAAACCAGAGAATTGCAGTCAGATTTGCACTCTAGCGTGGCTGTTTTATGGACAGTCTGGAGGATGCGGTAGAGAAAGAGGCGGACGACCTGGCTAGGCTGGACAGCAGAGAGGTCACAACTACAAGTGCCCTGTGTGCATGGGCACCAGAGGACAGAAAGAGACATCCCGTGCAAACTCTGCAAATACATGCATCCGTACACGTTTAGGTCTGATTAACAGGACTTGGAGACTGTTTAACTTTGTTATAGAATGTTATAGAATGACTTACAAGTCCATGATTAAGGCCACAGGTTATCAGAAGACTAAAGGAATGTCTCCTTCCCTGAGTCTGACCCAAGTAAGGAACAGAAGAGGGTTGACATGTATGTATGATGCAGGGGCTGGCAGTGAAGGAGTCAGTCAGATGTAGGATACAAGGAGTGTGAGACATCTGTTGGCCAGCGAGTAGAGACACCTTGTTGGTAGATTGAAATATGGATCTGGAAGTGAGAATGAAGTTATAAATGGATTTAGAAGGCAAGCATGTTGAGGAAGGAGGAAAGACGTGTGTGGGCATATCTGTAAATTGTGTAGCAGGATGATGGGAAGACCAGCAGGGACGTCAACCAAATACCCAAGGACCACACATTCTAGCGAGATTACTTTAGTCCATTAAGGTCAAACACCTACTTCTTTTCGTAGGAAATACAATTCTGATACCATCAACAATCTTTCCGTAAACTCTGCTCTTGGTATTAAAAAAAAAAAAAAAAAAAGGAAAAAGGCTTTGCTTTTCTTGAAGCTGACTCCTTAAAACCCACAAATGCTTGTCTCTCTGATGAGAGTCTCGTTATTATAAATCAGATGTGCTTTGGTTTTCAAACTGAGTTTCTGCTGTATTTAAAAATTCAACCAGGGGCACCTGGGTTTCTCAGTTGGTTAAGCACCCAACTTCGGCTCAGGTCTGAACTCGCGATCCGTGAGTTCAAGCCCTGCATCGGGCTCTGTGCTGACACCTCGGAGTCTGGACCCCGCTTTGGATTCTGTGTCTCCCTCTCTCTCTGTTCCTCCCCTGCTTGCACTCTGCCTCTCTCTCTCAAAACTAAATAAACATTAAAAAAAATTTTTTTAGTTATACATTTTTCAACTTAATGCGTAAGTTGCCCTTTCAATGTTGCAATGCCCATTGTTTCATTTTATCTCAGAAGTGTAACATGCTCTATGCCCTCAGTTCGTCATGTTTTAATGATACCAATCTAATGTTACCTTTTATAGTTCTTCAGTATACTCAGAATAAATGCTCTAGAATAAATAAATACTCAGAATAAAGGCTCTAGACACTTAGAGATGTGGATGCTTTGGGCAAGTTAAAAATCATTGAGAACATGCCTGTGAGAGTGATGCTGTTAAACTCCAGGTCATACAGTCTACCAGTTCTGAGATTTACAGCTCACAGGCAACTCTCTTTTGAGACCTATTTCTTTTTAATTAATTTTTTAAATGAAGCAAAGCGTGGAATTGATCTTAAATTATGAATGTGTCCTGGTTAGAAAACCACATTTCATGAAAGAAAACATTTTTTTTTATAACCTATATGAACAAACCTTAAAACATCTCAGTATTTTTATCCTTTCTGCCAAGAATTACTACAAGTTCTTTTCTTTGGGATTTCTTTAAACTGTGTGTGATGACTCTTTTCCCTACTAATCATACACCTTCTTTCTCTAGTCTAACACTTGTTAGACTTGCTTTTTTGTTTCTTCTTAGGATCCAGGGAGGCCCAAGCATATTCCGTAACACGAGCACACCCAAGACATACACCCCCCCTACCACATCTTGACCTTTGTCTTGAAGAAGAAAATCATGGTATTCACATTTTAAAATCTCATTCTTTTTTTTTTTTTTTTTTTTTTTGACTTAAACTCAAGTTGGTTAACATACAGTGTAGTCTTGGTTTCAGGAATAGAACCCAGTGATTCATTGCTTACATATGACACCCAGTGCTCATCCCAACAAGTGTCCTCTTAATGCCCATCACCCATTTAACCCATCCCTCCACCCACGTCCCCTCTACCAACCCTCAGTTCATTCTCTGTATTTAAGAGTCTCTTATTGTATGCCTCCCTCTGTTTTATCTCGGTTTTCCTTCCTTTCTCCTATGTTCATCTGTTGAGTTTCTCAAATTCCACATATGAGTAAAATCATATATCTGTCTTTCTCTGACTGACTTATCTCACTTAGCAAAATACCCTCTTGTTCCATCCACATTCTTGCAAATGGCAAGATTTCCTTCTTTTTCACTGCCAAGTAATATTCCATTGTGTATATATACCGCATCTTCTTTATCCATTCATCATTCGATGGGCTCTTTCGGGCATTTGGGCTTTTTCCATACTTTGACTACTGTTGATAGCATTGCCATAAACATTGGGGTGCCTGTGCCCCTTAGAATCAGCATTTTTGTATCCTTTGGATAAACTCCTAGCAGTGCTATTGCTGGGTCATAGGGTAGATCTATTTTTAATTTTTTGAGGAACCTCCATACTGTTTTCCAGAGCTGCACCAGTTTGCATTCCTACCAACAGTGCAAAAGGGTTCCCCTTTATCTACATCCCCCCCAACATCTCTTGTTTCCTGAGTTGTTAACCATTCTGACAGGTGTGAGGTGGTATCTCATTGTGGTTTTGATTTGTATTTCCCTGATGATGAGTGATGTTGAGCATCTTGTCATGTCTCTGTTGGCCATCTGGATGTCTTCTTTGGAAAAGTATCTATTCATGTCTTCTATTTCTTCACTAGATTATTTGTTTTGGGGGGGGGTTGAGTTTTGTAAGTTCTTTATAGATTTTGGATACTAACCCTTTATCTGATAATGTCATTTGCAAATATCTTCTCCCATTCCGTCAGTTGCCTTGTAGTTTTGTGGTTCCCTTCACTGTGCAGAAGCTTTTTATCTTTCTTTATACACTAGAGAATCATTCCAGCAAATAAATTTTAATAATTTCTGAGGGGTCTGAATCCCTTCCCATCTCTGGACTTGGGGATATGTCCATAGACTTTTGCTTGACCTCTTATAATCAATAACTTAGAGAAGAATAAAATAGATGATTTTTCTTAACTAAGTTGTCAGTTTTCCCCTTTTTTCCATGACTGCATATTGGAAACACATAACATTTTGGATTCTAGCTATTAAAATTTTAACTATAGGGGCACCTGGGTGGCTTAGTCGGTTAAGCGTCCAACTCTTGAGTTTGGCCCAGGTCATGATCTCACAGTTTGTGGGTTTGAGCCCCACATTGGGCTCTGTGCTGACAGCATGGAGCCTCCTTGGGATATTCTGTCTCCTTTTTCTGCCCCTTCCCTGCTTGCTCTCTATCCCTCTTTCAAAATAAAAACAATAATAAATAAGCTAAAATTTTAACTATAACTTCACATTGAATGCTAGCCAGGTTTTGGAATGATACATGCCTACATCATAAACTTGCCATTTTAATGTTAGTCACCATTATCATAATACAAATGGTAAATGGCATTAATGGAGAATGTTTTTTTTAACTTTAGATATCTCTGAAACAATCTCTCCACCCATTTGCTACTTATTGTCTGTTGATACTATTTGTCTTCTCTGCTGATAACAGTTTCTAGAAAGTTAGAGTCATGCTTGTGTTCCTGCTACCACTGAGAGGGTATGGAGATTCCCCTGATACATGTAAATTTCTTTTATGAAGGGCAACTTCCCCTGGGTTTTCAGAGCTTCTCCCAAGATAATCCTTATGGCAAATAAAGCACATTATAGGGTTTCATCATTTGTTCCCCTTCCACAACCCATTAGAGACCTCAGAAACCATTGCCTGAAACTCTTACTGTAGAGAAAGATTATGCCAGAGAAATCAAGCAGCCTGCCCTGGGATGCCATGAATTATTGTTAGCAGTGGGCTGGTTGCCGTTTTCATGACATAAAAGCTACTTCTCCTTCAGTAAACATTTTAAAATGCATATTCAGTGTCAAAGATCATACTAAATATTTTCAATCCACAAGCTAGAAGAGTATCTGAAATGTTAATTTTTTTTTTAGCTGTTAAGGTGAAACTTACCGAAAAAGTTTTCTGTAAGAATGGAAGATTGTAAAAATATGTGAGCTTAAATGCATGGTCCTTCAGATTCATTTCTTCTGTTTTTTTACGTGCCTAAAAAAAAATGGAAATAAAAAGTTAATTAAATGCAGTGGGTTCAGCAAAACATAATGATATGCTAAATGAATTTTATGGTTAGGGAATTTTAATTTAAAAGAATTTAGGCAGAATAATTTGATGGTAAAGGACTGTGACTCTGATAAAGCAAAAGCAGTTGATGAGCCATCATGATAGAAGAAACAATTCTGTCACACAACAGTTCTGTCAAAGACAATTTTTGTACAGAATTTCTTAATGTAGCATGTTTCAAATTGTCTCTGGTAGAAAGTAATAGTGTTTCCTTCAAAAGCCAATGACGCCCATCTTGATATAGTGATGAGCAACTTAAATTATTTTTTTTTTAATTTTTAATGTTTTTATTTTATTTTTGAGAGAGACAGAGTATGAATGGGGAGGGGAAAAGAGAGAGGGAGGTACAGAATGTGAAGCAGGCTCCAGGCTCTGAGCTGTCAGCACAGAGCCCGACAAGGGGCTCGAACGCACGAACTGTGAGATCAGGACTTGAGCTGAAGTCGGATGCTCAACCGACTGAGCCACCCAGGTGCCCCTAGTGATGAGCAACTTGAAACAAAATTTCCAAACTTTTTCTCCTTAAACATGAAGTTTATTCCTAAGAATTTGAAGATTCTCTTAAAAATGATTTCTTTCTGAAGTCTTTGCAAATTATTGTCAAGAGCAAAAGCCAGTGTGACTCCTCTCTTCTTCAGAGTTTCACCGTTATTTTAATCTTCCTTTAAATAGAATATCAAGGGGTGCCTGGGTGGCTCAGTTGGTTAAGAATCCAACTTCGTCTCAGGTCATGATCTCGCAGTTTGTGGGTTCAAGCCCCGCGTCGGGCTCTGTGCTGACAGCTCAGAGCCTGGAACCTGCTTTGGATTCTGTGTCTCCCTCTCTCTCTGCCTCTCCCCTGTTTGTGCTCTCTCTCTCTCTCTCTCTCTCTCTCTCTCTCTAACATAAAAAAACATTAAAAAATAGTTAAAAAATAAATAGAATATCAAGCACAAAAGAGAAATGCAAATTAGCATTCTTTCCAGATAGTTTCTAAAGTTTTCTTAAATCTGTTTGAGTCTTAGTCTCTAGCTCTTTTTGATTAGTAGAAGGGCACAGTGTCAGCTTTTTAAAATTTTTTTTACTGAAAATACCTCCAGAACCTCCTTCCTTTTTATTGCTACTATCAAAACTCAACATACATATACATATGTGTGTGTGTGTGTGTGTGTGTGTGTGTGTGTGTGTGTATAATGAAAAAATTTTAGAAGCAAAAACTCAAAAATAAAAAATATATACATATAGAAATAGCTGACGTATGTCACAGCAATGAATGTGAATGAGATACATTTATCCACCTATTCAAAACAAAAGATTCTCACACTTAGATGCATGCACACAAACACACACACACACACACACACACACAGAAGATTCCAGAGAGTAGGTATAATAACCACTACTATCTTCACAAACAATAAAATGAGAAATCAGTAACAAAGTTTACAAAACTCCTGGAAAGTAAAATAAAACCAATTACCAAGTGTTAAGTGTAGAGTAAAAGAGAAAATAGAAACTTAAAATCCAAAATCTATAGGAAATAATATTTTTATTGTGGATAGCTGAAATATTATTTGAAGAAATTTCATTAGTTTCAGTAATTCATGAATAGGAAAGAAAAGAGCATTCAACTGAACTTAACTGAAGATAAAACTAATGCTTTCCTTCAATTTTGCTGTGAACCCTAAACTGGAAAAAATCTGCATTTTAAAAAAGAAAAAAAAAGTGATAAAGAAGTAAAATGAAATTAAGCATTAGAAAATAGACAGATGAGGGGCTCCCGGGTGGCTCAGTCGGTTGAGCATCAGCTTCTTGGTTTTGGCTTAGGTCCTGATCTCACAGTCATGAGTTCCAGCCCCAAGGTGGGGTCTGTACTAACAGCATGGAGCCTGCTCTGGATTCTCTCTCACCATCCCTCTGTGCCCCTCCCTACCTTATGCTGATGCTGTCTCTCAAAAATAAACTGAAAAAAAAAAAAAAGAAAAGAAAACAAATAATAAACCCAAGTGTTGACTCTTTGGGAAAGGAGTAAAATGAATAATATAATTTAAAAGTTGTTGATAGCATAAATCCAAAATGTGAAATAAAGAAACAATAGGGGAAATTAAACATGTTCTAGAAGGAATGACGTAAGTCTATGGAAGTAAATTTGAAAACTTTCTAAGAACAGATAATTTTCTACATAAGAAGGTACGTATGCAGAACTATTTTGATAATTTTTTTCACAGAAAAGGACAGTGGTGGGTACATGTTTCTGAAGAGTTTCCCCTGTAGATCTCAGTGCCATCTCTAGTTTTTTAATTAAATGGGTGAAGAAAAGCCCATATAGACAATAAGTGACGATGTGTTCTTCTTGGTTGACCCAGTGCCACCTGCTCAGTAAGAGAGAGGGGACTCAGAAGCCTCAGACACAAACACCGTGCCAGGCGGTGAAGAGTCAGCGGATAGATAGCAGAAACCAAGACCTAGTACTTTATTATGTAACTTACCGGTTCATTCCGCAAGTCCTGTTTGTGGGTAAGTCCCACATACGGCCCACGTCTAGCCATAGGACTGAATGTGACAAATCAAACACTGATGATAGCCAGTGTGAGAAGTAATGTCATTGCGTGTTTCTCTATCTCCACTGGAATATAAGACAGCAGTTTTTTCTGTGAGCAACTTCATGCTCTGGACTTGTGTGTGAGGTTGTTTTCCATTCCATCCGTGAGTCAGTGCTGAACTCACCACCATTTTTCGGCATGTGTCCCTTCTCCCTCACCACAGAAATGATTATAAACTGAAAACACAAAGCTGCACCAATCCATCAAGTTTGACCCTGAGCTTGTTACTAATAAGTGCCTTTCGTGATTTTTAAATCCTCGCCAGCTGTTCAGAAGTCATTGAGGACCTGAAGCACGTTAGGCTGCTTCATTTCCCAAGCAAACTGAGTTGCATCGATGGTGTGTAAATTTCTCCCACTGTTATTTTTAGATACGACTATACTGGGGCAGATTAACACATTTGACCCATCTCAATCCAGTTTGAAAACAGGAAACATGTATAGTCCATGCTTTCTATTGAAGTTTCCAGCTGCTAATTTGAACTCATCCGCCTCTTTGAATTTTGTGAAATCTGGGCCCAGATGAAGAATTTGTAGATGTATTTAATTCCAGTGCTCTCCCTCCTGAGTACAGTAGTATGGGGGTAGCTGTGCTCTCACATAGGCACCATTCTGATCAAGTCTGTTCCGTTATGACCACTGTGTGCCCTTTCTCTCTCATTCCACATTGGAAATCACCCCTGACTTTAATACTTTTTTTCCGTGCCTGTGTTCTCACATAAACTTTATGTGAGTCCAGAATAAATACTTGTCACCATATGTGCCCTGAGCAACTGAGACAGAGAAGTCCCTTGGAACCCACCAACTGGTCACAGAGGCAGCTATTTGCATGGTTAACGCCCATGCGAACCAAAATGAGGAAATTTATTATCTGAAAATTGTGACTTGGTGGCTCCCGTAAAATTGCTTCATGAGATATAAACCTACTGATACCCCTTGTTAAGCACAGGAGGGGCCATAGTTGGATTTAGAAATGATCAGTTTTGAGAAAGAAGGCCCTGTGGCTTGAGCTTTGTTCAAATGGTGCACGTCGGTGGGAAGCAGTGGTTTCTCAGGGATTCTTTCTTCTGACTCCACCATCATGAATCTGCTTTTCAAAACAAATAATAGGAGATTGAAATGATTGATATTCTAATTCACTTGCAATTACTTCTAAATGTTTGTATGAGGTAAGTACAGAAAGTCTACCAAGTTCAAAACCTGTTTTATGGGGTGCCTGGATGGCTGTCAGTTAAGTGTCTGACTTTGGTTCAGGTCATAATCTCAAGGTGCAACAGTTCAAGCCCCGCATCAGGCTCTGTGCTGACAGCTCGGAGTCTGGAGCCTGCTTCAGATTCTGTGTCTCCTTCTCTCTCTCTGCCCTTCCCCTGCTCATGCCCTGTCTCTCTCTCTCTCTCTCTCTCTCTCTCTCTCTCTCTCTCTCTCTCTCTGTCAAAAGTAAATAAATGTAAAATAAAATAAGATCATTTTTAATTTAAAAAAAGATGTTAATGATACAACTGGGTAGTATGCCATCTTACAATTATATATGAGCTCCAGAAACATTTCTAGAGCAGATAAAATGTGGAACGTAGATGGAATCTTTCATTCTCTACTAGGTCTGTGATTTTAGCAATAATTCCAGAGCTGAAGGAAAGTAGAAATAGCAGTATAGAATGTATTATTACACACATATTTTACATGTCTCCATCATTAGGAATTATCTGATACCACTCACTGCCTTTGGTATTTGTAGGTCATACCATGAAGCGTATGGAAGCAGAAAGACTTGTATTCATGTGTTAGTTCTCTCATTCACCAAATGATACACTTTAGGGCAGGTAGTTTTGACCCACTGAGCCTTGGGTTCCTCATCTGTACAATGAAGACATGTGGGGTCTAAGATAAACATAATGTATCATGTCTTGAACAACGTACAATTACTTTCTGTTTTGACTCAACTCTTTTGACTCCCATAAAACACGTAGTGAATCGTTTCTTTTCCTCTTGCCCTTTGATTTATTATTCCTAATCCAGGTTTCTTTTCCAAATGTATGTGAGGCAATATATAAGACCCCTGTTGGTAGACAAAATGTCAAGGACATGGAAATTGTTGGAGGGTAGCTGAAAAGTTGACATCGAGTTTCTGGGAACCATGGTAAGCAGGGAAACAATGAGTTGAGTGGGCTGGTTTCCGAGGACACCTGCCATCTCATTAGAAGAGACGGATGTTTTCCTGGATCTGAGTGGTGCCAGATGGCACATACGTTTATGTAAGCTAGGCCAAAGATTGTATTGTCAATGGTCGTTTTTAAAAATGCAGCACAGGGTTGCCTTCCATTGGTTCTTATAATCAAGCTCTTGGTGCTGGAGGAGTTCCCTCTCAGCTTGGGTTCTGGAAGGCTGATACTCTGCTCAGTCTTGGATTACTTGTCTCTTGTGTGGAAGGCCTTCTACCTGGTCTCCCTGGAGCCCCATCTACCCCAGGCAATCACCAATAGCAAGCAAGGGGAGGTAACTTGCCCGAAACAACCCCTGGGGGTTAAATAACCCTCCGTGGGACGATTCTGAATGTTGTTGGGAGAGTGTTCAATTGGAAGAAGCTGTATGTACAGACGGATGGTGAGAACCTTTTCTAGCTGTTCTTGTGTGCTGAACCTTCTCCCTTCCCCGGCGGTCCTTCTTGGAATGCCTCTCCAAATAAACTGTCAGCCCCTACATGCTGGAATTAAGGTCTCCTTTGGGGAAATCCAGACTAAGACAGATTTCAATCAGAGTCAAAGCCTGTTGAAAATTACAGATTTGCAAAGGCTTTTCTGCGGGAAAAAGATGAAGCCAAAATAACATCCACAGTATCTGTGTAGTGATCCACCCTGTTGCACGAATAAAGCTTAAATAACCTCGAATGAATAAATAGTGTGCACCATCTCCCTGCATGAGTTGGTTGAAACAGTCAGCCTAATGTGAAATGCGTTAGAGGAATAAACAGAAGATACCAGGGGTGCTGGTAACTTTGCATTTTTTTTTGATCCGCTTATGTGCACTTTGTCAGAATTATTTGTGAATAGACCAGATTCATTGTGAAATTGTCTGTAGTTTTCTGCATTATATTATATTACAGTGGTAAGTCTTCCTGTCAATAAAGTGACACTGGAAGCCACCCACGTTTAAGATTTCTGATTTGCAGTTAAAATGCAGCCATCTTCCATTGCCTTTCTATGAAACGCACTGATTCCTCGCTGGTAGGACTGTGGGGAGACCCCAGTTTTACGGGTAGAGCGCTCAGCCCTGGACTGCTAAAACCGGGAATTCAAACCACTGTTTCTTTGCCCTGTGTTTTTAAGGGGCATCATTCACCTCTTCTCAATATCGGGACGGTAGGTGGCATGGTGGTAATTTATTAACAGGGTAGGGGCAGAGAGAGAGGGAGACACAGAATCCGAAGCAGGCTCCAGGCTCCGAGCTGTCAGCACAGAGCCCGACGCGGGCTCGAACTCACGAGCTGTGAGATCATGACCTGAGCCGAAGTCGCAAGCTCAACCGACTGAGCCACCCAGGCGCCCCATCCTGACATAAATTCTTAACCTAGCTGATGGGTGCCCGATGTCCCAGCAAGAAGACTTTAATTTGTCTTGAAGAAGTCTTTAATCAGGGTTCCTTGAAGGCGGGCGGAGAAAATCTGATGGTTTTGCTGACAAGAAATAACAACATCTGCCCATATCCTGGCTGTGTTTTCACCCTAGGCTCCTTACAACATCCAACTTTAGCACAACCGACAGCCCCTCCACGGTGAATCTTTTTCTCCATCATAAATCAATTATGTTGATTTCGGAACTTCAAACAGTCAAAGCTATTGAATTCAACTATTAAATTTATCAGTGATACCTCGCATTTTGTAGTTTTCATTTGACCATAATAGGTGCCTCAAACCCTTGTGTTTTAAATAACTGTTTTTACAAAACCTGGACGCTCATCAGACTCAAAGCTGGAACACTTACAGACTTGTAAGAGCCACTGGAGTTTGGTTTCATAATGTCCTTTGTGTGACCCAGGCTTTGTATCTTTAATTCCACATACAATTCTGAAACACAACCTGGCCTGAAAAAGATTTTTAATACTTGAATTTTCAATGCCTCAATCAAGAATCAATTTTCATACATACATTTACACTGCTTTCTATTTTCCTCCAATGAACAAGAAAACACTCTACAGTTTCTGTGTGAAATGTCGGTCAAGATCCGTGGACTGAGAAGGCATACCTTTCCCTAATCTCCTCCTGATCATACCCAATTAATACAAATTCAGCCAAAATCACAACCAAATCAGGAACTCCTGGCTTCTCTTCTCAGTACACACTCATGGTGTATTCAACCACACAAGATTTTGAAGACATGTTTTTCGATCCAGCAATGGGCCAGGGTTGTGGACAAGCATGCTTGGCAGTTCACCATTCACGTACCTTGCAAACAGGCCTTTGTTAACAACATATGACGTGATCGGTGCCTGGAGGGGTCATGGAAAGAAAACCCACTGGAGATCAGGAAGGGCACCGGGGGCCTGAGAGGTTCAGAAAGCTTCCCCAGAGGGGCACCTGGGTGGCTCAGTGGGTAAAGTGCCCGACTTTGGCTCAGGTCATGATCTCATGGTTCATGAGTTCGAGCCCCATGTCGGGTTTACTGCTGTCAGTGCAGAGCCCACTTGGGGTCCTCTATCCCCCCCTCGCTGCCTCTCCCCCGCTGCTTCTCTGTTTCTCTCTCAAAAAAAAAAAAAAAAAAAGACAGCTCCACCAGACCACAGGGCCTTTCAAGGGAGAAGGGAGTTGATTCTGGATGAGTGGTCAGGCATCAGGAAGATTGTCCATAAAACAGGGCAGAGCATGAGTGAAAAGATGGCCCAGGCAGGAAAGGATGTGATGTGGGGTTATCGAGGCTGGTAGAGGCCATGGGGAGCAGAGATTCACTCTTGAGTGGAGACCTTGTAGGGTGGTCCAAGTGTAAGCACTTACACAAGGAGCGTGACGATGTGGGTTCCAATTTCAGAAGAGACTGTGCCACTGAGATTCCTGGCAGCAGCCGTTGTGGTCCACGAATCGTGTCCTCTCAACACCCGGTGAAAAGCACACCCTCGGTAGCAGTTGATTGGCCAATGGCTTGAAATCTAATCTCATCATTTATATGATACCATTGTATCTAGTGGCAGAAAAATGAAAGGACATTAGATACGACGGGCTGAAGGCAGTCAGACTGCACATAGACACTGGCAGATTAGGAAGTGTTCGTGCCAGGAGACGTTTTCCAACTGGAATTCACCTCGAAAACCATGGAGCCCACTCGGTAGCCCTGTAATCCAGGTGTATGATGCTTCAGACAAACCTTGTTTATGTTGTGACTTCCTGAATGTCAATACCCAACTTAGGGATAGGACGGGATGGGATCCCCCCTATTGCAAATTTGCCGTCGAAGAAATTTTGTTTATCCGTCAGCCTGTGTGATTGAAACCGCTTCCCAAAGATCAGTAAAATATTATATTATCTTCGTATACGGGAATGTTTAGGGAAAGGAAACATGTTTTTTCCTGAAGGATTTTTATTTGAATAGTATTCACATCAAATTTTCAGAAATATGTTTGCAAATGTTTCACCTTTAAGAGCAAAAGATATTAGTATTTTGGAAAGATGCTAGAAGGAACAATTTTCATCAAGTACCTACCCTGTGCCTCTCCTGGCAACATTATCAGGGGAATACCGGTTTTCATTTTCCCGGCGGTACCAATAAGGAAACTGAGGCCTAGATGATCACTTCAGATGGCTCAGGCATGCATGCAGAATTGGAATTTATTTTATTTTATTTTTTTTAGAAGTTACTTCTGTTATCTTCTTTTTTTTTAATTTTTTTTTCAACGTTTTTTATTTAGTTTTGGGACAGAGAGAGACAGAGCATGAATGGGGGAGGGGCAGAGAGAGAGGGAGACACAGAATCGGAAGCAGGCTCCAGGCTCCGAGCCATCAGCCCAGAGCCCGATGCGGGGCTCGAACTCACGGACCGCGAGATCGTGACCTGAGCCGAAGTCGGGCGCCTAACCGACGGCGCCACCCAGGCGCCCCCAGAATTGGGATTTAAAAGCAGGGAATCTCTCTCCCGCAGCCAAACTCATAGCTACCGTGTAATACTCAGGGCTTTCTTGGATTCAGTGAGGGTTCCGAAGATGAAAACATTGCATGACAGTGCGTTTTTATTTAATTTAAATCCAAGTTAGTAAACGCATAGTGTAAAGAATTCAGTGATCCATCAGTTACACAGAGTCCATACAAGGCCAGTGCTCATCCCAACAAGTGCCCTCCTGAATGCCTATCACCCATTTAGTGATAGGCACCCCCGCATCCAAATCCCCGCCAGCAACCCTCCGTTTTTTCCCCGTATTTAAGAGTCTGTTACGGTTTATCTCCTTCTCAGTTTTGGTCTTATTTTTGTCTCTCTTCCCCCATGTTCATCTGTTGTGTTTCTCAAGTTCCACATGTGAATGAAATCATTGATATTTGTCTTTCTCTGACCATCTCGCTTAGCGTAATACCCTCTAGTTCCATCTGTGTTGTTGCAGATGGCCAGATTTCATTCTTTTTGATTGCCGGGTAATAGTCCATTGCATATAGAAGCCACATCTTCCTTATCCATTCATCAGTTGATGGACGTTTGGGCTCTTTCCATTATTTGCTTATTATTGATAGTGCTGCTGTAAACATTGGGGTGCATGTATTCCTTCGAACCTGTATTTTTGTATCTTTTCGGTAAATACCTAGTAGTGCAACTGCTGGGTCGTAAGGTAGTTCTGTTTTTAGTTTTTTGAGGAACTTCCACAATGTTTTCCAGAGTGGCTGCACCAGTTTCCATCCCCACCAACAGTACGAGAGCATTCTCCTTTCTCAGCGTCTTCGTGAACATCTGTTGTTTCCTGAATTGTTGATTTTAGTCACTCTGACTGCCGTGAGGTGGCATCTCATTGTAGTTTTGATTTGTGTTTCCCTGATGATGAGTGATGTTGACCATCTTTTCATGTGTCTGTCAGCCATCTAGATGTCTTCTTTGGAAAAGTGTCTGTCTTTGTTTTTTGCCCATTTCTTCACTGGATTATTTTTGTGTGGGGGGGTTATTGAATTTGATAAGTTCTTTATAGATTTTGGATACTAACCCTTTATCTGATATGTCACTTGCAGACATCTTCTTCCATTCTGTTGGTTGCCTTTCAGTTTTGTTGATTGTTACCTTCACTGTGCAGCTTTTTTCTTGATGAGGTGCCAATGGGTCCATTTTTGCTTTTATTTCCCTTGGCTCCAGAGACATGTCCAGTAGGAAGTTGCTGAGGCCACGGTCCAAGAGGTTGCTGCCTATTTTCTCCTAGGACCTTGATGGTTCCCTGCCTCACATTTAGGTCTTTCATCCATTTTGAATTTATTTTTGTGTAGCGTAAGTAAGAAAGTGGTGCAGGTTCACTCTTCTGCATGTCGCTGTCCAGTGTTCCTAACACCATCTGCTGAAGAGACTGGCATGACAGTGCCTTTTGAATCGTCACCCTCCCGTGCTGTAATGTTTGCTGACCATACATCTGTTTTTGCTTACAAGGTTTGGAACTTTTCCATTTTAAAGGGTTTCAGAACTTTTTATATGTGTACAGCTTAGTTATTTGATTAAAGTAGCCCATACTAATTTCCCTGTAAATCAAGCAGAGTATTTTTATAGAGATTGTCTAAATACCTTTAGGCATCTAAGGATGACTTTTTAGAAGGTGGAATTTAATTCTGTTCTTCACTGAGACCTGGTGAATGTGGGGTTTTTCCCTATATAAACTTTTGATGAATGTGGGAGTCGGCAAAATCTTCCTTCAGATTTCTACCACATTATTCTTGTTGGTCATTTCAATGGGAAAAGAAACTTCTTCTCGGAAATGTGTTCCTGAGAGGCCCCCACATCTCCTCTTTGCCACTGGGTAGCCAACTGTGTGTTTGGTTTGAGTCATCTTAGGGAGGAAGCTTTGGAGACAGGGCGGATTTATGTTTTCATGAAAACACACTAAGGGAACGGAATTCTCCGTCCTGAATCTCTGTAATTTCAAGACATCATTTCACAAAAGAAAATATTTCCCCGTGTTTTTGTTTGTGTTTGCTTGTCTGGGGCTGATGAAATGTGGAATTCATGGTGGGATTATTCTCTGCGTCTCCTTTTGGTGTTCTTGGTCTCATGAATGATATCCTGTTAGCCTTATAACACACTAGGGTTGAAAGTTCAGCTAATAGCTTTTGTTTTGTTTTGCTTTGCTTTAAGAAATGATAAAAATTCTTAATTCAGATATTTACCTTCTCTCAGCCCACCCCACCCCCAGGGAAAAAAATGCCTCGTCCATTGAAAGAATATCTATTAAAATGATAAAATATTTTAGCCTTCATTGTAATTCTAGTTGTTGAAGAGAGTGAACCACCACATGAAGCTTTTAAGCTGAATCCTCTGTTTTATGCTAACCTCATTTAGAAACACTTCTGCAACATTTACAGATTTTTCCACATCCAGTTGTTTCCAAAGACCGCCTGATGAACTTGAAACTTTTCCTCGTTTTCCCACTCATATGTATATAACTGATGCTTCAGGCAGAGACATAATCAGCAAAGTAATTCCCAGACAGAAGGAGGAATTCGTTTTTTCGAGCTTCTGTTTAAAAGGGAAAAAAAAATTCTCTTATAATAAGAAATCCCATCCATGCTCTCTACCTCATAAAGTTGTGGCTGTTATATTTGGTTGGTTGATTGCGTATAGTTTCAAACTTGCTGGTGTGTGATGTACATTGTGTAATGGTTAAACCATTAACCTGTATTTCCCGCGGGGTATATCACTTCAAAAAAGGATCACTACTGTGGAAATGTGACTCTTTGGAAAATTTCTAATTTCAAACAGATTTTTCTCTACCATAGGGAGTTTTTTTTTCCCCCTAGCTCTGGGGAGTTTAGACACTTAGAAAAAAATACAAATTTATAAGGTCTCTAGTAAAAATACAATATTTATAAGGTCTCTAGTCTTATTTGCTATGAACGTATAATGTATAGACTTATATTAAATATGGACATGCATAAAATGTACATTAGATTTATTCTATATTGATATGAAATATTTAACAGCAAAGTCCCATTCAGGTGCAGGGAGGAATATTTTCAGTTTCTGTGACACAAAATCTACCATAGGCTTAATTTTGTCTTGTGATGACCAAAAAGGTAGGTTTGGCAGGTAGTCAGGAGATTCAGGAAATGCTTTGGAGCAAAATGAAGCACATTTAGGACTGAACCCGCAACAGTGAGGGGGGGACGCAGGGAACACGTAACAAGACATGTTGGAATGTGAGAATACGTAGCTTCTCCTCAGTGAGCCCTGAGCCTTCCACGTGTGAGGGAGAACACACTCCCAGTTCCCACCCAGAGCTCTGCCTTCCTTGAAGGCATCTGAAGAGATTTTTGATGGGCAACAGTGCAATTCTGTCGTGACACTGGTAGAAAGTAGCAGCGTAATTAGAAGGCCAACATAAAGCAAGTAAACTTAGGTTTAGTGCTTTAAAACATTATACAGTGTGGTACTGGGTTGACTATCGCCCCAAAAGTCATGTCTACCTGGACCGATGAATGCGATCTCATTTGGAAAAAAGATCTTTACTGATGTAATCAAGTTCAGATGAAGTCATGGTGGGTTACATTGGGCCCCAAACCCAGGGACTGCTGTCCTTATAAGCAGAGGGAAATGTGGACACACAGAGAATGCCATATGACAACCGGGGCTCACATCCAGAGGGATGTACCCACGAGCTAGGGAACGTCAAGGTTTGCCAGCAACCACAAGAGTCCCCAAGGGGCAAGGAAGGGTCCTCCCAAGAGTCTTCACTGAGAGCACGGTCCTGGGGACAGCTGGATTTCCAACTTCCGGCTTCCAGAACCGTGAGAGATGAAAATCTCTTTTCAGCCCCCTGGTTTGTGGTAATTTGTTCCAGAAGCCCCAGGAAAGGAATACAAATACAACAGAAGTTTCCATTCTTCTGTCTCTGACGGGAACACTTAATACCAGAAGCATGGGGCCAGGATCTTTGTGTTGTCAGTCACGGCCCCTTGTCTTCCTGGCTTAGGGGAAAGGTAAGACACCATTGCTTAATTGAAATGCCGTATCCACTCATTGTCAAGTTGATGAGTGACTCTCATTTAGAGGTCCTTTCAATTTGATTCCATTCGATTTGCTCAGCCAGGGAGCCCCGAGCCTCCTGAATCTAATGAGTTGAGAGAGTAAATAAAGCTAATATGACTCGATCTGTATTTTTCTTCTTTTTCTTTTTTTCTTTTCTTTCTTTTCCTTTTCTTCTCTTTCTTTCTTTCCTTTTTTTTTTTTTTTTTTTTTTTTGATGGCTTGATCTATATTGTTGAACAAGTTTTGTTTTTTGTTTTTGTTTTTTTACGAACATGACAGCAATCCAAATGCACAACGTCTTAGGCAATACACAGTGTCAAGATGTCTGGGGCACATGTTGGTGGGGAGAAGTGTACATGGGTTGGAATTCTTGAAAACCAGGTTTGCAACCTGGACAGTGAAAGGCGAGAGAGGGGCTCAGCCCCTTGGGCATCGGTTTTCTCATGCCAGCAATGGGGAGGAAATACATCTTGGCAGACCTGTGCAGGGGGGATTCTTGGGATCAACAAATGTCAGCCCCTAGCTCAGGGCTGGGGGCTTTGTCAGCACAGGATGCCTGCTACCGTCCTCACTGCTGCTCCTGCCTGGTGCTTTTGTGAGAACATTGAAGGTCAGTCTGCTGGAAGACGGCGGTGTGGACCATCGTCCTACTGACATCTACATATGACAGAGAGATGTCAGCTCTAGGGGGAAGCCGTCAGAAATTACCACCAACTTGGGGGGTTAAGCAACAGAAATTTACCGTCTCACACTTCTGGAGGCTGTAAGTCCAGACTTAAGGTGTCCTTCAAAAGACCTCCCGCAACCTCAGTGTCCCCAGTGCCCCCACCCCTGCATATTCCCACCCAGGTCTCCCTGCTGCCTCCCCTCCTTCCCATCACCATCCCCGCTGTCACTCGGCCATCCAGGCCTTTGCTTGTTCCCGTCCTGGTACAGACGCGAGGGAGGGTTTTCCCGGCGGCTTCCTGGTGCGTTCTCCATCCTGCCGCCAGACAGACTTGTTACAGCGCAGATCTGATCATGTGCTTCCCGCACCCTGGCCGTCCACAGCATCCAAGTTCTCGTCATCTTTCCCGGAAACGTGTTCCTGAAGGTGGAGTAGGAGGAGCACATATCACACACCTGTCCGTCCAGCCCCTGGGCCAGGAAACCAGAGAGTCCCCTTGCTCCCACCTTCTCTTCCAAACTCCCCTCCTCCTCTAAAGGTCGCCGCTGTCTCAGGATCGAGTTCTGACTCCCTTGGTAGCCCCTGTGGTCTAGCCTCAGTGTCTGCTACTTTTTTTTTTTCCTACTAGTAAAACGAAACCAGCTGGTTTTCCCACTTGTGCCACTGAAAGCCTCCAGACGCACGTAAGTGCTTTTCCTGCTGCCTGGAACACTGTTCCCTCACTTCTCTGCTAGCTCCTTCGTGCCTGCAAAGCCCACCGCCAGGATGACCTTGGGCAAGAAAGCTCCCTGATCCCCTGCTGGCTGCTCACCCTCTCTCCATCCCTGCAGATGGTGAGCATAGGGGCTGTCGCTGTGGGTGTTTCCTCAGAAGGCTTCTTGAAATCAGTCCTTTTGTGCACCTCCAGCTTCTAACAAGATGTAGGACAGGATACACAGTGGCATATACACGTGTGCGTATTCCGCAGGTACTTATATGGCACCGTCTGTTCACACAGAACTCCGTATGTGAACGTGGAGCTCTGCGTACAAATATGAATCGCTGTTGAGTAAATCACTTGGTGAACAAACCAACAGATAAAGCTCACAGCTCTGACCCTCTGCGCGGCCCTAACACCCCAAGGTGATGAGTGTGAAGGACAACTTGACATCACCTGCAGTCCACTGCCCCCCCCCACCGCGTCCCCCTCTGTCCCCTCCCCCTGCTCGAACTTCTCAGCCTTCCTGCCTGCCGTGCCACCTCCACCCTCCTGGTTTCCTCGCCTCCTGTATTTGCTGCCCTAGGGCTGCCCAGGAAGGTGCGGCCAGGCTTCCATTCACCCTGGGTAGAGTTTAGGTCTTGTCCGTGTGCCTCCGGGGAGGTCTGACACCGACCTCCCTGGGGCGCATTGCCCAGCAGATCATCCTGTACGCGGCTAATCCTCCCGCACTCTCCACAGCCCGCCCTGTGCCGGGATGCACTCCCGAGTCCTGGCAGGGGGTCTGGAGGCCGCCCTGTGAGGCTCTCCACTGGCCCGCGAACTACCAGGCAGGTGCTGGTCTTTGCTGAGCACATTCCTGGGAAGCCTGGCGCTCCTGCTTCACTCAGCACCTGTCCACCCAGTACAGAGCCCTCACACTTCAGTCTGTGGGCACCTGAGGACTGTGGGTTCAACGCAAATTCTGCTTCACTTGATGACCATGCAGTGACACGTGCCTTGCCCTACTGGGCTGCTCCTGCAGCACCAGGGACCAGACCCTAACCAGAGAAAAAGATTTCTACAAAGGTCTAAGTACCTTCCCTGCCTCAGATTGAACGAGCAGGTTCATTCTGTCTGATGGAGCCTGTGGGGGTAACTAAAGTTCTGAGGAAACCATCCCCTTACAACGAATGTGTTGCAAGTGTCCACTATTTGCCCAGCATCAGGCTGTGGTGGCCCCAAGATGCATTCTCTACCCTCCTTGTGCTCCTGGCTCATTGGGAGTCAAAGAGTAATTATGTAAACATGTGGATAAGTACAAAATGACTATTCAGCCAGTGGTTGAAGGGCAAGAAGGAGGGAGCCATGTTAAGAGTTAGAGAGACAGCATTCTATGTAAACGTTTGTAGTATATATACAGGCACATACATGGGTCCTATGGTGAGAGAATTATTTTATGCGTTTTATTCAAGCAAAGGAAAGCCTGGTGTTAGGTTGAGGGAGGATGGGCTGGCGGAAAGGCCCCCAGCTTGAATGCCTGAAATTACGTATTTGCTCCAACTTACTCATTCACGACTCTTACTTTAATTTTTGCTTTGTCTGTGTTGACATATCCTTAAAAGTATTTGATCACAGGAGAGTGCCGGAAGATGGCGGCGTAGGAGGACGCGGGGCTCACAGCGCGTCCTGCCGATCACTTAGATTCCACCTACACCTGCCTAAAGAACCCAGAAAACCGCCAGAGGATTAGCAGAAGGGAGTCTCCGGAGTCAAGCGCAGACGAGAGGCCCACGGAAGAGGGTAGGAAGGGCGGCGAGGCGGTGCGCGCTCCACGGACCGGCGGGAGGGAGCCGGGGCGGAGGGGCGGCTCGCCGGCCAAGCGGAGCCCCCGAGTCTGGCTGGCAAAAGCGGAGGGGCCGGACGGACTGTGGTCCGACAGCAAGCGCCACTTAGCGTCTGGGAGGTCATAAGTGAACAGCTCTGCGCGGAAAGCGGGAAGGCTGGAGGACAAAGGGAGGGAGAGCTGCCGAGCCCCCGGACGGCAGAGCTCAGCTTGGCGGGGAACAAAGGCGCCAGCGCCATCTCCCCCGCCCATCCCCCAGCCAAAATCCCAAAGGGAACCGGTTCCTGCCAGGGAACTTGCTCGCTCCGCGCAAACACCCAACTCTGTGCTTCTGCGGAGCCAAACCTCCGGCAGCGGATCTGACTCCCTCCCGCTGCCACAGGGCCCCTCCTGAAGTGGATCACCTAAGGAGAAGCGAGCTAAGCCTGCCCCTCCAGCCCCCGTGCACCTTGCCTACCCACCCCAGCTAATACGCCAGATCCCCAGCAACACAAGCCTGGCAGTGTGCAAGTAGCCCAGACGGGACACGCCACCCCACAGTGAATCCCGCCCCTAGGAGAGGGGAAGAGAAGGCACACACCAGTCTGACTGTGGCCCCAGCAGTGGGCTGGGGGCAGACATCGGGTCGGACTGCGGCCCCGCCCACTAACTCTAGTTATACACCACAGCACAGGGGAAGTGCCCTGCAGGTCCTCACCACGCCAGGGACTCTCCAAAATGACCAAACGGAAGAATTCCCCTCAGAAGAATCTCCAGGAAATAACAACAGCTAATGAACTGATCAAAAAGGATTTAAATAATATAACAGAAAGTGAATTTAGAATAATAGTCATAAAATTAATCGCTGGGCTTGAAAACAGTATACAGGACAGCAGAGAATCTCTTGCCACAAAGATCGAGGGACTAAGGAACAGTCACGAGGAGTTGAAAAACGCTTTAAACGAATTGCAAAACAAAATGGAATCCACGATGGCTCGGCTTGAAGAGGCAGAGGAGAGAATAGGTGAACTAGAAGATAAAGTTATGGAGAAAGAGGAAGCTGAAAGAAAGAGAGATAAAAAAATCCAGGAGTATGAGGGGAAAATTAGAGAACTAAGTGATACACTAAAAAAAAAATAATATACGCATAATTGGTATCCCAGAGGAGGAAGAGAGAGGGAAGGGTGCTGAAGGGGTACTTGAACAAATTATAGCTGAGAACTTCCCTGAACTGGGGAAGGAAAAAGGCATTGAAATCCAAGAGGCACAGAGAACTCCCTTCAGACGTAACTTGAATCGATCTTCTGCACGACATATCATAGTGAAACTGGCAAAATACAAGGATAAAGAGAAAATTCTGAAAGCAGCAAGGGATAAACGTGCCCTCACATATAAAGGGAGACCTATAAGACTCGTGACTGATCTCTCCTTTGAAACTTGGCAGGCCAGAAAGGCTTGGCACGATATCTACAGTGTGCTAAACAGAAAAAATATGCAGCCGAGAATCCTTTATCCAGCAAGTCTGTCATTTAGAATAGAAGGAGAGATAAAGGTCTTCCCAAGCAAACAAAAACTGAAGGAATTTGTCACCACGAAACCAGCCCTACAAGAGATCCTAAGGGGGATCCTGTGAGACAAAGTACCAGAGACATCACTACAAGCATAAAACATACAGACATCACAATGACTCTAAACCCATATCTTTCTATAATAACAATGAATGTAAATGGATTAAATGCGCCAACTAAAAGACATAGGGTATCAGAATGGATAAAAAAACAAGACCCATCTATTTGCTGTCTACAAGAGACTCATTTTAGATCTGAGGACACCTTTAGATTGAGAGTGAGGGGATGGAGAACTATTTATCATGCTCCTGGAAGCCAAAAGAAAGCTGGAGTAGCCATACTTATATCAGACAAACTAGACTTTAAATTAAAGGCTGTAACAAGAGATGAAGAAGGGCATTATATAATAATCACAGGGTCTATCCACCAGGAAGAGCTAACTATTATAAATGTCTATGCGCCAAATACCCGAGCCCCCAGATATATAAAACAATTACTCATAAACATAAGCAACCTTATTGATAAGAATGTGGTCATTGCAGGGGACTTTAACACCCCACTTACAGAAATGGATAGATCATCTAGACACACAGTCAATAAAGAAACAAGGGCCCTGAATGATACATTGGATCAGATGGACTTGACAGATATATTTAGAACTCTGCATCCCAAAGCAACAGAATATACTTTCTTCTCAAGTGCACATGGAACATTCTCCAAGATAGATCATATACTGGGTCACAAAACAGCCCTTCATAAGTTTACAAGAATTGAAATTATACCATGCATACTTTCAGACCACAATGCTATGAAGCTTGAAATCAACCACAGGAAAAAGTCTGGAAAACCTCCAAAAGCATGGAGGTTAAAGAACACCCTACTAACGAATGAGTGGGTCAACCAGGCAATTAGAGAAGAAATTAAAATATATATGGAAACAAACGAAAATGAAAATACAACAATCCAAACGCTTTGGGATGCAACGAAGGCAGTCCTGAGAGGAAAATACATTGCAATCCAGGCCTATCTCAAGAAACAAGAAAAATCCCAAATACAAAATCTAACAGCACACCTAAAGGAAATAGAAGCAGAACAGCAAAGGCAGCCTAAACCCAGCAGAAGAAGAGAAATAATAAAGATCAGAGCAGAAATAAACAATATAGAATCTAAAAAAACTGTAGAGCAGATCAACAAAACCAAGAGTTGGTTTTTTGAAAAAATAAACAAAATTGACAAACCTCTAGCCGGGCTTCTCAAAAAGAAAAGGGAGATGACCCAAATAGATAAAATCATGAATGAAAATGGAATGATTACAACCAATCCCTCAGAGATACAAACAATTATCAGGGAATACTATGAAAAATTATATGCCAGCAAATTGGACAACCTGGAAGAAATGGACAAATTTCTAAACACCCACACTCTTCCAAAACTCAATCAGGAGGAAATAGAAAGCTTGAACAGACCCATAACCAGCGAAGAAATTGAATCGGTTATCAAAAATCTCCCAACAAATAAGAGTCCAGGACCAGATGGCTTCCCAGGGGAGTTCTACCAGACATTTAAAGCAGAGATAATACCTATCCTTCTCAAGCTATTCCAAGAAATAGAAAGGGAAGGAAAACTTCCAGACTCATTCTATGAAGCCAGTATTACTTTGATTCCTAAACCAGACAGAGACCCAGTAAAAAAAGAGAACTACAGGCCAATATCCCTGATGAATATGGATGCAAAAATTCTTAATAAGATACTAGCAAATCGAATTCAACAGCATATAAAAAGAATTATTCACCATGATCAAGTGGGATTCATTCCTGGGATGCAGGGCTGGTTCAACATTCGCAAATCGATCAACGTGATACATCACATTAACAAAAAAAAAGAGAAGAACCATATGATCCTGTCGATCGATGCAGAAAAGGCCTTTGACAAAATCCAGCACCCTTTCTTAATAAAAACCCTTGAGAAAGTCGGGATAGAAGGAACATACTTAAAGATCATAAAGGCCATTTATGAAAAGCCCACAGCTAACATCATCCTCAACGGGGAAAAACTGAGAGCTTTTTCCCTGAGATCAGGAACACGACAGGGATGCCCACTGTCACCGCTGCTGTTTAATATAGTGCTGGAAGTTCTAGCATCAGCAATCAGACAACAAAAGGAAATCAAAGGCATCAAAATTGGCAAAGATGAAGTCAAGCTTTCGCTTTTTGCAGATGACATGATATTATACATGGAAAATCCGAGAGACTCCACCAAAAGTCTGCTAGAACTGATACATGAATTCAGCAAAGTTGCAGGATACAAAATCAATGTGCAGAAATCAGTTGCATTCTTATACACTAACAATGAAGCAACAGAAAGACAAATGAAGAAACTGATCCCATTCACAATTGCACCAAGAAGCATAAAATACCTAGGAATAAATCTAACCAAAGATGTAAAAGATCTGTATGCTGAAAACTATAGAAAGCTTATGCAGGTAATTGAAGAAGATATAAAGAGATGGAAAGACATTCCCTGCTCATGGATTGGAAGAATAAATATTGTCAAAATGTCAATACTACCCAAAGCTATCTACACATTCAATGCAATCCCAATCAAAATTGCACCAGCATTCTTCTCGAAACTAGAACAAGCAATCCTAAAATTCATATGGAACCACAAAAGGCCCCGAATAGCCAAAGTAATTTTGAAGAAGAAGACCAAAGCAGGAGGCATCACAATCCCAGACTTTAGCCTCTACTACAAAGCTGTCATCATCAAGACAGCATGGTATTGGCATAAAAACAGACACATAGACCAATGGAATAGAATAGAAACCCCAGAACTAGACCCACAAACGTATGGCCAACTCATCTTTGACAAAGCAGGAAAGAACATCCAATGGAAAAAAGACAGTCTCTTTAACAAATGGTGCTGGGAGAACTGGACAGCAACATGCAGAAGGTTGAAACTAGACCACTTTCTCACACCATTCACAAAAATAAACTCAAAATGGATAAAGGGCCTGAATGTGAGACAGGAAACCATCAAAACCTTAGAGGAGAAAGCAGGAAAAGACCTCTCTGACCTCAGCCGTAGCAATCTCTTACTCGGCACATCCCCAAAGGCAAGGGAATTAAAAGCAAAAGTGAATTACTGGGACGTTATGAAGATAAAAAGCTTCTGCACAGCAAAGGAAACAACCAACAAAACTAAAAGGCAACCAACGGAATGGGAAAAGATATTTGCAAATGACACATCGGACAAAGGGCTAGTATCCAAAATCTATAAAGAGCTCATCAAACTCCACACCCGAAAAACAAATAACCCAGTGAAGAAATGGGCAGAAAACATGAATAGACACTTCTCTAAAGAAGACATCCGGATGGCCAACAGGCACATGAAAAGATGTTCAACGTCGCTCCTTATCAGGGAAATACAAATCAAAACCACACTCAGATACCACCTCACGCCAGTCAGAGTGGCCAAAATGAAGAAATCAGGAGACTATAGATGCTGGAGAGGATGTGGAGAAACAGGAACCCTCTTGCACTGTTGGTGGGAATGCAAATTGGTGCAGCCGCTCTGGAAAGCAGTGTGGAGGTTCCTCAGAAAATTAAAAATAGACCTACCCTATGACCCAGCAATAGCACTGCTAGGAATTTATCCAAGGGATACAGGAGTACTGATGCATAGGGGCACCTGTACCCCAATGTTTATAGCGGCACTCTCAACAATAGCCAAATTATGGAAAGAGCCTAAATGTCCATCAACTGATGAATGGATAAAGAAATTGTGGTTTATATACACAATGGAATACTACGTGGCAATGAGAAAAAATGAAATATGGCCTTTTGTAGCAACATGGATGGAACTGGAGAGTGTGATGCTAAGTGAAATAAGCCATACAGAGAAAGACAGATACCATATGGTTTCACTCTTATGTGGATCCTGAGAAACATAACAGAAACCCATGGGGGAGGGGAAGGAAAAAAAAAAAAAAAAAAAAGAGGTTAGAGTGGGAGAGAGCCAAAGCATTAGAGACTGTTAAAAACTGAGAACAAACTGAGGGTTGATGGGGGGTGGGAGGGAGGGCAGGGTGGGAGATGGGTATTGAGGAGGGCACTTTTTGGGATGAGCACTGGGTGTTGTATGGAAACCAATTTGACAGTAAATTTCATATATTAAAAAATAAAAAAAAAATAAAAAATAAAAATAAAAAAAAAAAGTATTTGATCACAACAAACACATTCGCTTCAATGGTGTTCCTCTTATGGCTTAACGTTTTTTAAAGTTTCACAAGAGAGGTGAGCAAGTAATTCTCAGTTTTCCTTTCATTTGTAAAATTGTATTCCAGAAAGTCTCCCTTCAAATACAATCCAAGAAAAGAGAAGGAAACTGAGAATTTTCTAAACCTTCTGTATGTCAGGGACAGAAATTAGTGATTTGTATAGGATTTGTCAAAATAGACCTGAAAATAATTGTTCATTCAAAATGTGGTCAAGCTAAGATGTGTTTGTTTAACACAAAGGTAGTTTGTGTTGAGCTGTATGGGTGTGCGTGTGTGTAAAATATCCATGCATGATTCTTTTGAGGGCAGAAGATTTATTCTTACCTCTTCATATCCTTTGCACAAACAATAGCTTCTTTGATTTGGCATGCTCTTGTTTGCTGCAATAGTAAAAATCGTGTGATGTTTCAATGCACCATAAATTAAGGTCCCCAGGGAATTAGAAATATGTCACCCGAAAGATACGACGATGTTGTATTTTCTCCATCCTCCCGAATCCTTCAGGCTCACAGTACTTCCAGCTTGGACGTATCCTCAAGTTTCATGTCACACTCTTCCGTTCGTGCATTTCAGAGCTTTTTAAAAAATTGTCTTTGGCATTTGAAAATTGGGAATCTTGAAAACTGTCCGTGTGACCCAGCTCCCCGATGTGTCACTTGCCCCTCTGCCAGGTACATGACACAGACTTTGCGATGAGCGTCGAATCAGGGTACCGATTTTCCTGTCGCCTGAATTGTGCGTGGCTTGCGGCTATCCTTCTTCTCCGCCAGGCGGTCGCATGTAGGGGAGATCCTGAGCTCTCTCAAGGGGTTTGTCTGTGCTGCAGCGACGCCCAGAAGTGTGGGTTTCTCATCCAAAATGCGGCATCGGAAGGCGCGTCCTGCCCGGGCATACCCGAGCACGGCGGCTTGCTCACACAAGATCAGACAAGGCTGTTAAATCACAGTTTCTCTTTCTGCAAACCCAGATCGTCCCCGGGGCTGTCCAGCCCACAGTTTGTTTATTTGTACCTTTGCCGTCTAAGCCCCCAACATGGAAAATATTAAAGATGTTGGTGAACTCCAAGGTCTGAAATCATTCAGTTTAACAGAAAAGAAGCGCTGGAAATATCCTAGGAAATATTTACATGATTAATAGTGCGTAATGGGAACATAAGCACCAGGGCAGAACGCAGCCAAATCTTGAGGATCGGGGAGCAGAGTACTAGCTGGGACGGTTAACGGGGGCCAGGCTTCAGCCAGACCCTCAACTGTGCTTTAGTGCGGAGTTCTGCAGGATAGTGAAGGAGTCCTGGATGGCCGACCAGAAACAGGGCACCGGCCCTGGTTGTGACGCCGTCTTGTATGACCAAGGGACCATGTGACTTAGCTGGAAGTCAGGTGCACCCTCAGGGACATGAGTCATCTGTGTACGTGCTCCCCAGAGCCCTGTGGGTTGTAAGAGTCCCAGGTTCACATGTGTGTTCTCTTTACATAGCAGATGTCTCCTGCACGGGGGAACCCCGCGTGTGGACGTTCAGCTCCCCCTAGCGGATGTGTCTCCCCTGCCCAGGGGAACCCCGCTTACAGGTTTTCAGCCCATCTTTCCATTTCGGGGATCATCGCGTTCACACTGTCGCTGGCTAACCATTCTTCTGCTGTCTTCTCTGCTTCACTTGCCATCTGGTTGAGCTTTGCCCTCCCCCATGCCCCATACCCACTGCCACAGACAAGTACCAGACAAGTATGTCCCAAGCGAAGTAGGCCTGCCTTTCTGCACAACAGACCCAGGCCCCCGTGTAGGACTGAGGGCGTCCCCACCACCACGCACACTCTGCTGCCTGGGGACGGAGGCAGAGGTCCACAGGCCAGCATGTCACAGCTCCACCAGCTCAGGCCGGGGCACCCAGGACACTACCGAGATGTCCTCTGTCACAGGGCTTCAGGCTGCTTCCCATGAAGGCTCAGTTCATCATTCCACCCCACTGCTTCTGTCGATGTACCTTTAAAAAGTTTGTTTTTTTTTAATGGTTATTTATTTTTGACAGAGAGAGACAGAGCACGAGGGGGATAGGGACAGAGAGAGGGAGACACAGAATCCGAAGCAGGCTCCAGGCTCTGAGCTGTCAGCACAGAGCCCAACGCAGGGCTCGAACTCACGAACCGTGAGATCATGAAGTCAGATGCTTAACCGACTGTGCCACCCAGGCACCCCTGCCGGTGTACCCTTAGTTGTGCACAAGGCTTTTGTGCAAACTTCTGGGCACAAGCCTTGGATCAGGGCCTTGCTACTCAAAGTGTGGTCCCCAGACCAGCAGCATCTGGATCCCTGGGAGCTCCTCAGGACGCAGAGCCCCAGGCTCTCCCAGCCCCCCTGAACCAGCATTGGCATTTCAGCAGCATGTCTCTGCCCAGTAGGGGAAGGTCAGGGCTCCGCTTCCCCCCAAGCCGAGGCGCCTTCTTCTCATCCCGTGGGTGTGTGTGCGAACAGCCCGCTCCCTTGTCACATCCCTATATCTCAGGAAGCCCTGCTTAGTCACACGAATGGCGCTCAGAGTGTGATACACTGGGAGCCCCTGCTATCTTAATAACTGAGTGTTCAGAGATAAGAGGAAGTCCTCTCTGGAACCCACAACATGGATACATGTCCCTATTAAATATCCTCAAATACCTCAGATAAAAGTGCCTACTTTTTAACTTCAGTTAAAAAAAAAAGCAACATCTTGTCATTATCTTTGTATGTGCCTGTCTTGTCCAGGAGACACCGAAGTCTGGGAAGGCAACAGTTGTGTCTGCTTCTTGTTCCAGGGGTAGTGTGCCAGATTTAGCATGAAAAGCACAGGACTTAGTTAAGCTGGAAGGTCCGAGAAACAATGAGTTGATTTTATTTTTGTTATTATTGTTTTTTTTATTTTTAGAGAGAACGCAAGCCGGGCAGAGGGACAGAGGGAGAGACTCTTAAGCAGGCTCTGCGCTCAGCACACAGCCTGACGCAGAGCTCCGTCCCATGACCCTGGGATCATGACCTGAGCCTAAATCAAGAGTCAAACGTTCAACCGACTGAGCCACCCAGGTGCCCCAGAGTTGGTTTTATTTTAGAGGAAGTATACCCCAGGTGATACTTGAATCGTGCTTATTATTAAAAAAAAATATTTGTGGGAGCGCCTGCATGGCTAAGTGGGTTAAGCGTCCGACTCCAACTTGGGTCATGATCTCACGGTCTGTGAGTTCGAGCCCCGCGTCGGACTTTGTGCTGATAGCTTGCAGCCTGGAGCCCGCTGCAGATTCTGTGTCTCCCTCTCTTTCTGCCCCTCCCATGCTCATGCTCTCTCTCTGTCTCAAAAAGAAATAAAAACATAAAAAAATAAAAATAAAAATAAATATTTGTTATGTTCTCTGACCTTAACATCTAACTCAGCACATTGTATTTTATCTGGTCACCGTGTCTGGACCTCTGCACTCAACTCAGTTCGCATCCCAGATGGGATGTTCAGTACATTTTGAACATTAACATTACAAGGCAAAGAACTGAATATGTGAAGTGTGTAAATGGAGCGGATACTTGGGGAAGAGAACAGCCATGAGAAATCAGAGCCCGGCTTGTTTTAACCAACTTGGAAGACCTTCAGAATGGCTTTCAAAGAGGAGCATTAATGGATGGGTTACTTCTGTGAGGAAAAGGGAAGTACCCTCACTCAGGGCAGTTTCCGTGTGGCTTTGGGTTCGTGGAAGAGTGAGGCTTCCTTCAGGGAGATTCGTACCAGTAAAACGTGTTGCATAAATTAACCCCGGGAACATTTGCTGGCTTCCTACGTGGCTCATGAAATTGTTTAATGGCACAACTTGACACAGCGGTAACGTATATTTGTTTCTTTGGTGAGCACAGTAAATTTAGACTTAAAAAGAGGGACAGTTGTGATGAAAGAGCAGTAAAAAACAATGGAAGCTCTCCTGTGTAGCTATAAATGAAATGTATTAAACTGAAGGAGACTAACCCAATCCTGAGCAATTGTTTACTATTTACGCCATGCTTAATACATTGCATTGTTATATCTGGTTTCTTCCCCACCCACCCCCCATCCCTGCCTTTGTCATGGAACTGCATGGTGGTCTCTTGCTGTGGTCAGGGTGTTCGTCCCTAGCCTGGACTCTGGTCTTCCCCGCGTGCGTTGCTCTGGCCTGTGGGAGGTTTATCACACTGGATGCATGTGGAAGCTTGGGAAGTGCTGGCGTGATTGGGCTGGACCTCTCTTGCCCCTTTGCCGATGGCTGGAGAATATGTCCCAGCTAGCTGCTGAAGGATGAGACACAGCTGGAACACAGCCCAGTCACTCCTTCTGCCCCAGCCAAGACCAGCCAACAAGCTGAGTTTTATGTGAGCCCAGCACTCGTCAGATGAACCACCTCTGTGACCACCACCCCGCCCCCGCTGACATCATACACATGAGTAACAAACACCATTGTATGCCTCTGGGATTTGTGGTTGGTTGCTTGTTATACAGCAGTAGCCGGGCGGTACATAACAGATCCAAGGACAGAACTAATTTAGGAACCCTCCTTTTTGTACAGAGCCCTTACAAAATCTTATGTCTCTGGTTTTGTCCCCTCCCACTCTGTACGAAACCTACTCCCCTTCAAATATTGCCCAGTGGTCTGGTGATCTTGAGGAAAGTGGTCCTGTGTGTTGGATAGCTAGTCTTGCTTTCTGAGCACTTCCAACCACTTTGATCCCCCTCCTGGAGGCAGCTCTAACGAGGTGTCCTCCTGTTGAAAATGTTACAAGTCCCTCCTGTGTGCGACTGGTGCTTCCCCAAGTAGCCCGCAGCACTCTCCAAGGACAGTACGCTCCCTGCTGATTCTAATGCCCGTGGCTGAGCTGGCCCTGAGGCCACTTGTCCATGCCGACCAGAGCTGTCTCCATCCCTCCTGAGACCCATCAGTCCTCACACAGAGGGCACTGCAGATGACAAACAGCCCTCAGCTCCTATTTTTCTGTATAGCGACGTCAGGAAGTGGTATGTTTCACGTCCTCCCTACGTACATGAGATACTCATGATGCATTTCATAGCCCCTTTTCAGTGTCCAGTGGCTGCTGTTACCCAATCACCACAAACTTGGTGGCATAAAACAAGACACATTTACCGTCTCACGGTACTGGAGATCACAAGTTCAACATGAGTATCTTCGGACAGAAATCAAGGTGTCAGCAAGGCTACGCTCCATCCAGAGGCTCTAGGGACAAATCTGTGTTGCCTCTTCTAGATTCTCATGGCTGCTGGTGTTCCTTAGCCTGTGGCCTTGTCATTCCATCACTGTCACATCACATTGCCTTTTTTTTCTCTGCCTCTCTCTTACGAGGACATCTGTAGTGGCCATTAGCGCCCCCCAGGATAATCCAGGATAATCTCCTCACCTCAAGACCCTTCATCACATCTGCAAAGTCTTTGTCATACTATGTAACATGTAGAGGTTCCAGGGGTTCATTCATCATCTGTTGGAGGGGGGCATTATTCAGACTTCCCCAAATCTTATTTACACTGAAAAACTTGGTGAGAAATCATGAATATTAAGTTTGCCAGGAACAGATTTTCACCCCTGAGAAAGCCAATCAAGCATTCAACAAATATTTTATGGAGAACTTATTATGACCTTTAAATATTGACCCCCAAGAGTGAATCACAGGCTCTCTTGCAACTTAGGCGTCAGTCAGCAACCAGACCCCCTTTGGTCCCCAGTGACCATCTGTTTAGTCCAGACTCTTCTTTATGTTCCACACCCACACATCCAACTGCGTCCACTTGTGAATCTCAAAGGTCCATCAAACTCAACATTTCCCAAAACAAAACTGTTTAGAAACACAAGACCACATGTGGTCACTGCAGTAGTGAGAAGTCATCTGTGACGTTCCACTGTTGCTGGGATGAATTCCAGCATCCCCCCACCCCAGCCCCCATCCTGCCAGACTTTCAAACCTGGGCTGCATCTTGTGTTTGGGATGATCTTGCGTTATCCTTCCCTTTTAGAGTGATACCTCATATGCACTTGGGTACTTTTGCTGAATTGCGACTTCCTGCATGAGCATTGCTCTTAGCACCTGGCATGAAATATTGCATCCATCCTGTGTAATGAGTAAGCTCCTAATCTCCCCTCAGACACAGACCATACTTCCTTAGCAGGGCCATAGCTACCCACCCACCGTGGTGTGATTATTTCTTCACAGCACTTATTCATAATTCAATAGAAAAGAATAGTAATTCTAGAAAAGAATAGGGTAATGATTTGTCTATTGCCTCCCTCCCAGCCAGTGTGCCTTTTTTCTCTGTTGTAGCTCTAACAAAGTACCTTATACATAATAGATGCTTAATAAATATGTCTGTAAAGAAAACATATGAATGCGACACCTGGGTGGCTCAGTTGGTGAAGCGTCCGACTTCAGCTCAGGGCATGATCTCATGCTTCAAGGGTTTGTGCCCCGTGTCAGGCTCTGTGCTGACAGCTCAGAGCCTGGAGCCTGCTTCCGATTCTGTGTCTCCCTCTCTCTCTCTGCCCCTCCCCCCCTCACACTCTGTCTCTGTCTCTCAAAAATAAATAAACATTAGAAGAAAATAAAAAGAAAGAAAATACATGAATGCATCCTGGTGAATGAAACAGACCTAATCCTTGTCTTCTCCAAGGTACTATGTCTCTGTTCCACTCACACATACCATGGTTGTATAAAGTTTTCCCTTCAAAGTCCTGAATACGTTGACTCTTTGCTTTTGGTACTTTCTCTTGCTAGTTTACAGTGAGGGGTCAGCTTCCTTCCATACTGTCATAAACTAGTTTACTTTACTTGATATTGGAGGCACTTTTTACTCCTTTGTACTGCAGGTTTTTAAAAGCTTCATAGAGAATATACATGTGTTTTCAGGAATTTTGCCAAGAACTCAATGGATCTGCTAATTCTATACAGACTTTTAATTTTTTAATTTTTATTTTTTTATTTTTTAGAGAGAGAGAGCATGAGCTGGGAGAGGAGCAGAGGGAGAGAGAATCCCAAGCAGGCTTCACGTGCAGCACAGAGCCCGACACGGGGCTCGATCCTGGACCCTGGGATTACGACCTGAGCCAAAATCAAGAGTTGGGCGTTAAACTGACCGAGCCACCCAGGTATGCCAATACTTCTCATTTTTAAGCTCAATTACATTTTTGATAATTTTGAGAAGTGAAGGTAGTTATATCAGATGCCTTTTGACACATGGGTTCATTAGACAGCTCTCTCCTTTTTTATTGCCACATTTTGAAGTTTATAGAATGTGTTTTCATATTTTGGGGGGTTTTGGCACGAGTCATTGTGTTAGCTTTTACTTGTTTGCTCCTCGGTGCGTTTGTGTTTATTGGCTTTCTTCCACTGTCTTTATCTACTTTCTCCCTGCATCTCAACTTAACTTAAATAACGTCTCATGAAAATAACCAGATGTAGACATTCTTTGGATTAATAAAACAAAAGATAAATAACATGAAAGATGGCCATGGAAGGATCAATAATGATAGTCCTTTTGAACTCAGGACTATAATTAATCTAGTATATACTGTTAAGATCCAGGACTATTTTAATCTTATTTAGTATACTGTCAATAAAATACTGTCTGCGGTATACATTTAAATACTGCCTAGCTTATCTCTCAAATTTAATATAATTATTTGTATCTCATTTTGGCTGCAGTTAGAGTACACAAACTTCATACAAATCTGACATAAAATGAATGCTAAGTTATTTTTATTTGAGTCATAACTAAGAGCACGTGATAAGCACACACATTATGGAGATAGATAGAACATTATAGTCAGGAATTAGCAAACAAACCTACCACAGTTAAGGGGTTGTATTGATATAAAATATAGCCTACTTAGCACTATAATTTACTCACTGACCTACTGTGTTTTATAAAAATGTAGAGTGTGAACCGGATTGAATAAGCACAATAATGGAGGGAAAAGATTGGTAGAAAAATTTGGGAAGAATCTAGACATCTAGAGGTTAGGAGATCTCAAAAATCATCTACAAAAACCTTTTTGTAATTGATGTGAGGATTAGATGTAACTGGTTTGTTCTACTTCGTATATGATAATTCTGTTCAATTGGTTGACAAATTGGCCTGTTGACAAAGATTGCATTGTCTCTGGTGATGATTCTGTGTGGCATGATCAGTTTGACTGCAGTGATAGTGGGAAGGTCCCGAATCTGCAGTAAAATGAACGAGTTTAAGGATCAGGGAAGGCAATCCAGTCTAGTCTTTCATGGTGGAGATGGTCTTGTATTCAATGGGAGGTGGGAGGTCACCTTGAGAAACTGAAAGAGCTGATTGAAGTAGGCCAGCCAAATACATCAGCAGGAAGTAGGGTTCACCTCTTGAGATAGAATCCCAGGCTGGGCCATGAGGCCATGTGGCCATGGATAGTGACTGGCCAGAACATGTTGCACAGGTGTTAAGAAGACTGTGGTGTCAGGGATATTCCAAGACAAGCACTCATGACCAATAGGCCAATTATCGTATGTGGAGTAAAGGGCAGTTATCTGGTGAAGGGTCAACATGGGAGCCAATGTAGCCAAAACCAACCTGAGAGACCTCAGGGTGGTAGATGGAGGCTCCTTGAATCCGTTGAAGCTGAGGTCTACATTAACGCTAGACCCTAGGACAGCCAGACATGCAAATAGATGTGAAGATTCTAAAACGAAGAGAGAATTAGAACACGAGAGCCAGGCGGGACCACCTGGGTTTTTATTATTATAATAATTATCACATGTGTGTCTCTAGTGAGGGTCTAGCACTCATGTGTAAAAGTGGCAAAACATGATTTTAATGCAATATATGCAACCACTTCTCATGTATTGCTTCTTCAAATACTTGATAATCTCATGGAGTAGTAAAGCTGAAATAAATCTCCACTAAAATCTCACGCGAACACAATCTCACAGCATGAATAGACCACCAACGGACCCCGGTAGTCCGTCTGTGTATTTCAGCATGCTCCAAGGACATCTGGCTGAACACCCATGCCCTGCCATTTCAAGCTGTGCACAGAGGAACAGGGCTTCTGGGAGAGCGGGATAGGCACTATCGCCATATGCAAACACAGGCTGAGTGACCCTTGGAAGAAACAATGTAGATTTCCAAGCATCTGGAGGGTGCACTGGACTAATTTACCACTAAGAGATCTTTTAAGCCTAAGATAATTTGTCCGTGATTCAAGTAATGTGAAACATGACAAGGAGGCGTCTGGCCCTTCAGAACAGAAACGGTCACTTTTCAGTAGCCCACACTACTCCTAAGTCTGAGAAGAAGGCATAGCATATCCCAAGGACACTAACGTAACCACATAACTGGAATAACAGAAATTTCAGTGGAGAAGCAAGGAACAGAGGAGGTGATTTAGGAAAGGGACACACAACTGTGAGAGTTCATCTTGAAAAGTAAAAATAGTTAATGGAATGTCTTACTTGATTAAAAAATGGGCTCTAGTTGGGCCACCTGGGTGGCTCAGTCAGTTAAGGATCCGACTCTTGATTTCGGCTCAGGTCATGATTCAAGGTCGTGAGATTGAGCCCTGCACTGACCTCTGTGCTTGTGCCAGCATGGAGCCTGTTTGGGATTCTCTCTCTCCTTGTCCCCCACTCACACTCACGAGCGCATGCTTGCGCTCTCTCTCTCTGTCCCTCAAAATGAATAAACTTTGAAAAATGAGCTATAGGGACACCTGGGTGGCTCAGTCAGTTGAGCGTCCGACTTCAGCTCAGGTCATGATCGCTCGGTTTGTGAGTTTGAGCCCTGCATCAGGCTCTGTGCTGATGGCTCAGAGCCTGGAGCCTGCTTTGGACTCTGTCTCCCTCTCTCTCTCTGCCCCTCCTCTGCTTGCTCTCTCTCTCTCTCTTTCTCTCAAAGATAAATAAAACATTAAAAAAAAATTTTTTTAAAAGAGCTATGGTAGGTCTGTTGCTGTGTTACCAATGATATTAACACTTGACATTTAAAGTTATAAACGTGTTATATGAATAGATATAATGCTTATACGAATCATCATTCCCAATCTGTGAATTTGGAATTTGCGAGTGACTTGGCTGTGAGGTTTAGGCTTGAGGTCTCTCGGGATCCTGAATTTGAGTTTCCCATTGGGGCGGTAGTCTCTGATGGCTCTGGGGACTGGAGGGTCAGCTTCCTCAGTGGATGTCCTGGAGCCTTGGCTCCTCGTCACTTGGGCCCCCACATAGGGCCGCGTGAGTGTCCTCACAGCATGGCAGCTGGCTTCCTCCCAAGGGTGTTACCCAAGAGAAGATGAAAGAGAACCCAAAGTGTCTTCATGACCGAGGCCCGACAGTCACAGCTGACATTTCTTGGTTATACAAGTCAGCCCTATTTGGCGTAGGAGGGGATGCTACAAGGACACAAAAGCCAAGAAGTAGAGATCACTGGGGGCTTTCTTGGAGGCTGGCTGCTGTCCTGTCTTGTGACCGGATGGGAAAGAATTTCAGCCAGTTTTCAGGTCATTGCAGTGCTTTGGGGAATGAGAGAAATGTTATACTTTTGAGTGACAATGAAGCCCTTGTCATTTCTAAGGCCTCAGAAGTAAAGCACATACGCCACAAAAACCCAGGCCAGCACTGCAGATAGAAACATGACCTGAGACTTTGCAAGGCAGGATGCTGACCTACACATCACCTCTGTCTTTGACGTGCTCTGCAAAGTATGGAAGTCTGTCTTGGTGTGATGCACCTGAGTTTGGAGAAATCAGTTCTGGTGCCTAGTAAGAATCTTCACATTACTTATCCTGGGGAAACGTCGGCATGGGTTGACCAGTGTCATCCAGTGTATTGAGGGTCACACTACGTGTACTCCACTCAGGTAATTTTACATTTTCTAGAAAAGGTGGAGGTAGCTTGAGTAGCACCTTCCATTGCCTCTGTATCTGTAACATAGTATAATCTCAAGACACAGTCAGTATGGAAGAATTCGGTTCGGTGAGTCTGACATCCAGCGCATAGTTGATACTCAGTGCACAACTCCCTCAAATGAGCCACACTGCACATGTTCTGCAGGCAGATGGAGGCTACTGTGAACTAACATTCAATGATGAAGACGATTTACAGGGGAAAAAACCTCAGCGGTGTATCATCAGGCCACGCCTGATCAAGAAGCTTACGTCAACCAAGCCGGCAGGGACATCTCTGTGTCACTGCTGTGCTTCTTCCCGTGATGACTTCAACTGGAGACGCTAGCTGGGGGCAGCTCAGGGCACCAGGCTGTGCACTGTGAGAGCTGAGCCTCCACACATCCAGTAGAGCTTCCCATCCTCACGCCAGCCGTGGGGAGAGTGGAGCATCTCTTACAGCTCATGGCGGGGGCGTGCGTTTTGGCACTCATTCCGCCTCCGTGTCCTCAATTTGGCAACCTGACCGTTCTGAGACTGGCCACTGTGGTTAGCATCACGGGATCCCTTCTTGGTGGTGTAAGGCCCGTAAGAGGTACTCCTAGAATTCAGAAGGGGGCTCGGGTCTCCCAAAGCACATCGTTAAGATTGGGAAAGGAGTTAGTTGCCCTAAGAAAAATCAGAGCACTTTTGACAAGACATGAGTAGGTTGGAGATAAAAGCGGGGGTAATGGTCAACACACGTCCACCATCCATTTGCCTGTCTGGAGGTGTGTGGGCAGGCGTGTTGAATTCCATGCCTTGATGTGCTAACCATGAAAGGAGAGGCCTGCTGAAGGCCTACTGGAGCCACCAACATAACTCTTGGCTGGGGTTAATCCAAGGATTTGTACCTTGGAAGATCTGTGACCCATTTGTAATTCACTCGTGTTGTGCCAGTGGCTGCCTTGAATTTCTGCAGGCAGAGGTAGCACCTTCAGTTTGCAGAAGGATAGAACATGTAATTGAAAATGGGCGCGCTCTTATGTGGCAATGAAATAGCTTCACGTGGAGTGTACCTGCAATAACGGAAGCGTCCCTGGAGACTTGTATAGTGACATTGGAAAGCGCACTGTAACTTTAAAACTGTTTCTTTAAGAGACAGGTTGCAAAACTCTCTTCAGTCCTGATGTTTGAGTTAATGCATCTTCCTAGGGAGTATTAAGTGAATATTACTGGATTTATGGGATCTCACAAAATTACCTGAATAACAATTCCAGTTCTTCAAGAGGCCAGATCAAGTAAAAAGAACTCCTTAAAACAAAGTCACCGATCACATTGTACTACATGTTACACTATAATCGAATTATGTTTAAAAATATGTACCCATATGGGCAAAGACAAGACGGATTTTTTTCTTTAATTTAAGGAAGATGTGTTAGGGTAGAAAGATTGTGGATATTTTTTTCTTCAGAAGTCGTACGTTGATATTATAAAAGCAGTTTTGCAAGTTTTAAAAGAAAATGTATTTGTTTTGTTCCCGATTTTGTTAAATCAGTGACTCACCACCTGTGTTAAAATAGCTTCCACAGAGTTTCAGAACGAGGAGGGAGGTATTGACACAGAAGCAGAGAGAGGAGAGAGACTGTTTTCCTTTCACTCTGAGTGTACCACGTAGAACATGTGTCCTCCTCCAGAACATTCTCAGGAAACAGAGTAAACTTATCCAGAGATGCATGCAATAAGGAACAGCATACAAATGTTCACGGTATGGGAAATTGGGTTTCTTCTGATGCAGAGAAAGTAGGCTGCCTTATACACGAATGATTCTCACTCGTGTGGGCTCCAATTGGTGGCTGGTGGCATGTGAAATGTGCTTCTCATCTCTTACATGTACCATAAGTTCCCAAATTCTTCCCCAGACGAATTTTCTCAAACTAAGAGGTGGGGGGAGGGGTGGAGAGGGACAAAGAGAGATCTTTCTATTTCAACAACAGGACTGCATTTTCACCCTCCTTGTAACTCAACCGAAACTTTCCCAAGGAGAACCAAAATAGCTCCCGTAGAATTTCAAAAGATGAGAATCCAGCCCAGATGGTCCGGACTTAAAACGTTAAATCTGATGCTGTTACTATGGTCAAGTGAGATGAGTTATTTGCATTTTTCGGATTCTATTTATAATTAGTCTTTTTAAGAGGTCCATCTGGTTCAGAATATCTTTCCCACTGCCTTGCCAGTGCATGAAGTTTCCACCCTGAGTCATTCACTGGGCATAGGGATTGGATGTGTGAAGGCCCTTGTGAAATAATGAGTATGTCTGTGGAGCAGGTAAGAGAGTAACCCAATGTACCCCGTGCCACCTGCACACGAAGTGTTTATTGGGAGACCGAGAGGGTGAGACAATGCGACTTAGTGCCTGTGGATAGACTTGGAAAGAAGGGAAGTACAAGTCCTCTCTGCGTTCATGATACCCATTTTCTGGTGCCAGAATAACAGCTCAGTTACCTATCTTGTTCCTTCTCTGTCTACACTGGGTGTTTCCATAATCTACAAGGTGCCACCCTCTGCTGTGGGAAAGCCTCGTCAGGCCAAAAGGGTCTTTACCCTCTATAGAGGTTACAAGAGCTGTGCCTAGTATTTTTGAATTTCTGGGTATGTTCTCACATCATCTTCTTTGGATACAGCCAGCCTTTCTTTTTTTATAGTCTTCCTGAAATCTCAGTTTTTCTTCCTCTGTGCCTAAATCTTGGCACTGTAGATGAGGATTCCATAGGGGCACCTCGGTAGCTCCGTCATTTAAGTGTCCGACTGCGGCTTAGGTCATGATCTTGCAGTTCATGGGTTCGAGCCCCACGACAGGCTCTGTACTGACAGCTCAGAGCCTGGAGCCTGCTTCAGATTCTGTGTCTCCCTCTCTGTGCCCCTCCCCTGCTCGCACTCTGTCTCTGCCTCTCAAAAATAAATAAACATTTAAAAAAATAGATGAGGAGTCCATGTGCACATTCTGGTATCGGTCTAATGGCCTGAAAGAAGAGCCTTCCCGCACTTGCTCAAATGATGAATGGAGACATGGAGATCCAGATTTCTTCATTGTTTTTCTTCTTCTGGTGAACTTCAGTGAACAAGATCTCTTGTTGGCTCTCAGGACAGAAGAGAGGAGGGAAACAGTGTCCCTGCTGCAGCCCAGGGGAGATAGACCATCTGTGGACACTGTGGGGCTCTGGGCCAGGACAGACCTGGTCGCATCCACAGCATCCGTCTCCCCCAGGGACACTGAGAGCAGGCAGCCCCAGCAAGCGTTCGCCACACCAGCTATCGTCTGTCTTCTTGAATAGGTAAACAGCTTTGGGGTCCTCTCGGGTCTCACTTCCATTCATTATCTGCTCCTTATTCACAAAATCAGCACTCTGTTATCTCTGCACTGATTTAAAGAGCAAAGGGAATGACTTCCAATGCTTGTAGGCAGCTTGGCCAGCTCTAATACGTTGCTTCTGCAAAATGAAAATGCCCATGAGAACTAGCAGTAGACCTCAACCAGTCCTTCATGGCCAAACACAGGTTCAAGATCAGTAATTAAATGGGGGAATCCAACAATATGCAGCAGGTGTGATTTCCAGTCTTTCGGTCCTTGTCCTCCTTGCCAGGGTATCAGGCCACACTGTTGCAGAATTTAGAGTGCATACACCAGGACTCTGAGTCTGACTGGATCTGCATTTGTTGCAATATGGCATCCTTAGCCACCTCTTTTATTCTTAGTCACAGCTAACCTCCCTTTGCCCGGAAGTGGCCCCTTCCAGTTGTCAGCAAATATGAAGTTTTGCTTCTGTGTCAGTTGGACAGGATGCAGAGACTCACAGGAAAGCATTAAGAGACACATACGAGGCAAGACACGATCCCCACCACCGCCGTCTCTCAGCCCGCCGAGCCCTGTCACGCACTCCACGAACACGCTCCCAGCCAGTTGGACACTGACGACGCGCCTACTCGCAGTGTGAATTATTAGCTTACAGGGAAAAGAATTCACACAAATGAAGGTGACTTAATGGGAATTACCATGTTGAGTCTAAAAGTTTGTGTCATATAAACATCTCCCTGTTGAAAAGTGATAATAGCAAAGAAAGAAAAAAGAGTGAGCAGGATTATAGTCAGAGTGTGCCCACGTGCCAACACGTAGGTGAATTGGAAATCATCACGATTGCTGAAATCACTCTAGTTTCCCAGGAGTGGCTCACACCGGATTGCACAGGGCAGCTAAAACATTTCCCCACATTGCCAGCAGCCCTCCTCCTTTGGGTTAAGAACAACACAACATGGTTAACAGAAGTGTCACCAAAGTTTTGTGGTTTTTTTCCTAGTCGTGTAGTAGTATTTCTTTGACGGCTCCATTCCATCTCTTTAAAGCCTACGTTTCAGTATTTTCCGGAGCTGTGCAAACTTCCTTATACTCTAACTGTATATTTTCATCGCCTGAAAAGAAACCTGGTAGCATTTCACACCCACCCCATTCTCCCTCCTTCCGGCCCCTGGCGGCCCATCGTCTGCCTTCTGTCTCGTTGCATTTGCGTTTTGTCGACGTTTTACGTCCATAGGATCATACGATACGTGTTTTTCTGTGACGGCCTTCATTCACTCAGCACGTTTTTGCATTTCATCCATTTTTAGGAAGTACCAGTACTGCGTTTCTTTACTGCTGGATAGAATTTTTGTCACTCACCCGCGTACCACCGGTCAGCCCACAGTGCCCCACTCACTGCACGTTCTGCCCTAAGCTATGGCATCGCTCTCAGGATCTCTCCCTGTCGCGCGAGCACCACGGGCAGTTTTCTCAGTAGGGGGAGCTGGAGGGACGTGGCAAGGGAAGCATTCCTGCATTTCCCAGTGCAGGTGCCCGGGAGAGATCAGAAGAGGGGGTGTGAGGTCTGCCCGCGGAGCCTGACCCCATCACGGGACTATGACCCTGAGCAACCTGGGCCACCTGGATCTGGCGAGAAGCTTTCCCGAGCCCGCTCAGCTCCGGAAGCAGTCTTCAACAGAGGGTCATGCCCCAAGCAGTTACTGTGTGAGCTCCCATGTGGCCTCCCTGGCTGGTTTCCATCACCTCCTCCCTCACCTGCATTCGAGGGGGTGGCCTGGTGCTTGCCCAGCAGCCGGAGACCAACTCTGGCCTGACCACACTCTGTTCACAGAAGCACACTCCCTCTAAGAAATTCTGAACCCTTTCCCGGTCTGCCTTTGCCAGGGCACTCCTCCCTGAGGCCAAGGGTACCATAGGGAGTCTCTGGGTGTCTTAGAGTTACTCATGCATCATAGTTCAGAATCCATTACATTGAACTTGCCCCGTTCAACCAACTGCATGGTTCCCGTCTCCCGACGGAGTCAGAGTGCGGTGGTATTTTGTTGAGTGGACATGCCCAGTACTGTTTATCCATTCTGAGGTTGCTGGGTACTTGGGTGGTTTCCATTTGTTTGGCTTCTGAAGTAACACTTCTCTGAACGCTTGTGTACAAGTGTTTGTGGGGACCCGTGCTTCCATTTCTCTCGGGTGGATACTTAGGAGTTGAATTGCTGGGGCACATGCCATATTTAACTTTGTAAGAAACCACCAAGCTCTTGTCCAAAGTGCCGCGCCGTCTGTCCTTCCCACCAGCAGTGGCGGAGGGCTCTAGCCTCTGTGTCTCCATCAGCATGTGCTGTGGTCTTTTTGTTGATAGCCATTGTAGTATGTTTTATGCTACAAGTTCAAGGTATTGAAGGCGAAAATGGAGACTGAGTAAAACAGAGTCGTGTCCCGTATTCAACAAGGAAGAGCAAAGCCTGGTCTGCTATTTTGTTCACATCCGTATCAGAAGTCAAGGGACCAGTTCCTTCCTGGCTGCAGTCACGGTAACGTGTCCTCTCCTGGATGCCGAGGCAGCAGGGTCAGTGAGAGCAAACTCACATTTTGTTCTGGAACCCCAGCAGCAGGAAATTTTGTTTCAAGAAAGACTTAATGTGAACTTCAGTAAAATAATGTGAAGAAAAATTTGAGCCAAAAGAGAATTTGATTTTGTGTCTTTTAATAGGAGAGTCATTTCTTTCTTTCTCTTCTTATGGTAGGAGCTTTAACACTAACTCGTGTCTCGGTCCAGAAATAACATTCAATCATTATTTTGTACGCTACATGCTTGGGCCCAGCACAACTTCAAGAAATGCAGAAATCCTCTGTTTCTGCTTGGAATTCAGGGAATCTCTCTCTGGCTGTGGTACAGAGTTCCTGTTTTTCCTCGAGGACGGTTGAAGTTTGGGCCATTCACTGAGGTTCCAGTTGTGCTCCAAGAGCACTGACGTTGTAGGAACCACTTAACACTCTGCGTGGCCACCCGCCCCTCCTTGGCTTGCATGGCCAGCCTCGTCTGTCCTAAGAGACTTGGGTTTTTCAACAGGACTAAGATGAAAGAAAAACGCTAGGAAACTTATCTGCTTCAGTTGGATTTTGCTAAGGTGCTCAGCTCACAAGCTACCTCCTTGCCCCCAGTCTGAGATTCCACTGAGTTAAGAATGCAGCTATGAGTGTCTGAAATGAGCCAGTAAGCATTGCAGATTTAAAAAAAAAAAAAAAAGAAAAAGCCACATACTTAGGAAGCTGTTTGCTTAAGTCTTAACTTGATTTCGAGCTGATCTAAATATCAGACACCAAGTCTTGATATCGAGACTGTAGTTTTGTGCTGGTAGAAACTACCCCTGCCCTCCTATCTCCTGTTTCACAGCCACTTTGCTCCCTGATGCTGAAGTAAGCCCATTCTTCGGGCCCTCTGAGCTTCACTGTGTACAAGCGCCAATAATGTTGAAGATCACGTACAACCTTTTAATTTTTAGTAAAGTACGTAGGACGTTGTCGTAACTCTACCTTTATTTTGTTTTTAATTTTGCGTATAGTTGACACACAGTGTCACAGGTCACCGGGTATGCACCGTGGCGATTCAGCAAGTCTACAGTCACGCTGTGCTCACCAAGGTCTAGCTGCCATCTCTCCCCACGCAAGCTATTACACTGCTGTTCTCTGTGTTCCCCGCACTGTGCCGTTTATTCCCGTGGCATATTCATTCCGTGACTGGAAGCCCATACCTCCAAGCCACCTTCACCCTCCCTGGGTGATTTGCCTCCCACCCTCCCTGACAAGGATCAGTTTCTTCTTTGTAGCTAGAAGTCCCATTCTGCTGTTTGGAACTCCACATTTACAGGCAGAACTATCAGAGTGCAAAAAGTAATGTCATTTTATGTAACTAATTTGTCACTTAACAAAATACACCATTGGAGTATGATCCTTTTAGGTATGCTGTCTATTTGATAGAGTCCTATACATATAAAAAAAAGAAGTATAAAATGTGGGTTTCAAAGGATACTCATTTGAAAATAGTGGTATTTATTTATTATTGTGTTAATTTTTTAAATGTTTATTTATTTTTGACAGAGAGAGAGAGACAGAGTACGAGCAGGGGAGGGGCAGAGAGAGAGGGAGACGCAGAAATCAAGGCAGGCTCCAGGCTCCGAGCTGTCAGCTTAGAGCCTGATGTGGGGCTTAAACCCACGAACTGTGAGATCATGACCTGAGCTGGAGTCAGATTCTTAACCGACTGAGCCACATAAGCGCCCTTGAAAATAGTGGTATTTAGGGCCCCTGGGCGGGTCAGTTGGTTAAGCGTCTGACTCGGGAGTTCAGCTCAGGTCATGATCTCACAGTTCGTCAGTTCGAGCCCCACGTTGGGCTCTGTGCTGACAGCGTGGAACCTCTTTGGGATTCTCTCTCTCCCTCTCTCTCTGCTGCTCCCCTGCTTCTGCTGTCTCTCCAAATAAGAAACTTAAAAAAAAAAAAAGAAAAGAAAATAGTGGTATTTATTCTAATTACAAACGTTTACATGCTTTACTTTAAAAACTGCTTTGTAGGTCTCTTTTTATTAGGCATTTATTATTTATTTAAGTACTTATTACTTATCTACTTATTAGGTGCTTAGTCAATAAAAATTATTATCCTCAGTGTTTTGTGGTAAGTTTTTACATTAAAAACTTAATGCTGGGCTTTGGACAGAGGATCCACACTGTTTGAATATAGGACTTTTGATTTTATGATACATGGAGAAGAGACTTTTGCTATATAATTGATGAGTCTAGTATGTTTAAATTTTAAATGACAGTGTTTTTAAAACCATGTGGCCTCCACATGTTTTCATACATGGTTTAGGCAGAGGCAATCTTTGGGAAGGTGGTAAAGGGACCGTATTTCACAGGCAGACATATTTCAGGAAACAGGATTGAAAATTATGCTTTTGCCCCCTCACCTGTTTTTCCAGATTTTGGTTGTCAAATAGCATCATCAACTCATCCTTAGAAAAGCAGAAAATGAAGAAAGGTTATATTTTGCATGTTTCATCCTGTGATTCAAGCAGCATTATTATCTTAGGAGGGAGATGTAGACCAATAGCTCTCAAGGGAAAGAAGACAAGAATATAGTGAGGAAGGCACATTTCTGGAAAACACCATAACAAGTGCCTTGAATGTATTCTCTATTTGCCTTTGGGGTTCCATATCTAGGAATCTGGCCTATTACACGATAAGAAAAATGTAGACCAAGTTGTACATGCAAAGATACCCTCTACGTAAAGATGCATAATTTTTCAAAAAGTCAAGCAAAATATCTAACATTATACGTGTATATTATTTACATAAAAATTATACAAGTCTGTGAATTTTAAAGTACTGGGGAAATAAAACGTTGCAATGATGCACCCCAAAATTCACCTCAGACACAGTCCATGGTAATGTTTAGAGGACATGATCCCAGACTTCATTCACCATGTGGATGCGAGGGTATGCAGCTGGTCAGAGACACAGATAGAAGTATCTTCTAAGCGGGGTGGCTGTGTGGCTCAGTTGGTTGACTGGCCAACTTTGGCTAAGGTCACAGCTCGTGAGTTGGAGCCCTATGTCGGGCTCTGTGCTGACAGCTCGGAGCCTGGAGCCTGCCTCGGATTCTGTGTCTCCCTCTCTCTCTGCCCCTCCACTGCTTGCACACTCTCTCTCAAATATAAATAAACATTAAAAAATTAAAAAGAAAATATCTTCTAAGGATAATGCTTTTTAAGTAAAAATGAGTAAATGCATTTTTCTTAAATTTAGCTATCAAAACAGAAACTGAAGTAATACCAAAAGGATTGCTGACTTTCACATATTGAAAGTTAAAATGTCTAGGAGCACAGTGGGCAATGAGTCCTGAATGGTGAGATGGGTCATCTCCATTGGCACTCTCGCGAACTCCTTTCCATATGTGTCTTTTGAAAGATGATATTTCATAAAACCAACAGGAGCATCCTGCAGTGTGATCTTGCATTAAAGTAGGAACCTTGTTCCGTGAACACCTCTCCCACTTCTGATACTCCAGCCTCAAACCACCTCAACCTATCCTGTCCCCTGTCCACTTGTCCTCCCTTACCTTGAGAACTTTCGAGAAAGAGGAGAAAGGAGACCATTCTCAGGCCACATCTCCCAGGCTGGTGGAGTGAGACTGCTCCAGGGTTCACTTTCCCAGTTAGAAAAAGAGAAGGGCCAACTGCAGAGACTGACTGTCCACCAGCCAAAGAGAGGAAAGTCCTTCCTTGGACTTAGAGCTAAGGTCCGAAATGGAAGAAATGAACCCGCCAAAGGCGTCTCCTACTGGGCAGTTGATGCACTAAAACAAACAAGAACAAAAATTTAGTATGACTCACATGGTCCTAAAATCAAGATCAGTAACATAACTCTGATCATTCATTTGTGTTCTTTTATCTTCATTGAGGAATTCCGTATTCGTTCATAACTAATAATTTATCGTGAAAATATCTGGTGAAACTTCTTTACCAAGAAAGGTGTATCCTCCACTAAAAAATTTAGAAATATTTTTTATACTTCTAAATTTTTTAGAATAAGAATAAAGAGAAACAAGGTAAAGTGAGGATCTTATTCCGAGAGTAACTCTCACTAAAAGTTTTCCAAACAAGTGGGATGTAAATAAGAAAATGTAAAGTTAGCACAGGTAACCCTGCTTTTGCAAAAATGAAACTGAAGAAGAAAAGGCTGAGCCAATACATTTGTTTTGGAGTAAAATTGACAACTTTATTACAACAGAAAATTGCGTTCTCAACCCCTCTTACAAAGGTAATGTTTTAAACATATCTTGTGCAGCTCATATACCAGCCTGCTTCCTTAGCTCTGCTATCATAATCACTGTTCACCTCTGTAGCACGTGGTACTAACATCACACTTCCCTCAATTTCCCTACAGTTTTGTAAAAGAGACTAAGAGAAGGCTCGGGGATACCTAGAGCTAATTTTAATGACGAAAAAGATCAATAGACCTTCTCCACAATTGGATGCCAAGTATTGTTGTCTAAATGGGGTGGGGGAAAACTACATGGTGTCATTGCTCAGTATATTCCCATTCTAACCATGTGCAGTAATCCCAAAGACTGTCTGTTTTTCCTTTAAATCAGGGGACAGAGAGACAAAGTGGAAGAGTTGACGTGAAAACAAAAGGCAGAAACTAGTGAGACAGAGAGAGAAAGGATAAGAGAGGTAAAGATCCTAGAGATGAGAGGGGACAGAGATAGATGAGAGAGAGACACTTCAGCCCTCCTGTATAGATGCATCCTCAGCTCAGCATCAGTACCCCACCCCTACTTGCCAGGCCAGTTCCCAGCTTCACGTTGTCCCTGTTCCTCTTAGTGCAGTCCATAGAATTCATTCCCTTGGAGCACTGCCTCGTCCAAGCCTGAGCTTTTGGGTTATGCCCCACTCCTGAAGAAAGTCCAGGACCACACTGTCCAGTGGACACTCTTACGATGATGGCAATGCTTTATAATCCTGTGTTGTCCAGTAGGGTAGCCACTAGCCTCACTTGGACATTGAGCACGTGGAATGTGGATAGTGTGACAGGAACTGCTCATTCTGTCCCATTCCAGTGAATTGCAGTATAAGCTGCCATGTGTGGGTAGTGGCCATGGGACCGGAGTGGACAGGTCCAGTAAGTACTGAGATACTCCATGGTTAATTCCCTTGAAGGCCTCTGTGTCACTGGGAGGGGAGGCTTTTCTCCTCAATTTTCTTGGTCTTCAAGAGGATGAGTATTAGAAAATGAAAGATCAAGCACACACAAATGTGTACACACACACACACACACACACACACACACACACTTTCCAAAGATCAACAACAATTCTCAAAGTTAATGTCATCTACATCCTCATTCAGGAAGGGAAATTCTTCCCAGGTGGGGAATAACCTTCTTTCCTCTAAGAAAGTATTATCGGTTTCCTTGAACTCTGTCTTTTTTTTCCTGCCTCTCATAATGCTTGAGAAACTGACCCATCCCTATGCATTTACAACAGTGGGGACATATTCCCATCAAACAGAGGTTAAACTCAGTAAAACTTTGCATTTATTCACCATTTGTACCTTATGGAGATTGTAGTTGACCCTTAAACAATGTGGGGTTAGGAATGCCGACCCCCCCCCCACAGTCCAAAATTGGCATCTAACTTGGTTCCCCCAAACTCAATCATTAATAGCTTACTGTTGGCCAGAAGCCTTACTGACAACATAAGTAGTCTGTTAACACATATCTTATAAGCTACATGTACTATATACTGTATTCTTATAGCCAAGTGAGCTAGAGAAAGGAAATGTAATTAAGAAAATCATGAAGCAAGAGAAATTCATAGTAATGTACTGTATTCATCAAAAAAAAAAAAAAAATCCACAGTAAGGAAGCCTTGTAAACCATTACTGTTGACTTCTACTCAGAGCAGAATTCCAGACACTGTAGGCATTTAGCTGTTTCAGTGACAGTGATTTTTTGAGAGGAAAGTATTTTGATCAAGTGAAGACCAAATCATTATTGTTGCTCACTGGCATCAAAGACCTATTAAAGTGGAAGAAACTGACACTGAAAAGCCATACCATGACTGGTGCTCCCATATCCCTCAGGAATTTTCACCTGCCTCAAATAACAGAAGAGGACCCGGCTTATGAGTGCAATCTGAGCAAGTGTTACTTCCTTCACGCACATGGGAAAGTGACCTCATCTTGCCGTTACATTTTGTTTGCATAGCAAACGAAGTTAGCATATTGGGCTCCAGTGCAAGCCAGCTGACTTATAGAAATCAGAAAATAGAATGAGTAAAGATAAAAAGCGGTCACTCTCGTTGGCCCATTTACCTGTGATTTGGTGACCATTCATCCATGAGACCATGCAGTACATACTAAGTCGTTCAGACAAGGAAGTGAACTTGGTACCAGTGTTGCAGTGAGATGTTAATTTGTTTAGAAGTAAAGCTTTAGTCCCAGATACTGGGTTCACCTGCAGCATCAGTCATCTCCACTGAGAACTGTCCTGGGAGTGTCAGCAAAGCATGCATGACGCTTCAAGGACTGGGGCAGTGGGCCAGAACAAATTGGACGAGAAACCAACTGAAAATATGAAATTGTGAAATAACTTGACATATCCAAAATTCTTTCAAAAAAAAAAGTATTGGTAAAATAAGCCAACAATATTTTTTTTTAATGATGAAGATTTTTGTTTTGTGTTTTTTTTCTTTAGTTAAGATTTCACAGCCTCAGCTGCCCTGTTCGGTGTAGGGTGTTGAGCAGCATCCTCAGTATGAAGCCCACAGGTATTATAAACCTCAGGGCGGTGTTTCCAGCAGCTCTGGTGAGGTTTCATTGACCACAGTGACATCAGTGATTTCAGAAGGAATAGTACAGAAGGAGGATCCTTGTATTTTATTTTTTTCATGCCTTGAGTCAGAATCCAAAAAGATTATATCCTGTGGATAAAATCGTTTAACCCCTTTTTCTGTGTATACTGACATTTGACATCATGGATGTATAGCTATTTTTGTGTGTTTGGTGAGATTGTCCTTTTTATCCTAATGACCACTCTCATGGAAGGATATGTAGAGTGGCCCCATCACTATCCCATGGTCACAGTAGACCTTTGAAACTTGTGTTAAATTGATGTGATGTGGTGCTACTTGCAGTGACGTGGAAAAACTTGATGGGCACAGAACAAAGTAGACGTAGATGTGCAAGGGATTGAAAGCAATTCAAGTCAGAACAGGGCCTCTTGGAGCAGAGGCAGTGGACATTCGGGAAACTGGGGAGAAGCTCCCAGGGTAATTCAGTTAGCACAAACAGTCTCCCATTCTTCTTCTTAAATCAGTTTTGTATCAGACTCGCTTAACCCAGTTGACCAGATAGTTCCAGGCAAAGGTGCACTGCAAAACCTGCCAATCGGTTCATCTATTTCAAAACCAGAAATCAAATTATTAAATCCACCATTACGATAGCTGAATTTGATCAGATGACTTTGTAGAACTGTAAACACTTGCATTGTTCTTGTGAACATTGGTCCCCAGTCACACACTCAGTGCCCTTGGGCATTCACCCATTCTCTGTGGACACCGTTCTTTAAATACCCTGATAGCCACCTAGCACTGCAAAATGCTGTCACTCGCATGACTTCAGACAAATATTTGCAGTTCTCCAGTGACAGGAGTTAAAGAAAACATGCAAAATATATTTTTTTTATTTTAATTCCAGTATCATTACCACACAGGGTTCCATTAGTCTCAAGTGTGCAATGTAGTGATGTGGCAATTCCATACGTGACTCTGTGCTCATCACTATGGCCGTGCTCTTCATCCCCCATCACCTGTTTCCCCCAACCCCCACCTCCCGTCTGGTGACCATCACTTGGTTCTCTAGAGCTTAGACTTTGTTTTTGGTTTGTGTCTTGTTTGCTTGCTTGTTTTGTTTCTTAAATTCCACATATGAATGAAATTCTATTATATTTGTCTTTCTCTGACTTATTTCACTTAGCATCATACCCTCTAGATCCATTGATGTTGTTACAAATGGCAAGATTGCATCCTTTTTGATGGCTGAATAATAGTCCTGTGTGTGTGTGTGTGTGTGTGTACGTACACCATATTTTCTTTATCCATTCAACTGTTGATGGGCACTTATCTTCAGTATCCTGGCTATTGTTGATAAAGCGGCAGTAAACATAGCAGTGCCTTTTTTTTTTTTTTTCCAAATTAGTGTTTCATATTCTTTAGGTAAATACCCAGTAGTAGAATTATTGGTAGTTCTACTTTAGGTAGTTCTACTTTAATTTTTTGAGTAACCTTCATACTATTTGCCAGAGTGGCTGCACTGGTTTGCATTCCCACCAACAGTACACGAGGGTTCCTTTTTTCTCCACATCCCCACCAACCCTTCTTGCTTTTTATTTTAGCCATTTTGACAGGTGTGAGGTGGTATCTCATGGTAGTTTTGATTTGCATTTCCCTGATGATGAGTGATGTCGAGCATCTTTTCATGTGTCTGTGGGTCATCTGTATCTTCTTTGGAGAAATGTCTGTTCATGTCTTGCGCCCATTTTTAATTGGATTATTTGGTGAGTTTTGTTGTGTTGAGTTATACAAGGTCTTTATTTTGGGGACTAACCCTTTATAAGACATGTCATCTGCAAATATCTTCTCCCATTCAGTAGGTTGTCTTTTAGGTTTGATGATTATTTCTTTCTCTGTGTAGAAGCTTTTTTATTTTGATGTAGTCCCAGTAGTTTAATTTTGCTTTTGTTTCCCTTGCCTCAGGAGGCATATCTAGAAAAATGTTTCTAGGGCCAATGTCAGAGAAATCACTGCCTTATGCTCTCTTCTAGGATTTTTATGGTTTTGGGTTTCACATTTAGGTCTTTAATCCATTTTGAGTCTATTTGTGTGTGTGGTGTAAGAAAATGGTCCAGTGTCATTCTTTTGCATGTTGCTGTTCAGTTTTCCCAGCACCATTTGTTTCTTTCCCTTTATTATATTCTTGTCATTTTCCCGTTATTATATTCTTGCCTCCTATGTTGAAGACTAATTGACTATATAATCGTGGGTTTATTTCTGGGTTGTCTGTTACTTTGATCTATATGTCTTTTTTGTTGCCATTACCATACTGTTTTGATTATCACAGCTTTGTAGGTTATCTTGAAATCTTGGATTGTGATATCTCTAGTTTGGTCCTTCCTTTTCAAGACTGCTTTGGCAATTTGGGATCTTTTGTGGTTCCATACAAATCTTAGGATTATTTTAAAGTTTTTAAATGTTTATTTATATTTGAGAGAGAGAGAGAGAGAGAGAGACAGAGCACGAGCAGGGTAGGGGGAGAGATAGAGGGAGACACAGAATCTGAAGCAGGTTCCAGGCACAGAGCTTCAGTACAGAGCCCAACACAGGGCTCAGACTCATGAACCGCAAGATCATGACCTGAGCCGAAGTCAGACGCTCAACCAACTGAGCCACTCAGGTGCCCCTAGGATTATTTTCAAATATATTTCTTTTTCTTTTTCTATAAATTTTTGGTCAGAATTCAATGTCTGACCCCTTTTCAGTGAATATAGGACAATTGAAAGAAATATCTGGGAAGGAGGAGGAGAGAGGGAAATATTTTGCAGAGAGTGAAATAGAAGACCTCATGAAGGCCCCTTCCTCACCTTCATGTCGGTCTTTGTGATTGTTAATAATGGTGTCCTGAGGACCAAGGGTGGGGTGAGGAGACAACTGTGCAATGCTAGAAGCTGGGTCGGTCATGCTTGTTATTGAGCACGGGCTTGGGCCAGAAGACAAACGAGGTCATGCTGTGTCCAGCTCCCTAGGCATGAGTGAGTAAGACGTGTCTAATCTGCGCTCAGTTAGAACCATCTCAGATGATATGTAAACCACAATGTGATGGCCTCCTTTCCTGAAGTGACAGTTCTTAGCTCAGTGCTTAATGGTGGGATTTGGGTTGCATTTCTGTTGAGGTTTCCTAGATATGTGTCCTGCATATCCATTCTTGGCACAGATACTTCCAGAGAGTCTCTTATGGTCATGGCACTGTCCACCTCGCTCCCCTGCGAGTCCTTGGTGCTGGATGCTGCATTATAGGGAGAGCCACGCGAATGGAGACATGGTGCTCCTGGGGCTGGGGGAGCTGTCCACATAAAGCAGGCTGCCTGCAGAGTACAGAAGGTGGGCGGTGGAGACTGAGAAATTGAAGGTTGTCCGGGAACAGAAAGAGGCGGGCCAGGATGGAGGAGTTCAAGGCAGAGAAAGAGGACAAGGGAAACGTGGAGGGAGGGCCAGACCACGTAGGGCCAGGTGAGGCCATTTTAAGGACTTTGGCTTTGGCCCTAGATTGGCTGAGAAGTCCCAGGGCGGTTTTGAGCCGACAAGGAATAAGATTTGCTGTCCGTCTGAACACGTGTGCTGTGATGCAGCCAGTAAGACATGGCTGTGTCAGTCCAGGTGAATGATGTGGGCGGCCCTGACCCAGCTCGGCAGCAAACCTTTCTAGTGGCACGGGAGTTGCTGTAAACGCCAGAAAAATAAAATAAATCTGGATTAAGTTGAAAGCCACAGCTGAAGCATCCTTGGGCATATTGCAAACACAAAGACAGAAAAATTAACTATTCCTAGTGATGTATTTTTTGGCCGTATCTCCTCTCACACAAAATACACATACACTCTTGCACATAGACACATGCAGTTTAAACATAAACTATATTACTTTATAAATAGTTTAAATATAAACTATCCAATTGTTTAAATATAAACTATCCAAGTCTGCATGCCTACAAACGTCCTGAGTTCCATCATTTGCATTAATGCAGCTCTTATTTATTTAAGCTATTATACCTTATCTGGGTGGCCTTTTTTTTTTAATTTTTAAATTTTTTTAAGTAGGCTCCATGGAGCCCAACGTGAGGCTGGAACTCACAGCCCTGAGATTAAGACCTGAGCTGAGATCAAGAGCCAGACACTTAACTGACTGGAGCCACTCTGGGTGGCTTTTTATACTTCTGAAATAAACTTGATTTTCTTCTTTGTATTAATAGATACTGGAGATAAAGGTGCTGGCACGAATTTAGGGCAGGTGATGTCATAGAACAGATGCCACCTTCCCCACCTTCCCAGCCAGAGTGTGCTCAGAAGAATGTCATGTGAGCGAAGCAGGCATGAATGCCTTCCCCCTGGGACAGAGGGAGGACCAGGGCTGTCCTCCCCACCCCCACCCCCCAACAGGTCCTCTGCCCTGGTCGACAAGGACCTCTGTTCACACAGGAACCTTAACCCTGGCATCCCGCCAGAAGGCTCCCTTGTGATTCTGGCCACAGGCCTTTGTCTTCGTGCCCTGAATGCAGAATATGGGCAGTAAAAGCCACTTTTTGCGAAACAAACAGGCAAGAGGAGGAGAGAAGAGTGGTCACCTGTAACCAGAAACAGCATGGGTGTAGTTATGCTGGTGAACCGGCGGCTGCAGAGGTGGGAAGCGTGGGCTTTGCGGCCTGCGCTGGGAGATCTGCCTCACTAGCCATGTGCCGTTGGGTGAGGTATTTAAGCACGCAGAAACTCCATCCCTCTGGGTCAAATGGAAATAATGTAAGTACACATATCATAGGCTTTTTGTGAGGCCTACATGAAGTAACCCAGCTTCCAGCATGGCATGGATCCTGTGGGCACACATCACATGCAATCACTCATTATTTTCCTGAGGCAGGGCGACCCTGTTTAGGTTTTCACCCATTTTGTAAGTTCTTCAGAGACGCTTTGAACAAAGACAAAGCTGTATAGTCTGTCATATGTTGATATTATCAGGTAACCACTAGCATATCACTACTTGTAAGTAAATGTTAATTAACCCTTAAATTTAGAAAAGTATTGTCTCTTTTACAGAAAATGAGTTTTAACTATGAAACACAAATACAGAAATAGCACTATCACTGAAAATACTGTCTTGCCATGGAGGGTCTTTTCTTAACAACTTGAGATTCCTGTTTCACATCTACAACAGTAGTTCTTTTTTTTTTTTTTTTTTGATGTTTATTTTAGTTATGAGAGAGAGAGAGAGAGAGAGAGTGAGTTGGGGAGGGGCAGAGAGAGAGAGAGACACACACACACAGAATCTGAAGCAGGCTCCAGGCTCCAAGCTGTCAGCACAGAGCCCAATGCAGGGCTCGAACTCACAGACTGTGAGATCATGACCTGAACCAAAGTCGGAAGCTTAACCCACTGAGCCCCCCAGGCGCCCCAAGATTCGCAGTTCTTCATCTCCATCACATGACACAGGCGGAGGGTTTGTGAATGGAACAGAACCCGGCTGTGCCCACAGTCTCCCTGCGTCAGTAGATTTGGGTGGGCGCAGGAACTTCCATTTTTGAAAGGTCCTTAGGTGATGCTGGTGCTTGTCCAGGGACCACATCTTGAGAATCAGTAATTTAAGAAAAGGTTTTACTCTGTTACCACAGTGTCCATATTTGTACTCATTGAAAACTAAATTCAATTAAAAAATATTCTTGTGGCGTAAACTGCTCTTCATCATAAATTCTGTTGTCTACATTTTCTAAAATGTGCGAGGAAAAGAAGTAAAAGGTCAAAGGGAAATTGGGACCATGAGAAAAATCAGGCACCTGGCGTCCAGTGTGCACCCAGGACCACCACGGGCATCAGTGTGCAGGGAAGACACAGTTCAACGTCAGTGGCACCCTGCAATCTCAAAATGTAGAGAACTCTCTACGTTGCAAACTTTCCGTCTCGCCCAGAAGTGGACAAGTGTCCGTTTTGATGACCATGGTTTATCTCAGCAAACATTAAAACTACAAGGGCAACCAGAGCCCTGCTCCTTTCAGGATGATTTATGTGTCTCAGTAAATAGGAGGCAAAATCCCAATTGCCTACAGAAGTATTTGATGTTCCTTATTAAAGAGAGCTTTAAAGTTTCTCGAGGTATTAGCCAGAGTGAGAGAGATTTGAACACATCTGCTCTACGTTAAGACTCCTCCGTGGGTAGATAACCTTCGTGACTGTGTTTATGCTGGAGGCATTGTCGGGCCCTCCGCTGACAGACACAGAAGTGTTACCTAACTTGCTAACGGTTTAGAAGTTGGACAAGAACAGATGGGCACAGGTGAAACTGAGGCCAGGACGCCTCTGTACCTTGGCTTCATCCGTTCACACACAGCCAGGGGCCACGCGGGAGCAAATTATTAGCAAATCATTTTAATTAAAACTGCCTCATGACCCGTTTTTGTTTCTATTTTCTAGAAGCTACCACTTATTTAAGCTATTAAATAAGCTTAACTGATAGAACAGCAGGTCAGAACACCTGGATTCATAAGCCTGAGAACTTTGGGTCTGAAAGAGTCTTTGGAGAGCAGGTCTGCGGCTCTCCGTGTTACTGAATTGCAAGCTTGTATGTTGGAGACCTGCTTTCTTCTTGTATCCTTGGCTTATTCAACCCCTTTTGGTTAATAGCTGATTGTACTAATAATGGTTTTTGGCGAATGGGTATGTATGTGCGGGTGGTTTATTTCAAAGCAACCCAAGCTTTGAATTGAGTTTTTAATTAATTTAATTTAAATTAAATTAATTTAAATTTAAAATTAAAAAAAAGTTAATTAAATTTAAAAATTTCCCCCAGAATTCCATCCATTTCGGACGGCGTCTCAACTACTCCACAGGTGATGTTTCAATCAATTCATGTGAATGTCTTTTTTTTTTTCTCTCTCCTCTTTTTTTCCTTAATGCAAGTCTTGGGTCCGTATTTAAACATTACATTAAACTCTTTTAATGCCTACACTTAACAAAATCATACATGTCTTGAGTAAAAGTTCCCATTTTGCTTTTTATTAATCTCCTAAAATTCTTAACACAGAAGAAAAAACAGTGTCTGTAATTAACTTTACAGATTAAAAACAAAGCTAGAAATATTGTCACACATTGTGGAAAAGTTCAAAAAAGTAAAGAGGTAGAAAATGAAAAGTAACGCCTCTACCCCTTTCTGTACCTCTTTGTCTCCTCTCCTTGTCCTCCAAAATATGTGCCGTTCTCAGATTCTTTTCACCTGAAACGTTTCGTCTGTCTTTTTGTCTTTGTGCTTAGGGATTCGTCCTGTTTTATAGCTGAAAGTCACACGTTTTACAAATATGTCCTGATATTTAATGATGGCTTTTACGTGATTTCCAACATTCCGTTGCTGCAGCCAGTATAGCAGTGGGAATAGCAGAATTCGCTTGGATGGGAAGGTCTGTAAAATAAATTTAAAGAGGGCAATAACAGTGTGTTCCAAGTGCTTAACACATTTTAATTTCTGATTGCTAGTTTTAAATCACCCATTTGTAGAAATAGAGAATTCCCGCTTGAGTCATAGGGCTGTGTCCGTATTACAGAAAGTGGAAGTCTTATATTGCTTGTCATTTTTTAAATGTTTATTTATTTATTTTGAGAGAGAGAACCTATGGCATGAGCAGGGGAGGGGCAGAGAGAGAGGGGGAGAGAATCCCAAGCAGGCTCCACGCTGTCAGCGAAGAGCCTGACACGGGGCTTGAACCCATGAACCATGAGATCAGGACCTGAGCTGAAATTAACCGACTGAGCCCCTCAGGCAGGTGCCATGGTCTGTAATTTTCTACAAAAAGAAATCACAATCACCATATACCTCAGGGACAGTCAATTATCATCTGAAGGATTTTTATCAGTCATTCACAGAGCAAGGGAGGTTTGCATCAGAAGGCCCGCCATCAGGAATCCATCAGGAATCCACAGTCCAGACGTGGTTACTTATCACCTAAGTGTTGTTACTTAAAATCACTTAAAATCACAGCAGCCAATTTGTATCAGCGATACCAGAAACACGAGGATGATTTGGCACGAAGGGTGTTGGATAGGAGAGCCTGTGTAGGCCCCGCTGTCCCGGGGTGCATGAGGACCCGGGATCAGAACGCTGATTCCATTCAAAAATGGCAGTTTGAGTGATGCCTGGGTGGCTCAGTTGGTTAAGCATCTGACTCCGGCTCAGGTCATGATCTTGCAGTTTTTGAGTTTGAGCCCCGTGTTGGGTTCTGTACTGACAGCTCAGAGCCTGGAGTCTGCTTCAGATTCTGTGTCTCTATCTCTCTCTCTGTTCCTCCCCCAGTCACACTCTGTCTGTCTGTCTGTCTGTCTCTCTCTCTCTCTCTCTCTCTCTCAAAAATAAAGATTAAAAAAAAATTTTTAACGGCAGTTTAATAGTCATTTTATCTAAAACAAGTCATTAAAAAAAGCCTCCCTTCATTGTTACTTTTTCTATAAAATATTAATAAAATTAAACATGTTCACAGGGGTAGTTAAAAATTAATGAGAAACTCTCCTCAAGCAAACACAGGAAGTGTAAAGATTTTCATGGTTCTGTACACAATGAATGTAATAAAACATGATCCTGGTTGGCCAAGGACCAAAACTAATCTCATAACAATCCATCTTTATCGAGGTGCAGGCTTCTGATGGAAACCTAGCATAGAGAAATCTGAACTCAAGCTGCCCGGTTAGTAGCTGATTATGTGATTCGAAAGAATAATCCTCTTTACAAGGAACACAGTATGCTATTCTTTAAAGTAATTAGTTCACCCATCTTAAAAATAAAATGGAATTCCCCTGAAAGATGCCCCAGAGAAATGTGTATTTTGAGTAGTCTGTCCATTCTGAGGCTTGGTTCCTTCTTATAAAATCTGTGATTAAGTTGCTCCTTTAAAATGTGCAGAAGGTAAATGATATAGCCATAATCAGTGTGCATATTTTCTGGCTCTGTTTCTTTAAAGTCATGTAAGCAGTTTATTTATTTTTTTTATGTTTATTGATTTATTTGGGGAGAGGGGCAGACAGAGAGGGAGCGAGAGAATCCCAAGCAGGCTTTCTGTTGTCAGTGCAGAGCCCAACACGGGGCTCAAACCCAAGAACCGGGAGATCATGACCTGAGTCAAAACCAAGAGTCATACTCTTAATCGACTGAGCCACCCGGGCACCCCAAGTTATGTAAACAATTCAAAAGGACCTTGAGGTGTAGCAGATGTTGGAAACTCTTATCTTTTAGAATCCTACCAACAGATCTCAAATCCTCACCTTTTTTAGTTTGTGTGATCCCATACATGCTAGATCACTATATTGTAATTGGGGACTGAGAATAGAATTCATCTGTTTGCTTAAAGCAGAGGTTCCAATCTGGGGGTGATTCAGCACCCCACCCAGGTGGACAGTATGTGGAGACCTTTTTACCTGCGTGGAGAGAGCATTCTACTGGTATCCAGTGGGTAGAGACCTGAGATACTGCTAAATGTTCTAAAATGCCCGGGACAGACTGCACAACAGAGAATTCTCCTGCCCCAAGTGTCAGTAGCCCAAAGGGTAAGAAGTCCTAGGCTAGAGGAAGGCTGGTTTTTCATCTTCTGACGCTTTGAGTTTTCCTTGGCAAGGTACCACTTCAGGTGGGACTTGATCTCTCAGCTTTCCAGGAAAGAGACCTGTGTGCGTCCAGACCTACCTGCGATTCAGCTTAACCGTAGCAAGAACTGCCCTGCGTGCTTCGCTGTAACTTGTGTCTGATGTCACCCTAACTCGGCCCATAAATCTGTGCCGGGAAGCCACCTGAGTGGAACTCCCTTCTGCACGGGGCTGCCTGACCAGACACTGTGCTGTGCAGCTGTGTTTTCACTCAGGTCTTTTGTTCTAAGCACTGGCCATTTGTAGAGTCCTTCCAAAAGATGGGAAAGTGCTTAGGTACGGAGAAATGTGATTGGATCTGCTATTACTCTGTAACTTTTATAGAGACAGACAGTATTCCTGGCAAAACGAGGTTTCTTGGCAGACCAGATTTGGGATTTTTTTTTTTTTCAACGCGGATGATTAACAGTGCCTTCCAAAGTGTCAGGGATGTTGGGAACTGGGGCAAAAAAGGAATTTCTTGCGGTCTTCAACCGGTGTTCCATGGTATCTTTATATAAGCACACATTTATTAGTTATCTGTTATTCTGTTGCAAATTACCACAAATTACCAAGAATCACTAAGACTCACAGGTGAGTGAATAACCCACCTAAGGATTTGGGATTTGTACCTAGCTGTTTTGACAGGAAACCGCATGTATTTTCAGATGATTAATATGACAGGTAGCAGTCCTACCAGCCCTTTTGTAAAATCTGTCATCCTGAATTGGGGTCGCACCTGTGGATATGTTAGGATGACACTTCTTGTCCCCGAACTCCTGACCCATGGAAACTGTGATAATAAATATGTGTTCTTATAAGCCACAAAGTGGTAATTATTGTCCGTCAGCCTCGGTTGCCCAGTGGCTAAGCTGATGCCGGCCTCCGGGGTTGTCGTGAGCACTGACGTGATGCGTGAAGAGCGGGACATGGAAACGGCTGTCTGTACATGCTACTTCCGTGCCTCCGCCACGCCCTGCTTGTCCCTGTCATTCTGTGTCCCTAATGGAGGGAGATGCTGGTAATCATATAGCAATAAAACCCTGTTGCACAGTTTTAAATTGCAACACGGTGAATCAGAGTGCAATACAATTGTTCCTGGATGATGAAACACGTCATCACCCGGAGGTACCATTCTTGTGTGTGTTACGCATATGTTCATTAAATTTGTGGACTGGTGATGTGCCTGTACAGTATCTACAGTGGGATCTAAGAGTCGAAGGATAATGAAGTGGCTTTTGCATGCTCTCGTGGACCTTACTTGCTGGGGAAGGAACCACATAAGTGAGCAGATGATGGCAAGGGAGTGTGGCTGGAATGTGCTGGTCATCGGCAGTTGGCTGGCGGGAGAGGCCTTTCACTGGGTCTTGGTGATTGTGGAGGAGTACATTGGGCTGGACAACGAAGTGGAGAGTTAGGAGGAGGAGGAGGAGGGCACGTGGCAGAAGGCATGTCCAGTGCCAGGCCTCAGAGGGGACGTACACACGGCACAGTTTTGCAGCTTCGAGCAGGTCAAGGGCTAGACGGTGAGGTGTTAGGGAAGGAGTCAAGATGATGTAAATAGTTAGGGGGCCAGCATGGAGTAGGGCTCTGACTTAGAGCTCCAGAGTTGTGAACTTTATCAAAACAACACTGAAATGCGTTAAGAGGTGGACATATTTGAGAGGCGTGGGCCGGCTTGCACTTCTTAAAAAAAAAAATTTAATGTTTGTTTATTTTTGAGAGAGAGAGAGACAGGGCATGAGCAGGGGAGAGGCAGAGAGAGAGGGAGACACAGAATGCGAAGAAAGCTCCAGGCTCTGAGCTGTCAGCATAGAACCCAATGCATGTCTCAAACCCATGAACCTGAGCCGAAGTCGGACGCTTAACGGACTGAGCCACCCAGGCACCCCTGACTTTAACACAGTCCCTCTTGTTGCCCTTGGACTAAAGGCTGTTGAAAGCTGGTTAGAAGCCAGGATATACTTCAGGAAGCTATGGTCCTCAGTGGAGGAGAGGGTATGGAGGCTGGAGGGACGGTAGAGGTGGTGGGGAAAGAGGAAAGATGCTGTATTTAAAGAAGGAGAATCAGAGAGGCTTGGTGCTGGATTAGACATGGGGTGAACGACGCCCGGACATCCAAGCTTGAGAGGTGCCATCTGCTGATGTCAGGAATGTCAGAGGAGCTCAGACAGCTTACAGGAGAAGTGAGTTCAGTGTGGGGCATGTTAAGCTTACATTCCTGTGCGTTGGGGACATACAGGTGCACTTATCAACTAGGGTGGAAGAGTGTGCAGCTTAGGACACAGGTCTGGGTTGGGAGTATAAATGTGAAAATGTTTGGCTATGGACTTTAGCATCAATACTAATTAATGGGATGGAGAAATGGTGATGCTCAACCAGGCACATTCCATGGGATTTTATGCCCGGGGACATATGGCAATGCCTGGACACAACCTGAGTCTTAGGAAGGAAGTCTAAGTCAGAGGAAGGGTGGGCCACCAGCAAGCATCTCGTGGGTAGAGACCACGGATACTGCTAAATATGCTACAGTGCCTGGGATGATCCAGGCCAAAAGGCCCATCAGGTTAGTGCCAAAGTTGAGAATGTCCGAGGTAGAACCGTAGGAGTGGAGGACACAGGCACAAGAACAGTACCCTGCTCTCATGCTCTCATGTCAAAAGGAAACGTGGAAAGGATCCCACAAAACAAACTGAAGAAAACAAGACATTGTGAAGTCATAGAAACCAAAGAGAAGACATGCAGGCAGCGTGGTCACTTCCCTCAGGGAGACCAAGCACAAAAGGGCCAAGCGGGCGTTCATGGAGACCTCATGAAGAAGGTCCGTGAAGACCTTAGGAGGAAGAGATATATTGATGCAATGGTGGCATGGGCATTGGAGTGGGTGAAGAGGTGAAGGTAACATGAACAAGTCTTGTGAGAAATTGAAAGAGGGGACAGACGTTGTTTGGTGGATGTAAGAAAAGGAAGGGTTGAGGGACGTTTTCCGTGGAGTTGTTATGGCAGATACATTCTATGGGGATACTCATGGAAGGAGACCAGAGGCAGGGTGAGGCTGAAGACACAGGAAAAGCCACTGAGTCCCTAAGGGGGGGTTGATGGGATAGGATCCCAAGCCACGGTGGAAGAATTAGTCTTACATAGGAATCAGACATCTTGTCCGTTAAAGCAAGACAGAATTTAGGAATCACTTAAACTAGAATTAGAGTTGACCCTTGAGCAGTGTGAGGGTTGGAGCATTGACTTTCCACCTGGTTGAAAATCCACATGTGACTTTGGGCTCCCCCAAAACGCAACTGTGTACTAAGAGTCTACCGTTGACCAAAGCCTTTCTAATGAGATAAAGTTGATTAACACATAGTTTCTATGTTCTGTGTGTTATATACTATATTCTTACAGTAAAGTAAGCTAGAGGAAAAAATGCTTAGAAAATCGTAAGGAAGAGAAAATACATTCACAGCACTGTGCTGCACTTACCGAAAAAATCTACATATAAGTGGACCCAAGCAGTTCAAACCCTTGTTGTGCAAGGGTCAGTGGTACTTGGAGTAGGACTTCAGGAAGGTTCTAGGTGCTTCATTTCCCAACTGCACCCCTTCAGATCTGTTCATCCTCACACAGAGGACTTAACCCCTTTCCACTTCCCTTTCTTGGGCCATGAAATGAAATAATACGAGTTAACTCCTACCCTTAGAATAATGGTTGAATATGTAAATATATGAAAACTGCATACAATGGCTCTTCACATTTAGGGAGAACTCCGTACTTGTTAATTCCTTTTATCTGCTGAGTCTGAGGACAGACTTAGTGATGGAAAGTTTAAAGAGAGTATAACATTTGGGCTCTTTCCATAATTGGGCTAGTGTTGAAAGCGCGGCTATAAACATTAGGGTGTATGTGCCCCTATGCATCAACACTCCTGTATCCTTTGGATAAATTCCTAGTAGTGCTATTGCTGGGTCATACAATAGTTCTATTTTCAATCTTTTGAGGAACCTCAACACTGTTTTCCAGAGCGGCTGCACCAGTTTGCATTCCCACCAACAATGCAAGAGGGTTTTCCTTTCTCCACATCCTTACCAACATCCGTTGTTTCCTGAGTTGTTAATTTTAGCCAGTCTGACCAGTTTGAGGTGGTATCTCAATGTGATTTTGATTTGTATTTCCCTGAAGATGAGTGATGTTGAGCACCTTTTCATGTGCCTGTTTGCCATCTGGATGTCTTCTTTGGAAAAGTGTCTGTTCATGTCTTCTGCCCATTTCTTCACTGGATTATTTGTTTTTCGGGTGTGGAGTTGGTATGTGCGTGCGCGCGCGCACACACACACACACAGTGGAATACTACTTGGCAGTGAAAAAAATGAAATCTTGCCATTTGCAACAAGGTGGATGGAACTGGAGGGTATTATGCTTACTGAGATAAGTCAGTCAGAGAAAGACAGATATCATATGTGGAACTTGAGAAACTTAACAGAAAAACATGGGGGAAGGGAAGGAAAAAAAATAGTTACAAACAGAGAGGGAGGGAGACAAACCATAAGAGACTGTTAAATACAGAGAACAAACTGAAGGTTGATGGGGAAGGGGAGGGGGAGAGGGGAAAATGAGTGATGGGCATTGAGGAGGGCACTTGTTAGGATAACCACTGAGCGTTGTATGTAAGTGATGAAGCATGGGCATCTATTCCCGAAGCCAAGAGCACGCTTTATACACTATATGTTAGCTAACTTGACAATAAATTATATTAAAAAAATAGAAATAAAAATAAAGAGAGACTAACAGCTTTAGGATAGCCTCTGGTGTGGATGGAGCAGGAAAAACAAAGCAGCTAATAGGGTGGCTGTGGGTCTAGTTGTGTCTCTGACCAACGTGATTGGCCACAGGAATTAGACCCTTAACACCAGTTCCATTAGCTGAGTGCTCTGTCCTGCTCTCCCTGTTCAAGTTCCTTCCTGGTATTTCTGTTCATCGTGTTCTGCTTCTGGAGGCAAGCAGATAGATCCTAGGTCCCAATCATGCACTTCTAAACAGAAGATCAGAGGGGCGCCTGGGGCCTCAGTCGGTTGAGTGACCGACTTCGGCTCAGGTCATGGTCTCACAGTTTGTGAGTTTGAGCCCCGCGTCGGGCTCTGTACTGACAGCTCAGAGCCTGGAGCCTGCTTCAGATTCTGTTCTCCCCCTTTCTCTACCCCTCCCCTGCTCACGCTCTGTATCTCTCTGTCTCTCAATAATAGTAAGTAAACGTTAAAAAAAAATCTAAAAAGAAGATCAGATTGGAAGCTGGAGGCTTAGTTTGGCCATTTTGCGTACATTGCTTACTGAAGGGGCTGTTCTTTGAGGAAGTAGGTTTATAGCACCTACTATGCAGCAGGCATAGGAGGAACAGGCAGTGATCAGTGCACACCATTTTCCCGGTGTAACACGTTTAGCACTTAGTGGTGGTGAGGCAGGAGGAGCTAGGCTAGAAGAAGAAGGGACATTATGGGTTCTAGTGATTTGCATCTAGTCCTAGGAGCTGGTTCCGGCTTTCCCTGCTGTGCAGAGGTTTGAGAAGGATCTAGCCAGATGATGTATAGCCGAGTGCGCTGCAGATGCTAAATAAAGCTTTATAAGAATGCCACTTCACAGAGTTTCCTGGGGCCTGAAATGGCTTCCAGCTGTCCTCCCCACCGTGTCCTATTCAGGCCCTTTGTGGATGACCTCGCTTTAGTGGCCAGGACCTCCCAGACACAACTGTCTCAAGGGATCATCCTGGTTTTGATCTCTGTCTGCCCCCAATGCTGCTTCTCTGCTCCTACAGACACACCCTTGTCACTCAGACACTCTGATGAACACCCACACTGCACCTTCGCCAATCTCCAGCCCTCAGCCAATCCCAGGGGCATCCGACGTCCTCTAGAGGTGTTTAGACTCAGATAAAGACAGATCCTGGAGGGGCTGGAGTTAGGACCTGGGGCTGGAGGCTGGAGAAACTACGGGTGTAAAACGTGTAGAGGCATTTGGGAAACTGGACAACACTTTTTAGAACTTATTTTAAATTTTTTTTTAAGTTTATTTATTTTTGAGACAGAAAGAGACAGAGTGTGAGTGGGGGAGGGGAAGAGTGAGAGGGAGACATAGAATCCGAAACAGGCTCTGAGCTGTCAGCACAGAGCCCGACGCGGGGCTCGAACCCATGAACTGTGAGATCATGACCTGAGCCGAAGTCGGACACTTAACCGACTGAGCTACCCAGGCGCCCCTAGAACTTGTTTTAGAACACTTTCTAGACAAATTTTGGCAGAATTTGTCTCCCAGCCCTGGTTCAGGGAATCAGGTCACTGCTGTCTGATATTATGCTGGTTGAATAGACTCATTCATTTGTATTTACCGGTTACTGACAGGTTTAAAATACAGATGTTTGTGCCTGATAGAAAGAAAAATACTAGAGATACGAGGTCACATTCGAAAAGAAATAAAGGTCCTGACATTGCCTATTGTTTTGTCTTTGTATCCAGCCATCCAGTGGACACTCAATAAATACTGTTTTCCTGACAGCTTACATATTTCTGGTCATTGAAATAACAATTACAAATCTAGACCATGAGCCTTGCTTTCACCAGGAACATATTTGCTCTTTAGCAACACATGACGGTATTTTGTTGGCAAATCGGGATGATATATTGGCACTGATGTCATGGTCTGGAAGTTGAATCCAGACGCAATATATAAAGTAATAGCATACATTCGTGGGCGGAGGGAGAGCATTTTTAACAATTATTTATTTTTATTATGTTTATGGCCATTGAAGTGGTCCAAGTCTCCAGATTTTGCTGGCAATCATCACACTCACAAAAATCAGGCTTCCTATTAAGATCATCTCGGCTGTTTATTTAGGGGATATATATTAGCTCTCAACTATGTTCAGAGTCTTTCCCATCTGCCCGTTGATCTCAGCAGATGTTGGGAACACTACTGCAGACGAACTATTCTTTCAGCCATCTTGCGCTTTCTGTGCGAGGGAACGATCCAACTGCCGCAGGGCCCAAGTTGAGGAACACTCGTTCCTGGCAATCCACGGTAGGTGGGGTAGACATACACAGAACCCCACTGAAACCAGATGTGACAGGCAGCAACACGGCGTACCATGTTCTGCAGCCCCTGATGTCAGTACTGGGCACCCTGTCCCCGTCTCTTCAGTAAGGGCAACACAGACATGTATTCTGTCTGTTCGGGTAGCTGATCTTCAGCACATGTGTGGAGCCAGCCACTGAGAGATATACAGCGTCCTGTAAAGTTTTCCGTGGCTCTTCACAATGTAGTATTCGCTGAAAACATAAGGCTTAACCAGTGTAGAGTCAGTAAAGGAAAAGGAACAAATGAGAAAAGCAGGTTCTTTTCGTTAATTATTTTGAAGCATGCTTTACCGTGTACCTAGAGACACAGTAATTTTTTTTTAATTTTTTTTTGACGTTTATTTATTTTTGAGACAGAGAGAGACAGAGCATGAACAGGGGAGGAGCAGAGAGAGAGGGAGACACAGAATTTGAAACAGGCTCCAGGCTCTGAGCTGTCATCACAGAGCCCAACGTGGGGCTTGAACTCATGGACCGTGAGATCATGACCTGAGCCGAAGTCAGACGCTTAACCGACCAAGCCACCCAGGCGCCCTGAGACACAATAATTTTTCCTCACTGCGTAACCTCTTCAGGGTTTGTGTAGAATCTTCTGTTTGTTCATTGTTTTTCAAAGTGAACATTTTTCATCATTAGAAATGTTTTTCTCAAAAATACATAGACACACAGGTCAAAATACACGTACATTTTATCACAATATCGACATGCATCTAGATATGTATCTAGTAGATAGATGTACACATACCTATATATCCACATGTATCACTTACATACACACCCCCATAATTTCCCATACTTAGCAGATGACCCTTCAGGGCTTCTCCAGCAGCCTGGATCTCTTCCCAGACTCTTGCATTTGGAAGCCATTTGCCATGTTGCAATAGCGATTTGATCTGTTTCACAGATATTCAGATCAAGAGGAGACTTCTCTGCATCTGATCCATATTTAGCGGACCTTGAATTTGAACTTGATGCCCTTATAGACAAGATCACTTGGGATGAGTCTATATAGGATTGCATATAAAAGGAATATAAAATAAGAAATGGAAATAATTTATCACCAAAGAGCAAACTGTGGTGGTTTTAAAATATGTCCACAAATTCCTGACCTCCCCCCCGCCTTTGCAATCTGGAAGATTGGGAGTAGGGGATGGGGCCTGTGTCCCTCCTGCTGAGCCTGGGTGGTACATCCTCAATAAATAGAGTGCAGCAGAAATTTTACTGCTTGGCTCCTGAGGCCAGGTTAGAAAAATCAATGCACTTGCTTATGGTTTCTCTGGGGAGGTGGTTCTTGGACCTCTGAGTCACCATGGAAGAAGTCTGGCTACCCAGAGGCTACTGTGTGTAGACTGTGGTGGAGAGATGACAGCAAGGGAGAGGCTGGTGAAGAGTCCAAGTTGTAGCAGCCTCCAGCTTTGTGAGCCATCCCAGACCACTCCCAAGCCTACTAGGGGAGAGACCAACCAGGGAGTCTTGCCCAGCCCCTGGGGGACATCATCCCAGGCCACACCCAAGCCTGCGAGTGGAGGGACCATCGAGGGGGTCTTGCCCAGCCCCTGGGGGACATCATCCCAGGCCACACCCGAGCCTGCGAGTGGAGGGACCATCGAGGGGGTCTTGCCCAGCCCCTGGGGGACATCATCCCAGGCCACACCCAAGCCTGCGAGTGGAGGGACCATCGAGGGGGTCTTGCCCAGCCCCTGGGGGATAGCACCACTGAGGAGAACTGTCTGGCTAACTCGACCACCTTGGTTAGCCTACCATCATGAGCGAAATAGCTGTTCTTATTCTAAGCCAATTTTTGGGGGATGCTGTTTGTTCTTACACAGCAAGGGATAACCAGAACAGCAGTGTTCTTTGGTTTGAAATTTTGGCCAAAGGCTGCATTTTCTGCCAAAGTTCCCCTCTTCTTGATCAGTGGACCCGTTAGTATTTGTTAGTGTCTGAAACATATTATTCAGATTTGAGTAATTAGGCAGACGTCACATCGCAGAAAGTGTTATTGTACTGCTGTAATTCTTAGTATTGTTTAAACCTCGTTTACTGTGTAAACTCAGTTTGATTTCATTCATACATGAGAATGGAATTTAAAGAAAGACAATTTTTAAGACTTGTTAGAATCACTGCATTGGAAATGGTGCTCCTTAAAGGCTCCCAGACACACGGTCTTCTCCTCGGAGCCACCTGTTGGTGTCCATGGTCCCAGGCCTCACTGACATTGGTCCCAAACTGAAGTGGGGCCCCTGATAGCATCGTGTCCTACGACTGTCGGTTCAGGGCCAGCAGACCCCCTGTGAGAACCTGCTGGTGTGTGGCTGGCCAGTGTTTCTGCCTTGGACAATGGAGCAGCCTTCTGCTCTGCCTTTTCATCTCTTGCATCGTGAAAGCGGCTCGCGGGGCATGAAGCGAGCGATTCCCAGGGCAGGCTTTGTCCCAGCTGTCCAGGATGCCTCAGGCTGTCCTTGCAGAAAGAGCAGGAGTGCTTCCTGGTGCATCCTGCAGTCCTGGGTGGGCCAGGGGGGTGGGGGGGGGCACAGGTGGCCTCACTGAATGCATTAATGACCACGCTTCTCCCGCATTCAGCTCACTGCTGTCATCTTTCCATGCCGCTGCTGGTGACATAGGCTGTCACTTTTTTTTTTTTTTTTTTTTTTTTTTTTTTTTTTTTTTTTTAGTGTTCCTACTTCAACCAAATTTTTTAGACTGGGACTAAACACCAGACATTGAAAACCACAACCAAGAACTTCATATGGACATGAAGAGTTAATTTCTTCGCTTCTTCCTAAAACGGAGCTTTGCCTTCAAGTAGTCACGTTCAGTTAAATGTCATTTCTGTTATTTCTGGTGCAGTGAGGATGAAGGGCCATGAGGGTGACTTCACAGAGGCCACAATGGCCCTTACTTAATTTTGTCAAAATAGGGACCATTCGTCACAGAAAGAAAATTAATAAAACTATCAGAGTTATGAAAAATACACTAAGAAAAAATTAAAGGATTATATTTTAAAGCCTTGGGACATAGAATATTATTCCTTATAAAATATGTTCCTTGATACTAATTCCTGGAACACAGATTTTTGTTTTAACTGTTTGATGACTACACCACAGACATGGAGATACTAAGCCATGGGGACAGTGTGGCAGTGTCCTTCCTCAGTCAGGTTCACGTGGGGACAGTGTGGTGATGTCCTTCCTCGGTCAGGTTCATGTGGACACAGCGTGGCAGTGTCCTTCCTCAATCAGGTTCACGTGGAGACAGTGTAGCAGTGTCCATCCTCAATGAGGTTCACATGGGGACAGCATGGCGGTGTCCTTTCTAAATCTGGTTCATGTGGGGACAGTGTGGCAGTGTCCTTCCTCAATCAGGTTCACGTGGGGACAGTATGGTGGTGTCTTTCCTCAATCAGGTTCACATGGGGACAGCGTGGCAGTGTCCTTCCTCAATCAAGTTCGCGTGGAGACAGCGTGGTGTTGTCGTCAGTCAGATTCACATGGGGACAGCGTGGTGATGTCCTTCCTCGGTCAGGTTCACATGGGGACAGCGTGGCATTGTGCTTCCTCAATCAGGTTTATGTGGGGACAGCGTGGCAGTGTCCTTCCTCAATCAGGTTCACGTGGGGACAGTATGGTGGTGTCTTTCCTCAATCAGGTTCACATGGGGACAGCGTGGCATTGTCCTTCCTCAATCAGGTTCACATGGGGACAGCGTGCTAGTGTCCTTCCTCAATCACGTTCACATGGGGACAGCGTAGTGGTGTCCTTCCTCAATCAGGTTCATGTGGAGATAGTATGCTGATGTCCTTCCTCAATCACATCTCCTTCTAGCCTCTACCGTTAGTAGCATGAAGTGTTATCTCAGAACAATTCTCAAGTTAAAGTGTCATTCAAAATTTGTAAAATAGCAGATAATCTCCACAGCACTCTGTGCCTCATGCAAGCCTGAGAAATGGGTACAGGCTCACCACCTGAAATGCAGTCAAAGCTAGCTGTCACACAGAGGAAGCTCCCACAAGAACCAGAAGGGGATCGCAAAGTATCATCTTCCCATCTGATTTCCATCCTAAAAGATGCTCTTTCGAAAGTAAAAATTCCGTGGTTGTTCCATGCCACTGAAGGTAGAAGTATAATTTGAGCAAACTGCCCCTGGTGTTTTAATAATGTGGACTCGTCATACCCATGTGCAGGCATGGCTGAGGGCTGTCATTGCCATCGGTGCCAAACTTTGTCCCTGATGTACATCAAACCACTTGGCTCTGTGGGGTGCAGTGCAGTTCAGTGGACGAAGCACCTCCCGGGGCCACACCTCACATCGTGTCTTAGCATCTCCTCTGTGAAGAGTTTGGATCACCTGCTGAGGAAGTCATGCTCTGAATCCAAGAGTGAGCCCACAGATGCGGGATTGAGGGATAGACAAGCTGACATCCTCTCCTGGGTCAAAAGGGGCAGCAGCGTGAGTGACAAAATTATCTCGGAGGGGAAGAAAAACACACTTCTTGAAAATATCAGGGCTTCAGCATGCAGAGTGATGTATGGGATTAGTCGGTCCCAACACAAGGAAAGTGCTCTTTCATTTTAAATGTGCCTCAGGAAATTTGGTAACGAGCCCTTCTGTGTCCTGAGAGGGAAATGCAATGAATTACAAATTGTATATGTAGTTTCTGTGTACTATGGTGGAGAAGAAGCTAATGCATGCTAAGAAGGGAATTGGGATTCTGGTACTTTCTTCATGGATATTTGTAGGGCAAAGGCAGAGGATGTTTTCACTTTCACTGCTTCAAATGCATTGGCCTATTTAATCTTTGATTTTCTTTTATTGAAAGTGCGTGTTTATTAATTTGCTTTGCAAGTGTAAACCCTTCAAGAAGAGGCAACTTTCACAAACCACTCTGAATTTATGCTATCTAAAAGAACAGGATAGGAGACTTTCTCTTTTACATTTATGTAGAATTCCAATACATGTGATGCCATTTTTTAAAATTTTTGTTAATGTTTTTATTTATTTTTGAGACAATGCAGGAGACAGAGTGCAGGCAGCGGACGGGCAGACAGAGGGAGACACAGAATCCAAAGCGGGCTCCAGGCTCCGAGCTGTCAGCCCAGAGCCCAACGTGGGGCTCGAACTCACGGACCATGAGATCATGACCTGAGCAGAAGTCAGACGCTTAACCCACTGAACCACTCAGGTGCCCCCATGTGATGCTATTTAACTGGAAGAATGGATGTAGGTGTAGGTATAGACATAGATCCATCAAAACATTCACATTGGGATGGCTTAACTTTTTGTTACTGTTTTTTGCGCCTTTTAAGTTTCTGTCCTCATTCCAGTTAGTTAACATACAGTGCTATATTAATTTCAGGTGTATAATGTAGTAATTCAACAATTGTATACATGATCCAGTGCTGATCACAAGTGCACTCCTTAATCTCCGTCACCTATTTCATTTATCCCCACCTTCCCGCCAGTAACCATGTGTGTTCTCTGTAGTTAAGAGTCTGTTTCTTGGTTTGCCTCTCTTTCTTTTTTCCCTTTGCTCATTTGTTTTGTTTCTTAGATTCCACATATGAGCGAAATCATATGGTATTTGTCTTTCTCAGACTGACTTATTTCACTTACCATTATACCCTCTCACTCCATCCGAATTGCAAATGGCAAGAGTTCTTTCTCTTTTATGGATGAGTACTATTCCTTTCCGCACACGCACATGCACGCGTGGGTACACCAAATCTTTGTTAGCCATTCGTCTACCGATGGATGCTTGGGCTGCTTCCATAATTTTGCCATTGTAAATAATGCTGCAGTGAACATAGGAGGGCATGTATCCCTTTGAATTGGCGTTCTTGTATTTTTGGGTAAACACTCACCAGCGCGATTCCTGGATTGTAGTGTATTTTTAACTTCTCGAGGAAGCGTGATACGATTCTCCACAGTGGCTGACTGTTGTTTCTTGTGTTGTTGATTTTAGCCATCCTGATAGGTGTGAGGTGATATCTCACTCTAGTTTTGATGTGTATTTCCCTGGTGATGAGTGATGGGGAGCATCGATTCACGGGTCCGTTGGCCTGATTACCTAACTTCTAAGGAAGGAAAGGTCCACTTACTTCTCAAAACTGCTTGCCTGTTTTAACCGTCCAACAACTCTGTCCCGGATTCAAAAGAAGGCACAAACTGTGGGACAATATCGTATTCACATCTTACTCGCTGTGTAACCTCAGGCAAGTTTCTTATTGCAACACAATATTTTAAGATGTTCATGAGCATTCCTACGTCCACAACAGGAGATCTGTGGTTTAAATGGATCTGGTTCCAGGTTCCTCTCCTAAGGAAGGCTTAGCCGAAGGGGGTTTGAGTCTGATGCTGTGACTTTGTCCAGCTTGGTGGGGTTCCAACTCCATGAGCTGTGGCATGTTCCTCTTGGATCTAATGTTCTCCTTTGTGGATCATAGGGGCCTGTTAATGGCATTTCAAAGCTCTTCCAAGTTGGGGTAAGCAGCGATTAAAAGAGGGCTGACAAGGGTTCTGCAGGGGGATTTCCCAGATAGAAGTCAACATTCCTCATTGTACACATGGAAATAGATGGTGGAAAACTTGTCCAGCACTGAGGTCCTTAAGGAAAGTAGACATCCACGGAGATCCTTCAGAGTGCCTAAAAGATATCAGACACATTTTGTTTTTTCCAGGCTTTGTATTTTATTTTTACGGGGATTTATGTTTCTGGTCGATTTGGGCATTCTGTTTGTGTTTGCATTTTGCCGGTGGTTTTCACTTAAGTTTTACAGACAACAAGAACAGATATCTAGATATCCAGAAAGGGGTTTGAAAAGAAGTAGAATTTGTAAACAAATAATGTAGGGCCAACCTCCAACTTCCCAAGCAGGTAAACCAAACCCCAGATTCTGTATGTATAATGTGATATATTCCTGGAAGACATGGCCCTCTGTCTGTGAGAAATCAGGCATGAATAATTTTTGGACATTATGCAACTTTTAAAGGAAAATATTTGATGAGTTGATTGAAGGAATGAACAATAGCCATGCGATTTAAATTTCCTGGAAATCCTCTAGAGTGTAAAGTGAAAGGAATTTTGACTTTGGCACGAGACATCTCAGAGTTGGCGAGACGAAACATATTTCTCAGAGAATTTGAACTCTTAGTTGAGCCTGTAAAGCATGTTTTGTTTTGTTTTTTTTTTTCCCCCATAAGCCTTAAAACCATGGCTTCTTTTTACCCAGAGACTTTAGTTCCTTACATCCCGAGGGAAAGTGTAAGTTTGGACACATACAAAATAAATGGGAGTCTTTAAGTTAAGAGGAATGGTCTGTAACGTAATGTATAAACTAGCGGGTGGTTTTCGTGCGGGCGCTGACCAGTCCTGCCCCCCACTGTGGCTCACCCTCCTGTCCCGGCCTCTCCCTCGTCGGACTGTGCCTGGTCTGTGCGGCCCACGGGAGTGACTGTCTCTTCGCTCGAGGTTCCACGTTCTGTGGTAGCAGTCGTGTGTCCAGATCAGTGCTCAAAGGCTCAGATTCACGGTCCTTGTTGTAAATGCCCACAACTACATGCAGACAGGCAAGGCAAACAGGGAAAAACTCTCTTTGACTAAAAAACAGAGCAGTCTGGCAGCCTTATCCTTGCATACATGCAGCATGGGAAATTTCAGTGTTGAAAATTCAATCTACCCGGGGTGCCTGGGTGGCTCAGTCCATTGAGCGCCCCACTCTGGGTTTCTGTCATGATCTCACGGTCGTGGGATCGAGCCTTGAGTCAGGCTCCACACTCGGGATTCTGTCTCTCTTTCTCTGCCCCTCCTCTGCTCACTCTCTCAAAAAATAAATAAATAAATAAATAAATAAAATTAAAAAAGAAAAGAAAATTCAATCTACCTACATGTTTTGCTTCTACGTTACAAATATGAAAGAACACTGCCTCTCAAAATGGATCTTCTGTTTTGTGCCCTTTATGTTTATGAAGCTCAGAAAGATGTGAAGACACATATGTTGCAAGAGCGTTTCATCCAGAGGAACAATCAAGAGGAAGGTCCTGGGTTTCTGTCTAGAAGTATTGCCTCGGTATCTCATAATTCCCCCATTTGCTACAACTTTGCACAGAAGGTTTTCCACAGAAATATTTGATAACCATTGTGTAAAACCTCTAATATACCTCCGAATCCCTGGGATCATATTTTGTGCTGTGCACTAGAACATTTAGAAGTGCCTGGGTAGCAACAAGATGAAAAGTACCATTTTTTCTTAGGTGGCTACTTTGTGGAAATGAATATATCCATTGTCTTCTGGACTTCAAAAACATGGCATAGTTCTTATGCACCTTTGAACTCAGCCTAACATTTGGCACTGTTTACAGTGCGGCCACTGGACAAGTTTTTGTGGTCCTGTAGACAACAGATATAATATCTGAAATCTGGTGGCTTCTGCCAGGCCTGGGTTCCAGAAAATAGGCGTGCACTGACCACCTCGAGGAAGGATCGTGAATAATGACGTCTCTTTCATTTCATACCCAGAGTCCCCTGCATCGCTGTTCAGCTGTTCGTTTCTTGGAGCTCTTTGGCAAGTGTATGCTGTTGCTGTCTTTTTCCTCACTTGATAGAACACTCTGTTGATGCTAGTCATTAATAAAACCCCTCTTCTTCACTTTTGCTGTGGCCAATTGCATTCAGCCAACTTGCTTATCATAAAATTCGCAATAAAAAAAAAAATCTCATTTGTTTAGGACAGTAAAAGGTTATATACATTTTCGGGGGATGGTAGGAGGAATTAAACACAGAAGTAAGTCTCATTTTTACAAGGGCACTAAATTTTAAGTGCCTGCTTTATTTGCTTATTAGGTGAATAATTGAACCTCTCTCCTGCGCGATTTTATTATGTTTTAGGATGGGAGAAGACTTGTAGGCGCCACATGATACCAATTTTCAGCACTAATATTCTTCCCAGCAGGTGAAAACTACCCGATTTTACATATTTGGATACTTCATTTTCATCATCGAGTAGATTAGCTTCTATCCCATCAGTGTAAGATATGTATACTAGCTAGTAAGTATGGGCATCATTTTTACACTAGGTTGCCTGTGACGATTTTTAACCTTACCCTGCTGAAAGTGAAACCCACCAATGAGGTAATATGGAAATAAATTATGTGGCTCTTTAGACAACATTATCCTAACCTGTCAATTTTTGACCATGGTGAAAAACCGTTTAATACCACTGTTCTTAACAGTTGGTCTCCAGGCAAAGAGTGACTCCTAGAAACACAGAAAAGATCTGGCAAGATACCTACTAAAATTTCTTCTCAATTGACTTTTCCCAATTGGTATATTTGAGAAATAATTTAAAAAATTTTTTTCCAGACCAGCAGTGTGCATCTTGAATATATATATTTACCCTCCTGAGTCAAACATTTATATCATTGTAAATACTTCTCTGCTGTTTCCTTGACGCCTCACATGTTCACACGTACCTGGAAGGTTCTGCTTGTTTCTCTGTTGACTGAACTCAGCGTCTTCAGCTCGAAAAGTGGAAAGAATAAAGTGTCATAGAATCTGTTTCAATCTGGTGAAATGGTACATTGCAAATTAGATCTGGTTGAGATGCTTTTGACGCTTTTGTTTTGATGGTGTCACCATGGCCCCGAGGACTTTAACCAGCTTATGCGATTCTAATGAGAACTATATTGATTTTTATATCTTTCCACCCAGCCAGTACTCTGCAACGCAGGTGCGCACCACATTAGACCGCATGCTGAATCATCTCCAACATGCAAGATATTTCTGGCCTATTTCACTTCATGGCAATCCACACCCTCGGTCCTTTCATCACCAAGGCCTAGAACGTCTTATATTTTGGAAAGTAGGACCTACAGTAGTGTGAATAGGTTTGCATCAATGAGGGATCAGTGGAATTATGTGTAATAAATCATTACAATGGTTTAGCATCTTTTGAAAAACTGTCGTCGCTTCAAAACACTCTTTTGGCACAAAACTTTGTCAGTAAATTTATACTAACATAACCCATTATAGATTTATCTTTTTTTTTAACGTTTGTTTATTTTTAGGTTTATTTTATTTACTTTGGGAGAGAGTATGCACTAAAGGGAGAGGGGCAGAGAGAGAATCCCAAGCAGGCTCCACGCTGTCAGCTCAGAGCCCAATGGTGGGGCTCGAACTCACAAACCCATGAAATCATGACCTGAGCCAAAATCAAGAGCCGGATGCTCAACTGATGGAGCTACCCACAAGCCCTATTTATTTTTTGAGACAGAGAGAATGCATGAATGCTCGAGAGTTGGGGGGAGGCAGAGAGAGAGGGAGAGAGAGAGAATCCCAAACAGGCTCTGCACTGTCTGCACAGAGCCAGACATGGGGCTCAAACTCATGACCCAGAGATGATGACCTGAGCTGAAACCAAGGGGTGGACACTGAACCTACTGAGCAACGTAGGTACCCCCATTATAGGCACTGATGTTCCTGTTGAAAAGCTGTTTTGAATAGAACCCATATGTCATTTCATATGTTAGCAGCATTCACCACCCAGCACTACATGGGTGCAGTTTCCGTGGTAAGACCAGTCTTGAAAAACAAAAGGTCACTTGATAAAGAGTACTAGTTTCTGTCATCTGTGCTTAGGAAAGAGATTGCTTCCAGCATTCTCGTTTGTACAGAGCTTCACTGTGGCCCAAACCAACTATCTGAAGTTTAGTTTCCTTGCTATTCCTCCTGATGGAATAGAATCGGAGGCTAGGGAAATATGTGGGCTAGAACACACATCAGAGGCCAGGGAAGAATGGGGACCAGAACCTACTCACATTAGAAGGCCGGTGAAGGATGGAGCTATAACGCATCCACATCAGAGGCCGGTGAAGGATCGGGACTAGAACCCACCCACATAGAAGGCCAGGGAAGGATGGGGACTAGAACCCACCCACATCAGAGGCCAGGGAAGGATGGGGGCTAGAACTCACCCACATCAGAGGCCAGGGAAGGATGGGGGCTAGAACCCACCCAAATCAGAGACCAGGGAAGGATGGGGGCTAGAATGCATCCACATCAGAGGCCAAGGAAAGATGGGGGCTAGAACACACTCACATCAGAAGCCCAGGGAAGGATCGGGGTAGAACCCACCCACATCAGAGGCCAGTGAAGGATGGGGACTAGAGCCCACCCACATCAGAGGCCAAAGAAGGATGGGGGCTAGAACCCACCCACATCAGAGGCCGAGGAAGTATCGGGGCTAGGATGCACCCACATCAGACGCCAGGGAAGGTTGAAAGCAAGAACACACTCACATCCGAGGCCAGGAATCTTTCATGCCTAGAACCCACCCACATTAGAAGGCCCGGGAAGATGGGGGCTAGAATGCACCCACATTAGGAGGCCAGGGACGAATGGGGACCAGAACGCACCCACATGAGAAGGCCAGGGAAGATGGGGGCTAGAATGCACCCATATCAGAAGGCCAAGGAAGGATGGGGCTAGAATATGCCCACATCAGAAAACCGAGGAAGAACAGAACACATGGAGCCTTCCACCTGTCAGAGGAAGGAGAGCTAGAAACCTTGCAGCGAATGGCTCCAGTGACATGGGTAGGTGTTGTGACACTTGTAAATGAGGCTATTTCTCTGTAGTTGCCAGGAGCCTCTCTGAAATTATGGTTTCTGTTTTAGAATTCTTCTCCAGGTGAGAAGCCGAAGATTGAAGTGCTGTGCGAAGCTTGTAATTAAAACGTTAGTCAACCAAAAAGCGAACTAGCGAAACTTAAGTGGAGTAAATATCAATGATATCTTTCTTCTCTTTTTCTAAAATGCCACTTGACTTTCATAGTAAAGAGAAAAGACACTCAATTTAATATATATATTTTTTAACCCATTGAGTTTAGGCTTGTTTAAGATTTTTTTTAAAGAGTACGTATCTTGTTGATCTTGTAGTTGAGATACACCATGCATACTGTATAATTCACCCTTTTAACGTCCACAGTGCAGTGTTTTATGTCTATTCACAAAGCTATACAGCCATCACCACTGTCTGATTCCAGAACATTTTCATCACCCAAAAAGAAACCTGTTGATTTTAGGTCTTGCTCCCGTCCCACCCCACCCACCACAAGGCCCCCACCAATCTATTTGCTGTCTCTGTGGGTTGGTTGAGTCTAGACATTTTGTATAAACGAGTCATGGGATGCATGGCCTTCTGTGCCTGACTGTTAGAGAAAAGAGAGTCAGTGTCTAAAATGGGATAAGAAGGTCATATTAGAAAACTTCAGGCAATGGCAAGAAATAAAATTTCTGCCATGAATTTTTTAAGTTTATTTATTGAGAGAGAGTGCACAGGTGAGGGAGGGACAGAGAGAGAGGAAGAGAGAGAGAATCCGATTCACTGTCAGTGCAGAGCCTGTTGCGGGGCTCAAACTCATGAACCTGTGAGATCATGACCTGAGCTAAAATCACGAGTCTGATGCTTAACCTACTGAGCCACCCAAGCATCCCTCTACCATCAGTTTTAAGAGGCTCCCTTCTTGCTTTGAATGAGGGAAATATTCAGTGTGACTTTATCACATGCACTCACTGTCATTCTCCCCCAGGATCTCATGACTTCTATAATGAACAAGAGTTGGGGCGCCTGGGTGGCTCAGTCGGTTAAGCGGCCAACTTCGGCTCAGGTCATGATCTCACGGCTTGTGACTTCGAGCCCCCCGTTGGGCTCTGTGCTGACAGCTCGGAGCCTGGAGCCTGTTTCAGATTCTGTGTCTCCCTCTCTCTGACCCTCCCCCGTTCATGCTCTGTCTCTCTCTGTCTCAAAAATAAATAAACGTTTAAAAAAAATTTATAATGAACAAGAGAATACGGCCTCAGTGAGTATAGCTGCTTGTTATTAATACTGAGCTGAAGGAAAAATTGTTAGACATACTAGTTTACTTAGGTCAGGTTGGCCATGTATGAATTTGATCACAGGACACAGCAAGTGGAGAAGAAGCGGAATAGAGTGGTTGACATTCACAGAGGACCTGTCATGCACCTGACGCTTGATGTGCTCACTCATGTAACCTGGAGACAGACAGACCAATGGAACAGAATAGTCAGCAAACAGAACCCCACCCATGACTGCCAATGAGGGAGCAAAGGCAGCTTCATGGACGATGTATAGTCTTCTCTTGCTGGAACAATTAGACGCCGTCATGCAAAACAAACTCAAAGAGCTGGATTCAGACTTTTACAAAAGTGACACTCTTCAAAGCCGTCTCAAAATGGAGGATGGACCTAAACGCAAAACACAAAACTATGGAACCTCTACAAAGTAACCTAGGAGAAAAATGTAGGTGACCTCGGGTTTGTCAAGACATTTTTAGGTGTAACACCAAAGGCCTGGTCTCTGGAAGAGACAGATTAATAAGTTGGACTTCATGAAAATTGGGAACTGCTCTGTGAAAGATACTTTTAAAAGAATGAAACTCTAAGACCCAGACTGGAGGAAAATATTTGCAAACACATATCTGATAAAGAAATGACATCCAAAACATACAAAGAAGTCTTAAAACTGAATACAGACAACACAAACAGGTCAGTTAGGAATTGGCAAACACACACACACACACACACACACACACACACACACACACAGCCCAGAACAGACTCTTTACCAAAAAAAGATATCCAGAAGACAAGCATAAGAAAAGAACACCCAATACCTTTTTTGTAGGGAATTAAAAATTTAAATGAGTTGTCTTACAGGCTATCAGACTAGCTACATAAAAAACATGAGAGGACCAATCGGTACCAGTTGCTGGAAAAGACACAGAGAAGCATGAACTTTCATTCAGTGTTGGCAGGAATGCAAAATAGTACGTTTTGGATACAGTTTGTATTTTCTAACAAAGCAAAGCATAGGCTGCCTACAGAGTATGCCAACGACACTCCTAAATATTTATACAATCCATCTTAAAATTATGTCCACAGGAGCGCCTGGGTGGCTCAGTTGGTTAAGCGTCCGACTTCAGCTCAGCTCATGATCTCGCGGTTCATGGGTTTGAGTCCCATGTTGGGCTCTGTGCTCATGGCTCAGATCCTGGAGCCTACTTCAATTCTGCGTCTCCTTATCTCTCTGCCCCTCCCCCGCTGATCCTGTGTGTCTCTTTCTCAAAAATAAATAAATTTTTAAAAATACGCCCACACAAAAACCTGCCCCGTAAATGTTTATAGCAGCTTTAGTCATAATCACCAAATACCACAAGTGACCAGGATGCCCTTCAGTGGGTGAATGGTAAACTAACGGTGGTACATCAAGACCATAGAATGTCACTCAGTATTGAAAAATATAGAGTGAGCTAGCAAGCCAGAAAAAGACATGGATGAATCTTAAGTGTATATTGCCAGGTGGAAAAGCCAGTCTGCAAAGGATACATTCTGTATGACTCCACTTACGTGACATTCTGGAAAAGGGAAAATTACAGGGATGGTAAAATATCAGTGCGGTCATTCCAGGAGTAGATGGGATAGTTAAAGCACAGGTATTTGGAAGTGAAAGTGTTTTGTATGATTCTGTAATTAATGGGACCTATGCGACACAGTGTATTTGATGAAATCAACAGAATTTTAGAGCACAAAGGGTGAATTTTGTTATATGCAACATCTTCCAAAATCATATCATAGTTGGAAGATTCAGGACAATGACAAAACCTAAGTGTATTGCCAATTTGTGAAACAACCTGACCTTGGAGGAGGGAGGGAAAGCGCTAAGCTCAAGTCTTTTGGAAATGAGTAGAGATTCTAAGGCTAAAAGCAAGAGAAACTGCATTGACTTCCAGTGGATAAAGTGCTATCTCAAAAGGCTACAGGTTAACGATTGTGGTCTCGCTCCGTACGTGTACTCGAGTTGAACAATTATGTAAGTGGACAGTGTGGAGTGGGAGCTACACTTCTTTCTCTCTGTTGGAGTGGAAGGCTGCAGGATACCAAGCAGGAAGGCAGGAGAACCCAGGCAGTATGGATTAAGGTGGAGATACCAGTATACATTCCCATATAGCTAAATACAGGTATGGATGTCGATCAGTGGACACTCCCGTAGAGCCAAATACAGGCATAGACGTTGACATGTAGGAATATGTTAGATACTCGTGCCTGAGTTAGTGTACTCAGAAACATTTACATGAAATTTAAAATATGTGAACTAATCCATAATTACAGCAATCAAAAGAGAGATGGTCTTTGGTACAGTGAGTATCAGGAGAGCAGCACTTGGCAAAGAGAGGAAAATGTACCATATGGAAACCCACGGAACATTTGCACAGGTGCACACATAGGCAACAGTCACAGAGCTGTATGCTTAAGGTGTGTGCACTTTACTGTAAGTGACATTACGCCTCAATTTTTACAAAGCCGATAACCCATTTCATACTGGGGTGAAAGTAAATGGTTTCGTAGCATCTGGACCATCCTACCGCCAAACAGCACATGTTACTGAGGGAAAGCACAGAACTCCTAGCAGATTGTTCAAGGCCAGGCTTATTGCACCCTTGACTGTTGCTGACATGAGGCGAGAGTGGAACCACAGCCTCCATTTCCCCCCTCCCAAAGCCACCTTGAATATTTGTTATTTTGAGAATTGGCTTCCTTTGCTGGGCGTTGTTTCCATTAACCCTCAGTGTGTTCAAGGCAAGCATGGACTTTCACTTTTCCCCGGTGGGCTTCTGGGCTTCATTTGCTTGTAATCGTGTGCGGGAGTTGGATTATATGCTCCCCGCCTAGCTTCCATTCAGCATTAGCAACTGCTGATGAAGAAATCCCAGCACAATTGTGTGTCTCCGTAGTTTTCACAAAAGTAAGTCAGGCAGAGTCCTCCCCTCTTCATTATGAAAGTTTATTATTGAACTGGCTGCATTCAGATTCAAAATAAGCATCATCACTAGTAGGCCTGAGAGTACCCCGCATATGTTCAGAGAGGACCGCAAGCTGAGTGTGTTAGGTTGTGCGCTTGTCTTTTCTTCACTAACAGGGACCAGTGAGTCTCCAGTAACTCACCTCAGCTCGTGCAAAGACGTTTGTGCAGAGCATTCACTCCCTAGGTTCCATGCTTTGGTTTAAAAACAAAATGTCCTTGTAAGAGAACAGAACCAAACAGTAAGGTCCTCGCTTACGAAATAAAAAGTACTAACTTCTGGAAAGAGTTTCAAATGCCACCTGTAAGTTCCTCAAACACAGACCACTTAGCCAGGGTGAGAGCCAATGGACGAAGGGTGCAGGACTAAATGTTCACGTCTGAGAGTCATTTAAACATCTGGAAGGAATGTCTGGAGTGTGCACTTCACAAAAGGGCAACTTTCTAAAATCTGGAGAGGCAGGGGGAATGACGGTGGGCAACAGTAGAAGGGGGAGGGTACTGAAAATGTTACAGCACAGTATGGGCTTTGTCATTCTTTTCCTTTGCTCATGTGGTCCTTATTTTAAAGCCACTCTGTTGACCACAGAAAGTTGAAACAATACATTTTTTACAACTACGTGGAGTGCTATGATATGCAAAGTTCAGAGTTTAATATCATTCTCTTCCTGTTGAGCCAAGCATCGTGGTCTCTGTAGAGTACGTTCTGAGTTCATTGTTTTTGAGTGATGGGACTCCCTCATCGCTAGCCCGCCTTCAGAGAAGAATGCAAAAGGAAGCTCTGGGCATGTATGGCTTTCCAACATGCCATCTGTTGCCTACCCCTGCTTCAGGACAAATACAAGATTAATGTCCAAAAGAAAACACCAACTGGCACTTGGTTATTGTTTCTGCCTGTTAGCTGTCAAATCTGTACTCTAAATCTTGTATCAATATAAAACAGAAATGACTGTTAAGAATTCATGGAATGAGCCATCCAGCCAGCCAGTAGATTCTAACAAAAGTCAGCCATTACATAGACACTTGATAGGGCAAGATGATGTGTATCATTTGAGAGGGATTTTAAAAGTATTTTCCAGCATCAGCAAATCCTAACATATGTACTCTAGAGTATTGACCAAAATCCTTCTCCCTCTGTACACCTTCACCTCCCCCACCCACCTCAAGGGCACATGGCTCTAGACACTTGTCAACTTGAACAACTTCTCTGTTTCTGCTCTGCTCAGTCACTCTTTGGCAGGCCTAGTGACTTTTTTTTTTTTTTTTTTTTTTAACGATTATTGTTAGAGCAGTTTTTGGCTTATAATACAACTGAGAGGAAAGTACAGAGATTTCCCACATATCCCTGTGCCCCCACATATGCACAGTCTCCCCCATTGTCAACACCAGTCACCAGAGTGAGACATTTTTTATCAAGGATGAACCTACATTGACACATCATTTTCACCTGGAGTCCATAGTTTAGGGTTCACTCTTGGTGGTGTACATTCTGTGGTTTTGGACAAATGTGTAATGACGTACATGCGTCATTATACTGTCATATCACACAGAGTGTCTTCACTGCCCTAAAATCCTCTGTGTTCTGCGTGTCCACTCTCCCTCCCCCCACAACTCCTGGAAGTACTGATCTTTTCCCTATCTCCATAGTTTTGCCTTCTCCAGAATGTCGTCTACTTGAACTCATATAGTATGGAGTCAGCCTTTCAGGCTGACTTCTTTTACTTAGTAATATGCGTTTAAATGTCCTCAATGTTCCTGATGATCTTTTAAAAACATAAACCAGGGGTGCCTGGGTGGCTCAGTCGGTTAAGCATCCGACTTCGTCTCAGGTCATGATCCCACGGCTCATGGGTTCGAACCCCACGTCTGGCTCTGTGCTGACAGCTCAGAGCCTGGAACCTGCTTCGGATTCTGTGTCTCCATCTGTCTCTGCCCCTCCTCTGCTCATGCTCTGTCTCTCTCTGTCTCAAAAATACATAAAACATTAAAAAAATTTTAGAAACATTAATCAGATTCTATGACCCCTTTCAATTTTAAATTATTTACTGACCCCCCCATTGAAATCTTCTTAGTATGTCCTTAGAATCTTACAGCATGTTTTCCAGGCTGTCTTGACGTGTCAGAATGAGCCTGACGCTCTTGGCCATCACAGTATGTCCCGCATTGACACACATGTGGGATTTACAAAAATTGCTTGGGCTTCCCCATCTGTGAGATTCTAACCCAAACACTAAGAGCTTGTTTTTATAAGTCGAATTTATTATGCAGTGACCTGTGCATCCAAACAACATATTTGTTATATTTGTATAAATTATGAAACATAAGAACAAAAGGAACCCTTATGAACCCTCCAAACACCTATGAAACTAAATTTATCTGCGTATTCCTCTTTTCTCCAGACACTGTACTGAATTTTTGTGCTTTTTACTATCTTGGTTTTTTTTTTTTTTTATATATAGAATTTTATTACATGCTCATTTGTCTCTGAATCGATTTTGTTGGGTAGGCTTTCCAAATCGATTTCATATATTTGCATTGGTTTTGTTGAGGTTCTCTCATGGATAATGAACTGCATCTGTTTTTAGGTGAATGAGTATGTATTCGTGTAACCATCACCGTAGTGACATGGAGTATGTTCCTATCGTCCCAAAATATTATTTCATTGTCCTGTGGAAATAATTGCCCAACATTCCCCTCTTACCTCCAAGAGACTAATGACTGAAAATCCTCATTATCCTTAATCATTGGAAAATTCAAATTACCATCACAGTGAGATATCAGTACACACGGACCAAAATGATTAGAATTGGAAAAGAGTGACCACAGCAACTGTTGCTGAAGATTTAGAGTAACCAGACCCCTCACATGGCTGGTGGGGATGTGAAATGTCACAGCCACTTTGCAGAACAACTTGGCATTTTCTTAAAAAGTTACACGCACCACCTGTCATTACCACAGAGCCATTCTCCTCATAGAATCGTTTCACCATTTCCCCGAGAAATGATAACCTATGTGTTCACACAAAGGTGCATGCACAAATTTCACGGCAGATTTGTTCGTGATCGACCCAAACCAGAAGTGACAGGTGACTCTAATGTAGAGTAACACAGATCCATTTTCCTTGCTTCCGTGCTTTACAAAAAAATGGTACTCACTCTGCAGTGTTTAGTGACGATTGTTTTCACTTACTATCAAGTTACGAAGATATTTTATGTTGCCATACATGACTTTAGTTCATTTTTTTGGCTTGTCGTGTAGCACTTGCAATTATATTAGTCTGCTCAGACTGCCATAACAAAATACCTCAGACTGCATTGCTTAAACAACAAATTTATTTCCTCACAATTCAGGGTAGTGGAAAATCCAAGATGGAGATCTGGCATGGTTTCTTTCTGGGTTGCAGATAGCCAGAAATGTCCTCACACGGTCAGGGAGAGACTATTGTCTCTTGCTCTTCTTACAATGACACCAGTGCCATCAGATTAAGAGCCCACCCATGTGACCTCACTTAACCTTTATCACCTCCTCACAGGCCCTGTCTCCAAATACAGTCTCACTGGGGATCAGGCTTCCACATATGAATTTGGGGGGCGCCCCAATTTAGTCCATAGTGGTACTTATATCCACTTAGGTTGGTGCATACAGAAGTAACTTAACCAAAAAGCTGGAAAAGAATAGATTTGGAAACTGCAAAGCTTAGGAAAGAAATTAATCTATAGATATGTAGAATTGGAAAAATCTCCACATGAGGAGTGCAGAGGCCACATCTACTGGATCTTTCACCCCACCACTGGTTGTGTGAACCACTGGCTGCAAAGTAACTGTGTAGTGTCTGAACATATTTTGTTTTGGAATATAGAGGTCGTAGCCCCTGTTCTCCCTTCCATAAAGGGCCGTTTCTGGGAGAAAGGAAGGGAGGGAGGATAGCTCCCTCGGTGGACCCCAGCATCACCCCAAACAGGGAGAAGTGCAAACTTTGGGTTTAGGATTGAAAGCCTGGCACGTCTGACCTTCATTTTCCAAGGACTGTTTCCTTTCCATCTACCATAAAGGACCACGTAACTAGCTCTCTGTTCTTTTCCCAAAGCCATTTAGTTTACCAGCATGAATTTTTAAGGTTGGAAAAATTACCTGAAATGTTAAAAGTGCAGTGTCTCTTTTCAGACAACTTCCTGCTGACTTAAAAATATCTACAAAGGAGAAGGCTCATACTAATTATGGCTCCCAGTGTGCTGAATACCCAAAATGAACAGGAAGAGGCATCTTTCTTTAATTGCATGAAGCAGCAACACGGAGGCTCTTTTTGTGACTGAGGACAACAATTAGATACTTTGGTGGCACCAGTGAATAGTACAGGCCCTCCTGATTTTCGTCCAAGTGCCATACACTGTCCTTCCAAGAATGTAGACGCATGTGGCAATATTTTCTTCCTAAGCTAGCAAAATAAGGAATGCCCATGAAAAGTTTAAATTTTTGCTTTCTGAAGAGACATTTGAGCATGCATTCGTGTTTAAAACTTTTTTAAAAATTCTTTTTAAAATTGTTTTTAAAGTTTATTTATTTTGACAGACACACACACACACACACACACACACACACACAGGTAAGGCAGAGAGAGAGAGAGAGAGAGAGAGAGAGAGAGAGAGAGAGAGAGAATCCCAAGCAGGCTTTGCACTGCCAGCGTAGAGCCTAATGCGGGGCTGGAACCCACAAACCATGAGATCGTGACCTGAGCTGAAACCAAGGATAGGATGTTTAACTGACGGAGCCACCCAGCCACCACAGTTTAAATCTTTTTATTTATTTTTTATTATCATTGCAAACATGTAGATGCCTGATCCTTTGTAGATGAGACTTTGCGGCAGCCCATCTCCAGACTTTAGTGGTGGGTTCTGAGTTCAGTTTAATTTTTAATGTTTTATCTTAATAATGCTGCTCCCAGAGTTTCCTTGTAGAATACTGTACTATTTTCCTACTGTTGCTGTAATAGCTTACCACACATTTTAGTTGTAGACAACACAAGTTCAGGATCTTGCAGTGCAGTTGGGCTAAACCTGAGGTGTTGGCAAGGATGTGATCCCCCTGGAGACTTAGGGGAAAATCTAATTTCTTATTTCTTCAACTCCTAGAGCCTACTTGAGTCCCAGCATCCCAGGGCTTATGGGTCCCCTTCCAACACTCAACCTCTGGTCCTGCTGTCACGTCTTCTCCTCTGATTCCTGCCCTTCTGCCTCCCTCTTGTGAGGACCTTGTGATGGCACCAGACCCACCTGGGTAGACCAGGATGTTCGCCCCATCTCAAGGTCCTTAACTTAATCACACCTGCAAAGTCCCTTTGGACATGTAAGGTGACATATTGACAGATTCTGAGGATTAGGACGTGGATATATTAGGGGCCATTACTCTATCTACCCCAGCTGAAAACACACATCATAGTCTATTCATTATATATATATATATATATATATATATATATATATATATATATATATATATATATATACATATACACACACACACTATCTATATAACAATGTATGGCTTTTATGTGTGAGAAAATAGATGGTTCACAATTTTTGAAATTATACTAATGCAATTGCATTTTACATTATTACTTACATGCTTTAAAATTAGTTAAATTTGAATCACTTTGACATGTGAGCCTTTAGATCACCCGGTGAAGTTTTTCATAAATGTCTTTATGTGCCAAAGAGGTATATAAAGAAAGGTATATAAAGTGAATATTGGCCTATTTGAAACTTATTACAGCTATTATGAATTTATTCCAGTCAAACGTGATCATCCTTGCAAATTCAGCACACGATCTCATGTGTATTAGGAAAGGAACACTTTCTTTCCAGGGGTAACTCTAAGATATATTAGAAATGAAACTAGGGCTCTGAATGATCAGGTACAATAGAATTCTTTTGGGTAACGTTTCTTTTGAAATGCCAATATATAATACGATCAGAGCAATACTTTATAAAAGAAGACAGTTTCATTATTATGCATCTAATCATTGCAATGCCTCTTAATAGTCTCAGAGCCCCCTTTTTTCTCAGTAAAATGAAGAAAATGTATTTCCTCTCCATTGTTTTGCTGAAATGCATAGTAAATGAAAATATTAAAATTTTTTTAATCTTTATTTATTTTTGAGAGAGAGACAGAGTGAGAACAGGGGAGGAACAGAGAGAGAGGGAGATGCAGAATCCAAAGCAGGCTCCAGGCTCCGAGCCATCAGTACAGAGCCTGATGCGGGGCTCGGACCCACGAGCCGTGAGATCATGACCTGAGCCAAAGTCAGATGCTTAACTGACTGAGCCACCCAGGTGCCCCTAGGTATATGAAAATATTTATGTGAATGGAATTCTAGGGAAAAATGAACGAGAAATTGATTTTTGTCTCCTTTTTTAAAAAACTTAAAAAAAAATTTTTTTTGAGAGAGAGCGAGTTGGGGAGGGCAGAGAGAGAGGGAGACACAGAATCTGAAGCAGGCTCCAGGCTCTGAGCTGTCAGCACAGAGCCCAGTGCGGGGCTCGAACTCACTAGCTGTGAGATCATGACCTTAGCCCAAGTCGGACGCTGAACCAATGAGCCACCCAGGAGCCCTAGTTTTTGTCCCCTTTCTTAGAAAAAAAAAGACTTTACTATCATTTTTGTCTTAAAATAGAACATTTTACCACACTATAGGTAAAGGGGAAAAACGAGGTCTTAAAAAAATGATCGAGTTTAACACATAATACACATAAACTGGACAAATCTTTAAGTGTGAAATTCAGTTAATATTTTATGGATGAATATACCTATGTTACTATCACTCTGTTCAAAATATAAATATCCGCAGGACCCCAGCAGATTCCCTTGTTCTCTTTCTCAGTCAGCATCATCTTCTTACGCAGAGGAACCACGGGGTTCACATCCATTGTCATCACAGATGAGTTTCGCCTTCCGTAACCTGTAGATAAATAGTCATGCTGCACACACTCTTTTTCTGGCTTTCTTTTACTCATCATTATGTCTCTGAGATTCATTCATGTTGTTCCATGCAGTAGTTCATTCTATTTTTATTATTACTTGGTAATGTTTGTTATAAAAATGTACACCACTTGTTCTTATCCACTGTATTGTTGATGATTATTTGGGTCGTTCCAATAAAGATGTGATGAACCCTCTCCTGCCTTTGTTGGACTTACGTACTCAGCTGTCGAAGCTGAATACCCAGGAAGGGGATTGCTGCCCGTGGGATGGGTACATGTTTGCCTTGAGCTCACACCGCCAAACTCTTCCCTGAAGTGACTGTGCCAGTGCCCGCACCCTCCAGGCGGATGCTCAGATTCCGTCCCTTCCTAGCCAGGTAGAGACTTGAAGTTATCAGTCTTGTTTTTGCAGTTTCCTCTATTCTAGAAGCTGGGCGGTGGCATGCATTCTGGCTTTCGTTTGAGTTTTCCTGCTGAGTAATGATGTTGAATAATTGTTCAGAAGCCTGTTGACCATCTAGAAATCCTCATGTGGAAAGTGTCCGCTCAGGTCTTTTGAAAATGCTTATTAATTCAATTGTCTTTTTTTGGGATGGTTTGTAAGAGTAGGACCTTATATATTATGGATATTGGGGTTTTGTGTGTGTGTGTGTGTGTGTGTGTGTGTGTGTGCATTTTGAGACTACAATGTCTTTCTGTGTTATCCATTAAGTTTTCTATTGATGTCTGCTGATGAACAAAAGTATTTCATTCTAAGGAAAAACAATTTAGTAGGTTTTTCTTTCCTTTGTGCCTACTGATTTTTGTGTCCTATTTAAAAACTGTTGTATACCACCCCAAGTTCATAAGCATATTCTCCTGGTTTTTTTCTATAAGTTGTGCTATTTACATTTTACAGATAGTCTATAATCTATTTTAGATCCACTTAGAGGAACAATTCTTCTTTTAAATTATTCATATCTAATTGAACCAAAATGACTTACTTAATTGGCAGTCCCCAGTGAATTGGTGTAACACCTTCCCATAAGTAAGCTGACCCTGTCAGTGGGTCATCCTACAGCTTCTACACTGTGTTTCACAGATTCTTTTGTCTAATCCTATGCTACTTTCTTTTTTCTTTAATGTGTTTTACAGATGTGCTACTGTCTTGATTACTGTAGCTTCATTGTATGTCTTGATATCTGGTAACTTAAACCTTTGACATTTGAGCTTTTTAAGGAAAACCTTGGCTAATCTAGGCCCTTTGACTTCCCGTGTAAATTTGAGATCTCAAATTCTCAATTGCCGCAAAAAACCTGGTGATATATTGGTAAGGATTACATTGAACCTATAAATCAAGCTGGGGGAGAATGGGTACCTTAAAAATAATCGTGCCCTCCAATCTATAGACATGATATGTTTTTCTACTTAGGTCTTCTTTAAATTCTCTCAGCATTTTTTGTTGTTTCCTGTGTAAACGATATCGTATAATTAGATTTATTCCCTGCTATTAGGTAGCTTTGATGTTGCTGTCAATTCTATGTGTTTATATATTTATTTTTTTCCTTACCTTCAGGTTTCAAATTCATTGTTATCTGTATCATTTTCAGGTTTTTCTAAATCATGAAAGAACTGTTTGACCTTTACCCTGGTGGGTCTTCTCATTACTCACACAAGTCTAACGACTCACCATTGTAGGATTAGTTATTGGGAAGCACGGCTCTTATCAGAACATTTTCTTACCAAATGTCCATAGCGTTGTAATATTTGTAATTGTCTGTGCTCTTTTTTTTTTTCCATCTTTATCTCTGTTCTTCCTCTCTATGACTTTAGACGCTAAACGGACCATCCACCGTCACAGAGCCTGGATGTGCCCTTGGTTCATGGTGATTTTGCTTATGGAATCTCTCTCCATACTTGTTTCTTTAATATCCACTCCTTAGGAAATGTTTAGATCACAACTTGGTTTTCGTTAAAAATATTTTATGAACACTCAATCAAATATAATCAAGTGCTTCTTTGAAATCACACAATACTTTTCCAAGTCACACAGTAATAACATTTTTCATTACGTTGCATAGACTACCCACGTGAGGAGATATGTTCTCCCAAACTTCTAACATCGTTCAATCCATCCTTATATCCCTAATAAATAGTGTTCAGCCCAGTATTTGGCTCACAGCTGATACTTAATAAATATATGTTGACTTAAATTTAATTTTAATAAATGCAAATAGGAAACCATAATGTACTGTGCTACCTTTTTTGTTTGAGTTTTATCAGCTGTGGAATCCTAAAAAAAACCTTTTGAAGTGCTAAAACGAAAAATAGGCCAAGCTTCATTCTGCTCTGCTTGAGTATCATTAAAGAATTCTGAACCTTCAGCTTTTTTAAAGCACATAATTTATGTGCATTATAAAACCACCTTTTGTTTTCACAAGTCAACATTCTTAATGCAGTCTGTCAAAGTGCATTCTCGCTGAATTGCTTTGATGAACACGCCAGCCCGGGCAGTTTCTTTTAAGGGGAAGAGAAGAAAGGGGAAAAAAAAAATACTTTTGCAGCAGCAGCAAAAAAAAAAAAAAAAAAAAAAAAAGAGAGAGAGAGAGAGAAAAAGAGAAAGTAAACAGAACAGGTCTAGACTTTGCTGCATATTTATATATCCCAGGTTGCAAATAATTTGGCTGAACATTCTCAGGAGCCAGGATTCTGCCTCAAAATTTGTAATACAGAAGCTCTGGTTTTGTTTTATAGCAGATACGTCGTGCTATTTATTTCCCCTGCCCCATGTCCTCACTCATTAGCGGGTCCCAGGCATGCACAGACTTGATGTAACTGTAAATGTACCGCTAGGAAGGCAGTCCTCAGCCTGACCAACCTGAGCTCCAGCAGTTGGAGGCACTATGCAAGGCTCTTTTCCCTATGGACTCCCACCATGAGCTCCCACCTGTGAGACCTCAAGCACTAAGTCTTGGGTACTTTCGAAATGACTTTTATGTATACAAGATTATACAGAAACTAGTAAAACTTTCAACATATATTTCCTAGAATATTTAAAACAAAATTCTTAGTCTCCCTCCCCAACTTGACATATGGGTGGTGTTTTCTGTAAAAATGTTGGAAAATAGAGGAGCGCCTGGGTGGCTCAGTCGGTTGAGCGTCCGACTTTGGCTCAGGTCATGATCTCGCTGTCCGTGGGTTTGAGCCCCACGTTGGGCTCTGTGCTCAGAGCCTGGAGCCTGTTTCAGATTCTGTATCTCCCTTTCCCTCTCTGCTCCTCCCCCACTCATGCTCTGTCTCTCTCTGTCTCTCCCTCTGTAAAAATAAATAAACATTAAAAATTTTTTTTTTTTAAATGTTGGAAAATAGAGTTGCCAAGAAGTGCATTTGCTGTCTTAACTGGAGCTCTTGACGAACTAAGCCTTACCCTAAAACATACGGATTCAAACAAATAAAAAATGTCTCATTATGTATCCTTAAAGGCATGCCTGTGCCTGTGTGGCTGGGTGGGTGGGTGGGTGGGGGCACATATTCACTCTTACACACACGTACGCACATTTAGAGAGAAAGCCTTTTGCATGACTTCGATACCTGCCAACTCTAGAAAGCCTGGCACTTCATTCACTTGGTCCAATCTCTCTACAAAATGTGGTCAGGTTTGGAGGAAGATCCTCTTTCTGGAGTTTCCATATTGTGGTTGAGTCCTAACTGCTCTGTCCTTAGACAGAAAGATGAAAACGTTTATGAGAGAAAGCTCCCACGATCTTACGTAACACAATGTCAACTCAAGAAAAATCACCAGTGAATGTTTTATTGTATGTACACAATTACTTACCGTGATCTTTCTCTACTTTATACTTGGATGTCATTGCCAATCTGACAGTTTTGTTTGCTGCATTTCACCAGGGTAAAAAATGCCCTTCTGGGAAGGCAGCTGTCAGAGTGTCCTTGCTCTGGGTCTGAACGACATTGCTCAGGATTTCTTTCAAAAGCTTCGGAGGTAACAGCAGATTGATGCCCTCGATTTGCTACCTGTCAAAAGGAAACATGGCAGGGAAAGACTAATAACTTGAGGCAGAGGCTGGTGGATGGAACAGGAGGCCATGGCCTATTAGGGCGGTTCTGGAAACCCCACAGGTGGCGAACCACACAGGCTCATCCTTTCCATGGGGATGCTTTGATGCCTTCTGAATCGTCTCTAATGCCTCCTCTGCATCTCCAGAAGGAGAAATTCACACACTTCCTTTTTGAGATGCAACACTTTCCAGAACACTGGGGGGTGAAGTGAGAAGTAGAAAGAGACGGTCTGACTTTCAAGACTCACACAGGTCGGTCGAACCTGGTGTCTTGTGTCACCTCCTAGGGCTTCTCCCCATGAGGGGGCTGTTAATCAGCCTTGTCAAGTCTCTGGAGCATGATCATCTGCTTCCAAGTGCTCACATGATCGAGACCACACCCTAGCCCATGGATTCCCTGCCACACAGACAAAGAGCCTCCTCTTTGAATGCCAGGTCACCCCCATACCGTGATGATGCCAGTCTCATTTCAGGCCATAAGAGCACTTCCCAGCTATGCCCTCATTTGACAACCCCACCCTCTTTACAAAGCTGCTCTATGAATATTTCCAGGCTAACCCCTTCTCTGGAGGCAGAGAAGCTCAAAAGGTAAGATTCAGTCTGACACAGTAAATTGTTGAGTCACAGCTCTGGAATGTGGAATGTTTTCTTTCAGGGGGATGTTCCTCTTCTCAATCTGAATATAAAATACATGGTGATTACAGGTGTTCAGTTATCAAGTATTTAATGCTCTCAGTCCAGCCGTGTGTGTTCCAGTGTGAACAGTTATTCCCAAACGTGAACACTTGAGAAAGTTGTGTAGGAGCATAAAGATGTGGACTGCACCATACGTAGTGGTTTATGTCTGAGTGACCCATACCTCTGCACTTTGGAAAGCCTTCCGATGGCACGCCTAGATCCCTAAGGACAGGAGCCCCACCTGTGTTGTTTAGCATTGTACTTACAGAATCCATTTTTGGAAATGAGCATTTCACTCAACTATTTGGTAGACACTCACTCATTGAGTGAATGAATAGATGTGAATAAGTAGACGAGGAAGCTATGGTATGATGAAATCAATCTGTGGGGGCCAGAAGCAAAGGAGCCCCACTGCACTGTGTCATGGGAGGCATTTCTTCTGGGGAAAAGGGGGTTTCCTGTTCCCAACTGGCCCTGAGAGATGCAGACCCAGGGACAGAAATCAGAAGCGAGAGAAGAGACGTTTGACTCAGTTGAGTCCACTGAGCCTTGGTCTGAGTGATATTAATCATCTCAGCAGTTGAGTGGGGGCTGGGGGGGGGATTCCTATCTCTTTCTTGCTTCATGGTAAATTCAGTCCTGGGCACAGAGGGATATTCCAAAGGTGTTCCTGGAGTTGACATTGGCTGTTCTTGACAGTGAACTGGCTTCCAGTTGCTATTCTGGTGAATGAAGATCTTCAGGTCTCCAAAGTACAGAGAAGTGAGGCTTACACACTGTGTGTTTCTTGCCGCACGCCTCCAAGCCCCATACATGACTAAAATCTGTCTGTTCTCGGGTCATTTCCAGCTTGTTATGTAAAGCCCATCTGGTCATCTGAGGTCCATGATTCTTGCTTCTATGCAGGCCCCTGAAGGACAAGGGTTATGGTTTATTCTCTACAGTTCACAGATAGACCTTGTCCTACCCTGTACTCATGTGCATTCATTTTGTCTTTCTTACTTAGGTTTTGCAGTGTGCTTGCAGGGAGCCGCTTATTCAAGCAGACCAAGAAAACGTGAGACTTTCTACACGTGTGTTCACTTCACAGCCAACATGTCAATGCCCGGATGGGTAGGTCCCTGTTACTCATTTGTGAGCAACCGTGTGTGTTACTGGGGCACAACCTGACGTAGACTTGACCAGTCGTCTGAATGGAGATTGGACGTCTCAGTTCTCAGGAACTTCTTATGGTAACACTGACTCTGAATCTAGTCCTCCCCCAGAGCTTGGTCACCCTTCCTCCAGCTAGACTGGGAGGGAAGTCAGGAATGCTGTGGTTCCAGCCAGTGAAGGAATCTGTGGGCCGTCTTCCACTCCCACAGGCCTGCTAGGAGTTCGGGCCGTGTCTACTTTATTTGACATCACGGTCAAGTGGGGCTAATATTTATCTTCTTCAAGTTATGCTCTTTACATGCTTCACATACTCGCATGTAATTGGGATTTGCCACATGGTTTAAGTTCCTGGGATTCCTGCACAAGCTTCAAGTACAGCAAAGGAGGGTTTGAAGAGAATGAACTTGAGGGCTTTGCAGATGGAAATGCAGCTTGGAAACATTTCAAAGGCACAGCTAATAAATATCATGTGTGTGTATTATCACTAACATATAATATAGATAACATACCATGTAGTTCACATATGATATATGTAATCATTATATACAATTGCACATTATATAATATATATTATATAGTAGCAACATGGCTAAGGTGATCTGGAAGCTTCTATGTGTTCCCTTTTACATCCATTTGCTGGGGATTTGGTTTATAGATTCTGACTCAGTTAAATTCCAGGGGTCTCAGATCCTGAAAATTAAAAGGATTGAATGAGATTAATTTTGCTCTAGGTTTATAGATTCATGTTTTATTTGTTTTTTTTTTTTAACTTTTTTAATGTTTATTTATTTTTGAGAGAGAGAAAGAGTGTATGGCAGGGGCAGAGAGACACGGAGACCCAGAATCTGAAACAGGCTCCAGGCTCCCAGCTGTCAGCACAGAACCCGAAGCGGGGCTCAAACCCACAAACCGCGAGACCATGACCTGAGCCAAAATCGGACATGTAACTGGTTAAGCCACCCAGGCACCCCCGTGATTTATTTGCAAACACTGAAAAACCCTAAAGCTTATCTGGTTTGGTATATAGAGCATTCATTCTTATCAGATAATAACAACTCCCCTTCTAAGCCCCATGGTTTCAGGAAATACGCGGAATTTTTCTCTTCTCAGAGAATATTTGAGGACAGCATGTGACCCTTAGCAAATCCAACATGGCCAGCATTTGACTCTGCTATAATACTAAAACCTACTAAATACTAAAACGTTATTTTAATTATTCCATGTAAAAATATCTTTTTTCCAGCATTTAGATGTAAGCAGTACTAGCATGCAAAGTAAACACAGGTTCACAAGCATTACCTTATCTTGCCTATTTTGCCACCTCAAAAGATGATTGATGGAAGGTTAGCTGTGGGCTTGAGTAAATATTCCTGATAGACAATATATTATTTGGCAGGCTTGTGCCAAATGCCCCAAATTGTTTTAGTTACTAATAAAACAAACACTAAACACTTATATATCTGACCCACGGAAAGATTTCTGTATTACACTTGGGCCAAATGAATTGCCCGCGAGTGTCAGAGGATTCCGTGGGATCCTGGATGCTGTGGTTTCATCTGAACGTGGTTTTGTTTGTTACTGGAACATATTACAGTCAAGGGGCGCCTGGCTGGCTCAGTCAGTAGAGCGTGCAACTCTTGATCTCAGGGTTGTGAGTTTGAGCCCCAAGTTGGATGTAGAGGTTACTAAAAAAATAAATAAACTTCAATGAAATAAAATATTACAGTCAAGAGCCAAGTGTACAAAAAACAAGATTTGGACAGCGTTTGTCTTCTTCTTTAAATAATATTAGACACCAAATATATAAGTAGATTATGTAGACAAATGTATATGATTTTCTTTATATAGGCATTACGTATTACACAGTATATGTTTGTATAATATATGATAACTTATAATCAAGATCTTATAGAATGGTGATATATGATCTCATCTATATGTACAGTTTTATTTCTGGTGACCAGCGAAATAGATGAAAGGAAGAACGGTGATTATCAGAAGGCAAGCCAGTGATTGTTAAAAGCCAGCTGTGTTTGTGTGCCCACCACCGTGCTGAAAGATCGGTAAGGCCCATGTTTGTAACTGCCATCAGCACATCTGCAAAGGTCACATTGTCTGTAATTCTGAATTTCTTACTGCAGCCTTAATTCTCAGATTCTCGGCCACGTCCCTTGCATTGAACACCATGAAACGTTTTAGAGAGTGTGGGCGAGCCTGTCCTATCCTCTCTTTGAATACGAGTTAACGAGGAATAAAAAGAAGGAAGATTAATACAAGCCAGGTTCTCGTGACTGCAAGCCAGTGTCGGGACTGTGTATAAACCCAGAGAAAGAAGCTTTCTGGCAGTAATCGTGAAAATTCTGACCTTTCAACGTGAATATCCAAAAAAGTAAATGCAAGCTTCAGAGACTTGAATCAGGTCAGTCCCTAGAAGGGCTGAAATGGCCGTTGACCATGGAGAACCGATTTTCCAGTTCTTTTAAAGACTGGGGCTTGACATTACTAGTTGACATTTTAAATTATTGTTCAGGAAGATAGTTGTAAAGAATTGCCTTGGTGATTTGTTTTATATAGATAGATAGGTAGGTAGGTAGGTAGGTAGGTAGATAGATAGATAGATAGATAGATAGAGATATAGTCATCTCGCCTTAAAATCAGAGAATGTTGTCAGGGAGAAGAAACTTTTTTAGATAGAGTAGTTTGACTAACAACTGAGATAGGAATGAATAATCTTCCATCAGTGTTTTCATTTTCTCCCTAAGCCCCACAATACTCTGCATTTTAGGACATTACCCCTTGTACTCTGCATATATCTCTGCATGCGCTAATCTGAATGATAGTATTATGTTCCTGTGTTAGTCTGTCCGGGCAGCTACTACAGAATCCCACAGACTAGGGGAGGGGTCCTACATAGCACACATTTATTTCTCACAGTTCTGGAGGCTGGACGTCCCAGATCACGGGCCCAGTACATTCAGTCCTGGGTGAAGACCCGCTTCCTGGTTCAAGGACGTCTGTCTTCTCACTGCGCCCTCACGGAGGAGGGTATGAGGGAGATCTCTGGGGACTCTTTGAGAAAGGCACTAATCCCACTGATGAGGGTGCCACCCTCGTGACCTAACCACCTCCCAGACGACCCCGTCTCTAACACTAGAGCTTAGGATCTCAAAATATGAATGAAGAATGGACCAGGGGCCACAATGGTTATATATGGAGTGTAGAAAACATGTTCCCACATGTTCTCATGTTACCATCGTGATAGGCGTAGACAGGCCGTGAGACGGGCAGCACGGAGGCTCAGTAGAAACACAGGATTACACACTGGGGAGGTGAGACTCAGTCCGAGTGATGTTAATCATCCCACAAGGTACAGTCCAGTAGACTTTCAATGCCAGGACAAAATCAGCAGTCTGAGACAAAAGGTATTTTCTCCTTCCCTTTAGGTGTTTCAAATTATAAGTCACACAGGAAGATGTTCATCAAAAGAAAGTTATATGAACACCCATTCGTGAGAAGCTAAATGCTGAGGATCATTTGCTCTTGAAAGTAACAGGTACCTAGGTAGCCATACAGAAAGGAATTTAAAAAACATGTGCGGCCGATTGGGAAAATGTTGTTTATATTTTTCCTCAGCATGGAAACGATACAGCTGTTTTAAACAGTGAGTATTCATTAATTCACTTTTCACTTACTTATTTTGTAATGTGTATTTGCTAAGCAACTACTATGTACCAAGGATTGGATTAAGCGTTGGGGATAAAAGAGTGAGCAAAACCAAACACCCAAACAGCCTGTTTTCTGCCTCATGGAATGTGTAGCCTCTTGGTGAAGACCGAGGTTAAGGAAATGATTTTTAAAATGTAAATTGTGTATCTATTACCTGGCAAGATGGAATAACTCGTGTGGCATGCATTTGGGAATCAGTGCAACATTTTTGATGGAAGTAACATTGAACTGAGATCAGAAGGAGGTGAGGGAAATTTTCTATGTCAAGACAAAGTCACCCAAGCCAGTTCCTGAAACACTCTTGGGGGAATGGCAGCTCTGTGGTTCTCTGCTACATGGTGGGCGTCACCCCAGGACTAAGATCTCAGTGGCCATCACATCACACTTTCTCTGCTCATCGTGTTAAGAGAAAACTTTAGGGGTACCTGAGTGGCTCAGTTGGTTAAGCGTTTGACTCTTGATTTTGGCTCAGGTCATGATCTCATGGTTTGTGAGCTCGAGCCCCTCACTGGGCTCTGTGCTGACAGTGCAGAGCCTGCTTGGCATTCTCTCTCTGTCCCTTTTTCTGCCTGTCCCTGGCTCACACTGTGTCTCAAAAATAAATAAACGGTTAAAAAAAAAAAAAAGAAAAAAACTTTAAAGTGGTTTATTAAATTGTAGTATCTTTGACTTAGGTTTGGGGAGTTTTCATTTGGTTCTCTTCTGTGTAGATGTAACTTACATACATGTGTTCATCATTTGATTGAAGTGGATTATTCTCTCATCAAAGTCAATTAACCGAAAAAAAAATAGCTCTCATTTTATGTTATTTAACTCTATCCTATTAAAATAGCACCCGAAAACGTGTACCATGCAGGGGCAATCACAACTCACTATGACTTTGACCTCTGAGAACACATTTTAGAATACTGAAAAATGTGTCATGGCTGTTTTTCTCCCTGACAAGAACAAAGACAGATTTATCTAGAGATTTATTAGCAAAATATGCTTTTGTGGCAAAATCAGCAAGAGGCTAAGCTTTGAGACTTACAGAAAGCAGAACAAAACAGAGTAAAAAATCTTTTAGTTAACCTATCATTCATGAGATAGAGCATTTATTTAATTAATTAATTAATTAATTTATTTATTAATATGAAATTTATAATCAAATTGATTTCCATACAGTATTCACCACTAGAGACTTTGGCATTGGTTGAAATCTTCGATGGCTAGCGTTCTTCAGGGGAGAAGTTTTAGGTCTACTTTAAAAATAAAAACAAATTGGAATTCCTAAAAACAAAATTTAAAACTCTGTTTTTGATCCAGGTAGCCAGAGAAATGGTAAGCTTAGTGGAATTTGAAAAGTGAAAAACAAACAAAATATCGGCATGTTAGTCTCTTACGTGCTTTTCAGCCACAAGGACTTGTCTAAGACCAGAGAATGAAGGTTAAGCAAGGTCCTAATATCCTCGGTTCTGGCCTCGCATTTTCAGTATCTGTAATGACTTTGTGCTCAGCTAGCATTGTATTGCCAACAAGCTCTAAAATGCTCCCGCATATGGCGTGGGCAAAACCAGGAAGGCAGACATCTCACTAGTATTTGTTCTTAGCGAGATTGCGTCTTTGTCCAAATGCGCTATAGCAGTGTCAGAAACATGGCAGACTTCGGTTGTTGTGTGGGTGCCAGAATTCTTCTAGATCAGATAGTGTTTGTTTTGAGTCCTGGAGCAAGTGTCCGTCTAGAGGACTGTTCCAGAAGGCCAGTTTGTGTTCCCTGAATCAGAAATAAAGGCAAGTCCAGTGACAGACCGAGGCAGAGTCACAGTGGACTAATGTGTCCTGGGACCTGACCAGCTTCGCATCCCCTCCAGCTCCATCACGGCCGATGCCTGACCCGGTCCTGGTCCAACCACCTGATGCCTGGCCTGGTCCTGGTTATGGCTGCTGGTGTATTAGCACCCCAGCACTGCCCGCAGTTGGGATTTGGAATGGCTCTTGCTCGGGGTCCCCTGAGGGTCTGCGGTGATGCGTCCAGCTGACTCCCCTTCCAGGACTCAGATGCCTGTCAGCCTCCCTGCTCAAAATGGGCAATCCGCTCTGAACGCATCAGTCATGGGGTGGAGAACAGCCCTGCCTCCCTCCATTCCCTGGACCATCTAGCTCTCACGTCCTTGCCCCATCGATTCCTTCATTCAGGAGAGTTCCCATAGGAACATATCATTAATACCCAGTAATACCCAATAACACCTAGAGTTTTCAAGCCGGGGAAGCCCAGATGCTTCCTCACATGGGTTTATAGGGGATGGCAGAATGAAACCACTGACCAGCTCTCCCGGAGTCACGTTGTTTATGGCAGCACATTTCCTGGAACATTAGATCTGGAAAGGGATGTGTGGCCACAGGCCGTTCCTGGAGGCCTGGGATCTGCGGGAACCCTTTCCAGCACGGCCCTCACGGGCAGGGAGAAGCAGGACTGACAGACATGTGAGCTATGGCTGCGTCACCCAGACCCTCTGCCAGACCCGGGCGTGAAGGATGTTGAAAACTTCATTGAGTTGGTGTTGACACAGATTGAGGTCTAAGTTTGCCTCATTTTACATTGTCAAACCTCAAGTGTTTAAGTGCAGTCCTTCTATAACTTCACACGGGGTGAGTTATAACACAGAAATGTGTTGAAAATGCTCCAGGAGACCTCCTACATAGATGGTTACGTTTGTGGCAGATTTTTTGTGCGGCTCCCTTTAAATCATGCATCTTAACAGATCTCGGGGCTCAGGTCTCCCTAACAGGGCTCCACATAGAGCAGAGATTAATTACTTCCAGGAGGCCTTTTTACCCAATCATTCCTGATGAGAGCAGGGGCATTTGAAATGCCGACTGTACAATTTATAGTTTGTGGTGAAATATTCATTTTGGTACCAGCCGTTCTGTTAGACATGTTCACAATCCAGATAGCTCAGGAATGGCACCTAGCTGGGAGTTGTACGTGTGGTTTTATCACTCACTTTCTGGGGGAGGAAATATCATTGTCTTTTACTGCAAGAGCCCCTGGGGAGTGAGTCAGCTGTGGGTAAAGAAAAATTCACGGAGCCAAGAGTCTAGAATCAGAAAGGCATGATTTCTAGTGTTGCTGGTGCTGGCTTGCCCAATAACGTCTTGTACAATTTATGTTACCCTCCCAGAAGGCAAGGAGGACAGAAACCAAGCAGAGAAAACCCACTTTTATCACTTTTGCCTGTATAGGTTTCAAAGTTAAAAAAAAAAAACAACTCTAATTTATGAATGTTTGAAAATAGTTTAGTCTGTGGATTGGCCAGGATAAGGCATGGTGCTGTTTTCGTTGGAATAAGGAAGGGTGTGCATTGTCTGCATCCTGCTCTCAGAAGGCTCACGGTATATTGCAGAACATACAGAGTTTCTCCTCATACGTGCATGTTTGCTGACTGACTAAAATCTATTTAGAACCCCCAAGTCAATACTCGTGATTCTGCTGTAGTCATCCATGAATGTGCAGAGCAGGAAAACTCTCTAGTCCATAGACACCCACGTTCCTAGCTAAGTCTGAACAAGTCACTGCTTTGCCCTTCCTCTTTTAACACTTGTCCTCTAAACAGGTGTTCTTTATGTGTTCTAACGTTTTACTCATTTTTGTGCTTTTGCTTGGTGATTCCATAGCTTAAAATGACCCCCGAGCATGGTGCTGAAACTGTCTATATAACATACACATATACATGTATATGTGTGTGCAGGTATGTGTATGTGTATATGTGTAGGTTATGCTGCTGGTAGTATGGGGCAATGTCATGGGAACACACACAGAATACCCACACCTGGGAAAGGAAGGGCGTGGTCAGGCCCCAGCATAAGTCTCCGTCGCATACAAACATAGCAGGGGAAGACGTCTGCTTTCTCTGGTGATCATGGCCCACCTCTCGTTTGACTTCCGCCTGCTGAGAGGGTACATGAACCATCACCACCGTCCGGTTACTGTAGGTCTGCTGAAGCTGAACAATAGAAAGGAGATTGGAAACTTGGATCCTGTGATGCCACAGATTTTACACAAATGTAGCACTGTTCTGGGGAAAGGGCTTAAATTTCCCTGTTTGGGCAGTATTTTATGTGCCACATCTGACAAAAATCATGTAAGTTTTATTTTTTTAATAGTCTTACAAGGAGCGAAACAAAATATCAGCTCATAGAAACCTGTTTTCTTCTTCCCATGTCCCCTTCATATAATCAGTTATCTGACCAACAGCCAGAATGATCTTTTTAAAATGTAAATCAGGAGGAGGGAGGGATGAATAGGTGGAGGATGGCGAAATGACCCTCTGTGATGCTAGGATGATGAATACACACCATTGTACATTTTACATTTGTCTTTTACATCTTATCCACTACGCATTTGTCTAAACTAAGAGGGAAACCTAATGGCAACTATGGATTCTGGGTGGTTGTAATGTGTCATTGTAGGTTCATCAACCATAACACTCTGGTGGAGATGTTGATAATGGAGAAGGCTGTGCATATGTGAGGGCGGGGGCTGTAGGGGGATCTCTTAACCCCTCTCTTTCAGTGTTTCTGTGAACCTAAAACTACTTGAAAAAATAAAGTCTACCTGATAGACTTTATATATATATATATATATATATATATATATATATATATATATATGTATATATATGTATATATATGTATATGTATATGTATATATCTAGATATAGATATAGATATATACATATATATGTTATATATAATATATATTAGTCAAGCCACTCCCCTCTTTATCAAACTTCCATAATCCTTTAAGGAAAGTTTTGACACCTCATTGTCATCTGGCCAACAGCTAATCAGACCTTATCTTTATCATTCTTCTCTATCAGCAGATGCAGTTACAGGTTCTGTGACGTCTGCATAAAGAACTGCTTTTAGTAAGAATATAAAACAACAAAATCTAAATTCAGGTGTGATGTTTTAGGAGGCTTGCAAAGATTCATTAGTTTGATCATAAATACACACTGGTCAGTAACCTACCACCCACACTCACGTTCCTTTTGGTCATTGAAGAGGCCAAACCCATTCGTAACTCAAAGTGCTCAAACTAACTCAAAGTGGGATCCTTCTCATCATTCATTCACTGAAATCATCAGCTCCTCAGAGAGATGTGGCCTTGGGTGCAATCTACAGTAGTCACCCACCACCCCATTCCAAAGTTACTTACATGTGTGCCCTTGTATTACTTTGTTTAGTCATTTCATGCTTTGGAATTATATTACATATATTGGTATGGAGCATACGGTCAATTATAGGTTGAATGAATGAATGCAGGAGTCCATACGTTTTTAGAAAGAGCTTATTATAATAGCGTTACATTCCAGAAATCTGAGAATCAGTGTGGGTTAACAGTAGTAAACATGATGAGATTGGTCCTAAGGAGAAAGTCAAAACAATAAGATTCTCTTGCTACTGCACAAAAGCAGACATCTAAAAAAGGTTAGCATTCAACAAAATTCCTTAGTTAAGTCAGAAGAGCTTACTACTTTCTTAATCTGAGAGAGAACACAAGACGAATCTCATGCCAGGCAGCAAGACAACAGTAGACTTTCCAAGCACAATGAAAATAAAGTGTTCTGTTATCCCCAGAGTGTTTACACAATGCCATGAAAGGGCTGGGAACTAAAAAACTTTTTGAAGAGTTTGACAAGGATTAGGAAAAAAAAAAAAAACCAAGAATTCACTTATGAAAGATACTTGCATGAAAATGTTTCTATCCCCAAATGACACTCAGAAAATGGAACATATGAAATATTGTGTTCACAGTAGCAAACAAAATAATTACACTCCCAGGAGTGAACTTAGCAAGTGTTATGAATGAAAAATATGAAGAAAGCCATAAAGCTAAAGAAAATTGAAGTGCTTCAGAAACAAGGCGTAAATTGTCACTGAGACAGCTCAATATTGTAGAAATGTTAGTTTTCCCTAAATTAATTTATAAAAATTCAAAACAACCCCAGCCAAATTCCTTTTGTTAACTTTTAAAAATCATCTGGAGTGAAAGAAGAGCCAGAAACATCCTAAAAATGGAAATTGTGGGGCATTGGGACATATAGGACCATAAAATTGAAGTAATAATAAACACATGCTAGAATAGACAAATCACAAAAACAAGTATATAGTAACAGATAAACAGAAAGACTATCTCATTAAAATAGTATTCCAAATCTGTCATGAAATGATGGATTACTCTTATGAAAACTGGTTTCCTATCTCACTCCATACACACAAAAAAGTGAACTATAGTTTTTTTAAATTACATGTAGTAAACAAAACTATCACAGGACAAAAAGAAAACACAGGTGACTCTTTTGTAATGTTCTGCCAAGGAAGGCATTTCCAGACATGGCAATTAAAAATGAAAGTATGAAGAAAAAACTTATATTTTATTTATTCTATAAACAAAGCAAACTACCTAAAAATTCAAATTACACAATTACTTGGAAACAAATGGTCATATATCAATAAGCAAAAAGTTGGTGTCTGTTAATTAGCCCTTACAATATCTTTCACATGAATCAGCAAAACAAAAATGAGCAAATTTGTGAATAGGCAATTTCCAGAGAAAGAGAAGGAAATTAATTAATAAACATTAAAAAAAACCCAAACTCATTAATGTCCCTCTGCCATAAAGTAATTTTGCAAGATTTTACTTTTTTCCTATTATTTTGGCAAAAAAATTAACAAAGTGGTAATAACATAGTTTCACTTTTTAAAGAAAGGCTGAAAAATGGAAACCTTCATATAATCTCGGTGGGTTAAACTTATGAATAAACTCAAATTTCTATTATATTCAGTACATGTTCACTTTTGAAGTGTATGTGATTCTTGATCGTGTGATTTGTTTCAAATGAGCTAGTTATAAAAATATTTGCAAAAATGCCCAAAGATACAGCTATCTAGAAGGTAAGAATAGATAAAATGTGAAAGACCTACAAATCCAGGTGTCTATTTTTATAGAGCAAAACAATGAATACATAATTGTTCACAACAGAATATTATTCAATAGCTTATTTTACATTCATCTGATGGAATAGCACCCTGAACTTTGAGGTAATGCTATGGAAATGAAAAATGTTGTGGAAAGATGTGAATAATATATATTTAGGAGAATGTATCATGAGATCCAGTGTTGCAGATGTATATTTACAATATATTTTGTGGCTATATCTGGGAGGAAGACTTATGGGGGACTATGAGTGGGTATTTAGTTTAGAATTTTTAAAACTTACCTTTATATGCCTATCTATTACTTTCAGAACAAGAAAAATAAGTAATAATATACACAGTTCAAGTGAAAGTATATGAATAAGAATGTCATCTATTCTATAAGTATCTTTGGGGAGGCAAGATTTGTGTGAGCACAGCTAATATCATCCTCAATGGGGAAAAACTGAGAGCTTTCCCTCTGAGATCAGAAAACATGACAGGGATGTCCACTCTCACCACTGTTTAACATAGTGTTGGAAGTCCTAGCCTCAGCACTCAGACAACAAAATGAAATAAAAGGCATCCATATTGGCAAAAAAGAAGTCAAGCTTTCCCTTTTTGCAGATGACATGATACTCTACATGGAAAACCTGAAAGACTTCACCAAAAAACTGCTAGAGTTGATAACTGAATTTGGCACAGTTGCAGCATTTAAATCAACATACAGAAGCTGGTTGCATTTCTACATACCAATAATGTAGCAACAGAAAGAGATATCAAGGAATTGATCCCATTTACAGTTGTACCAAGAACCATAAAATGCTTAGGAATAAACCTAACCAAAGAGGTAAAAGATCTGTACACTGAAACTATAGAAAGCTTAGGAAAGAAATGGAAGAAGACACAAAGAAATGGGAAAACATTCACTGCTCACGGATTGAGAGAACAAATAGTGTTAAAATGTCGATACTACCCAAAGCAATCTACATATTCAATGCAATCCCGATCGAAATAGCACCAGCATCTTCTCAGAGCTGGAACAAACAATCCTAATATTTGTATGGAACCACAAAGACCCCAAATACTCAAAGTAATATTGAAGAAGAAAACCAAAGCGAGAGGCATCACGATCCTGGACTTTAGCCTGTGCTACAAAGCTGTAATCTTTCAAGACAGTATGGTATTGGCACAAGAACAGACACATAGATCAATGGAATAGAATAGAGAACCCAGAACTGGACCCACAAATGTATGGCCAACTCATCTTCAACAAAGCAGGAAAGAGTATCCAGTGGAAAAAAGACAATCTCTCAGCAAATGGTGCTGGGAGAAGTGGACACCAACATGCAGAAGAATGAAACTGGACCACTTTCTTAGACCGTACACAAAAATAAATTCAAAATGGACCTAAATGTGAGACAGGAAACCATCAAAATCCTAGAAGAAGAAACAGGTAACAACCTCTTTGACCTCAGCCACAGCAACTCTTCTTACTTGACACATCTCCAAAGGCAAGGGAAAAAAAAGCAAAAATGAACTACTGGGACCTCATCAAGATAAAAACCTTCTGCACAGCAAAGGAAACAATCAGCAAAACTAAAAGGCAACCAATGGAATGGGAGAAGATATTTGCAAATGACCTATCAGGTAAAGAGTTAGTATCCAAAATCTATAAAGAAGTTACCAAGCTCAACACCCAAAAAACAAATAATCCAGTGAAGAAATGGGCAAAAGATATGAATAGACACTTTTACAAAGAAGACATCCAAATGCCCAAAAGACACATCAAAGATGCCCAATGTCACTCATCATTAGGGAAATACAAATCAAAGCCACATTGAGATACCACCTTAAACCAGTCAGAGTGGCTAAAATTAACAACTCAGGCAACAAGAGATGTTGGCAAGGATGCAGAGAAAGGGGAACCATTTTGCACTGTTGGTGGGAATGCAAACTGGTGCAGCCACTCTGGAGAACAGTGTGGAGGTTCCTCGGAAAGTTAAAGATAGAACTACCCTATGACCCAGCAACTGCATGAGTAGGTAGTTATCCAAAGGATACGAAAACACTGATTCAAAGGTGCACATGCACCCCAATGATAGCAGCACTATCAACAATGGCCAAATTATGGAAAGAGCCCAAATGTCCATCAACTGATGAATGGATAAAGAAGATGTGGTATATGTATGCAATGGAATATTACTCAGCAATGAAAAAGAATGAAATCTTGCATTTGCAACAATGTGGATGGGACTGAAAGGTATTATGCTAACTGAAATAAGTCAGTCAGAGAAAGACAGATATCATATGTTTTTCACTCATATGTGGAAATTGAGAAACTTAACAGAAGACCATGAGGGAAAGTAAAGAAAAAAACAGTTAGAAAGGGAGGCAAGAGAGTCTTAAATACAGAGAACAAACTGACGGTTGATGGAGGTGGAGGGGCGGGGAAAATGGATGACGGTCACTGAGGAGGGCACTTGTTGGGATGACCACTAGGTGTTGTATGTAAGTGATAAATTAAAGGAATCTATTCTTGAAGCCAAGAGCAGACTGTATACACTGCATGTTAGCTAACTTGACAATAAATTATATTTTTAGAAAAAGATTATGGCACATGGCTGGTGCAGTCAGAAGAGCATGCAATTCTTGATCTTGGGGCTGTAAGTTCATGCCCCTTGTTGGGTCTAGAGATTACTTAAAAATAAAATCTTAAAAATGTGTATGAGCAAAATAACAAACTTTAGAAAAAGTGTTTTAACTTGAGTCCAGAAGAGTAAAATCACATGCTGTCTAACTATAAGAGATGGCTCCCTCCTGGTGAGAGAATCAACCTCAGTATGCTAGCATCTGCTACTCTGTTTCTCCCAGGGTGTTGAGATCAATGGGCTCAGGTGCCTGGAAAATAAAATAATATGTACCCCCTTCAAACCAGTTCTTTTACCCTTTCTAATCAAGAGAAGGAATGATTCACATCTTCAGCCTTCATTAACTATCTTATGGAATAAGGAAATTGGCATCTATTTTCCCCAAATAAATGCTGTGTTATATTAACATTCTTGCCATAAAAACATAACAACAGGGGTGCCTGGCTGTCTCAGTAGGTGGAGCATGGGACCCCACATTGGGGTTAAAGAGATTACTTAAAAAAAACATAACCACATGGTTGGGGGGAAGAAAGTCTTTAAGAATTGTAACGATCTTTCTATCATATGAAAACAACATGTCTCTGCAACTTGGCATCTGACTTGAAGGTTGGACCAATGTAAGACTGAGTAGGGTCTTCCTGGGACCAAGAGGAAGTTGACTTTGAGAAGGCTTCCAATCTGGAAGAAATATACCAGGTCTTTCCAAAAGCTGAGGTGTGGATGGTGGGGACAGATGAGCGAGTACATGTTTCATTGAGGACCCAGGTTTTCTAAGCACTGATTTTTCTTCAATTTTTCTGGGTTCCCATGAAATTTCTTAGTACCCACCTGTCCATTTTCACACATTTGCAGGAAGGAAGAAATAGCGCCTTTCTGGGACAGGTGGAAAAAGGTCTCACATCAGTAAATGAAATGACCTGGGTGAAAAAAAAAATAATTCACTTGGCCCTGGTCATTTCTATCACATAGCATTTTAGGCACCATGGGAAGGTGCATATCTGTGCACACAAGTTACAATGCTATATTGGACAAGGGTTGAAACACAGTAGCACAAGCATGTAGGTTTTGTGATTTGTAATGGTTGACAATATTTTTCAAGGGCTGACTGATTCCACTCAAAAGTGTTTATTCAGGGAAATTCTGTAGTGTATTCAGAAAAAGCCAAATGATTAAAAGCCAACGCCTGTAACTCCAGGCTGACTTGTCTTCTTATTTTCCTCTGTGATGGTATATATAGCAAAGCATGGAGCTAATGTGGTGCATTAAATCACAGCCCTGATTTTATTTGCTTAGAGTTCTCTTTTGTTCAGTTAAAATAAATGGGAAAAAATGGAAAGGCTTTCAGATTCTCCCCCTGCCCCTGTTTAACTCACTTCAATTTAGATCAGTCACACCAGACCCTGAAACTGTGCTGCATGCTCTTATAAATCTCCAAGTTCTCTCGATGTTCTTATGCCTCTATTTTGTGTTCAAATAGATATCTGGGGAAACTAATGTAATACTATGCAGGGAAAATAATACGCAGAGTTATAACCAATGGCTTCTGTAACCACAGCAAAAATATATTTTCTCTCTTTTGCATGAAAAATATATTTACAAGTTCCTCCCCTAAAGCAGATAAAACTAAGGGAAGGGCCATCATTTCTGATGACATTTAAAAACGCCTTCACATATAAACTATTTATTATTGGTTAATATTAGAGGCTGGCAGCCAGTCTTGAGTGGTTTTTTTTTTTTTTTTTTTTTTTGATAAGCTTTTTTTCTTTTCCTTTTTAAAATTTTTTTTTAAAATTTTTCAAATTTACATCCAAATTAGTTAGCATATAGTGCAACAATGATTTCAGGAGTAGATGCCTGAATGCCCCTTACCCATTTAGCCCATCCCCCCCTCCCATAACCCCTCCAGTAACCCTCTCATTGTTCTTCATATTTAAGAGTTTATGTTTTGTTCCCCTCCATGTTTTTATATTATGTTTGCTTCACTTCCCTTATGTTCATATGTTCTGTGTCTTAAAGTCCTCATAGGAGTGAAGTCATATGATATTTGTCTTTCTCTGACTAATTTCGCTTAGCATAATACCCTCTAGTTCCATCCACATAGTTGCAAATGGCCAGATTTCATTCTTTTTGATTGATAAATAATACTCCATTGTATACATAGACCACATCTTCTTTGTCCATTCATCTATCGATGGACATTTGGGTTCTTTCCATACTTTGGCTATTGTTTTTTTTTTTTTTTAATTTTTTTTTTAACATTTATTTATTTTTGAGACAGAGAGAGACAGAGCATGAATGGGGGAGGGTCAGAGAGCGAGGGAGACACAGAATCTGAAACAGGCTCCAGGCTCTGAGCAGTCAGCACAGAGCCCGACATGGGGCTTGAACTCACAGACCGTGAGATCATGACCTGAGCCAAAGTCGGACGCTTAACCGACTGAGCCACCCAGGCGCCCCTGGCTATTGTTGATAGTGCTGCTATAAACATGGGGGTGCATATGTCCCTTCGAAACAGCATACCTGTATCCCTTGGATAAATACCTAATAGTGCAATTGCTGGGATGTAGGGTAGTTCTATGTTTAATTTTTTGAGGAACTTTCATACTGTTTTCCAGAGTGGCTGCACCAGTTTGCATTCCCACAACAATGCAAAAGAGATACTCTTTCTCTGCATCCTCGACAACATCTGTTGTTGCCTGACTTGTTAATGTTAGCCATTCCAACAGGTGTGAGGTGGTATCTCATTGTGGTTTTGATTTGTATTTCCCTGATGATGAGTAATGTGGAGCATTTTTTCATGTGTCAGTTGGCCATCTGGATGTCTTCCTTGGAGAAGTGTCTATTCATGTCTTTTGCCCATTTCTTCACTGGATTACTTGTTTTTTGGGTGTTGAGTTTGTTAGGTTCTTTATAGATTGTGGATACTAACCCTTTATCTGATATGTCGTTTGCAATATCTTCTCCCATTCCGTTGGTTGCCTTTTAAGGGGATGCAGGCTGAGAAAGTGTCAAAGCACGTGGCAAACTGTCATGTGTAGGTTAGGTATTACTGATGAAAACGTGCGTTTGAGACTCAAGTATTAATTTCATTGCTTATGTATCTTTTGGCCAGATTTATTTTCAAAAATTTATCCTCAACTATACCTATTTTTCTTAAATACCAGCAATATTAGTTTTAGACAGTGGGAAAAGATTACGTAGTAGTTCTGTCTATCTAGAAATAGTTTGGCTGCTTCTTTCTCATTACTTAACAAATGTGTCTTACTGAACTTGTTTGGCATTATGAATTGATGATTACCCATTGGCTAGACAAGATGTTAGGCAAAGCTTACTCTCACTACAACTGTATGTCTGAGACTTTGAGAACCATATTTTAATCAGGGTCTTTGGAATTTTTTCTAATCATTCTATAAATTCAAATGATCATACTTCAGGTAAAGTAAATATATAAAAATCAACCCTTCCCCACCACTTACAGTAACATGACCATAAGAAATATGCAAGGTAGATGATAATATCAGTATGAAGTTGGGAATTTTATTCTGGCACATATTATATAGAAGATTTTACATGAAAAAAGTTAAACCCGCTAGATAAAGAAACAAGGGATACAGCAGACAACTTGAGAATTATGGATTGTATATAGAAAACTTATGGAAGGAGTACTGAGCTGGCTCAGTCTGTAGAGCGTGCTGCTCTTGATCTCAGGATTGTGGGTATAGAGATTACTTAAAATTAAAAGATTTTTTTTTTTAAAGAATACTTATTGAAGAAATGGTTTAAAGAACGGTAACAAAAAGAGTAGAATTAAAAATACGTGAACAGGGGCGCCTGGGTGGCTCAGTTGGTTAAGCATCTGACTCTTGATTTTGACTCAGGTCATGATCTCACAGTCCATGAGTTTGAGCCCCACGTTAGGCTCTGTGCTGACAGATTCTCTCCCTTTCTGCCCCTCCCCCAATTCATGTTTTCTCTCCCTCAAAAATAAATAAACTTAAAAAAAATAGATCAACAGAGGAGACATCATTTAATCCATCAGCCTGAAGAAAATCAGTATGCAAAGGTAATTTACAGTGTTGGGAACGGTGAGGAGGCTGGAATTCTGTACCCCATTACTGGGAGTGTTCAGTGTAAATGTGCACAATTCCATTGCTATTTCTCAGCTATTTCACACATGATAACGGTACGGAAATTCTTTTAACATTTGTTTTGTAAAATTACAATAATAAACTTCCTAAAACACTGACATGCTAGCATTGGTTAAAGAAATCCCTGTTAACATGACATGATACTAGGAACTGGTAACAAGACGGCATGTCTTCATTGCTTATAGAAAGTTGTTTATGCTTTCAAATTTAAAAAGCAAGTAGTACAGAAAATATGTATATTTAATGCAGTCATACATATTTTAATCTGTGCGTGTAAACATACCCATATTAACGTGTACTAGGCTATGCACACTGTTTGTTTTAGGGCACACAGATGAATGGTGGGGCACAAAGACCAGTTTTTCTCTACTTTCTATAATTCTTAGTAACGGAATTTATGAATTCATTAAAAATATAAGCACTGTAGTGTCTTCAGTGTTTTTATGCAGAACACAAGATTGTGCAAATCTTGTATGTAACTCTCCAGCTTGCCCTCTCTGACCTATAAAAATAGGATAAGGATAGTCCAGTGTCACTGTATCCCTAGGAAAAGCAAACAACACAATGTGGCAGTAAGTTTTCAATGTGTAACCCATAACACAAATGTCATGCTATATGATTTTAAGTATTAATCTTCATTAGTATTCACCTGGGACAACTCAAGCCTCAATTTAATTACATAAAACTTGGGATCTTTGCCCTTGAAAATATTTTGAAGAAACACAGTTTTGAAAACTAGAACCAAAGTACTCACAAATGTATCTTAGATGGAGCAGGGCGCCTGGGTCGCTCAGTTGCTTTAACCTCCTTCGGCTCAAGTCATGATCTCACAGATCGTGAATACAAGCCCCGCATCTGGCTCCACAGAGCCTGCCTAGGATTCTCTGTCTCCCTCTCTCTCAGCCCCTCCCCCATTCATGTTTTCTGTCTCTCACACAAAAATAAATAAACATAAAAAAAAATGGATTGAGCCTATTAGGCAGCGGTCAGTCATCTGTGGCACACAGTTTCCCTGTTCTTCCTCCCCTTCCCTTGCCGCAGGAGCAAGTAGACCCCCGTTTCCCTGTCTGTTGTCTTAGTATGCAGGCTCTCAGCAAGCCTTGTCTGGTACTAGTCATGTAGACAGATTACAGGTTGAGAGTCTGTCCCTTCTGTGGTAGCAACGAGTTCAGTGACACAATTCCATTGCCAAGACCAAAGGGAGTCATTTACAAATGTTGCCTGAATTCACCCCATCTCACAACCAGACCAGGTTGAAGTTCACATGATTGATCAACCCACTGGATGAAATGAACTTACTCCTTGTGGTTTATGGTTGGTTTCCAAGTAACTTGTGGAGACCTTGTTAGATGATTCCTAACTTCATCTTCTGGATGCCTCTTGGGTTCTCTTGTTGGCTTTGGGAGCACAATTCATTGATCTCCTTTAAAAAGTAAGTGATAGAATTCAAATAAATATTCAAGAAAGCTGCAGGTTGGCCTAACACTAACATGTACGCTGATGTGTATCATATATGAGCGTTGAGGGCAAGCTTCAGAACACATTCCTGGCCACACGAAAAATCTAATGTTGGAATGTTGGAAAGACAAACATGGTTTGGTAGTGCCTGCTTTTATTATTTAAAAAAATTTTAATTTTTTGACAAGAGAGAGACAGACAGGGAGGCAGACAGACAGACAGAAAGTGAGACACAGAACTCAAAGCAGGCTCCAGGCTCCGAGCTGAGCCACCCAGGTGCCCCGGTACTGCCTGCTTTTAAATGAAATGAATTGAATGTCTCTGTGTTGTAAAAATAATACATATTACTTAAAAGAAATTTTGAAAAAAAATACAGTCAGCCAACTGTTGACATACATTGTGCATGGCTTCCATATTTACTAATTTTATTGCTTTGTATTTGTTCTCTATTTATCAAAATCTTTTAATCCATTTTTTCTTTTACGTTATCATACCCATGCCAAAAATTTTAATAATTGTATAATATACTATCTTATGTTTTTGCTCACACATTTTTCTGCTACTAGATACTTTCTATATTTGGCTAGTACTTATTATTTTGACTAAGACTTCCACAGATTTTTTGGATGTTCGTTGATATTTATTAATTTTGATATTATGATAGCTTTTTATGTTTAATAGCCTTAGAATAATTTTCCAAATATGAAATTGCCAAATAAAGAGTATACCCGTATTTTAGATACTTGACAAGTATTGCTGAAAACTTCCCAAATTATAATTTATATTCACTGGACACACTCAAACCATAAACAGTCTTTCCAAAAGTTTTGCCAGTTTAGCAAAATGAAAGTCTGGTATTTGTTTTTCTTTTTCTTTCTTTCTTCCTTCCTTTCTTTCTTTCTTTTTTTTTCTTTCTTCCTTCCTTCCTTCCTCTCCCTTCTCTCTTTTCTTTCTTTCTTTTTCTATAATGCATGCTTCTTTTGGTAGTGAGGTTGAATACTCCCCCTACATTTTTCAAGCAACTTTATGGAGGTGTGATTGATAGATAAAAAAGCAGTATGTGTTTAATGTATAGAGCTCAATAAGTTTGGGATGAAATATACATCTGTGAAACCATCATCCCTATCAAGGACATAAGTATATCCATGACCTCCCAAAGTTTCCTTGCACATTCTTTATCATCATCATCATCATCATCATCATCATCATCATCTGGGTTTAGTAAGAATACTTAATGTAACATCTATCCTCTTAGCAGATTTTAAGTATACAATACAGTATTGTTAACTATAGCGTCTGTGCTCTAGAGTGGATCTCCAGGACTTACTCATATTGTGTAACTGAAATGTTGTACCCAACAGCCAACAACTGCCCATCACCCCTTCTCACAGTGCCTGGCAACCATTCCATTCTCTGCTCCTATGAATCTCACTTTTTAGTTTTCACATACAAGTGAAGTCATACAATATTTTTTTAACTACATCTACCTCTCAGTTTGTGTGGCAGGTTTAAACAAGTAGAACCAATTGTATTCTTTGTAGTTGTCTCTTTAAAGATAAAATTAATAAATTTGCTGCTCTACACTAGACATTTTGTAAAAACACTGACTTAATAAGAAAACTGACCACAGTCAGACACAACTATATTATTTTCTTCCAATGTAATAAATGAAAAGCTAATAAAGTATAAAACAGAGTACGGTGTCTGTACAAGAAATTGACAATCTGTTGGGCTTGGGCAGTAGAGAGCAGGATGTTTAGTTTACAGTATGTAATTATTTCACTGATGCTGAGATGAGCCAAAATGTCTTGAGAATCTTGTCTTAGAATTTCCTTCAAGAATTAAGACATATCCCTTTAAAAAACATTTTAAAAACAAGTCTTTTAAAGATGGGTTTGGAATTCTGAACAAAATTATCATAAGTTATCTGGGTTATTCCATTAGAGGAAAGGAGAAATACTATCCATCAACAATAAGCTTTTATTTTATTTTTTTAATGTTTATTTATTTTTGAGAGAGAGAGAGAGGGAGGGGCAGAGAGAGAGAGGGAAAGAATCCCAAGCCGACTCTGCACTGTCAGCACAGAGTCCGACACATTGCTCAATCTTATGCACTGTGAGATCATGACCTGAGCTGAAATCAAGAGTTGGATGCTTCATTGACTGGGCCACCCAGACGCCCAGACGATAAGTTATTAAGGTCAAGGGGTGATGCCTGACTGTTAGGAGGCCTCTTAAAATCACAACATCCTAGATCATTAGAACTGGAAGAAACCATAGAGATTGCATTGCTCAAGCCCCTTATTTTAGATAAGGAAACTAATGTCCAGAGAAGCAAAATGGATTTGCAGAGGTCCGGTCCCACATACGTTGCAGTTCTGAGAAGGAACTAAAATCTCCAGTGTCCCAATTCAGTCCTTTAGGGGAAAATGGAGAAGCCAAAGGAAGATTTGATACAATATCTCTTATGTGCGATAACTAAGTAAGGAGAAAATCCTAAGAAATGGGTGTGGACAATAATGAATTAAAACTTAGAAACATTCTAAAAATAATAAAGCGATGGCATAAGAAAAAGACTTTGTAATCTAATGAATCATGACTTTGGAGAGAAGGGATTATATTCTATGCATCTTTGAATTTCAAGTGCCAGGCAAATTGCCCAACTCATAGAAAGTTCTCAAAACTGTTGTTGAAAACTGCTTACCAGTTTCACAACGCTTCTCAGTGACTGGGGTGAGTCGTGCATTGTTGTTGTACCTCAGCAGTAGAGACTGCAGTGTGGGTGCTGTCCACACTGGGCAGTGCAGGTTTGAATGTGGGGCACAGCTGGAGCATTGGAAACACCAGGACTGATTTTAAGTGCCAACCAAGTCCTTGTATCAACATGAACTGGGCCATAAAAGTTGAACTGCTGTTCAACATTACGTAACTTCCAATTGAGAACATTTGACTTCACCTTTGATTTTCCGTTAAGAGTTAAGAGGGAACATTCTGGATGCGTGGGTAAGCCTGAAACATTTGGAATCCTTCTTGCTCAAGTACAGCTCCCACTCAAATTTGAACTTCTTTGTTCTCATGGCAGTTCATGGCCAAGAGCTCAGGACGCACTGAAGTGTCCATCTGGTGTCGGTCCCCGTGGCAGCATCAGTGCAGTCGGCTGATGACTTTGTCCATGTCTGATGTGTCCCAGATCCCCTTGGGGTTCCTGCAGTGGCTCACTTTCAGGAAGGAGAGAGTTGGATTTTCCTTTCGTAGCAACAGCTTTCACATGTTTTCAATAAGAGAAAACAGATGCATGTGCAGTTATCTTTGCAGTCCATAAATTCACAGGGAATGCATTCCTTTCTTTGTTTTTGCCTTTCTCACCAAAGGCTGCAGAGGTTTGCCAGGCATCCAAGATCTTGCTCTTGAGGCACAACCTCTGAGCCCCATGCAATCCACAGCAAGAGACCCAAGCCTATCCCTGAAACAGTGCACCTGCTTAAACCATCTGTGGAGTCCAAACAGATTTGATTTCCCTTGCACCTCATTTATACTAGCAGCAATCACATGGGTAGGGCTGAATTCTTCAATCAAGGCATCAGTGGGGACGTAGCTGGATCAACCCCAAGTAATCAGTGTAGGTAGTGTGCTAAAAAAACACATTTATGGGCAGAAATCCATTGAAATCTTCTGCTGTTTGACTCATGTCACAAATGAGGTAACCAAAGCATCTAATCACATAAGGTAACCTGCCTGGAGTACTGATAGACTTAACTGTAACATGTTTCACAATATCCATATGTAATTGGTACTCAATTCAGTTTTCATCTGTTAAATATGTCCATTTGTAGAGGGACATATTAGCTATTTGCTGAATATATCATTTATTCTAAGGATCATGTTGTGCTTAAAAAAAAAAAAACAAAAACAAATAACACATGATCATGCCAGCAATTGAAAATACTATGTTGACCCAAGGGATACAGGAGTGCTGATGCATAGGGACACTTGTACCCCAGTGTTTATAGCAGCACTTTCGACAATAGCCAAATTGTGGAAGGAGCCTAAATGTCCATCAACTGATGAATGGATAAAGAAATTGTGGTTTATATACACAGTGGAATACTACTTGGCAATGAGAAAGAATGAAATTTGGCCTTTTGTAGCAACGTGGATGGAACTGGAGAGTGTTCTGCTAAGTGAAGTAAGTCATACAGAGAAAGACAGATACCATATGTTTTCACTCTTAATGTGGATCCTGAGAAACTTAACAGAAGACCGTGGGGGAGAGGAAGGAAAAAAAAAGTTAGGGAGGGAGAGAGCCAAACCATAAGAGACTCTTAAAAACTGAGAGTAAACTGAGGGTTGATGGGGAGTGGGAGGGAGGGGAGGGTGGGTGATGGGCACTGAGGAGGGCACCTGTTGGGATGAGCACTGGGTGTTGTATGGAAACCAATTTGACAATAAATTTCATATTAAAAAAAATACTATGCTGATGATATGCCACTGTGTAAGCATTAAGACTAAACCAGGGGCGCCTGGGTGGCTCAGTCAGTTAAGCGTCCAACTTCGGCTCAGATCATGATCTCGTGGTCTGGTCTCTGAGTTCAAGCCCTGCAGTGGGCTCTATGCTGACAGCTAGGAGCCTGGAGCCTGCTTCACATTCTGTGTGTGTGTGTCTCTCTCTCTCTCAAAAATGAACATTTAAAAAAATAAAAATTAAAGAAAAATTGTAAACCAATCTTCCTAACCATTCATTTATAAAGTCAGATACTTAAATTGTAATTTGGGAACATTAGTGAATAGAATTACTCTATTCTTCATACTTAACATTTGGGATCTATTTCTATGATTATCTTTATTCTGAAGGTAAGAATAAAGCCAGTGGTAATGTCCTAAATCTTGAACAGGCTCTTCCTCCAGTTCATTGCCTTTGTCTTTATCTAATTTCATTAATGCCTCTTAGTCACATTTTACTGTCCCATCACTGGTTTTCAGCTTGAAAAAGGACTGAAACTACTTGAAATCTTCTATATTATAAGTAAGCTAACCACTCGTTACTAAAGTCCACAATGTCCAAAAATATGTCTTTGTTAAACCTAAAAATTACATAATTGTGGGAAACCAGGCTAATGAATGAGGGGTAGTGACGTGATGGTCACAGATGTGTCTGGCCTAGGTTATTAGTCCAGACTGTTACAATCTTTCCCTGACTTCTTTGATATTCGGAAGACATTTCTGTGATCCCAGAAATAAACACCTGCTTGTAAAAAATGACATTATTGGGGCGCCTGGGTGCCTCAGTTGGTTAAGCATCCGACTTCGGCTCAGGTCATGATCTCGTGATTCCTGAGTCCTAGCCCTGCATCAGGCTCTGTGCTGACAGCTCAGAGCCTGGAGCCTACTTCCAATTCTGTGTCTCCCTCTCTCTCTGCCCCTCCCCCACTCACACGCTGTCTCTCTCTCTCTCTCTCTCTCTCTCTCTCTCTTTTTCTCTCTCTCTCTCAAAAACAAACTGTTTTTAAATGACATTATTTTTTAATAATATTGTTTCCTAAATGATAATCTGTGTAAAATCTGCTTATTTTACATAAACCACATAAAAATGTGAGGACTAAATAAGGCTCATAAAAATTATTTATAAATGAAAATATTTCATTAACATAAAATTTATTAATATAAAATGAATTAATAGAAATGAAATGAAAAAATTATTAAATGAAAGTTGCCAATATTTAATCAATGTTAATTATATGGCTAATTATGAATATAGGACAATTCTGAAAGGTATATTGTATATTACATAGTTGTCCAATCTAGTTTAGAAGTAACTTTTTTTTAACATGTATATTTTAAATTCCAGTATAGTTGATGTGCGATGTTACATTAGTTTCAGGTGTACAATATAGTGATTCAACAATTCCATACATTACTCAGTGTTCATCATGATAAGTGTGCTCTTTATCCCCATCACCTGTTTGACCCATCCCCTCACCCACCTCCCTTCTGGCAGCCACCAGCTTGTTGTCCATAGTTAAGACTCTGGTTTTTTGTCTTTTTTTTTTAGTTTTCTTCATTTCTTTTGTTTTTTAAAGTCCACATATGATTGAAATCATATGGTATTTGTTGTTCTCTGACTGGCTTATTTCACTTCGCATTATATCCTCTGGATCCATCCATATTGTTGCAAATGGCAAGATTTCATTCTTTTTAACGGTTGAGTACTATTCTATTGTATATATACCACATCTTCTTTATGCATTCATCTATTGATGGACAGTTGGGTTGTGCCCATAGCTTGGCTGTTGTAAATAATGCTGCAATAAACATAAGGGTGCATATAGCCCTTTGAATTAGTGTTTTCATATTCTTTGGGTAAATGTGCAGTAGTGGAATTACTGGACCCTCTGGTAATTCTATTTTTAATTTTTTGTGGAACCTCCATATTGTTTTTTGGAGTGGCTGCACCAGCTTACGTTCCCACCAGCAGCGCACAAGCGTTCTTTTTTCTCCATATCCTCGCCAACACTTGTTGTTTCTTGTGTTTTTGATTTTAGCCATTCTGACAGGTGTGAGGTGGTATCCATTGTAGTTGTGATTTGCGTTTCCCTGATGATGAGTGATGTTGAGCGTCTTTTCATGTGCCTGTCAGCCATCTGGCTGTCTTCTTTAGGCAAATGTCTGTTCACATCTTCTGCCCATTTTTTAATTGCATTATTTGTTTTTGTGGTGTTGAGTTGTGTACATTCTTTATATATTTTGGATACTAACCCTTTATTGGATATTTAATTTGCAAATATCTTCTCCCATCCCGTTGGTTGCCCTAATTTAGTTTTGTTGATTGTTTCCTTCACTGTGCAGAAGCGTTCTATTTTGATGTAGTCCCGGTTGATTTTTGATGTTGTTTCTCTTTTCTCAGAAGACATATCTAGAAAAATATTGCTATGAGCAATGTCGGAGAAATTACGGTGTGTGCTCTCTTCTAGGATTCTTATGGTTTCAGGTCTCACACTTAGGTCTTTAACCCATTTTGAGTTTTTTTGTGTCTGCTGTATGAAAGTGGTCCAGTTTCATTCTTTTGCATGTAGGTGTGCAGTTTCCCCGGTATCAGTTGTTGAAATGACTTTTCCCATGGCATATTCTTGCCTCCTTTGTTGTAGATTAATTGACCAGATAGTCGTGGGTGTACTTCTGGGCTCTCTATTCTGTTCCATTGATCTATGCGTCTTTTATGGTGCCAGTACCATACTGTTTGGGTTACTACTGCTTTGTAGTATATGAAGAGAAGATATTTAAACTGCATTTACATTACTAATAAGTAATTAGTCTTTACTAATTGCTAAGTAATAAGTAATAACTAAGTAATAATAATTACTAAGTAATAAGTCTTAGTAATTGTTAAGGAGGGATATGAAAATGAGCAAGAACAGAATCTCTTCTCCTTTAAATTATAATTTCTTTAAGTGATTATATATAATTTGTAATTGCTGCAACCCTGATCAAAACCATTTGGAAACAGATGGTGAACCTGAAGCACAAAATGAAAGAATGACATAAAAACCCAGAGTAAATGCAGAAGAAAGTTAAAATGTTTTTGAAAAACAACAATGAATGGGGCTTACCAAATATTGAAAAGACTTGCAAAGTGATGATGGTAAAGCAGTGAGATAATGGTTCAGGAATTGATGTAAACATACAAATTTAAGCTCTGGAATAATTTCTAAAGATGAGTAAGACATTAAGAGATGATAAAAGTGGCATTTTTGTCAATGGAGACAAGTCACATTGACCAAGAGATGGCCTGGAGACAGCCGGCTATTTGGAAAACAGTGTCTCAGAATAGACATGATTTCCAGATAATATACAGACAGCACTATATACAGACAGAAGGAAGATTTACATAATAAAAGAAGTGCTAGCAACAGTAATATGAATCATTTAACGATGGGGGTTAACATAATTTTTAATTGCACAAAGATTAAAACAGCAGATATTTTTAAAAATAAGTAATTAAAAAGGGTTTGGCAAACTATATAGCAAGTGTGCTAGTGCTAACCTGAGAATGTGTCTTATTTGGCCAAATCTAAGAATGGTTTTTACACGTTTACATTGTTGTTTCAAAGAAGAAGAGAAAAAAGAAAAGACATAAAACACGGAAGGACAAGAGGAAGAAAAATAGAAAAAGAAAAAGAAAAATGAAAGAAAACAAGGAAGAATGTGCAACAGACATTGCATGTGGCCACAAATCCTGAAATGTTCACTGTCTGGCCCTTTACAGAAAAGTCTTCATCCCCTGCTTTTCACTGTACACCAAATAAAAATCAAATGTGAAAAACACCATAAACAGTAGGAGTGAAATGAACATTTGGGGAGAGAAGGATTTGAAATATGTATGTCAAAACTCACCCTTTTTTAATACAAGAATAAACCAAAAAACAAACAAACAAGACTTGTTCCTTAGGGTTTAGCTTCAGTATTATATACTGAGAGTCTCTAAGAATGTGTACATTTTTTAATTTTTTATTTTATCAAAAAAGAACTTTTTTAATGTTATTTATTTTTTTTATTTTTTTTAATGTTTTTATTTTTGAGACAGAGAGAGACAGAGCATGAGCAGGGGAGGGGCAGAGAGAGAAGGAGATACAGAATCTGAAGCAGGGTCCGAGCTGTCAGCACAGAGCCCGACGCGGGGCCCGAGCCCACGGACTATGAGATCATGACCTGAGCCGAAGTCGGACGCTCAACTGACTGAGCCACCCAGGCACCCCAAATGTTATTTATTTTTGAGAGAGAGAGACAGAGCATGAGCCGGGGAGGAGCAGAGAGAGAGGGAGACACAGAATCTGAAGCAGGCTCCAGGCTCCCAGCCGTCAGCACAAAGCCCGATGCAGGGCTCAAACCCACAACCTGTGAGATCATGACCTGAGCCAAAGTTGAATGCTTAACCGACAGAGGCACCGGGGTGCCCCAGAATGTTTACATTTTAATGTCACTTAATAATAGTGCATTTTTTCTGAGTATAATTTTATTAATTTTTTACTTATGATTTTCCATATTCTGTCTTATAAGAGAAAAAGTTTTCTACAGATCATCAATAGCTACAATTCGATGACTTAAAACTCCATTTGGCAGAACTGAGAAAAAGGCCTCAGTGTTGTGGGAGATGCAGATCCAAACTCCCACATGGCCTACTGAAACGCGTCACTACCTGGAGGTGTGGTATCTTGGAGGCAGGTGACAGGGCGAGGCGGGGAGGGAGGGGGCGGAGGGAGGGTCAACATGCTGGAGACCAACCTGAGGGTACGTGCTGCCCAGATGTCGAGACTGATAAGCAGTAAATTCGTGGTATTTTGCAAAATAGCCCTTCACGGGCACCTGGATGGCTCAGTCAGTTAAGCATCCAACTCTTGATTTCAGCTCAGGTCATGATCTCGTGGTTCATGGGTTCCAGCCCCACACAGGGCTCTGAGCTGACAGCATGGAGCCTAATGGGGATTCTATCTCTCTCTCTGTCTGTCTGCCCCTCCCCTGCTTGGTTGCACACACTCTCTCAAAATAAATTAAAACAAACCAGCCATAATTTCGTACATTCGTATCTGCTGTGCGCCTGCCAGGTGACAAGATGTGTTCTACCCACAGGCAAATAAAAACATAGCAACAACCTGGTGTCCCCAGACAAGCAGGAGTCCTATGTGTCCATCAGAGCAAACCGCATCTTGTTCTGCCGCTGCCCCCTTGCTCCTCGCTCTGAGGCCGTGATACCAATCTGCCTCTTGCATCAAGCCATGTGTACGTCCTCGAACCTTTTTAGGGGGAAGTGGAGTCAGGAAAGAGCTGAGTTTCCTTTAAAGAACGTTAATAATTGGTTATTTTTCTTTTTACTGGATTTTACTTTTCTTACCTCGGGATTGTATGGGTTTTGAATTCTGTACCTGCAAGAATCCGAAATTATGTCCGCCTTTAAAAGTGGAAGCACTTTATTGTACTGTGCAATGTGATGTCTCTGGTGGGAATGAGCTAATACATAGTAGGTATGAAGAGGGACGTGCAGCCATCAACAAACACACTAGTTCAGGAGTCACCCAGAAATATATAGATTATATCTTTCTTCAAGGATGGATCATTTAATTTCATGTAGTAAAATTTTTTTAATATTTATTTATTTTTGAGAGAGAGAGTGTGAGCAGGGGAGGGTCGGAGAGAGAAGGAGTCACAGAATCCGAAGCAGGCTCTGAGCTGTCAGCACAGAGCCCATCGTGGGGCTCGAACCCACGAACCGTGAGATAATGACCTGAGCCGAAGTCAGATGCTTAACTGACTGAGCCACCCAGGCGCCCCATTTAATTTTATTTATTAACTGAATTAATTTGTTAAATTAGCTTCTGAAGTGTAGAGTCATGGTGTGAACGAGAACACTGTTGAGATTGAGATATTATTCGATGGTTTTTTTTTTAATTTTTTTTTAATGTTTATTTTTTTTGAGACAGAGAGAGACAGAGCATGAATTGGGGAGGCGCAGAGAGAGAGGGAGACACAGAATCGGAAGCAGGCTCCAGGCTCTGAGCCATCAGCCCAGAGCCTGACGCAGGGCTCGAACTCAAAAACCGTGAGATCGTGACCTGAGTTGAAGTTGGACGCTCAACCGACTGAGCCACCCAGGCGCCCCTATTCGATGTTTTTTTTTTAAAAAAATTTTAAATGTTTATTTTTGAGAGAGAGAGACAGAGTGTGAGCAGGTGAGGGACAGAGAGAAGTAGACACAGAATCTGAAGCAGTCTCAATGCTCTGAGCTGTCAGGACAGAGCCCAATGTGGGCCCAAACACGTGAACCGTGAGATCATGACCTGAGCCGAAGTCAGAAACTTAACTGACTGAGCCCCCCAGGCGCCCCTATTCAATGCTTAGTAAATTGGACCTCCAGCACGCAGTCTGGCGTGGGTGATGGAGGTGTAAACTTTTTGTTTGGCTAGGGACTCGTTAATCTGACATTGATTTTTAAAGCACAGGCTGCCGTTTAGAAAACAAAGATACCAGAACTCTGGGTTATTTATTGATGAGCCAGGCCACCAAGGGGATTTTCTGACCGAGGTCACACCAGCTAGTGGAGGTCCATAGGGCAATTAGGTCAAGCCCTGTTTTAATTAACCTGAAATCACTTGAACATCAGTCCTGATTTTTAGTAATTGCTGTCCTCACAAATGGACTCATGGGCTCTGAGGTTTCCCCAAGGTTCAACATAACTATGTCACTGTTATTTCTCAATTATATCTCAAATATGCAAATTTCTTATTTTAAAATTAGATGTCATGCAGGTCTGCAGATTTGTGTACACACACACACACACACACACACACACACATTGATGGTTAGTGTGGAAGCTTTAATGTGTCCTACTTGAGTTTTGCAAAAAGATATTCTGAGATCTTTACAAACTTCCAAAGATATGCATACCACTAGAATGGCATCCTTTACCCCTACAAACGGTGACGATAGTATCAGGATCTTTTGTCGGAATCTGGGCAGTAAAGATCGAGTAAAAGAAGGAGCGAGCCCCTGGGTGGCTCTGTGGGTTCAGTGTCTGACCCCCGATCTCAGGGTGGTGAGTTTTAAGCCTTGCATTGGGCTCCACCATGGAACCTACCTAGAAAAAAAAGAAAACGCTCATGTGAAAAACACATTTAGAGTAATGAGAGCCAAAAAGAAAGGCCTGCCAAGCTGAGGAAGAAGTCCTGGAGTTCTGTTAGCATCACCAGGAAACTGCACAGCACATTTACCCAGAATTAGAATTGATGCCTCAGCAAAATCCGTGCCTCTTACGAAGAGTCCCGCCGTGAGCATTTGAGTCCAGCAGTGCCATGAGCCCACTATGCGGACTGACTCGCACCCAGGTCCCTGCACACAGGACAGATGTGCTTACCCACACCCTCTCCACGGCCAGCACTAGAACCGGACGCCTCGAGAGTTCCTAAAGACGCGCTTCGTGGACACGGCACGTCTTTAGGGAATTAAAACAGCGTTTCTCCCTGTTCTGAACAACAGTTGCATCTCATACCTCCTCCTGTGGGAGAACGTGCATAGACACAGCATCTTCCATTGGGAAACGGGAATTTGCCACCAGTCAATGTTCCTTCAATGTGGCAAGGAAATGTTGCTGCTGAAAAATTCCAGAAGTTTGTCAAATATGGGAGGATGTGGCAGGATCACTGGCTGCTGTCTGAATGTCCTTACTAGCCCTAAAATCATTTGATTTTCATGTGGGTAACGAAAGCATTTGGTCATGTGCCAAGTAGATACAGGTTGCGGAGCTGGAGTAATTATCATAAACGTCTAATAAACATCATGCACGCAAGCCCTCGGTAAACGTCTGTCTGCCTCGATTTTTTATTGAGAGAATGTGATACACATACCCTAAAGGGGTGGGCAAATGTTTCCAGATGACAAAAGGAAGCAAGATGCTCACTTCCTAATGTATTTAGGCAAAGTGGATTTCCAATATTAGATTATACTTTTAATTGAAAGAGCACTGCATGACAGAGCATTTCCATCAGTGACTTAGAGGATTAGTAATGTATTTAAATTAATAAAATATATACTATCCCTGTAGCAAATCCATTTCTAAAAATTCAGTATTTGGTTTTGGTCACTTTGGTTACCTCAAGAACTTTTGTATTCGTAAATTTTAATCAAATAATATTTCCTTGCATGACTCATACGCAGTTTGTATGCAGTATTTTTGCTGTATTTATATCATAGCGTGGCATCACTGTATTTAAAATATTAAAATTAAAGGTTAGCCGTTTAAATACATGGAAATTGCATTTTAGTAGTTACCTAGGTTACCTCTAATCACTGCCCACTTCAAAGATTAAAATCTCTTTATTTTTTAAGACCTGCACGTACACACTCAACCGATAAAAATTAGGATTTTTAAAATGATGTGAATTTTTGTCTCAATTTTCCACCTGATCGTTCATAGAGAGATGTGGAAAGCACACAGATTTCAACCACAATTAAAAGCACAGCCCTCTGCTGCCTGATGTTTCCTGCTGATGGATAGGTTTGGACAAGGTGTCACACATGCACCCTCTCCCCAAGTGCACGCAGAGTCACAATGATGGCGACTGCAGGACTGCTTTGTCTGAGAAGTCCTGTGACAGCTCCAACGATCATCGTCACTGTGTATTCTGAGTGGGACAAAATTCCCCCTGAGCTAACAAAATGAAGTTAGCCAAAGGCTGCTGTCTTGTTTTAGACATGTCTGCCTTGATGCAAAACTGCGTAGTTGACACGTACGTATTGAGGATTTATGGTAGATGAAGCCCGGAAAAGCATGAGGTGAAAACTGGAAGAGCCACTGAAGATAGACTGAACATTTTACATGTGTAGTGTTTGCAATAATGAAATAGGTCATTTAATCATGAAGCATGAAGGATCATGTTTGGAATAAAAATACACTTGGCTTCTGTCTGTGCAGAGTCCAGTATCTGGTTCAGGATGTAAAGAAAACAGACTTTGCACATGCTCAAAATGTTTTCTGCTTGATTTGGAGTAACAAAATTGGAAATGTTTCTGGTAGTTTTAACGATTCATGGAGCTATGGCTGTGAAATGTACCAGTGAAAGCCTGAGAGAAGGGGAACGTTCGTAGGAGGAAGATTTCTATTGAGCGTCATTATTGCTCTTGGAAATTTCCAAGACAACAGGGCCGTAAGGAATGGGTGTTAGACAAGGATACATGCAATGCAGACAATGTAGGGAAATATGTCAGCATGTGGCCACTGACACATACACTCAGGGTTAAGACTCTGTCCTCAACTTATTTTAGAAAAATTGTGTTTTGTAGCCAGCATGACATGTTCTAGAAGGAGAAACATTTTCTATTAAGGATTCTGCATGGCTTTTTTCTTTTTTAACATTTATTTATTTGTGAGACAGCGTGAGTAGAGGAGGGGCAGAGAGAGACAGAGACTCAGAATCTGAAGCAGGATCCGGCTTTGGAGCCATCAGCACAGAGCCCAATGTAGGGCTCAAAATCATGGATATGAGATCATGACTGAGCCAAAGTCAGATGCTCAACTGACTGAGCCACCAGGTGCCCCTGCGTGGCTTTTATTTTGAAGAAGTAGCTAATTTTGCTTAAGCAACAGACCCTAGAAGAGGAACAGCTGCTGGTATTTCTTCCTAAAAATTCAAGACCAGCATCTCGAGTCGATGGAAGCAAAATGAAGACACGTAACTGTCCAAACTCACGGAACGTATGGCTCTAAAGTCATCTCCCTTTGATGTCATTCACATCTGGGAAAGGAAGCACGGGGAGAATGTGACGTACCACCAAGAGTGCCCTTTACAGACAAGGGAAAATAAGCATCACGCATACGTGCCATGTTAAATAACGGTGGAAGCTGTACGATGCAGGAGAGGTCAAAGGGAGCACGGGGAAAGATTTCTGTAAGATCTCCGTGGAAGGAGAGAGTGGTTCCAACTCAGACAGCAAAGAAAGCCCTTCTGGAGGATTTGAAGCTGAGCCTGGGTCTGCAAGATGCCTTGTGAGTTCCTGCCACGCCACCCCCGATATTTACTGATCCCCCTGATGGTGTATATGAAGTGCTTCCTTCTCTGGTGACCCAGGCATTCAGTTTCCTGGAACTGATTTCCTTACAGGGAACACATACCTATATACCGTGTAGCTGCCGCATGTTTAAAACCGCTGCATGAGCCCCTTCCAGGTTTGCAGCCCAAAGTACTTCAGCCTTGTCTTAATCCCGCAGTAGTCTTGCATTTGGTGCAAGAAAGAGGGTATTGTGTGTGAGGCTACAAACACAAGGTGTCAGTGAATAGATCATTCATTTCCCGTAGCAGGTATCTTTTGCGTGTCTGTGACAGACACAGTTTTGCACGAGACAGGACTTCTGTTGTAAAAAAGCAAGAAATCCCGGAGCACAGACAAGAAACGGTCAGAGAAATACAAAACTCTTAACTCAAATGCAAGAGATGTGTCTGGGGTAGAGGAGAGCAAACATGTTCACAATGTTCTGAGTACACGTAGGATTTCGTTTCCACGTTGTCCTAGGGTTCTCCGGAGAAACAGAGGCAATGGGAGACTGTTTGGAGGTTTGGCATCAGGAATTGCCTCATGTGATTGTGGGGGCTGAGACGCCCCCACATCCGCCATGTGCAGGGTCGCGAGCCCAGGGAAGTCAACGGCGTGAGCTGTAGTGTGAGAGCAGGAGAGCAAGAAGTGTGATGTCCCAGGAACGGCCCACGTGGTTCCTTAGCAGTGACGATGTAGGGTGGTAACATGAAGCTACATGCTAGCAGGGCGAACGGACGGGGACTAGGTACTCTTTGAACTCTCTTGGCAACTTCTGTAAGTTGAAGGCTGTTCCAGAATGAACCGTTTCTGGCTTTGCTTCAAGCCAGAGGACACAGTGGGTGGCGAGAAGGGAGTGGAATACGTAGTGGAAGACGGGACGTAAGCCAGTCACAGCGGGACAGCCCCCACCGTCGGGGGGTGACATGATTAGGAAGGACAGCGCAGCTAGGAGCTGACGGGGGAGAAACGCAGACTTCCCAGCTCCAGCGGCAGGAAGACAGGGCCGTGGACGGAGTTTCAGGGAAAGAAGTGAGGTTTGGGTCTGGGCACAGAAGGCCCATTTCGTACGGACGACTGAGAGCCGAGTCCCAGGTCGTGCCCGGGGATTGGCACTGTTGTTTGCAGAGACAAAGTTGCGTACAGGGAGAGTGTGGCCAGAGAAACAAGAAGTCCAAGTGGGACATACCGACTCAGGAGAGGATGAGACATCCAAGCGGAGACTAATGTACGGACCTCATAAGTGATTTGAAAGGGCTGGCTTTAGAAATTAGAGAGTGAATTACTGTAAGCCAAGACAGACGTGGGGAGGGGCACCGGGACGTGGAGGGACCCTGGGGTCTCAGGGGCACAGGCGACCAGAGTCCATGGGAGATGTGGGGGCCATGCAGGGTCCCACGCTTACAGCCACAGCGGAGCGAGGAAGCAGAGCCAGGAGGCCGATGGTCAACCCCTGCTGATGACACTTAGTGCTTCTCTAGGGAGTTAGAGGTGTCACAGTGAATGAGTTCAGTGTAGACATTCGGTGGAGTGGACACAGCATGGTTCCACATGGAAGGACAGCAAAGGAGGCTTAGGCAAGGAGGAAGGAGAAGAACATATTGTGTTCCAGAAGATTTGTGAGGGAGGCTTGAGAGCATGGGGGATCACCATACAGCACGGACTCTCCACCTCAGCTCTGCGGGCAGTGGGGCCGGTGCCCTTCGGTGTTGGGGTGTCCCGTGCACCCCACGATGGTGAGCTGCCTCCCCCGTCTCCACCCCCGGCAGGGATTCTCGACCTCGGCTCTGCAGGCAGTGGGGCCGGTGCCCCTCGGTGCTGGGGTGTCCCGTGCACCCCACGATGGTGAGCTGCCTCCCCCGTCTCCACCCCCGGCAGGGATTCTCGACCTCGGCTCTGCAGGCAGTGGGGCCGGTGCCTCTCGGTGCTGGAGTGTCCTGTGCACCCCGAGGTGGCGAGCTGCCTCCCCGTTCTCCACCCACCACCCCTCCTCCAGGCACAACAATCAGAACCGTCTCCAGACATCACCCCAGGTCCCCTTAGGGATGCACGGCAGAGAACCACTGGTTGGTCACAGTTTGGTTTATGTGGCAGAGGAAAGCAGGATGGGAGACGGGGAGAGGAGGAAGGAAGAAGGAGACAGTTGTGCATTTCTGCTTTGTAAAAACCTCAGCTCCAGCCACTGGCATCAGTGCACTCAGAAACACCCCCTGTGGTATCTGTTGGATAAATTTTGTAGGCAAGAAATATGTGCATTGTGTGTGTCCTTTCAACCAAGCTGAAGTTCGCATGTACTAATTCCCTCTCGACGTGGGAAGAGTTATTGTTTTCGCGGCCCTAAGTCCCAGGCTGAGCCGGGCCACACACGGAGCCACAAATGCCCAGGAACGTTGATCCTGTATGCACGTGAGGGGGCAGCGTGAGCAGGAGGGCGCAGCTGTTTGCAGCAGATGTTAGAGACACAGAGCCCGCCTGGCAGTAGCTTCTGAGCACCAGCCGAGCAGGGAGGCGCTTTCCAAACTAACCACTGCCCTCGGGTTTGCCTAATTCGTCAATTCCTATGGGCCCCTTCCGAGCTCCTGTGTCTTACTGGAAAGGTGTGACATTTCACGATTCGGATGCAGCCAAGAATGCTGTGTGCCCCAAGACGTGCAGAGCAAAGACATTCCAAAATGAAGGCAGTTGCTTCTGGAAGCTTTGTGGACTCCCTCTGAGCATCAGGCACTTTTTATTAGTAAAGTGTTGCTTCAGGATTCTTAAATAGCACCCTAATCATGCCTACCAGGTCTGGTGTGTTGGAAAAGGCACTTCACTTCTGTATGAAGCCAGATGTATATGCCCAGTCTAATGCTCCTAAAAGCATCAGCAGGGGCGCCTGGGAGGGCTCAGTCGGTTGACCGAACGACTTTCAGGTTCTGACTTAGGTCATGATCGCACGGTCCCTGAGATGGAACCCCCCCGTCAGACTGTGCACTGACAGTGTGGAGCCTGCTGGGGATTCTGTCTCTCCTTCTCTGCCCCTACCCAGTTTGCACTCACTGTCTCTCTGAAAATAAATCAATAAACATTAAAAAAAATCATCACTGAAATCAGACTGGGGGACAGTCTACAAAACACCTGACCAGTCTGAAGGTCCTGAGAAATAAGGAAACACAAAATTCCATACAATGTGGGAGCCCAATGAGACATGAAGATTATTGCAGCGTGGGACCCTCAGTGGAACCCCAGACAGGAAGAGGGCTTTACCCAAGAACTGAAGAAACCCAGGTACAGCATGGAGTTTAGCTGATGGTACTGCAACAACGTTAATCTCTTAGTTGTGACAAGTGTCCTGTGGTTATGTAAGATGTTAACATCTCGGGGGTGCATAGGAGCTCTCTCGACTTATTGTCTTTCCAACTTCCTGTACATCCAGAATTATTCACAAATAAAAAGTTTATTTAAAGAAATGGCACCCAGGGCACCTGGGTGGCTCAGTCGGATGAGCATCTGACTTCAGCTCAGGTCATGATCTCACAGTCTTGTGGTTCAACCCCTGCATCAGGCTCTGTCTGACAGCTCGGAGCCTGGAGCCTGCTTCAGATTCTGTGTCTCCCCATCTCCCTGCCCATCCCCTGCTCATTCTCTCTCTGTCTCAAAAATAAATAAAAACATTAAAAAAAATAAAATAAATACATAAAAAAATGGCACCCTTAAAAGGGGTTGGAAATGTGTAAGTTTTACATTCAAAAGGCATTAACCTGGCAACGACCACACATGCAACCCTGAATCTGATTTGCCACTTCAAGACCAGGTGGTTTCAGATGCTGTGTCTCCCTCTCTCTCTGTACCTCCCCTGCTCGTGCTCTGTCTCTCTCTGTCTCAAAAATAAATAAACATTTTTAAAAATTTTAAGAAAAGGAAGCAATTAGAAGTGAACAGAAACAGGTGTTTGCCAGGTGAGTCATGGAAGCCAGCCATTGTGTAAACGTAGCTTGATTCCATTGGCACAGCATCTGATGTCAGAAGTATGTATGGTTACAGGTGAACAAACCTACACTCACAGTGGTTAAGGTATCACACAACGGCAGGTAACAGACTTGAGTTCCATTCCTTCTCTACCCAAGTAAAAAGCCCCTATTTTCCATTCTGGCATCTTCCCCGCCAATGCAGGTTTCGCACACAAACTTACGACACAGGAGGAGAGATCAGAAGCATCAAGAGAACACGTAACAAACTCCCAAAACAAATAGTTATGTGGACAGGCATGAAATGGGAAGAAAACAGAGCACTTGGGGAATGTGGACAAGCATGGACTGTGCTGTAAAAGGAGCAGCTGGGGGCAGTGGAGAAGCATATGCTGTGGTGGATAAGGAGCAGCAGGGGAGAGTGGAGAAGCAGGGACTGTGCTGTAAAAGGAGCAGCTAAGGACAGCAGAGAAGCATATGCTGTGGTGGATAAGGAGCAGCAGGGGACAGTGGAGAATCATGGACTGTGTCGTAAAAGAAGCAGCTGGTGTGAGTGAAAAGGAGTGGGCTGTGCTATAGAAATAACAGCTGGGAGGGTGGAGACAGTCTCTGGAGAAGGAGCAGCACTGAGGAGGGAAGACAGGCTGTGAGGATCTAGGGTTCACCGCCACACAAGCTGTGGAAGTGTAGGAAAATTGACGTCTTTAACTTCACGTTCCTCTTAGGTAAAAGCAGGGGCTAAGGGTACCAGTTTCATACCATTTAGGGATTCTTTAAAGTGATATATGTAAATCTTGTAGTCTCATGACTTGCTCATAAGATGCATCTCGCCTCCAAGGAATCCCCGCGGCACCAGAGATACTCGCGTCCCTGAGTCATTTTCTGTAGGAATTGTTCATGGGAAGAATGTGCATCTAGGGGCTGTACTCGCATCACTGCAGAAAGAATCTGGCACAGTGTCATGCCCAGCACACATGATATTTCAACTCCGTCATCCACAGAGGTTATTTCTGACGTTCTTCAACTGCAGGAGGATATGTGTGACGCAGATGTATCCTCCCGGAACCTGGTGCCAGCCGTAGTCCCAGCATGATGTGCCAGCGTAAAACTGGTATTCCTCAGGTGTGAAAGGTGGCAGCTGTTTCAAAATACGTCTTCTGTGCCAGACCCCTTCCCACGCCTCCCTGGATTTCTCAGTAATGATGTATGAAGGACTCTGACAGCTCAAAGCGACATTTCCAAAGGAGAAAAGAAAACAAGGCCAGGCTTCTATAAATTATTCAAAAAGTGTGTTGAGTTCAAGAAAGAAAGTTCCATTTTGTGGTGAAGACTGATCCATTCTAAACCTATTGGTAAGTTGAGAATCTGCTCTGGGAGACCTTTCATTGGAAATATCCAGTGACCATGGCAGTTAACTCTCCTAAAAGCTATCCTGAGTTCACACTTCATCATGCTTGGGTGTTAGGGTCTGGAAGCAATGACGAATCTACTAGGTTCCAACACTGTGCTGAAGTGTTCTGTTTGGGCAGTGAAATTGGATCCTAATACATGCATTTCTCTGAAAAGATGAATAAACCATATTGAAAACACAGTCTAGTTAAAACGTGTTGTTTCCTTCCTTGCTTCATTAAGCTTATTATGGTAATAACAAACAGGGAAAGATGGAAAAGGAAGAAATTGTAGGAAGGAAAATAAGTCGGAGATATATTGAAAATAAATGAGAGTCCGTATATAATGTTAGGTCTGAAGAAAAAAGCAAGTTAATAATAGTGGCTTTGGCGATAGACTTGGATATGTATCTTAGTTCTACCACTTTCTGGTTGGTTAGGTTTTTTTTTAGTGTTTATGGTACAGGCTTTCCAGTCATAAAGTATTTTTTAAACACACAGAAGAGTATAGCAAATGTTACAGTGAACAATTTTGCACCTTGCAGACGTTTTAATATTTTGTTTCATTTGGTTCAGGTATTTTTTAAACGATTAGACAGAACAATTGACTGCATATATTGTCCCCTTTTTCTCCCCCCCTATTCCAGATGTAATTACTAATCCTTATGTGGTTTTTATTATCCTCATAAAACTTTTATACTTTTATTATGCATTCAGGCGTCTGTAAACAATATATGGTTAAGTTACGTACGTGGAATCACATGGTCTATATTCTTTGGTCCTCGTTTTTTTTCACACAACGTGTTTGAATTTCAATCATATTCTGTGGGTGATGGTGTAATATATTTTCACACAGGGAGGATGTCATTAAATTATCCTGCACTTTAAACATACATGTATCTATTCTATCGGTGAACCTAAGTTGATTCCAGTTCCATCAGTGCTGTTGTTTGTTTATACATTACTTGGGGCTCATTTTCGAGTTCTGTGAGAGAGCCTAATGGGCAACCTAGGTTCTCATCATGTTTCTCCCAGATCATCATGATCAGATTTGGGCAGCAAGGACCAGGCATTGCTCTTTGTGAAGAACTCCTCAAGAGATTCTCATGGGCACTGGGATCAAGATAGGCCCCTTCTTTAGAGAAACCCTTACATCTGATGGACAAGTCATGATGCTTAAGAATGTTTATTGCACCATATTCTAGAGCAGGGATTCTAATGTGCAACCAGGGATAAGAATTTCTGCTCTAGAACACACACATGCAGGTGGAGTTTCCAGGTGGTCCAGGTGGTAGGAGAAAGGTTATCTTTAACTTTGCTCAATATTGCCAGTTGCCCACCAGAAGGATTATGTTAATTATATATGCTCCCCTCAGCAGTTGGTATTGCTCTTCTGTGATAGAAATGCATACCTTTGGGCGCCTGGGTGGCTCAGTCATTTGAGTCTTTGACTCTTCATTTCAGCTCAGGTCATGATCTCACGGTTCATGAGATCAAGCCCCAAGTCAGGCTCTGCATTGAGCAGGGAATCTGCTTAGGAGTCTCTCTCCCTGCCTCTGCCCCTTCCCTGCTCTCTCTGTCTCTCTCAAGGTAAATAAACTTACATATAAAAAAAAAAGAAATGCATGCCTTTGTAATGTTTTATAACTTCTCAACTCACAGTGAGGTCAAGGTCTTTCTGGTCACTGTCCATTTGGGTTTGCCTTCAGTAGATTGCATCCCATATAATTTGCCCATTTTAATTTTTTTAATGTTTATTTATTGTTGAGAGAGAATGAGAGAGAGACAGAGTACGAGGAGAGGAGGGGCACAAAGAGAAGGAGACACAGAATCTGAAACAGGCTCCAGACTCTGAGCCTGCTGTGGGCTCAAAGTCACAAACTGTGAGATCATGACCTGAGCTGAAGTCGGCCACTTAACTGAGCCACCCAGGCGCCCCTAAGTTGCCCATTTTAAAATGTCTTGAGGATTTTTTAAAGTAGTAATTTCTTGTTTTTTTAAAAAAATATATCTGGAAATCGTCCATGTCAGTGAAATGAGTTGGCATACGTGGCCTCTCTTTGGTGTCTTCATTTGTTTTCATCTCATTTATGGTCTCTTTCCTCATCCAAAACAGAATAATGCCAAAGTTTCAGTGTTTTTATAAGTGTCTTAATGATTTGCATACTGATACAGCTTGAGGAATTCTGTAAAATGCAGGCACCTTTTGCAAAACACACCCCTGTTCAAACACAGAACATTCCATCACTTCAGAAAGCTCTCTGTGGCCTGAGAAGTCCTCTACTCATTTCTATTTTCTTAAGATATGGAGATGTTTTAAGAATATATCATGGTAAGAAAGACTGGTTCTGACATATGTATTGCAATTCTTTGCTTCCATCTGTGTCTTTACTTTTCCCTTTCTTGAAAGTATCTTCTGATACATAGAACGTGTTTATTATTATTGTTGTTGTTGTTGTTGTTGTTGTTGTTGTTGTTGTTGTTTTGAAAAGCCTACAGACACTTAGCTAGCTCAGTCGTGGAGCATCCAACTCTTGATCTCAAGGTCGTGGGTTTGAGCTTCACGCTGGGTATGGAGCCTAATTAAAAAAGAGAAGAGAGAAGTCTGGTTTATTAACTTTTCCTTCATAGTTAACGCATTCTGTGTCCTGCGAAGTCTTTGGCGACCCCCAGGATCATACATGATGCTCTTCTTTTGTTGTAGACGTTGTTTATGGTTTCAGATTTCATGTTTTGGTCTCTGATGCATTCACGTTTACTGCTTCTCCGTGTAGATATCCTGATGTTGTATCACCATTGTTGGCGATCTGTTTTTTTAATTGGCATCCAGTGGGTTAGGTTCAGATCCTATCTTCGGTCCTACTTTCTGTGGGCTGTAGTTCCAACATCACGTCCGTTTGCAAGGCCTGTGCCGGCTGCTTGGGTCACCGGGTGCGTGCATCACTTGAGGTGGTATGTATAGTGCTCAAGTTCTCAAAGCCTTTGCTGTGCCCCCTTGTGTGTGTCCCACGTGTTGCCCAGTTGAGGAGTAAGACCAGGACAGGGGCTTCAGTGGGTTCACACTTGGACGTGGGGGCTGTGTTTCTCCAGCTCGACCCCTCTGGAGTGAGCTCTGCCTCGGGTCACCAGGAATAATACAGCATGCCCCGTTTTGGTATGTAATGAGTAATTGTTTAGTATGGGCACATTCTAGATATCACAGGGAATGTCTTGTAGTAAAAGCATTTTCGTTGTTTATCTGAAATTCTAATTTTACTAAGTATCTTAGTATTTTAATTTTAATTCTGATCTTGTATTTAAGTCTGCTGACTGTTCCTCACACTCTGTGCCTCCTGGGTGCCTCTTTACCTGATTTTTGTGGCCAGAAAGACAGGTTTCCATCAGGGCTTCAGCTGCATGTGTGCGTGCTTGCGTGCACCCACACACACACATGCATGCACGTGCACACACACACACCCTGTTGTGTAGTTACGTGTGACCAGGGTCACGTTTGGGATGAAGCAGGAAGAGAGGAAAGTCATGACTCGCCCACGGTCCACAGGTGGCAAGGGCTCCTTTCCTCCTCTGTCTCGGGGAAGGAAGTGGGATGCATCTCCTGTAGGGGCTCCCCCTGCAACATCTGTAGCTGCCTACCTGGCAATGAAGTCATTCAGCCTGCATCAGCCAGGAGAGAGAGAACCAAGCAGAAAGAAACACGCATTCCCTCCATGCCGTCGGGAGGCATGTTTCTCTAGTTTGGACACACACAAGGCTGTTTCTCTAGTTTGGGGGCAAAACCCGGAGAGTTGCTCCTAAAGATAGATATCTTGTCCAAGCTCCCTGCCAAGTTCTGGCATCCACTTAGCCCTCTGGTGAAAGCTGCGAAACCAACAAGGAAAAACTGGGAAACTCACTTCTGTTACGGGACTTTTTCAGGTCTGGATTTCAGTCCCTCCAGGTGCTTACTGTTTCCTTTTTAGGGATCCCGACTGATTGTTTTTGTATTTTGGTCCCGGATTTTAACTATGCTCAATGGAAGGAGAATGTTAATTTAATTGTCTTATTCTATCCTATCCCCATTATTATGATTTGAAAAATCTCCTCTTTCCTCCGTGAAATTACTTTGGCCTAGTTTATTTTCACCATATATATAGTTGTGTCTTTCTCATCACTGATCTATGCACGTGTCTTCCTAAGGCCACGCTGTCCTGATTTTCTGTGTGACCTACTCAGGCTCCAGAACAACGATCGAAAGCAAGTAATGGGAGTCCTGCAAGGTTGCTCGTGTTTTTCAAGGTTGTTTTGGCTATTCTGGGTCCTCTTCAACTCCTTTAAATTTCAAGCATTGGTGGTCAACAAAGCTTGCTGGAAATAGAACTGCATTCCATCCATACATAATAATGTGGGGAACTGAGATCTCAACAATACGGAATCTTAAAATCCATGAGCATGATTTATGTTTTCATTTATCTAAATCTACTTTAATTTCTCTCAGCAATATTCTGTTGTTTCAGGGTAGAGATTTTGCTCAGATTTTGTTAAATGTATCCTTAATATCCTTTGTTTTATGATGTTATTATAGATGGCATTTTAGTACCTGAAATTCCATTTGTTACTAGTATGTAATGTATATATACATATATATATATATATATATATATATATATACATATATATATATATATATATCTACACACACACATACATGTGTATTGAAATTTTAACTCTATCCCCATGCAAAATTCACCAATTAGGATTAATAGTTGTTTGTAGACTATTAGCATTTCCTACATACAAAATCATGTTTCTGCCATGATAGACTCTTGGTCTATCTTTTTAATATCATCCCCTTAAATAATACGATTGACAGTTGACCCTTAAATAACAACACTGGAGTTTGGGATGCTGACCACCCCCCGCCCCGCACGATCTGCCTATAACTTCTGCCTCCCCAAAAACTTAACTACTAATAGCTTACTGTCAACTGGAACCCTTATCAATAACAAGCACTTGATTATCACATATTTTCTATGTTCTATGTATTACATACTCTGTTCTGACAGTAAACTAGGGAAAAGCAGGTATTATGAAGAAAATCATAAGAGAAAATACATTTACAGTACTGTACTGTACTTATTGAAAAAATATCCACGTGTAAGTAGACCCAGTTCAAACCCCGTGTTGTGCCAGAATCAAGTAATATTTATATTGTTGCACTGTGACCTTCAGTACAACCTAGAATAAAATGAGAATATTCTTTTTTTTTTTTAACCATGTTTTGTTGGAACGTGTTTAGTCTTTCAGTGTCAGACTCCAACAATCATAATTGGGTCTCGAATTTTACCACAAGCCCTTTCTGCGTCTAAATTGACCATATGTCTCTCTTATATCAATACTAGAAGTTACATTGATTGTTTTTTTTATGTGTTAATGCAGCCATGCGGTTATGGAATGAAGCTTCCTTGGCCATTACGTATTAATCTTTTTTGCTCCTGATGATTGCTGAATTTTGTTAAGGATTGTTGTGTTTGTGTTTTATTTCTTATACTATTCTTACTTGGTGTCATGGTTATTCTGGGTTTATTAAGTCATATATATATAGTGTCTTCTGGTTTTTCCTGAAGAAGTTCATATAGTTTTAATATTGTTACTTCCTTTAATGTCACCTAGAATTGATCAATAGAGCCGTTTGGCCTCAAATTTTCTTTGGAGGAAGGTTTTATTTTTATTTTTTTTTTAAGTTTATTTATTTATTTTAAGAGAGAACGAGCTGGGGAGGGACAGAGAGAGGGATCCGAAGCAGGCTGTCAGCACAGAGCCCAACACGGGGCTGGTACTCACGAACCATAAGGACATGACATGAGCTGAGGTCAGACACTTAACTGACTGAGCCCCACCCCCACCCCCAGGTGCCCTGGAGGAAGGTTTTAGTTATAAATGCAATGTCAGGCCTATTCTGATTTTTTTCCCTTGTTTATGTGTGTGTTTCCCTGTTTATGTGTGTTATGGTTTTTTTTTTAATGTCCGCTTCATCCAAGTGTTTCATTTTATTGGCATGAATTGTTTCATAGCATATGCTCCTTACATCGTGTAATACGTGCAGTGATGCCCCTTATTTCCTGATGACTGCTAGAAATCACTCTCTGTGTGCATACCCTTCCTTCTTCTCTGCTCCCGCCCCATGCTACATCAGGTTCACCTAGGCTCTTAACCTCTTTCAATGTACTATATTTTGGTTAGTTGATATTTGCTGTTCATCATTTTCTATTCCACTGATTTCAATACTATGTTTGATAGTTCTTCCTTTCTTGTTGTTTTTACTTAATTTGGGATTAATTTGCTATTGTTTATCTAGCTTAAGTGTAGGCTCAGTGTGTCAGATTCCAAACTCCCTTCTTTTCTGAGAACCCTAAGAGCCATAAACTCTCCTAGAGGTGCCTAGGTGGCTCATTCAGTTAAGTGTCTGACTTCAGCTCAGGTCATGATGTCTCGGGTTCGTGAGTTTGAGCCCTGCGTCGGGCTCTGTGCTCACAGCTTAGAGCCTGGAGCCTGCTTCAGATTCTTGTGGCTCCCTTTCTCTCTGCCCCTCCCCCACTTGTACTCTCTCTCAAAAATAAATAAACATTTAAAAAATTTTAAAAAAAACCTCTCCTGTACGCATGCTTTAGGTGCATCCCACAAATTCTGATGTGTCGCTTTATCAGTTTTTCATGTTTTCTTACTCCTGTTGTCATTTCTTCCTTGTCCTATACCTATGTTGCTTAATTTCTAAGTATACTGGGATTTCCTAGGCAGTCTTGTTCCTTATTTCTAATTGTTTTCCTGTCGCTGAATATGTGTCGATATTTTCAATTCTTTTCAGTTAATTGAGATGTTTTATGACCCTGTAGATATCCTCTGTTGATAATTACTCCATGCCCCTTTAAAAGAGCATGTCTTAGTGCTGCTCTTGGGCGGAGGGTCCCATACACATCGATTATTTAGGTGACGTCTGTGAGAGTGCTGTTCAGGTCGTCTCTGTCCTTCATGACTTGTGTTTTGTCTACATTCGGTAACGGGTGCAGAGTCAGTTATAGATCTTTCTTTCTATTACCTTCCGACCTGTTTTTGCAAGTGAGAAATCTGCTGGCCTTGTAATTGCTATTCAGTGCAACCGAATTGTGCTTCTTCTGTGGGATAATCTGTCATTTTATCTGTTACCTTAAAACTGCCATTTCCCTCGGAAAGTCTAGGGCTCAGTAGGTTTATTGATCCTGCTCGTTATTTGAGTGCATCTTAGATTGGACTTGTCTTTCACCTTTCTTGGTTTCTGCCAAGATCCATAAGGCATAAAGCTGTTTTTTCTTAAAATGTTTATTTCTTCTAGAACTTCAACTTATACTTATGTCATCGCTTCTCAATCTACTCCCCAAATTGTCTCAGCTTCTCGTTTCATATTTCACGTCTCTTTCTATGTCTGTGCTGAATCCGAATAAATTTGCACACACTGCCCTTCCTGGTTACAGACTCTCTTTTTAGATGTTCCCAGTCTTATGTTGATCCTATCCCTTCAAGATTTCTTTTTTCCATTTTGGAGAATATATTTTCAATCTTCAGTGTTTTCAACTGCATCTGTTAAAAAAAATCCATCTTTTTTCTATATCTGTTTTTTTTTTTTAATTTCCCTTTTTAAATATTCAACTTTTCACATTATCCTTTTGGGGATCCAAAATCTTTGTCACATCTCTTTCTGTAGGTTTGTTTCGTGTGGACCAAACTTACGCTACGACCATTGGTTTCACGGGGTGTGTGTCTCATTTGTGTGTAGGGGTGTGAGTTTGCATTGCAGTCCCATTCAGAGGAGACATGCTGTCGACCTTGCATCGTCTAGCCCCCAGCTCCATGTACCCCCTCCCGGCCCTTGCCTGTGCCCTCAGTGCAAGGGGCTGTCGTGCTCTGTAGTCCTGCCCTCGTGAGACTAGGACTGTGGCAGATCCTCATGATAGTAAGCCAGTGACCTTCTTGACTTGCCTTCTTTTTAGTTACTGTTTAGTGTGTCCTTTCATCCGGGGTCCTAAGCCACACCTTTAAAGTCAGCTGAAGCCACCAGGCTACACACGACACTTCTGTGAGCCTCCTCCCCGGAGTCCCTGGTTTCATGTGGGTAAAGCTGGCCCCCAGCCCCCGCCGCAGGTTGGGGAAATGCAGTCCTTGCCGTTTCCGTGCGGACAGACTCCCAGTAAACCTTGAGCCCCGTTGGCACCCTCCCCCCACCCCCATGCCCGCCGGCTTTATCTTACTGATATTTCTGTCTTCTGTGAAGGTCAGTCTGCACCGCTGCCTGTTTGAAACAGAGGGGGTTCTGCACCCTGAGCTGTCTTAATCGGAAATAAGCGCTCTGGTTTGTTTTCATTTTCATTTTGTTTTCCTGCAGGGAAAAGGCTCTCATGTGTCACTGGAAAGGAGCTATCACAAGCTCTGACCCTTAGAGATTGTTGCCTTGCTCTTTAGTTCCGGACTCCTTAGAGGCATAGCCTTGGTGCCCCTCCTTTTAGAAGAGGGTGTAATGTTTTTATTCCATCCCGTTCTCACTCCATCCGGGCCGCCCTCCTGCACGGACACACAAAGTGGCCTTGTCTCCAGCAGCAACCCACACGCTGAATATTCCGGTCCTGCCACCTTGTCAACAGAGGGTGTGGAAGGACTGGCTGAGCTGTAAGCCCCTCCATGTGTCAGGGCTCTATTGACGCCCTGCCTCCTGTCCTTGGTGTCCCAGCAGAGTGGCACAGGTGCTTGTGTGGGTCTTTAGCAAGAGCAGAGGGCTTGCGCCCAAACTTTGTCTGCGACTGGACATCGTGCTGTGATCTGCACTTTCTCTAGCAGTGGAAATGGCCTGAGCCATGACACAAGAGTGCTTGACCTTCAAATGGGAGTAAGTCACAGAAAGAGGAAGTATCCTAGGGAAAACTGGGTGAGTGGGATTCCACTAAGCCATTGAGAATTGTTTGAGTTCCTACCACATGCCATATTACAGATGTGAATGAGAAAGGACTTCACTGGCCTGAATTATTATACTGTGGTTGAATGCTTACAGTCAAGAGTCAAGAAGCTTGTTACGTAAAATCGGACAAAACAGGATGCTTCTCTGGACCTCAGTGACCGTTTCTGTGTAAATGATAATGTTCAGATCTGTTGAGCTCTTCCTAAGGCCCAGAAGCTAAGAGCTTTATGTGTAGCACAGCATTTAACCCTCACAGCTTTCTGATAAGGCAGGCACTGTTCCCCATCCTTTTACTAATTGCCCAGCACAGCACAGCAGAGAATGGGGAGTCCTGAGGTTGACAGAGTCCCAGCCCATCACATTCTGTTGTGCTTCCTCCCATGAAGGGGGACACGGGGGTGATTGGTCCTGCCTTGCTAGTCAGCTCAGAGGAGGCAGTGAGAGTTACAAAGGCCCTGACCCCCAGCATGTGCTCAAAAATTAGTTCATCGGCAATGTGGACGTGACATCTAGTAGTGGGAAACCCATTAGGAGATGTCCATCAGATTTTCCTGGGGTTTCTTTCTTCCCGACATCTCCTGCTAACCGACCACCATCACTGCCCTTCGCACAGGTTTACATCTTTGTAGTGCTGTCTGTGTCCTGACTGAGGGTTCAGTGTAAAACCTTGAACTCTTGAGAGGAAATGTTTTCTTTTCAAATGGAATGTGTGATTTGCATCAAGGGTCATGGGGTGGCACAGGCAGGGCTGAGGCAGTGTCCTGGCTCCCATCCGTGCAGGCAGGGACAGTGTCTTCAGAAGGGGTTGGGCAGCACTTGGGGGGCTCAGTCGGTTAAGCATCTGACTCTTGGTTTCGGCTCAGGTCATGATCTCACAGTTTGTGAGTTTGAGTCCTTGGTCAGGCTCCACACTAATGAGACAGAGACTGCTTCGGATGGTCTCTCTCTCCTTCTCTCTCTGCCCCTCCCACATCTGTCTCTCTGTCAAAATAAATAAATAAACTTTAAAATGAAAAGGGAGATTTTATGTCTCCTGTCTCATTGAGAACATGATGCTCGGGATGAAAAGTGGGGAGACAGGGGTAACAGATACTCGTCATGCTTCAGTGCCCACCGTGAGTGACAGAATACAATGAAACTTCATGCTTATTCACGGGAGAAGCAGCTATTCCCCTGGCCACAGCCAAATCTCTACCAGCATTGCCCCCAAATCCAGTAATTAAGTACCACCCCTGGGTTCTGCCACATCCTCATGGCTGCAGTACAGGAACACTGTTCTTCAACTTGTGTAATTTAAATAACTATATCTGAAAGTTAGACTTCACATCATGACGGTAACTTCAATCCTGTTAACACGTGCCATCAACAGAAGGTTCCACGGAAATATATCCACCACCATTAGCAACCACGTCTCTGCAACCCACACTCATGTCTGGGACTGCACTTGTCGACGTAGGAAGGAAAGAACCTTCCATGTCTGCTGACTGCACAGCGTTGTTCAGGAGGAAATCTGTGTCCGTCCTATCGTCCAGTTAGAACCCCTTAAAAGAGCAAAGATATGTAAAGAAAACCTGTAACCTGCACTTCTTTGTAACACTAGCGACCTTAAAAATAATTATTTGATGAGCCCCAAAAGCCATCCCCCACAAAAAAAAGTGGGTAGGGGGGTTCAGCTTGAACCATAAAATGAGAAAACCTGATACACCTCCAATGTCTTCGCAAAAGTATGTTATTTTTCTACTTTACTAACAAATGGTCAGAGAACGGTCTTCCCCTTCTATGTGAGCCCAGTCTTGTCTCCTGAGGTTATTGGTGTAAAATAACTGAACCCCTGCAGTGAGTCCGTGGAAACATCCCCAGGGGGCATGAATGGATTTGAACAGAATCTGGTTTCCTTTGTTTGGACCCTTGAAAATGGTTCCCTACTTTGGTTTTTTTCCCCTCTTCTCTTTCCCCCATTTTGCTCACTTGCCCTCCTCTGGACCTCAGTAAACCGCAAGAGTCCCATCCGCAGTTCTCAGAAGAGCTCTTCTGACATGTGCCAGGGTGGGATTGTGTCAATGGCCCTGAGTGAGGGGCATGAAACCCAGAATGACCTCTGGGTGTTCCGTCTGCAGGTTTTACGGCAGTCGAAGCAAACGGCTACTGGGGCCAGACCATAAGGACATGTCCCTCTGTCTTCTCATAGCCCCATAACCTCCAACCTGGCTTTGCTCAGGGGATTTCCTTATCACCAGCTGTTCCCATTAGCTCAGTCAAGCCTTTCACCTTGAGTCTCTTCTGAACCAGGGCTATCATGACAGTTGTAACCTGTCGCCTCAGCAACACTGACGCAGGCTTGCAATCACAGGGTCTGAGCACAGGAAGCAAGCATTGTTCCCTCCCCTTACGGCCTTTCTCACTCCTCTCTTGAGTTCCCTCAGCCCACCACTGTCACCTCAGCAATGCTCCAGCCTCCAAAACCCATGTACTCATGGACAGAATGCGTCGCCCCAGATTTGGTATGTTGAAGCCCTGACCCCCAATGTGATGGATCTTGGAGGTGGGGCCTCTGGGAGGGAATAAGAGTTGGATGGAGTCATGAGGTTGGGGCCTCATGATGGCATCAGTGAACTTATGAGACAGATATGAGAGAGTAAGTACACACAAAGAAGAGGCCATGTGAGCCCACAGCAAGATGGCAGCCACCTCCAACCCAGGAGTCGAGGCCTCAGAATAAAACCTATCTTGCTGGCACCTTTATCTTGGACTTCCCAACCTCCAGAACTATGAGAAAATAAATGTTGTCTGTGTTTTTTGTTAGGGCAGCTGTAGCTGACTGATACATATTCCACTATCGTTGATGATAATCCACACAACAGGAAGTAGTAACCCCTTCTCTGAATTTACCTTCTTGCTGCTATTGTCATAACCTGCTTCCGGATATAATCACACACGTACATGGATGTTTACCCTTGCAGATAATAAGCTATTTAAGGGCAGGACCATATCTCATGTCGTAGCATCTACTGCTCTGTCTTATCTAGGGTCGGTGAACTATAAAGTATTTCTCATTGTTGAAAGACACAGTTAACAATGGATGTTTTTGTGTGTGTGTGAAGTTTTCCCCACTTACTGTTTATAACATTTTATTTCTGACTGTATTCATTTGAAACCCAAGGGAAAAAGAAAGTGAAGTTTATGACCTCTCAATGCAAATGTGAAAAAGAAGGAATCACAAAGGGATCCATTTAAAAAATAGTATGATTACAGTAATAAAAGCATTCCAATATATTTATGCAAAAGGCTGAACTTCTCCCTCTCTTTGACGTATGTTCTCTGCATGCTTACCTCTGTATCTTTGCTACCATTGCAGACTTGTGTCTTGTCTCATTTTCCATTGAATTTGATCTTTTTAAGTCCAATTGAAGCCCACTTCCTGGAAGAAAATTTCTGAACTCTTACTCCATGCATTAGAGGTCTCATTTTTTTCCCACTTTTATTTGGAGTAGGGGCACCTGGGTGGCTCAGTCGGTTGAGCTTCCGGCTTCGGCCCGGGTCATGGTCTCATGGCTCGTGGGTTTGGGCCCCGTGTAGAGCTCTGTGCTGACAGCTCAGAGCCTGGAGCCTGCTTTGGATTCTGCTTCTCCCTCTCTATCTGCCTCCCCTGCTCATGCTCTGTCTCTCTCTCTCTCTCTCAAGAATAAATAAACGTTAAAAAAATTATGAATAAATAAATAGGAGTAGATGATTCTTGATGGGGCTCCCATATGCCCTATTTGTTTTTGTGCTTCTCATAGATAATAAGTTCTGTGTCTCCCACTGGTTTGTTCTTAATTAAGATCAGTGATTGAGCTTTTTTCTTTCCTGAGAATCCCCATCAGACTGGGTATTGAGCCTGGTGCACAATTTAGGATCAGTATTTTGCTGTTGAGTTTTCATTTGTTAAGTATAGGATAATTTTGTTCTTGGTTTTTATCATATATCCTTTTTCAAAAACTTTATTGAAGTATTCTGAGGCATTCATGTTGCAGATTGGATACCAGAAGTGACAGAAGATACATCCCCCATTCTCTTAAATATAAATTTTTGATGTCATACAAGTCTTTGTAGGCTCCCAGGTGGAAAAACGAGGGCCCTGAATCTGGTTGTGTGCAATGCTTCTGGTGTTTCTTACCTTCATCTCCCTCATTCTGGCATCTCTCCTGACCTCTTGCCCACGACACCACTTGAAATCCGTGTCCAGGAATTTCCTCCATTAGGACAGGGATCATCTCTGAATCAGTCTCATGGCCATGGAAAAATGAGCTCTTGCTTTCCTCTATTGGGGGCACCTCGGTGACTGAGGCAGAGAGAGCAGGACTTATCTGATTGGTTGTTGCTATGGAAATCAGGACCCACCCCCCAAATTGGGTATGATGTCATAGTGGGTAGGGTGAGGGTTGGCACCGCATTTTAGGCAGAATGAGGAAGCAAGCCTAGCACTCACCACAGCTTTACAGTTACTTAGGGCATAATATGTAATATTTAATTTGGCATTTTTCAGAAGCTGGTTGGCAAATTTAAACATAAGAGTTCATCAGGTTGAAACTCTTCAGTGAAGTCATCATGTACCTCCATAGAAATCTTAGGAAGATTTTGATAGTCCCATCTGGTTTGGGCTTATTATTTGTATTAGAATTTTAAAATTATTTAAGATAAATAAAAGTAGAAAAATTGAGTAAAGGATAAATGAAATTAAACACTCTTGTGTATATGTACAAAATAAAAATTCACTTTATAGAATCCCATGCTGACAGCTCAGAGCCTGGAGCATGCTTCAGATTCTGTGTCTCCCTCTCTCTCTACCCCTCTCCCCGCTTGCACTGCCTCTCTCTGTCTTTCAAAAATAAACATTAAATAAAATTAGAATCCCATTTATTTCAACTGTTAAATCATTTAATAATAAAAACAATCTTGTAGTGGTTCTGCAAGTGTTTATAATGCATTTCTAGCACAATTGAAAAGCGTAGCACCTTGAAATAATGGAAGAAGCCCACAACACTGCACTCACCCACCCTGTCCTGTGTTGTTTTTATAACACGTTACTCCAACATACATGTTAAACCCACAATGTTCTCTTAAATGTTGCTTTAAACTGTTCATTATTTTTTTTAAACGGGAGAAAAAGAGTCTTAGATTTGCCCACATAAACTGCATTTTCACACCCTTCCCTTTGTGTATGTTCAGTTTTCCCTCTGGTGTCCTTTCCATTCTGCCTGAAGAACTTTGTTGAAGATTTCTTGAAGAGCGTGTCTCTTGGAGACAAATTTCTCAGCTTTTCTGTGTCTTAAGAAGACACTCTTAAGGGGAAGAGACTCCCCTCTCTTTTTTGCTGATATTTTTACCATACATAAAATTAGAGACTGACAGTCTTGGGGTTTGTTTTTGTTTTTAGCCCTTTGTAGAGGATACTCCACACTGTTCTGACGAGCATGGTTTCCATGGTCTCAGAGTGTATGTCCTAATTCACAAAAAGAGAAAAAGGCTGCAAAGCAGCCCCAAAATTGGCATCTCGGTCTGCTAATTCCTTCGCAAGTTCACATCAGTGACATAGGTCTCCATTATCCACCTGGGAGTTCGAGCACTAGGTATATTTTGGGCAAACGAGCAGCTTTGAAGAAGGAAAATGGCTAAGAATTTAAGCGGCTGATTCATGCCATTAACCAAAGGGTTTTCAAAGTGCAGATGTGCCAAAGACATCACTGCCTCCTTAAATGGATTCTACACACTGTTGACATCACTGTACCAGTAAGCACTGGATGCGTCATGATATTTTGATGGCTATGAACACCACAGCTATGGACATTTCTCCAGAAACCACTAGACACACTTTTGACTAATTTATCTAGTTCTGCTTAAACACCTGTCAGTTGGTGGAACAATTGCTTAATATTTTTCCTGTATTTAAATGGGAAAACAGCTTATTTGCCAGAATCCACTGATTTTTGTTTTAGAATTCCAGGTACACACTCTTAAAAATAGCATTAAATGGAATAAGTGTCATGGGTTTGTACTGGCAATATTTGCAGTGAAGACTTACACCTTTTAATGGCAATTTTCACTTCTGGGAATCATGTTTAATGGGGTCAGAGGCAGACATCAGACTTTTCATTTTGTCTCCATTAAGTAACAAGGAATTGGTGGGGGGGACTGTTGACCTGTTTGTGCCTAAGTGGAAAATGTGCATATAATCTGGTTGCCTGGATTTTTTTTTTAGCTCTTACTTCATAGCGAGCACTGACATTTCAGGTGAATAACATGTGAAAGTTATTTAAACTCTCACAAATGAATCCCATACTAAATAGAAAGTCTTTGTCTTGGTTTTATTCTGGTTGCACTCTCATGTGAAAATCTCCCATAGTATCAAAGGTGAAAGATAAAACTATAAATGATCATTTGTAAATTGTAAGAAATTAAACCTTAAAATGCACAGGATGAGGGGCACCTCGGTGGCTTAAGCATCCAACATTGGCTCAGGTCATGATCTCACAGTTGGTGAGTTCGAGCCCCGCATCAGGCTATGTGCTGACAGCTCAGAGCCTGGAGCCTGATTTGGATTCTGTGTCTCCCTCTCTCCCTGCCCCTGCTCTGCTCATGCTCTGTCTCTCTCTCTCTCTCACACCCACACACAAATAAAGAAACATTAAAAAAATTTTTTTAATATTAAAAAAAAAGACATGACATGAAAAATAAAACCATAAGAAGTAGAGGCTGGTTGATTATGAAGCAGTGACAAGTCCTTGGAAAACAGAAATCATGTATTCCTCCCAGGGAAGAAAGCAAGATTAAACACATCAGTACAACTTAAAATACCACTTACAGTGCCTAACTGCCTGGCTGTATGTTACTCTGAATGCAGGATGGAGCACGGGTTGTTCCTAATTGACTTTGCACTGTGCTTGAGGGCCAGCCTTCAGGAAGATGCTGGTTAGTGATTGGTTATAGAGGCCCCGGCTGTAGCCGGCAGCAAAGCCTGGGGGTGGCAGGGACTTCAGACTTCTGAGCATGTGGAGGCCAAGGTGAGCGGTAGCCTGGCCTCCATCTCCTCTCTCAGAGCTTAGAACCATCACCAGCCTCTCTGCTGTTGGTGTCACAGGTGTTAGAACTCCTGTAAGATGCTATCAGATCTTAACTGAATGGTGTCGGATTTAACCGAATTCAACAAGCCATGCATACAAATAATAAAAATTAAAGCAAGGGGCGATAAGCTGAGATCACTTGGAAAACGTCACCTTTTTCCAGCCCCTTGTATAACGCAATTAATGACTTAGGTCATTACCAAAAATCATCACAAAGGCAGAAAAGCTCATAGAATTTGCTGCAACCATGCATTTTTAACTTAGTAACTTGAATTGAGCACCCACTATGTGCCAGGCAGTGATGAACGCTGTGGGTAAAGACAGATAAGAACACATGTTCCCTGTCCTGGGAGGGAACCAGGTGTGGTCATAAAGGGATTCTACTACGTATGGTCACTGACGTGTTCCCTGTGCAGCACTTTCTAAACATCTTAAGAGATGACGTATTAGAATAATCATCACCTGGGGGTAGATCAGGTTAACTCTAACAGAATGAGTTTCATTGGATAATTGAAAATGAATTTATATCTTAGATGCTGGAATTGTTTATTTGCAAACTGTTGTTTTAAATGGTTTCAAATTTATTTTCGAGAGCGAGAGAGACAGAGTGTGACTGGAAGAGGGACAGAGAGAGAGGGAGGCACAGACTCTGAAGCAGGCTCCAGGCTCCGAGCTGTCCGTATAGAACCTGATGCAGGGCTAGAACTCACGAACCGTTAGCTCATGTGACCTGAGCCGAAGTCGGACACTCAACTGACTGAGCCACCCAGGCACCCCTATTTGCAAACTATTTTAATTACCCCAAACTAGAAGTTGTCCATGTATTTTCTCAGGGAAGGTTATAACTCGTAGTGTGTAGGTTTGGTGGCAAAGCCCATAATTATGGAAAAGTAATGACAGCAAAAAAGAGTACATACATTTTATTCTCAGAACTGTGGCCTTAATGTTACTGATTTCTGAAAACAATGTCATCATTTAGAACAAAAATGCATTACAGTATAAATTTTACTTCTTCATGATATTAACCTAACTTTTCAGGTTTTATTTATGCACTTCTGTGTCTCAAATTGTTCCTCTTTGCCATTATTATTTAAATTTTTTTTAATGCTTATTATTTTTGAGAGACAGAGACACAGACAGAGACCAAGCAGGGAGGGGGCAGAGAGGGAGGCATAGAATCTGAAGCCGGCTCCAGGCTCTGAGCTGTCAGCACAGAGCCCGACGCGGGGCTCGAACTCACAGACGGCGAGATCATGACCTGAGCCGTAGTCGGCTGCCCAAGCAACTGAGCCACCCAGGCACCCCCCCCCCTTTGCCACTATTATTATATATTTGATCTATTCCTGTTATAGTCCGTACAAATAAGCATTTTTCAAAGACACGTTCAGAACTCTTTCTCCTGCTTGGTGTAATGCCAGTGCTAGAATGCTAACATGGAGGCTGGTCTAGGCCAGCACTTCTCAAACGCTAATGTGCCCACGGCGTACCTGGGGTCTTGTTAGAAAACAGATGCTGATTCTGCAATGGTTTGCAAGACCACTGTCATGAAATGCACAGACTTAGACGGCTTTCAGACCAAGTCCTATTTTCTTATACCCAAGTTTGTCATGAAGCAGGTTCTTAATTTGACAAACCATGGGCGACTTGGAATGGTTGGGCATGCATAGTCATGATCTTTGTGTCTGCCATTGCAAAATAATCTGTCTACAGTTAACATCATCCCCGCAAGTAGATCGGAATGCTTTGTTAGTTTTGTTTTGTGTAATAATTGTCGTGTGCTAATCAGGGAAGATGATGGGCACAAATTATTGTCATCTAATTAAATTCAGACACAGTGATCACAGTGAATTACCTGCATTACAGGCTTATTTTTTCTAACAGTTATAACGATAGCAGCCATAGTATTACATACAATGTAACTGAGTGAGCACCTGTGATGTGTTTCACGGTGTAATGACATCAAATCCTACCAACAACCTTAAAACTTAGGTATCATTTTATCCCTGTGTTGCTGTGACGAAGCTAACTTTTTGAGAAGTTAATTCATTTATTCTTTATATCATTTCTAGCAAGTTAAAAGTGGAACCAAAGATTCAAGCCCACACAGATTCTTTTTCTTTTCCCAGATCTGGCTGCGGCTTAGTTTCAAACTTCCATTGTGCCAGTCGAAAAGCTGCCACTTCCTGAAGGTGAACTTGCCAGTGCATTGTCTGTCTTTTGAACTCCTTTCTCTCAGAGAGGTATCAGTTTCCAGGAGGTGACCTGTTGTTCATTTCAGCTGAATTGTCAGCCCCATCTTGGGCCCTCAGCCCTCTTCTGTTCTAAAGCTCTGCCATATGTCTCTGGGGCCCTCAGAGAGTCAGAAGACGGCCCGTATCCCACTATCTTACTCTCCCACATATATATTTTCCCCTTTGGAGGCAGGGATTGCCTCTTACAAGAGTTTCAGGTGGGGAAGGGAAATTTCATCTGCTTCTTGATATGAGGCAGCCATGCCCACCCCCACCGGCAGGCATGGTGCTGTGCTATCCCCTCATCGGCTCCTTACTGTTGGGACTCTGGTGTCCCTCTGCTTGGAGAGGTGTATGTCCCATGGTGCATTGCTCTCACTTGAGGACTTAAGGCCATACCCTTATGGTTTTGAGTTCTCAAGTGATCTGACTCTTGATACTTAAGTGCAAAATTTGGAATAAAATTACTTTCTCAAGCACCAGTTTCTTGGAAGAAATGCTTTGCTCAAGATCAGTACTTCTGCTGTGAAATGAAAAAGAGCTCAGCTTTGCTACTCAAAGCCACAAATTTCACTCCAGCCTTCCTGGATTCTTGTGTGCTCATCCTCTTGAGGAGCAGTAAGTTTCAGCCCGATGGCTTTCCGTGCTGATGCTCTGCAAAATATAAAGAGTTACCAAGAAGAAAACATGCACCAGATATTACTTCCAAAAAAAATGGTTATGTATTTATTTTTGAGAGAGAGCGACAGAGCATAAGCAGCGGAGTGGCAGAGAGAGAGAGGGAGACACAGAATCCGAACCAGGCTCCAGGCTCCGAGCTGTCAGCACAGAGCCCCATGTGGGGATTGAACCCATAAACCGCAAGATCATGACCTGAGCCAAAGTTGGATGCTTAACCGACTGAGCCACCCAGGTGCCCCATTTCCAAAAATTTTTTTAAAGGGAACATTCATATGTTTGGAAATAAGAGTACAAATGTGAACAGGATGCTTTTGGACAGCGATCATCCAGAAAATAATTAAGCAGGTGACACATGTATTTTTCTTATACACATACTACTGTGGAGGTTGAATCAAGAACCTGCCCTGGGGTGCCTGAGTGGCTCAGTCGGTTAAGCATCCGACTTTGGGTCAGGTCATGATCTCATGGCTTGTGAGTTTGAGCCCAGCATCAGGCTCTGTGCTGACAGCTTGGAGCCTGGAGCCTGCTTCGGATTCTGTATCTCCCCCTCTCTCTCTGCCCCTCCCCTGCTCACACACACTCTCTCTCTTTCAAAAATAAACATTAGAAGAAACTGCCCTTATTGGAAATATTTTGATTTCTGTAACTATCTGAAGCCAAAAAGAGAAGGGATTTATCTGAGATGAAATGTCACCAAGGTTTTATAGAATTCCTGAATGAGTCTCTTGAAACGCTTTGGAAGTGTTAATACAACAAATCAAAATTTTGTTTTCTGTGCATTTTGGTTTAGGTTTTGTTTTCCATCCTCTTTCATTATGATTTTCTTATCTGTGTAGAATTGCTCAAATCTAGGATGGATCTCTCTTTTTTTTTTTTCTGTCTTTTTGAATTACTGCTAAAGGAAAGTTTCAATTTTTAAAAACCTGAAGTGTTTTCCAGGAGTTCTTATAATCCCAAGCTAGGTAAACGGATATAATTTATACTGATAGTGTAGACACTGACCATTCTTTTTTTTTTTTTTTTTCCCACAAAGGCAATTTTTTTAAACCAAAGTTACAACTGATAGAGAACAGATATTTTGCTAAAATGGAAATGAAAATTATATGCATACCTGAATTCACGCTGATGTGTCTGCAGAAAGTTTACCAGGAGGCCGAGGGTACAGGAGGAACAGTCTCTCTCCAGAGTTATCCTGGGGGAAAGTGGTATCGTGTGACTTGTAACGCTCTGTGAAAGTCGTTGTAAGCTATTGCCTACAGATGTCTGATGGAGCAAACAGACCATGAGAATGCCCGCCTCTCGTGAAATCTCCTTACAAGCCTTTTCAACTCACTCGAGATTTATGGGTCCTGGATCCAAAGACAGGCACAAACCCCATTCCTCCAGTTACATCTGTAAGACAATCCCAGATTCGCCATCTTGTTTGCGGGCACCAAAGGGTGATGGGTTTTGAGCGTTTAAAGTGCTTACCTCTGCATTTTGGGGAAGTATGGAAAACCACTTAGGGGTCTCCATTGTCAGGTGTCTCCTATGGAAGCTTCCAGCCAGTGCATGTGAGGAAACAAAGCCCAGAGAAACCAGCAGGCTGACGAAATGGCACCTCCTTTTGGGACTTCTCAGTTCTCTATGCATCAGGAAATGTATATTGCTTCCCTGAAGGAGCCATATTTTGGGGGTTACATGATGATGACTGTCTCACCATGGATTGTTGTCTTAAGAATAAAACCACCTCAGCTCTTCTTTTTTACGAAAATGTATGTAATTAAGTGAAGAATTAAATATGCAGTTGTTCATTTCTCCATTTGGCAGTATTCCTGTAATGGGTGAAAGAGTTTATAGTGATCTAGAAAGAGCCAACATGCAAACAACATCATGGATAGTATCTCAAGTTTTCAATAAGCGTAATACGAAATAGGCAGGTGGGGTCACCACTGGTGTTTACGGGAAACATAAGTACTGTTAAATCTAGATGCAGTGGGGATTTAGCATCTGTTGAAGGTTCTTGTGATGTTCATCTTACATGGCTTAGATTTCCAGGGCAGCGAATTGAGTTGAAGAGCATAGAGCATAAATGCGGTATCCATAAGGAAATGAGTTCCCTAAGTAAAAAAAAAAAAAAAAAATTATTTCATGACCTGTTATTTTTAAAAATCTGATCGTGGGTCACAGAATGGAGCATGGGTTTGGGGCAGTGACCAGGGAGTAGGACCGGGTGGAAAGATCCTGTGTCTCGAGAGTCGTTTGCATCACACATTACACAAGATTGGTACCTGGGCAGCTGTCAGCCTCAAAAGGGTGGATGAAGCAGATAATGATGGAGACGACTTTCCCCGGAGCAACCGACACGTCACCTTCACATGGACACTCCACACTTGACTACCTAGCTTGGGTTGTACATCCTGGGAACAGGGTTTGGTTCTAACTTGATGTCGTATGGACTCGGGAGACCTCCAGTAACTTGCTAGTGGAAGAACCATATCCTCCCTCTGAGTTACCAAACCTGAGCTTTTGGAACATCCGAACTGGCTGTCCCTCTGGCTGTCCCTGGAGGTTGCCCTTCCCGAGAAAGCCGCCATCAAGAACAGCTTTTGCAGAGGTTATTTTGCATCTTGAGGATGCTCAGGTGCTAGTATTTCACGAGCTGAGAAGAGTATGGCCATAGCGCTTTAGCTTAAATCCCCTTAGCCGAATGCTTTCCACGCATTCACCATCCAAGACTCCACGCACGGTGTAGACAGGCCTGTGTGTTTCTCTGCAGGAGAGAAAGAGGAACCATTAGAGACTAAGCTTCAGATACCATGGTAATTTATCACTAAATATTCTGACATCTCTTCTTTTCACCGAGTGGGTAGAACGACGGATAATGTCTTAAAAAGCATAATGAACGTAGTGTTGTGTTAGTTTTAGGTGTACGATATAGTGACTCAGTGATTCTGTACGTTACTGCTCATCACAGTAGTGTGCTCTTCAAACCCATCACCCCTTACCCCCTTCCCCTACCTCCCCTCCCTCCTGCCTTCCCCCACTTCCCCATCCCCCCACCTCCCCTAAATCCCCCCTCCCCCCACCTCCCTTCATTCCCCCCTCCCCCATCTCCCCTCCGGTAATCATCAGTAATGTTCTCTGTTGTTAAGTGTCTGTTTTTTCATTTGTCTCTTTTTTCCTTTGCTCATTTGTTTCTGAAATTCTACATATGAGGGAAATGATATGGTATTTGTCTTTCTCTGACTCACTTCACTTAGCATTATATTCTCTAGCTCCATCCATGTTGTTGCCAATGGCAGGTTCCGTTCTTTCTTATGGCTGATACTCCATTGTATATATGGTACCACATCCTCTTTATCCATTCATCTGTGAAAGCACACTTACTCATAATATCCTTAAGGCCTATTCAGAAATAAGGACCTTAATCACCATTTGTGGGATTCGGCCTATTTCCTACCTCTACTCCTTCCACAGACAGGGGAACCATAGGATGCATTTTCCGCATAGAGTGTTGTCACCCAGTATTTCTGGCCTAAATTCCTCAAATGTGTATGCCATGCTGATATCATTTCTGAAAGTTCTCCAGTGACATTGAACTCTGTGAACAGTCTGAGCACATTGTATACATATAACTAAATTTGCATTCTGTCACTGGAAGCTGTTTGCATTAATTCTTATTTTCATATTTCATTTAATAATGTTACTTCAGAGAACATATTTCACAAAATTGAGAATGACCATGGAAAGAAGCTCACGCCACGTTATATTATAGTTCACCATTAATAAATAAGCACATTGTAACATGTGTATTATTAATTCAAATCTAGAAAAGCTTGATAGTTTCCAGGTTTTACATTTGGCATTGGACTTTGCAGAAATTTTGCAATTGGCATGAAGAAGTTCAGGCATCCCAGACATTGTGCATCAAATACTGCACTCCCAAACAGTGGGAGAAACCTAAATATTATTAGGCATGCTTCCGGCTAATCATGTTAAGTTTCACCACACTTTGTGTTACAAGGCATTCTGCTTACAGAGAATATAAACAGGTATTCTTGTTAAAGTTTTCCGTAAATTCGTGTTCTTCCTTTCTGCTGTCCTGGACCCTGACTTATGTTCCTCATAAGCCTGATAGGACAGATAGCCTGATAGGACAGAGCAAAGATCTGTCAGAAAGCAAGATCCATCGTGAAACTCAATTCATCCCCGAATTTAGTCAGGATGCACTAAAATGCAAGTTATCAGTTCCTCAAGCATGTATAATTATTCAGGTTTTTTAAAAAATTTATTACTGAGGCACAGTTGACATACAATTTATTTTTAATTTATTCTGATTTTCATCCCTACTTTTATTTTTGTCAATTTTTGTTTTGATATATAATCAAGCATATAGACATGTCTAAATGTAGTGTAAAATCGACTAAAAATTGTTACCGAATTCTGGATACGTTGTTTGCCACACTTTCCTAGCTGTATTTCTTCGTTCCTTCTTCTCTTCTCTTCTCTTCTCTTCTCTTTTCTTTTTTCTTTTTCTTCCTTTCCTCTACTCCTTTCACTTCCTATCATCTGTCTGTCCGTCCATCTCTATCTATCATCTCTCTCTCTCTCCTCTTTCCTCTTTGTTCTTTTGTGCATACACATACAGGTGACACACATACACATGCCCCTGTATACAAAATACTTGCATAATTTCCTGAACTGTTTGAAACTGAGTTGTCAGTTTCACGTCTGTGTAGCCCAGAGCATCATGCTGCATATTTCCTAAGGATAAAGGCTGCGTGAGCCTGATACAGTTATCAAAATCAGGGAATGTAATGTTGGCACGACCCTGTTCTCTAATTCTCAGCCGTGCACAAACTTTGACCATAGTCTCTATAATTTCCTTTTCACCTGTGTCTTTCCTTTTGCAGGACCCAGTCCACAACCAGGAGCTGCATTACTTTGTCACACATCCTTCATTTCCTTCAGTGTAGAGCAGTCTCCCTTCCTGCTTAATGACATTGATGTTTCTGAGGATTATAGGCCAGTTCTTTTATGGAATGCATGGTTCCTCACGATTAGATCCAGTTTATTCATTGTGGGCAAGAACACCGTATACCAGATGTTGTGTTCTTTGCAGTGCCTCATGTCGGTGCACCTGATGTCCCGGTATCCAGTTACTGGTCATGTCAAACTGCATCACTTGGTTCAGGTGACATTTCCTTGATTTTTTTTTCCTGTAAAGTTACTTATCTTCCCTTTGCTCTTCATAAAAAATGTATGGTATGGATAAGAAATCAGTGAAATATATCTTGAGACCATGTATAGATAATCTGTTCATCAAACTCCTTTTGTATCTGGTTGCCATTAATGCCAATGTGATGGTTGGAAAATGGTGATTTTCTCTCCATTTATTCAAAATGTATTAGTTGGCATTCTCCTTTATTTTTTTTTTGTATTGGCCATCAGTATGGACTCACTGATAATGCAAATGTATTTTATTGACGTGATCCCTTTTCAGCCTGGCACCTGTTCTGACATGTTCCCAGCAATTCTTATGCACTTTCTGACATAACCTTATCATTGCTTCTTTAAAAAAAATTTTTTTTAAGTTTATTTATTTTAAGAGAAAGAGAGCGCGGAGGGGGAAGCAGCAGAGAGAGGGAGAGAGAGAATCCCAAGCAAGCTCTGCACTGTCGGCGCGGAGCCCGATGCAGAGCTTGAATGCGCCAACCGTGAGATCATGACCCTAGCCAAAACCAAGAGTCACACGCTTTCACCGACTGAGCCACCCAGGTGCCCCACATGATCATTGTTTCTTAAATGTCAAAATGAAGATGAAAATAAATGACAGTCCCCACAGATAAATTGTACCTGGAAAACAAACTCAGCAATTATGCAATGCTAAAATCGAATTTAATGAGACCTAGTCTGGTGTAGATGGTAACCGAATTATTTTCATGAAAATCTATCAGTGTTTTAATGTCGTAATGGAGTCTTTGAATGCTAGTTAAGTGACCACCTGGTTCATCGTACCAAGGTCTTACTCAACAGTGGTGCCGAAGCTAATTTTGAATGGTTCCCATAGTTGAGTGTACCTATTAAACTTTTTTTTTTTTAATTCCAGTATAGTTAGCATACGGTATACTTTATATAAGTTCAAACATACAATATAGTGATGCAAGAGTTCTGTACATTACTCCGTGCTCATCACGATAAGTGTATGCTTCCTCCCTTTCACCTTTTTCACCCATCCCCCACCCACCTCCCCTCTGGTGACCACCGGTCTGTTCCCTGTAGTTAAGAGTCTGGTTTTTTATTTGTCACTTTTTTTCATTGTTCATCTGTTTTGTTTTTTAAATTCCACATATCAGTGAAATCATATGGTATTTGTCTCTTTGACTTATTTTACTTAACATTATCCATCCATCCAGATATCCATTCATCTACCAATGGATACGTGGGCTGCTTCTATAATTTGGCTATTGTAAATAATGCTGCAGTAAACACAGGGGTGCGTGTAGCTTTTTGAACTAGTGTTTTCATATTCTTTGGGTAAATACCCAGGAATAAAATTACTAAATCTTACAGAATTTATAATTTTTAATTTTTTGAGGAACCTCATACTGTGCTACACATTGGCTGCACAGTGCAGTAGGGTTCCTTTTTTCCCCACATCCTAACAGGAATGAGGTGATATCCCATTGTGGTTTTTATTTGCATTTCCCTGATGATGAGTGATGTTGAGCCTCTTTCCATGTGCCTGTGGGCCAGATATCTGCATTTCTTCTTTGGAAAAATGTCTCTCCATGCCTTCTTTAGTTGGATTATTTGGCGTTTGGGTGTTGATTTGTATTAATTCTTTATATATTTTGGATACTAAGCCCTTATGGGAAAAGTCAATTGCAAATGTCTTCTCCCATTCAGTAGGTTGTCTTTTACTTTTGTTGATGGTTTCTTTTGCTATGCAGCTTTTTATTTTCTTGTGGTTCCAATAGGTTCTTTTTGATTTAGTGTCTCTTGCCTCAGGAGACATACCTAGAAAAATGTTGCTACGGACAGTGTCAGAGAAATCACTACCTATGCTCTCTTCTAGGATTTTTATGGTTTCCTGTCTCACATTTAAGTCTTAATCCATTTTGAATTTATTTTTATGTACGGTATAAAAGAGAGATCCTGTTTCATTCTTTTGCATGTAGCTGTCCACGTTTCCCAACACCATTTGTTTGAAGAGACTCTGGTTTTCCCATTGTATATGCTTGCCTCCTTTTTCAAAGATGCATCAAATATATAATCGCGGGTTTATTTCTGGGTTCTGCATTCGGTTCTCCTGATCCGTCTGTCTGTCCTTGTGCCAGTACATTACTGTTTTGATTACTCTAACTTTGTAATGTATCTTGAAATCTGGGATTGTGGTAACTCCCGTTTCCTTCTTTTTCAAGACTGCTTTGGCTATTTGGGGTCTTCTTTGGTTCCATACACATGCTAGGATTATTTGTCCTGGTTCTGTGAAAAATACTGTTGGTATTTTGATAGGGATTGCATTAAATCTCTAGAGCGCTTTGGGTAATACGGACATTTTGACGTTATGTATTCTTCTAATCTGTGAGAATGGAATGTCTTTTCATTTCTTTGTGTCATATTCAGTGTCTTTCATTAGTGTTGTATAGTTTTCAGACTCCAGGTCTCTCAACTCTTTGGTTAAGTTTATTCATAGAGATTTTATTATTTTTGCTGTCATTATAAACAGGATTGTTTTCTTGATTTCTCCTTCTGTTATTTCCTTATTAGGGTATAAAGGTGCAATGGTTTTATGTATATTCATTTTGTATCCTGGGACCTTACTGAATTCCTTTATGAATTCTAGTAGTTTTTTGGTGGAGGCTTTAGGGTTTTCTATATAGAGTGTCTCTTCATCTGCAAATAATGAACATTTTACTTCTTCCTCCCAATTTGGATACCTTTTATTTCTTTTTATTGTCTGTGGCTATAGCTGTGGCTAGGACTTCCAGTACTATGCTGAATAAAAGTGGTAAGAGTAGAGATCCTTGTCTTATTCCTGATCTTAGGGGGAAAGCTTTCAGTTTTTCTCATTGAGTATGATGTTAGCTGTGGGTTTTTTCATAGATGGCCTTTATTATATTGAGGTTATGTTCCCTCTAAACCTTTGTTGAGGGTTTTTTTTTTATCATGAATGGATGTACCTTCTCAATGTTTTTTCTTTTTGCATCTATTGAAATAATCATTGTGGTTTTGATTCTTTCAAAATCAAAACATTGATTGATTTGTAAATATTGAACCACCCTTGCATCCCAGGACTAAGTCCCACCTGATTTTGGTGAATGACTTTTTAAAATTGTTTAGTGTTTATTTGTTTTTGAGAGAGAGAGTATGAACAGGGGTGGAGCAGAGACATAGGGAGACACAGAATCAGAAGCAAGCTCCAAGCTCCAAGCTGTCAGCACAGAGCTTGACGCGGGGCTCAAAGTCACAAACCGCAAGATCATGACCTGAGCTGAAGCTGGATGTTTAAGCAATTGAACCACCCAGGTTCCAGGTACCCCTGGAGAATGATATTTTTTTTAATGCATTGTTGGATCTGATTGGCTGATTTTTTTTGAGCATTTTTGCATCTATGTTCATCAGAGATGATGACCTGTAGTTCTTTTTTTATAGTGTCTTTATCTAGTTTTGGTATCAGGACAATGCCAGCCTCATAGAATATATGGAAACTTTTCTTCCCCTTCTACTTTTTGTAGTAGTTTGAGAAGAATAAATAGGTATTAACTTTTCTTTAAATGTTTGCTCGAATTCCCCTGCGAAGCCATCTGGTCCTGGACTTTTCTTGGGAGTTTTTTGATTATTGATTCAATTTCATCGCTGGTAATCAGTGTGTTCAAATTTTCTGTTTCTTCAATTCAGTTTTTGGAGGCTATATGTTTCTAGGAATTTATCCATTTCTTCTAGGTTGTCCAAATATTTGGCATATAATTGTTTGCAGTATTCTCTTACCATCCTCCACACCTCTGCCGTGTTGGTTACTTCTCCTCTCTCATTCTGATTTTGTGTATTTGAGTCCTCTCCCTGTCTCCCTCTGGCTAAAGATTTATCAATTTTGGTGATCTTTTTAAAGAACCAGCTCCCGTTTTCATTTATCTGTTCTATTGTGTTTTTGGTTCGTATTTCAATTATACCTGCTCTAATCTTTAGTACTTCCTTCCTTCTACTGGCTTGAGATTTTGTTTATTCTTTTTCTAGCTCCTTTAGGTGTATGGTTAGGTGGTTTATTTGATCTTCTTGCTTCTTGAGGTAGGCCTATATTGCTATAACCTTCCCTCTTAGAACAGCTTTGCTGCATCCCAAAGATTTTGGACCATTGTGCTTTCATTTGCACTTCTCTCCGTGCATTTTCTCATATCCTCTTTGATTTCCTGGTTGACTCATTCATTGTTTAGTAGCATGTCATGTAAACTCCATGACTTTGTGCTTTTCCCAGATTTTTTCTTGTGGTTGATTTCTAGTTGCATAGCATTGTGGTCAGAAAAGATGCATGGTATGACTTCAATCTTCAATCTTCTTGAAGATTCAATCTTCAATCTTCTTGAAGAGTCAATCTTCAATCTTCTTGAAGATTCAATCTTCAATCTTCTTGAATTAGTTTGAGACTTGTTTTGTGGCCTAATATGTGGTGATCTTCCCTGGAGAATGCTCCATGTGCACTTGAAAAGAATGTGTATTCTGTTTTAGGATGGAATATTCTGAGTGTATCTGTTAGATCCATCTGGTCTAGTGTGTCATTCAAACCACTGTTTCCTTGTTGATTTTCTGTCCAGATGATCAATCCATTGATGTAAGTGGGGTGTTCAAATCCCCTACTATTATTGTATGATTATCAATTACTTCCCTTCTGTTTTTTATTAACTGCTTTATGTATTTGTGTGCTCTCACCTGTGTGCATAAATATTTACAATCCTGATAACTTCTTGTTGGGTTGTTCCCTTTGCGATCGTGTAGTGTCGTCCTTTGTCTCTCACTGCAGTCTTTGTTTTAAGGTCCATTCTGCCCATTGTAAGTATCGCTACCCAGCTTTCATTTCACTTCCATTTGCATGGGAAGTGGTTTTCCATCCCTTCACTTTCAATCTGCATGTGTCTTTAGGTCTGAAATGAGTCTCTCATAGGCAGCATACAGATCAGAAGTAAGCCCCAGACATTTTTATCCATTTGGTCACCGTATGTCTTTTGACTCGAGCATTTAGTCCATTTACGTTCAAAGTAATTATCAATAGCTATGTACTTATTGCCATGTGTTACTTGTTTTATGGTTGTTTTTGTAGTTCTTCTCTGAGCCTTCCCTTGCTGTTTTCTCTCAGGTTTTGCTGGCTTTCTTTAGTGATGAACTTGGGTTCATTTCTTTCTCTCTCTTTGCATATCTAGTGGTTTTTGATTTGTGGTTACCATGAGGTTTATATATAACCTCTAATGCATACAGCAGTCTATATTAAGTTGATGGTTGCTTAAGTTTGAACCCATTGTAAAAGCCATAAATTTTTACTCCCCTCCCCCACATTTAGGTATATGGAGCCATACTTACGTGTTTTTTGTTTTGCAAATCCTTTGACAGATTTTTAAATGTACTTAATCTTATTGATTTTGTGCTTCCTACTTTTCTTCTGTTTATGGTCTTCCTTTTTCACCCCAAAAGCCCCCTTTAACACTTCTCATAGGGCTGGATCAGTGGTGATGAATTCCGTGAAGTTTTGTTTATCTGGGAAATACTTTATGTCTCCTTCTATCCTTCTGTCTTTGGTGAATAGAGTATTCTTGGGTGCACACTTTACTTGCAGCCCTTTGAATACATCATGCCCCTCCTTTCCGGACTACAGAATTTTGCAGAAAAGTGAGCTGACAGCCTTATGGGGTTTCCATTATATGTAGCTGTTTTCTTTCTCTCACTGCCTTTACAATTCTCTACCATTGCTTTTTGCCATTTTGATTACTATGTGTCTTAGTATAGACCTCCTTGGGTTGATTTTCTTGAGTGCTGTCTATGCCTCCTGGACCTGAATTTCTGTTTTAGTTTCCGGATTCAAGAAGTCAGGAGTTATTTCTTCAAATACATTTTCTGCCCCCTTTTCTCTGTCTTCACATTCTGGGATCCCTATAATGCAAATGTTAGTATACATGGTGATGTCATTGAGTTCCCTTAATCTATTTTCATTTATTGCAATTATTGTTTTTCTCTGACACCTACTCAGTGTGATTGCTTTCCATTACTCTGTCCTCCACGTCACTGATCCATTTTTCTACTTCCTCTCTCCTATTTATTCCTTCTGATGTTATCTTTTTAATTTCTGTTATTGTGTTCTTCATCTCTGATTGGTTCTTCCTTATGTTTTCTACCTCTTTGTTAAGGGTCTCACTGATGTCCCCTACTGTCTTTTCAAGTCCGGTGAGTATTTTTATGACCATTACTTTAAATTCTCTATCAGACATATTACTTACATTTATTCGTTTAGGTCTCTTGATTTGATTTTGTCCTCTTCTTTCATTTGGGATGTTTTCCTCTGTCTCTCCTTTTGTGTAACTCTCAGTGTCTTGTTTCTCTGTGTTAGGAAAGTGATCTTCATCTCCTCGTCTTGAAAGTAGTGACCCCATGAAGAAGAGGCCGCATAGTGGCCTGTGGTGCAGTGTCCCCCGTTCACCAGAACCTGACCCTTCACGCATGTCTCCTGTGTGCATTGCCATGTGTCCTTGTGTCGTGGCTGAACTGTGTTCACCTTCAGTCCAGTCACCTGCAGTGGCTCCCTTTCCCTGTTGTGGGCGGGCTTTGGTCCCTGTGTGGTTCGTGGGCCAGCCTGGGTCTGCCTTGGGCTTGAGTTGAATCAGACCAGGCCTTTGCCAGAGATGCATCAGCAGTGACCTGCAGGGCATCGTCCCTGTTTGTGCCCTGAGAAGCTTTTACTGGTGGGCAGAGACTGCAGCCAGATGTCTGCCTTCGGCGTACTGCTGGGGCTGTAATCAGACTGGCGTGTGTGGTTATCTTCCCCTCTCCCCGGGGCAGAAGTCTCTTTGGAGGGGTGCTGGCCCAGTTCACAGCTGCTTGCACACAGCCTCACTTGTGGTACCACTAGGGGAGGACTCCTTCCCAGGGTGTGGTGGGGAGCAGTTCCACAGTGGAGCACATGACTGGGACTAGGTGGGACTAGCCAGGTGGAGAGGTCCCCCCACACTGCTTCTAGCAGGTGTCTGTGTATCCAGGCAGGAGCACGGGCGGAGGAAATGTTGCCCACCAGCACTTTTTTCTTGGAGACATGTCCGAAAGATCCCTGCCCCTCCAGCTCTGAGATTAGTAAATCAACCTCCTTCCTATATACCCCAGGCATTTTTCAAGCCACTGCTTCTGCACTGAATCTTAGAGCACTGTGTGTTATGCTGTCTCTTTAAGGGCAGGGACTCAGTTTCCTCTCACCCTGTGGCTCGCTCAGAGCCAAGCCCACTGATTTTTAAAGTTGCAGGTGTTACGCCCCACTGATGATAACAACTGGCAAAATTAACTTGCTCTGGTTTTCAAAGCCAAATACTATAGGGACTCATCTTTGCATGTACATGCCTGACGTTCCCGGTGTGTGGTCTGCTCCTCTCCCTCCTCCGTGCTTGTGGTGTCCATCCCTCTCGAGGAGGGTCCTCAGATCTGTTTGTCTCCAGACCACGTCTCCACCCTTCCTACCCTGTTTGATGCGGCCTCTTCTGTACACTTGCTGTGGAGAGTCTGTTCTGGCAGTCTCAGGCCATTATCTGGGTTATTTCCACTGATAGGGTGTCATCTAGGTGAATGGGTGGGACACATTGAGCCTGGGATGTTCCCCCTCTGCCATCTTCTCTGGAAGTCCTCAACAGTACCTATTGTCTTTTTTTTTTTTTAAGTTTTTAAATGTTTATTTATTTTTGACAGAGAGAGACAGACAGTGTGAGTGAGAGAAGGGCAGAGAGAGAGGGAGACACAGAATCTGAAGCGGGCTCCGGGCTCTGAGCTGTTAGCACAGAGCCCAACGCAGGGCTCGAACCCACAAACTATGAGATCATGACCTGAGCCGAAGTCAGACACTTCACCAACTGAGCCACCCAGGCGCCCCTGTACCTATCATATTTTAACACTAATTTCACTAGTTGGCATTTCCCGTTTATTATGAGCAGAGACCCTACCTGAAATTGTCTACGTTGTTCTTGGTTTTGATTTCAAGAGCTGTAACAGTGAGGCTATTTCCTCTTCATACAGCAGAACTTTAAGTATTTGAAGGGCATCCTCCTGCTCCCTTCGATCTGTCATCCTTTGGCCAAACATCGCCACATCCCACCTGTTTTCAAAGACAGTGGTTTCCCTATCGATTTGCTATAGTCAGCAGATACTGTGCAATCTCTGGGGCAAAATGGACCAATGCCCATCAATTATTATGACTACCTGGACCACTGTGGTTGAGGAAACAATAACAGAGCATGTTCAGGCTCTTGCAGGGAACGTTGCCGTCGATCCCTGACATCTGCCAGGATCACACAGAAGAGGAGAGTGCTGACTTCCCATCCTAAATTTCAAATAGAGACCCTGCTTCAGTGTGATACTCAGATGCGGTCTAACCTGCATAGCATACTTGACATTCTACGCAAAATGAAATTATTCTTCTAATACGCCAATCTCTGAAAGTAGTTAAATTTTATCACATTGTTAGCTTAGAACAATTTTATGGTCAGTGTAAATGTCATGGCTTTTATTTCCCCATAACGGGTTCTTTTGGATCATGGCTTATTATATAATGTATGCATTGCGGGAAGGCTTGGAAAATCTCCCAATTGGGAAAATTGAGGATATAAATATAATGAGGTGAGGTTAAGGAAATAAATGTCAGCTTTCCATTTAGCTTTCGAAAAATTATCATGCAGAACTGCAGAATAGGGGAGAATTGAATTCACTTGAGGTGTGTTTACATGTTTACTATTTAGCTTCTGCCTACCTCGCAGAAAACACGAAACAATTCTATGCTAACATTTTTCATGAAATTTTCCTGTCCTACAACACACACGTATTTTCATTCGATGTGCTTCTCCAGCCTATGCTGTGAATGCAGGCAATTTTTTCGGGAGGAATAGCAAACTGTAAAACTGTAAACATTTAACCTAGTGGAAAAGATCTTTCAGAGGCTTATTCTTTGATTAAATACATACTTGCTTCAGTGTGATGGGTGTCTGGAAGCCTTTGAAAACGTTTCAGACGCAACAATCAGCTAGGGACGCAAAACAGACAAGCTGCTGCTACAAAGTATAAAGTCAAGGTAGACATTGCCGAAGGAAAAACAGCAGAATAGCCCTGGTTTCCACCGATCAAAACAGTTTCACATTTCAACGTATTCCACGTCATTCCTATTTGAAAGCATTCACTCATGAGAATGGCATCATCCTGGTCCAAAGAACACCATCGTGCCAACCTGCTTATGTTGGGCAGTGAAAACTTTTCACAGTTGGCCACAGGTTTTTAATTAAAACTATTCGTGATGATTTTGGAGAGTCATAAAAATTCCAATAGTCTTCATAGAAGAGTCTCTAGAGAGAGTTTGCCCAGGCTGTGTCTGTTCGGCAGAAATGTGAATTCTACCCAAAAAGAATGCATGCTTTTGCCTTCTCTCAGTGGCCCTCCCTCAACATGGAGGAGGGCTGGGTATTAAGAAGGACTCGTCCTCACGACTCCATACGATTCTCACAGAGGTGAACAGACCATAGGAGGCAGCCACAACAAGAAAGAAACCAAGAGCTTGTGTTGGGATGGAATTTTCCACTCTGTAATGGAGGGAGGGTAGCGTGCCCCTGTTCTTGCTTCAGGGCACCTACAGTGCATGGAGACCCCAAGGCGTGAGAAGATGTGCTAAGCCTCAGGGGCCCCTTACAATTCTGCCACACCTCGGAGGGGGTGGCCACCACCCTTTTCCGTCGGAAGACTCCAGGGACAGCCTGAGGCTCCGCTCTTCTCTCGCCAAGAGCCACGGGCTCTGAGTTGCTTGCAGCTGCATTGGCTCTCCTCAGTCCGTTCCAGAAGCTCGGTGCTTATTGAAGGCATTGTAGTCGGGCAGCCAGGCTAAAAACAGAAGCAAAGGTGAATGCTCCCACTACACACGTGCAGAGGGCTTAGGTGTAAATGCAGATATCTAGGTATCTATATTTTTGGAAGGAGCTAGGAGGCAAGGAACTCAAGCAACCCAGTGAAGTTGCAGAAATACAGCTCAGTAAATGCTAACTGAATGTTAAAGGAGTTTGCAGCTGGACATTTTTAGGAGGTATTTGGGCCTTATCTAAACTTCCGTTTCCTGAAGGTTATACTGAAGACACATTTAATGAAGCTCTTTGTATTAGGCAGAGCTGGCATTTATTATCAGGAACTGTGCCCTGTACAACGAATTAAGGACAGCCGTTCATTAGGCAAGGTGTACATGTATGTATCTCAAATAAATTCTTTGTATTGCACATAGTTGACTTACACATGTAACCTAGATGTTAGATGTTCTTCTCCTTCTGACTCAGGAGAACCCACACATAATTGATAAGGCTGCAACGCTAACTAACGAAGTCTTGCTAGGGGAGGAAAAATCATAGTTTCATCCATTTTTTTGTTTCCTGTCTTCAGAGGCAACCAACTAAAGATGTTCTTAATATTTGGAGGAAGGAGTGATTATTCCTTACCTTGCATTCTCATTGTACATTGAATCTCCCTCTATTAAAACACTTACCAGGGGCGCCTGGGTGACTCAGTCGGTTAAGTGTCCAACTCTTGATATCGGCTCAGGTTGTGATCTTGTGGTGATGAGATCGAGTCCCAGGTTGGGCTCCACACTCAATGTGGAGCCCGCTTGACATTCTGTCTCTACCCCTCCCCTGCTTGCTCACTCACTTTCTCTTGCTCTCTCAAAATAAATAAACATTTTCAAAAAGTAACAGGGGCGCCTGGGTGGCTCAGTCGGTTGAGCGTCCGACTTCAGCTCAGGTCACGATCTCACGGCCCGTGAGTTCGAGCCCCGCGTCGGGCTCTGGGCTGATGGCTCAGAGCCTGGAGCCTGCTTCTGATTCTGTGTCTCCCTTTCTCTCTGCCCCTCCCCCGTTCATGCTCTGTCTCTCTCTGTCCCAAAAATAAATAAACGTTAAAAAAAAATACGATTAAAAAAAAAATAACAGAACTCCTACCATATTTTTCTGTAATCATTTGTGCCTTCCTTACTGAATTACGAGCTCTTTGGTGGCTGGGGATATAAAAAAATATTTCTGTTGGGTTAAGCCCCTTTAAATATCAAATCCTCCATACATGTGATTTTAGCCTCACAAAAGCACTACATGATAGATTTCATCGTTTTCATTTGGTTAATGAAACACAGATTCAAAAAGACCAAGTCACTTGCTCAAGATCAGAGCACAAATCCGTAGTTAATTTCAGACTTGAAACATGTTCTGGCAAAAATCACCAACGGAGACATTTCAACCACCACTATGAATCATGTGTATTTCTCTTCTCTTCTCAGGAACTCACCTGTGTTTAATGTGTAATTAAGGTAATTTCAGCCAATATTTAATAAATACCTAGTTAGGTTTTCACCTTACCAAAAGATAGGACACAGTGCTTTCTATTTATTTACTAATAATTAGTAAATTAGTCAAGGTTTTAAGAAGTTTCACTTTCAGAGATGGTATAGTGAATGCATTAGTTCTCTATTGCTGTGTAACAAATTGTCCTGAAATGTAGAAATGGCAGAAAGCATTTGTCACCTCACTGTTTTTGTGGGTCAGGAATCCTGCCATAGTTTGTCTGGTTGTCTCATGAGCCTTCATCAGACCCTCACTGATCTTCTTCTGGGTTTTCTGGCTCAGGGTTTCTCATGAGCCTTCATCAGACCCTCACTGATCTTCTTCTGGGTTGTCTGGCTCAAGGTTTCTCATGGGTCTTCATCAGGCGTAGACGATCTTTCTTCTGGTTGTTGGAAGAATGGCAGGATTCGGTTTCTCATGTGCTGTTGGATAGAAGGTCTCAGTTCTTTGTTAGTTCTGGGCGGGAAGCTGCCGTCAGTTCCTTGTCATATGGGAGTCTCTATAGGCCAGCTCACAAATTACGTCATTGAAACAAACAAGTGAGGAGAACCAGACAGAGAGGACCAGCAAAACAGAAATGTAACAATCTTTTGTACCAATGTTCACAGTGTTACATTAACACCTGGCAGTGGTCTGTTCCTTGGAAGCAACATGTTACTTCCAGCCCATGCTTGACAGGAGGCGATTATGCAGGCCTGCAGGTGAGGAAGCTGGGATCGTTTGGTGGTCATGTCAGAAGGCTGCTTGCTGGGGCACTTGGGTGCCTCAGTTGGTTGGGCGTCCAACTTCGGTTCAGGTCATGATCCAGGGGTTCATAAGTTCAAACCCTGCATTGAGCTCACCGTTGTCAGCCTGTCCGCGTAAAGCCTGCTTCGGATCCCCTGTGCTCCTCTCTCAGCCCCTTCCCAACTTGCAGTCTCCCAAAAATAAATATTTGTAAAAAAAAAAAAAAAAAACCGGAAGAAAGCAATACATGAAGAGAGGGCTGAACAGTGTGTTTAGAACTGGACAATTACAGTTCACCGTGTATAAAAGATTTGAGTGAATTCTTTCAGAGATTGTAATTCCATCTGATGTCCAACTGGCAACATTAGAAGTTGCCTCTAAAGCAGAATTAAATATCTTTAAATAATACACAAGCATATTCCTTGCAAGGTCTTTTTTTTTTTTAAGTATTTACTATAAACCTGGGCATTATGCAAATTAAGTAAGCCCTTTGTCTGATTGCTGACCACCATTGAGATGTCAACACTGTGAGAGAGCTCACCTACATCCTGACCTCCAGCTCTGAAAACTTTAATTTTTTTAATGTTTCTTTTTTGGAGGGGGGGGGGAGGGGCAGAGAGAGAGAGGGGGAGACAGAATTCGAAACAGGCTCCCAGGCTCTGACCTGTCAGCACAGAGCCCAGAGTGGGGCTAGAACTTACAAACTGTGAGATCGTGACCTGAACTGAAGCGGACGCCCAACCAACTGAGCCACCCAGACGCCCCTTGAAAACTTTAAGTAAATGTTAGAAAAAAATTGTGTCTGTGTGTAGAATATAATATGAAAAAATAAACCACCCAGTTTTATATTTGAACAGTGCACAATTCAAACTTCAACTCTGTGAAAAGTCACTTTTCATGAGTGACAAAGAATATTAGAGTAGAAAGTTTTAAAATACGTCCCCCTGAGGTTTTCAATAAGATCAGCCTAGAAACCGCACACTAATGATGACAGAATCAAGGCTTATAAGATCCATTTTAGAATATTCTGACTTTTAGTCATGTTACAAAGACAAGAGCCTCATTATCTTTTACCGTTTATACTTCTGAACTGCTAATGTATGTATTACTTTTCTATACGTTATTAAATTTCATGTTAAGTGGAAAATGTTAATATTTTAAGTCCACAGTTTAAACACTATTGCTAATGTTGTGATTCTACTTTTCAAAGGGCAAACTTTTCAAGTTCCATTTGAACCTTTTTAACCTTTATTTCTGTACTCTTTGGAGAGAATACTTTGGTGGCATGGATCTTCGTGAAAGTCAGAGAACGAAAAGCTAAGTTATGTCCAACTGGAATGTGTTTGAAGCTTTATTTGAAGGTGTATCCCTAATATGTGAGTAATTCATGACAAGTAAAACACAGGCATGACACCAAGCAGGGAAGGCTGGACTCCAGCAATGAAGATGCTTTCCACTGCCTTGTCTACCCCTCTGAACAAACCTCTTCCTACTTTTGCCTTCTTTGCGGGCGTTTCATCACATCTGAAATGGATACAAGGGTCTGTCGTAAGAGGACCAGTCTGAGCGCCTTCCGCATATGCTATAGTTTCAGGCCGTCACCCCAGGAACGCCACCGTAAGTGCTCTAGACTAAATGACTAAAACTTGGGCAATTTTTCTCCTTCAACCCATAAAGAGAAGTTGCAAACCAGTTATTTAAAACCTGTGAACCCCAAGAAGCTGTTGCTGTGTCCCATCTCCATAGTTCGTATAACATGCAGTATATACTAGCATTTAACACACTTCATCGGAATGATCCTGTGTATGTCCCTATGTCCAACCACATACCTGAGGGAGAGGCTCAGCAAATTTGTGCCCCAACATATAATGCAGTGCCTGGCACTGACCAGATGCTTGAGCATTGTAGAAACACCCCCCTCCCCAGCAACCCTAACATATGCTTATGTTATTGACCGTAACAACAGCACACATGATGCCCAGAATTCTAGACCAGCTGGGGTGGTGTTGTGAGCTTGCAAGGAAGGTATTTTCTGGCATTAACATTAATACAGGGAGAGCATCAGCCGTTGACGAGCTGCCTCCTCTTGACAAGCATGTTAATTAGGTTTTCCCAGCTTTAAAGGCAGAAAGTCACCGCATTTTCCTCAAGGAATGAGAACACATATGACAGTAAAGAATCTCCTGCAGGAGCCTGCGGAATCTCCAAGAGGCCACCATGCTGAAGAGGCATTCAGCTGGGATTGCCCTGGGGAAAGCCAGGATGCAAATATAGCTAGAGCTGTGCAGAAAAAGAGTTAAAAGCCATCCTGATCACCCGTTTCTTTGTTCTCCTGGCTCTCAAAAGTTACTCGTTTTCACCACTTTTGTTTTTGATCTCTCTGTTGCATTTTCACTTGTTTCCAACACAATGGTTTTCTCCTTTGCCAAGATTTCCAGACTGTGGGTCAGGAGTTTGCCTGTAAGAAACCTCCTGAGTGTGTCTGCTCCTTCGAGGCTTTGGCTGAAGAAGCATTCCTCACAAGGGAATGTGGTCATGTGCAAGCACCTAGCCTTTGAGCCAGATAATGATTTTGTTTGAACTCTCATGCTTTTAGCCAAATTTCTTTCATGTAAGCTGTAGTTCTATAGCAAAGCCATGGTTATGTCATCTGTTACAGAGCAATTACCACAATAATGCTAAGAAAAAACAAAAAGAAAAGAAAAAAAAAGAAGGAAATCATCCAAAACCTAGCCATTAACAAGAGCAGATGTTTGAAAGCTAATGGTTGTGTAAATAACAAAGCGTGTGACATTATCAGGACGGTTCAGCATTTAAAGACAGGTAGTTGATTTTCTCTACATAATGACACAAACTGAGCTGGAAACTGTTCAGTTGCGTAAGCAAAATAGTTTAAATAGTTCAAAACACCAACATGACCCCAAAGAGTAAGCTAATTAATAATTTTTTTTTAAATGTTTATTTATCTTGGGCAGAGAGAGAGACAGAGCATGAGTGTGGGAGGGGCAGAGAGAGAGAGGGAGACACAGAATCTGAAACAGGCTCCAGGCTCTGAGCTGTCAGCACAGAGCCCGACGCGGGGCTCGAACTCATGGACCGTGAGATCATGACCTGAACCAAAGTCGGTCGCTCAACCGACTGAGCCACCCAGGCACCCCAAGCTAATTAATAATTTTGAGTACTTGTCATGGGATCCAGTGAATCCAGTGACTAACTTTGTCATACTACGTAGCCTGAAAGAGGCTTTGATGATTTAATGCAGAAATGTGCTTGTCATTGTTTAAAATACCATTTGAGAAAGACCAGACAGTGTAATATGGGTATCATCTCAATTTGCATCTACACAAATTGCTTCCTCTGTAAGCATTTAATCTCTGATAACAATTCATGCATTACCCGACTTAGGGTCTGTATCAGCAGATCATGTGGAGGAGATAGAGGGATAATGTGCCCATTCTCTATTAAACCGCCTCTCACTTATTACACCAGGACCCTAAACCATTATTTGAGAACTTTAGAAAGGATTACACTCCGGGAACCCCTCAATTTACGTCCGTTTGACTGAGACAGAGCTATGAACCGCCGATGAATGCTTGCCAACTTTAGCTGCACCTACTTTGAAATGATTGCAGAACTCTAATTCGGCAACACACATCACATTGACTTGCTTTGTTTCAGTCAGGTTTTTTCTCCAACCAGCAACTGCATGTAGACCCAGGCCAAGTCGTACCACAGACCATGCGGTACGCCAGACTTTTAATGGTAGGGTTTTTTTTCCCCTCAAAATAGAGGTTGCACAAGTACTGATTCGTATTGTCCCAACTTGGATTTCTGTTATTGTTCAGGAAGAAGATACTGCACTGAAATAAAGTCAGCTTCTAGCCAGGGCTAAATAATCCTCATCTTGAAGATGGGCATGCCCAGTACCTGTTGGCTGAATGGCTTCGAGAAGCATTATCAGACGAAACGTGACCCCACTCACAGCTACTGACTTAACAGACTGGGCAAAGCCTTTCTGCTCATAGCATGCCAAGCTCCGTGTCTCACTTCATTAAGGATAAGGGGTTGCCATCCGAATGAGATACAGATTTTAAATTCTGTAATATATGTATTACCCACCAGAGAATGTTGCCAGAACATTCCAGTCTTTCTATTCTGATCGAATTAAGTAATGGAATATTCCTTGCCCCTGGACAGGAGTACAGCAGAAGAGAAAACTGTTTTATTTCCCACTATGTGGTGTGTGTGTGTGTGTGTGTGTGTGTGTGTGTGTGTGTGTGTTTGTGGCGTGTGTGACAGGAGCTGATGATGAGCCACAGATTTGAATGTGAGCAATTTATTTGCGATGTGACCTTAAGAAACATCAGTGAGAGAAAAGGGAGGTAAGACAAGAGAAGAAGCTAAGGATGTTTTTTTCCCAGCAAGTTCCCAGTGTGGACAGCTGGAGCTTACTTCTCGTGACAGTGTCTGGGTGGCAGTGCAGAACACAAGCTTTGGCGTACTCCCTCCCAGGACAAGAGGGGGCTGATGCTGTTGGCCATCCGTGCCCATCAGCCATTGGGCGGGGCCAGTGTGGGAGGCATGAATCCCCTGGCCCTTCCGGCATGCTGTGTGCTCCACCAGAGCAGGCCCTCAGCCAAGGAGACACAGGTGCTGGGAGCTGGGACACCAGAAAACAAACCAGGGCCGTGTGGTTGAAAATCATAAGGGCTTAAGGAAGTATATGCAGGATATCTGTTTATATCTGTATTTATGTCTGTGTCTATATGCATACCTATATCTGTATTGGCAATTGTACCTGTATCTATGCATTTATATCTATAGATACAGGTGTGTATGCATATATTTATCTACATACTTGCTGTGGCTTTGCAAAACAAAACCCCAATTATATCTAAGTGTCCAGATTTTACAAAACGCTTGCATCAACAAAGCTATGTATCTATGTTACAAAATGAGCCGGGAAACCCAATCATTTGTAAATTGATGGATTCAAATGTAAATTGAACAACAACTGAAAAAGTATTGTATGAAACAACATTTGGATCAATGGGAAAATCATACCAGAACTGCGAGCTATCTAGCAAGTAATGAAGAGGTTAATTCCATCTGCCAAAGCCTAGGACAAACCTCTTTATATCTACCTAAGCTTTCTTTATTAAAGTGAAAAAGACTAAGTGTAAATTAATTACATCTTCAGTATAAGAAACTAGAAAAAATATAATTAAAAAATAGGACAATAAGACTTATGGCTTCTCCTGTAAGAAGAAAAGTCAACTCTTCTTGGATAAGAGAGGGGAAGACACCGCAGTGCTGCCCCCAAGATTGCAGAGATAGACAAGCAAATACAGGGAGTGCTGTCTAACCAGAGCAGAAACTCCCAGGAGGAAACAGCCAGGGGCACCCTGGAAAACCTGAGCTGTTGTAACTGATGGGGACTCAGTGTAACCAACTCTGTGTGAACAAGTCTGAGAGTTAAAACCTCCAGGGGATTGCAGGATCCGAAACTTCTGTGAGGTTTGCCTAGAGAAGCATGACTGGGCTCCCACAGTGAACACTGGAAGAAAATCCCTTCATCATTCCAGTAGAAGGAGAAACAGAGCTTAACAGCATGAATCAGTTGGATATAAGTGACATCTGTGGGCTACTGCACCCAACAGCAGCCGAACACACATTCTTCTCAAGCTTACATGGAGTATTCACCAAAGGACACCACATTCTGGGCTCTAAAACACACCTTGATGAATTTAAAAGAATAGAAACCACACAGTGTCTTCTCTTACCACAACAGAATCAAACTAGAAATCAATAACAAAAACATAACTGGAAAACTGCCAAATACATGGAGATAAAACACACTTCTAAATTACACAATAGGTCAAAGAAATTACAAAATATTTTCCACCAAATAAATGAAAGCAGAACTTATCAAAATATGTGGGATGCAGTGAAGGCACTGCTTAGAAGGAAATGTATAGCATTAGATGTATATATTAGAAAAGAAGAAAGATTGAAAGTTGGTCATCTAAGTTTCATGTTAAGAAACTACAAAAAGGAGAGCAAATTAAATCCATTTGGAGCCGAAAAGAAGAATTGGAGAAGAAATCAATGAAATTGAAAACGAAATCAGTATATAAAATCAATGATACTACAGGCTAGTTCTTCAAAAATAATCAATGAAAACAATAAGCTTCTAGCCAAGCTAAGAAAAGAAGAGGATACAAATTAGTGTCAATGAAAGAGGAGACATCATCACAGATCCCATGGTTATTGGAAGGCTAATAAGAGACTGCTATGAACAACTCTGTGGTCACAGATGTGATAACCTACACGAAATACAACTATTCCAGGGTGCCTGGGTGGGTCAGTCGGTTAGGTGTCCAACTCTTGATTTCCACTCAGGTCACAATCCCAGGATTGTGGGACTGAGTCTCATGTCAGGCTCTGTGATGAGCGTGGAGCCTGCTGAAGATTCTCAGTCTCTCTTCCTCTGCTTCTTTTCCCTGCTTGCTGTCTCTCTTTAAAAAAAAAAAAAAAAATTCCTTGAAAGACACAATGTGCCAAAACTCACACAAGAAGAGATGATCTGCATGGGCCTAAAACTAGTACAGACATTGAATAAAAAATAACAAACTTCCAAAATGGGAAGCATGAGGGCTAGATGGGTTCATTAGTGAATACTAGTAAACATAATGAAGTAATTATACCAGTATTTTACAGTCTCTTTCAGAAGATAGAAGCAGAAGGGATGCTTCTAACTCAGTCTGAGGCCAGCATTACCCTAATACCAAAATCAGGCAAAGATATTATAAGAAAACTACAGACAAATATCTCTCATGAACATAGATGCGAAAATCCTCAAGGAAATACTAGTATAAGAAGCAAAGAAGAAGTATATGCTATGAGTAAGGTGGAATGATCCCAGCAGTGCTGGTTCAACATTCTAAAATCAGTCAGCGTATACCCTATGTCTTCACTCATATGTGGAACTTGAGAAACTTAACAGAAAGCCATGGGGAAAGGGAAGAGGGAAAAAATAGTTACAAACAGAGAGGGAAGGAGGCAAACCATTACAGACTCTTAAATACAGAGAAAAAACTGAGGGTTGATGGGGGGGTTGGGGAGAGGAGAGAATGGGTTATGGGCACTGAGGAGGGCACTTGTTGGGATGAGCACTGGGTGTTGTATGTAAGTGATGAACCACAGGAATCTATCCCCAAAACCAAGAGCACATTTAATACACTGTATGTTGGCCAATTTTACAATAAATGACATTAATAAATAAAATCAGTGTAATCCAGAACATCAATAAGCTAAAAAAGAAGAATCATCTAATCATATTGGCAGACACAGAGAAAATATTCAACAAAATCCAATAACCTTTCATGACAGAAATTCTCATTACAGTAGGAATAGGGGAAAGCCTTCTCAACTTGATGAAAATGTCTATAAAAAAGCAAAATAAAAGAATAAACATCAAAGTGAAAGTTGCTAAAATAGCATAAATGATAAATATACCTTACCATGATTTCCTTGAAATTAACTAGATATATAGTTATAAATATATATACATATATATTTGTATATACACACACAATGATACATTTATCTGTATGTCTTAACTATATACATTTACAGGGATACATTTACAATGATATAGATCAATTTATTAAAGATTTTGTGATTATGCAATCATTATAAATTGATATAAATATATATGCATTTTTAGAAACTTGAATTAGGGAAAATGAGAGGAAACAAAAACTGAATGAGATTATGAGTAAAAACAATAGTGTGATCACAGACACTCACTGAAGAGATGAAAAGAATTCCAAGAGCATATTTGATGCACTCCTATTGCTATACATATGAGAATTCAGAAGGGAATGGTTGATTTCCTGCAAAAAAAATCCAAAGCTGGTTTCCAAAGAGCCAGAAAACTGAACCTCCAAATAATTAAGGAAGGTGTTGAAAAGGTAATTTAAAGAGACGCTAGGTTACTAAACAATATACATCAGGCTCAAATGGCTTTACAGCTGAGGTTTATTTGAGCTTTAAGGTCCAGATCAATTCTCTGAGATGAAAGCTGGAAGACTGCCCGCTCTCATGACGTTACCACAATTTTACTGCTAAACGTGCCAAGGTACAAAACAATTGAAGAAATATAGAATAATTGTGATTATCATGCATGAGTAGATGCAAAAATTCTAAATTGATTTTTAGTCAGTAGAGAGTCTAACACAGTCAACGTGACTGATCTTTTTAACCCAGGATGCAGGATGATTGAAGATCTTTTGTTCTACTAACAAATTAAAGGAGAAAACCATCTGTTTATATTCATGGTGGCTAATGATGGAAAAACATTTGATAAATTCAGCAGCTACTCCTCAAAAAAGGCTAAGAACCAGAACAAAATGATGTAATCATGAAATGGACTGGTTATTACCAATTATCATGATAAAGAACCAGTGAGCTATTTCTATTAAACTTAAGGAGAAAACCGAGAGGCACACCCCCCTACTCATATTTACCACTGCTTTGAATGTTTTCATTAAAGCACAAAGACCAAATAAATTAAATAATCACTATACGTATAACTTTTAAGTTATAGAAATGTTTAGTATGCAGATGCTAACCCTGTATATCTAAAAAAAATTAAAAGTAATGGGGCTCCTGGTGGCTCACTCAGGCCGTTAAGCGTCCGACTTCAGGTCAGGTCATGATCTCACAATCCATGAGCTGGAGCCCCACGTCGGGCTCTGTGCTGACAGCTCGGAGCCTGGAGCCTGCTTCAGATTCTGTGTCTCCCTCTCTCTCTGCCCCTCCCCCACTTGTGCTCTGTCTCTCTAGCTCTCAAAAATAAAATAAGCATAAAAATTTTTTTTAAAAAGAAAGAAAAATACATTGTAAACCATATATTATATGTAACTATATATATATATATATATATATATATATATATATATATATATATATAAATCCTTATGTATTTGTTTTATAATATATAGTATATATATAGTATAGTCTAGCATTTCTATCCAGTATTGTAAACATAGGTATGTAAAATATAAATTCAGGAGTTTTGTGTTCATATCAAAGAGAAAAAAAAATGATGCTCCAAAATCAACCTGTGAATTCGATACAATTTCAAATAGGACTTTTTTAACAGAATGGAAAGAAAGTAATGGAAGAGGCAGAATGTCGACAGAAAATATAACAGTGTTTGGTACGTTGTAGCTCTTGCTGAGGTCTGAGCTCAGTAACAGGGAATCTTATTTGCTTTCTGCCTGCACATCAAGTTGAAAGGGAGGAGGGTGGTGACAGAGGAGGCAAGCAGGTACGTGGCCGTGAGAACATTCACGTTGTTTGCTTTCCCCTCAATTAGTTCACTGGGACTCACAACATTTCCACTTGAAATACTTGTTGGAAATGAATGGAGGCATAGGCCGTAGAGAAAACGGTGGCACTTAACCACGTAATCCAAGGAGGGCAACCTGGGTTGGGACACTTGGGTTGTTTCTATATCGTAACTCTTGTAAATAATGCTGCTTCCTGAAAGCACTGTTAGGATGCTCTCACTGTTTTCACTGCCCTTACTCACCCGTGTTTTGTGTTTTACGGCCACGACATTGGCACTTGGCAGGCACTTGGCATTTTCCTTTTCCAGTTGGTAGAAGAAAGCAGAAAGTTGCATCCATAATGGATGGTGGAATCTGCTGTGGAAACTCAGGAGACGTTATTCCGCAGGGTTATTTTCAACTTTGTGACTTCTTTGTCACGGTCTTTCCTCAATCCTGATGAACATGTGCACTTTTGGAGGGTTTCAGCTTTGCATTTTTTCTTGTTGCTTGTTAATGCTGCTTTAAAACCTGTACTTTGTGTCCTGTTTACAATCATTTTTGGTCTACATGAATATTTTTTTTTAATTTTTTTTTAACGTTTATTTATTTTTGAGACAGGGAGAGACAGAGCATGAACAGGGGAGGGTCAGAGAGAGGGAGACACAGAATCTGAAACAGGCTCCAGGCTCTGAGCTGTCAGCACAGAGCCTGACGCAGGGCTCGAACTCACGGACCGTGAGATCGTGACCTGAGCCGAAGTCGGCCGCTTAACCGACTGAGCCACCCAGACGCCCCATGAATATTTTTTTAAAAAGAGACATAATGAGGGGCGCCTGGGTGGCTCAGGTGGTTGGGCGTCCCGACTTCAGCTCAGGTTGTGATCTCACAGTTCATGAGTTCAAGCCCTGCATCAACACTTCTATACATTATTCAGTGCTCATCATGATTAGTGCTCTCTCAATCCCCTTCACTGTTTTACCCATTCTCCTCCGACCCATCTACCCTCTGGTGACCACCTGTTCTCTGTAGTTGAGTCTAGTTTTTTGTGTGTGTGTTTGTTTTGTTGTTGTTGTTTGGTTTGTCTCCTTTTTCTGTGTTCATTTGTTTTGTTTCTTAAATCCCATATATGAGTAAAATGATATTCTCTCACTGACTTATTTCACTTAACATCATACTGTCTACATCCATCTATATCATTGCAATGACCAGATTTCATTCTTTTTCATGTCTCAGTAATACTCCATTGTGTGTGTACGTATACCCACACCTTTTTTCTTTTCTTCAAATGACTGTTGAATTTATTTGCTTGATCAGTAATAGTCCCGGAAAAATTAGTTAACACTGAGACAACTGGAATAAAATACTAATTTTAAAAATCCATGACACCTTGAGGGGCACCTGGCTGGCTCAGTCAGTGGAACATGTGACTCTTGATCTCTGGGTTCTGAGTTCAGGCCCCACATTACGTGTAGACATTACTTAAATAAATACACTTAAAAAAATCCGTAATGCCATGACAAGAATTAGAGTTTACCAAAGCAAAAAAAGATACCTTCAATCCTGCCAGTAAATACAAAATTAATGTAATATGATCAGCAGCAAGAAGGCTTTTATATGTTTATACTTGACATGTGACCATATTTCAGTCACCATAATATGTCCTCCAATTAAAAAAAAAAAATAGTACACTGATTTTCTGTGACAAAGTTGAGAAGGTCAAGGCCTAGGGGTGGTGAGACCAGACCTGGGGCCTCCTACGTGCAAGGCACACACTCTCTCACTCAGTTACACCCCCTCCTGTATCACATCTTCTTTATCAATTCATTCATCAATATCAGTGGACAGTTGGGTTGCTTCTATATCGTAACTCTTGTAAATAATGCTGCTGTAAACATAGGGATGCATATAGCTTTTCAAATTAGCCTTTTTGTATTCTTTGGGTAAATACCCACTAGTGCCATTGTTGGACCGTAGGGTAGTTCTGGTTTTAACTTTTTGAGGAAGCTTCATACTGTTTTCCAGAGTGGCTGCACCAGTTTGCATTCCTACCAGCAATGCAAAAGGGTTCCCCTTTCTCAGCATACACTCACCAATACCTGTTGTTTCTTGTGTTGTTATTGTTAGCCATTCTGACAGGCGTGAGGTGGTATCTCATTATGGTTTTCATTTGCATTTCCCTGATGATAAGTGATGTTGAGCATCCTTTCGTGTGTCTTTGGCCATCTGGATGTCTTTGGAGACATGCCTGTTCATGTCCTCTGCTCATTTTTTAATTGGATTATTTCTTATTTTTTATTTTTTGGTGTTTAGTTGTAGAAGTTCTTTATGTATTTTGGATACTAACCCCTTATCACACAGGCTCTTTGCAAATATCTTGTCCCATTCAGTAATTGTCTTTTACTTTTGTTGATGGTTTCCTTTGCTGTGCAGAAGCTTTTTACTTTGATGTAGTCCCAGTAGTTTATTTTTGCTTTTGTTTTTCTTGCAGGAGACAGATCTAGAAAAATGTTGCTGATGTGAGAGAAATTACTGCCTGTGCCCTCTTCTAGGATTTTTATGGTTTCAGACCTTACATTTAGGTCTTTCATCCATTTTGAGTTTATTTTTGTGTCTGGTGTAAGAAAGCGGTCCAGTTTCATTCTTCTTTGTGCAACTCTCCACTCTTCCCAAGACCATTGTATGTCATTGCCTCCTTTGTCAAAGATTAATTGACCATATATAATATTGGGTTTATTTCTGGGCTGTCTATTCTGTTCCACTGATTTTTGTGTCTGTTTTTGTGCCCATATCATGCTGTTTTGATGACTACAGCTTTGCAGTATATCTTGAAATCTGGGATTGTGATGCCTCCAGTTTTGTTCTTCTTTCTCAAGATTGCTTTGGCTATTTGGAGTCTTTTGTGTTTCCATACAGATTTTAGGATTGTTTTACTTCTGTGAAAAATACTGGTAGTATTTTAATAGGGGTTGGATTAGGTCTGCAGATTGCTTTGGGTAATAAGGAAATTTTAACAATATTTGTTCTTCTAATCCATGAACATGCAATGTCTTTCCATGTGTTTGTGTCTTCAGTTTCTTTCATCAGTTTTATACTTTTCAGAGTACAAGTCTTTGACCTCCTGGTTAAGTTTATTCCTAGGTGTTTTATTTAAAGACTGCTTTTTAAAAAAAATAGCCAAACAATAACTCCTTCTGCCTGAAATAGTCCCTAAACATGAAAAATATTTCTTATATATGAGCCCAGCTGAGTATCCTGTCCTTTCCATAGCTTCAGATAAGCTTGTTAGTACTTGATCACATGAAGAAGATTGGATTTGTTGTAATGACAAAAATCTCATGGTTCTATGCCAAACATTGAAATACAGCATGAAGCACTTGCTGAAAAAAAAATTTCTGATGCAGTGTTTTAAAGGTGTACAGACAAAACAAAGAAAAACTGCAGGAAACCAGTTGTCTGTCATGTTTCAAATGACATATATTGAAATATGAATCAGTTCTTCATTAACGTTCAGCCATCTGGTTACTCATGGTTAGTTACTAGAGAAGCTACTACATGGTTAGTAAGGGAAGCTGACAGATTCTACGTTCATTCTTCCTCATAGCTGCTTTTCCAACAGCCAATTAAAATATGTTAGAAATGTTAGATACCCCACTGTACTTCAGTATACTATTTGTTCTCTCTAAAACTTAATCCACAGGATTCCAAATGCATTGTATAACTTTTATCATTATGCTTCAACATAAATAATTAGCACAGTTTAGAGAAGTAAAAGAATATAAATGTAAATAAAAATTCCCCACTTAAGCAAAATTTAAAAATGCTTTTGTTTCGTATAAAAACCTAGACGTGCAAATGATTTCAGATAAATGATCTATATTTTTTGCACATAGAATCACATTTATAAATCTTTTTCTTAAAAGTAATTGAAATGACTGCCCTTACACTATACATTTAAACTTTGCACGCAGAGGATGTAGCAAGGGATGTTCATTTGATTAGTTATTGCTTCATGTTGCTATCTAGGATAGAAACCACACGATGTGTGTAACAGACGTGTTCTTTGAGTCTAGCATGGATTCCTATCAACTTGCTAAACATCAGGATACCTCAGAAGGCTCTTTGTTGCCACAGAGCTTATATGCATTAATAAGTTTTATGTTCTGAATATGAAAAAAAAAATCTGTTCACAGACATAGCAGACCTAAAATTTATGCTGCCAAAATCAGGATTTGAAAGACGCTCAAGAAAGACTTCTCATTTCCCAGTATGTGGCCAGAGTTTGCCTTTGACAGGTTGTGTTTCTCCTTGATAGATCAGTGGCTTGGGGTTTACCGAGGATTTCAGAATGAAATTTACTGAAGTCATCCGGGGAAGGTCATCAGAACATCAAGGGGCTTCCATCAACAGAGCGCTTAGATAGTTATCTGGATCTTTCGGTGTTGCATATACCCATTTGATGAAGGTTACATAAGATGGGTTGGTCTGCAAAGCATTGCTTAAATAGAGCGATTGCAACAAGCAGGCTTTTGTCCACGGCAGGACTCCTCGTCCATCTCAGATGACAACCCTTAGGGCACGTCTCCTGGCAGCACTCGCTTGCACATGCCCACCATCGCTCTGCAATCTGACACTGCCTGGTAACTGCAAGACTCTACGTAGACATTGTCCTAACGCAGAAACTCTCGAGCACTGAGGGGTGAAAGGAACGTGGGTTCTATGTGATGGATTGGTAATGATGCCACTGTAATTCAGCTGAATCTTGGGGGAGAATGGGACCAATGTTTGGCATTGTGCTTTCATACAAACCAGCAAAGAAAAGTGAGTTTTTTAAATGCTGTTTCACTTGGCACGTAATCCCACTCTTTGTGTTTTGTTGGAGAGCTCGTGTGTGTATCTATCATGGCTTCAAAAGTAAAACAAATATATTTAAACAATAAAGCACTTGCAGGGAAAAACTAAGTAGGATTTATTTCTGCTCAAGACAGATTTTCCCACATGTAACAACCACGTCCAAAGAACTTATAAAACTGTCCTTGGTTTTACAGTGATAAATGGAAAACATTGAGTCCTTCAATCAAACAAGGTATCAAGATTGTTTATTGTGGTTGCTTTTCGTGTTAAGCAATGAATTGCAAAATAAGTTACTGCAGTATATAGATAACACTCAAATAAACATGCCACTAGTGGAGAAAGGGCATATTTTTCCAGGAACCAATATTTTCTCCCTTCTTCATTTTTTCTAATGTTGATCAAAACAATCTTCTGGCAAATTCAGTTTTGTTGTTTTTTTTTTTAAAGACTCTGTGTGCGTGTCTGTGTGTCTGTGTAGACAGACATTGTAGACGTATATATCTGCTGTGTTGTTAACAATACAAGACCGGGAAGGTGGAAATCAGTGCTTATCAAAACAATCCTTTAGCAAATTTAGTTTTTTAAAAGAGGACCTTTTATGTACTTGTATAGAGATAGATAGATAGATAGATAGATAGATAGATAGATAGATAGATATAGGTATATAGGCATATAGAGAGGCATAGAGATATAGAGTTATATATACACATTTAAATTTTTTTTTTTTTTTTTTTTTTTTTATTTTTGGGACAGAGAGAGACAGAGCATGAACGGGGGAGGGGCAGAGAGAGAGGGAGACACAGAATCGGAAAGAGGCTCCAGGCTCCGAGCTGTCAGCCCAGAGCCTGACGCGGGGCTCGAACTCACGGACCGTGAGATCGTGACCTGGCTGAAGTCGGACGCTTAACCGACTGCGCCACCCAGGCGCCCCCACATTTATAGATAAATAGATAAATAACATGTATATATCTGAGACTTTATGAACAATAAAAGACTGGGAAGACAAATTAATTCATTCACAGTAAGCTCCCATTAGTTTTCCCTGTAGTCTGTCTGTTGATCTTTAACTGTACCTCAGAAACATCCTGTGTCCACATTCATATTAGGATGATTTTTGTTCTCTGTCTTTATTGCTTCCTCTGGTGTTCTGGGTCACAGAGAAAATCCAAGTTCCTTCCAATGCTGCTTGGTACCAATTTCACAGTGAAGAGGCAGTGAGAGCACCGGGAGGAAAGGGCAGTGGTCTCTCTCATTTTTAAATCTTTATTGGTCTCTCTTAAGAGTCACTAAGAAATGTTCCTCCTTAGGAGGCCACTCCTGAATAGCTCGGAACAGAAAAAGATGACCAGGAAACAGCTTTCTGCACACAACAAAGGTTTTTGCTACTACATAGTATGTTTGAATATCATATCAAGGAGACACCTAACATGTCCACCAGAATCAACCTCAGCACCAAACAGTTCCTGGTCCCTGGGGCAGATGCTGGTGGCCACCATCTTGAAGGTTGGAATCCCAGTAGGGGTTATGTAAGAATTCAGGCAAAAACCTCTTTTATCTCTTCGTGAATCCTTGATTCATTTCACGTTTATTAATTCATTAAATAAACATTCATGAAATGCTTATTTCTTGGATAAATGGCTGGAGCATTGAGTAACCAGAATAAGGACGACCCTAGATAATTCTCATGTCCATATAGTGCAGTTGCTGTCAACTGTGGGAACGAAATGCTACAAAAATGTATTTCCTTTCTTGGTACCCCAGGAAGTGTCCTCCCATCCACAAAGTGAACTTCAAAGTGTGGAAGGAGTTTTGTGTGTGTGGGTTTTTTTTTTTTTTTAAATTCCCTTCTGGAGGTCATCCCACAGGCAGCCCTGGTTGGGCTGATGGTCCTCAGTGCAGGGTGGGGTTCATAAAACAACCGATTGGGATGTAGGAAGAATGCATGAGAACTTACACTGACATGTATATCTACCTGAGTAATTAAGAGAGTGATTAAGATGTATTGATCCTTGACATCTGGCTTGATGTTGACGCCTCGCGTGACAGATGGGATGTGTCTTGGGCTTGGAATGCAAGATATCCTGAGGGCAAGTTGGGAATTTGCACAGCAGGAGGAGCCCAGAGCAGGCTTTTCCTTAACTGCCAACTTTTTGCCTGATGTGACATACACACAGTTGAGTAGATTTGCCCATTATTTCACATAGGTTTAACTAATCTAGCCCCTCAAATTGATATGTAGCTTAAAACCCTCCTGTAAAAGAATTGTGGATTGAATATATGTATCCATCTGTCAAGTCCCAAAGAGTTGGATAAGAGCACAGCTGGGTCTCCTGTTTAATCCTAGTAGAAACTTATCATGATGAGGTCCACACAATGACCATCTAATGAGATCAGAGAAGCAGTCACCCGCCAGATGTGAAGTTACCAAGAGCATTATTTTTAAAAATTTTTTAATGTTTACTTATTTTTGAGAGAGAGAGAGAGAGAGAGAGAGACAAAGTGTGAGTGGGGGGAGACAAAGTGTGAGGGGGGAGGGGCAGAGAGCGAGACACAGAATGTGAAGCAGGCTCCAGGCTCTGAGCTGTCAACACAGAGCCCAATGCAGGGCTTGAACTCACAAACCATGAGATCATGACCTGAGCTGAAGTCAGATGCTCAACCGACTGAGCCACCCAGGTGCCCCTGAAATGTGAATTTACATACAATATTGTGAGTTATGAACCTTCCCCTCATATATGTTAAGTATTGAAATAATTACTAATTAGATTACTATGCCAACATAACGAGCAAGACAGTTGGATATTAGAGATGATACATATTTTAATGAGAATAGAAATGAATACACATCACTTATACATAAATATACATGGAAAAATACTTTTACCTTATAATTTACGTCAACCTCATCCTTTTTCTACTTCTGTGTTGGTTGTTGTTTGTTTTCTTCTTTGATGCTTATTTATTTTAAGAGAGAGAGAGCGTGCACATGAGGTGAGGACAGGCAGAGAGAGAGGGAGACAGAGAATCCCAAGCAGGCTTCGCACTGGCTTGAACTCACACACTGTGAGGTCATCACCTGAGCCAAAATCAAAAGTCAGGCACTTAACCAACTGAGCCACCCGGGTGGCCCTCTGTGTTGGTTTTACAAAGAAATGGAATGTGAATATAGTAACGCATGCCATAACTTAGAGTGTAACAAATACCAACAAACTAAAGATGAAAGCTCTAAAATGTCCTACTCGTGGGAGTAAGTGAACAAAAACTGATTGGAGCCCATGGTTGTGCTTGCTGAGGAGAGGGGTCTGTGAGAGCAAAGCCCACCTCCCCCAGTGTTTCAGATGACATTCTCCTCTGTCATTCCCTCTCTGTGAAACTACTACTTTAGGGTTCACAGGAGCCTTTCTTCTGTTTTTTGTGAAGTATAAGAAACAGTTGCTAACATCCTGCTCTAAGATTTTCTGAAATCCCCAAAATAATTGCCTCTAATGATGCCCTCTGCTTTAGAATCTAGGGGTGTACCTTATCAGACAGGGAAACTGGTATAAACATAAAGGTGTGTCCGCTTTTTATAAAAATGGGCCTTAGCTATTTGAGAACATCTACCCACATCCATCCTGCTTCAGGCGAAACTGGGAAGGGGCTGCAGAAACAGCTCTTTCTAAAGAGGAAAGCCTCTCTCTTTCAGATATTTGGTTAAATTGTCCAACCAAAAAAAAAACAAAAAAAAAACAAAAACAAAACACACAGGGACTCCCTTCGTCTGCAGTGAGATCTCCCCTCCACTCCTGCTACAAAAATCCCCCCCAATCCTCAGTCCTAATACATCATCCACCCCTCCATCCTCTCGCTCCACCTGAGTTTCACCTGCACCCCCATTCCAATCCCAGGCAGTTAGAATGGGTCCGTCTTTTTTTACTTGAGTAGAGTTGACGCACAATGTTGCACGAGTTTCAGGTGTACAACGTGATGATTTCGTAAGTTTATGCACTGTGCTGTGTTCACCACGGCATAACTACCATCTGTCCCACGACACCACTGTTACTTACCACAGTTTCCTCATCCATTCATCTACTGTGAGGCATTTAGGTTGCTTCCACGTATTGGCTATTGTAAACAATGCTCAGTAAACATAGGGTGCGTATAGCTTCTCAAATCAATGTCTTTGTTTTCCCTGGGTAAATACCCAAAGGTCGAATTACTGGATTATATGGTATTTCTATTTTGTATGTTTTTGAGGAAGCTTCATATGGTTTTCCAGAGTGGCTGCCCCAGTTTGCATTCCTGCCAACAGTGCACAAGGGGTCCTTTTTCTCCACATCCTCACCAACACTTCTTGCTTTTGATTTTAAGCCGTCTGACAGGTATGAGGTGATATTTCGTGGTCGCTTTGATTTGTTTCTCTGATGATGAGTGATGTTGAGTATCTTTTCATGTGTCTGATGGCCATCTGGATGTCTTTGGAGAAATGCATGTTGATGTCCTCTATTTATTTTTTTAATTGGGTTATTTGTTTTCTGGTGTTTGGTTGTAGAAGTTCTTTATTTTGGATACTAACCCCTTACCACACAGGCTATTGGCAAATATCTTGTCCCATTCAGTAATTGTCTTTTACTTTTGTTGACGGCTTCCTTTGCTATGCATCTTTTTACCTTGATGTAGTCCCAATAGTTTATTTTTACTTTTGTCTCCCTTGCCTCTGGAAACAGACCTAGAAAAATTAGGCTATAGCTGATATCAGAGAAATTACTGCCTGTGCCCTCTTCTAGGATTTTTGTAGTTTTCGATCTTATATTTAGGTCTTTAATCCACTTTGAGTCTATTTTTTATGTCTGATGTAAGAAAGCGGTCCAGTTCATTCTTTTGCACGTAGCGGTTCTGTTTACCCAACACCATTTGTCAAAGAGACTGTCCTTTTACCATCGTATACCCTTGCCTTCTTTGCTGAAGATGAATTGACTGTATACTGGTGGGTGTATTTCTAGGCTCTCTCTTCTGTTCCACTGATCTTTGTGTCTGGTTTTTTTGCCCATACCATACTGTTTTGATGACTACAGCTTTGCAACATATCTTAAAATCTGGGACTGTGATACCTCCAAGTTTTGTTCTTCTTTCTCAAGATTGCTTTGGCTACTTAGGGTCTTTTGTGTTTCCATACAGATTTTAGGATTGCTTGTTTTAGTTCCGTGAAAAATTCTGGTGGTATTTAAATAGGGATTGCATTAGGTCTGTAGATCACTTTGGGTAATATGGAAATTTTAACAATATTTGTTCTTCCAATCCATGAGCATGGAATGTCTTTCCATGTGTTTGTGTCTTCAATTTCTTTCATCAGCGTTGCAAACTTTTCAGAGTACAAGTCTTTGACCTCCTGGTTAAATTTACTCCTGAGTATTTTACATGTTTGGTGCAATTGTAGATGGGATGTTTTCTTAATTTCTCCTTCTGGTTCTTCATTATTGGTGTATAGAAATGCAAAAGATTTCTGTATGTGGATTTTGTATACTGTGAATTAACTGAATTTATGTATCAGTTCTAGCATTTTTTTATGGAGTCTTTCGGGTTTTCTACATAGAGTATCATGTTGTCTGCAAATAGTGACTTCATCCTTGCCAATCTGAATTCCTTTTATTTCTTTGTGTTGTCTGTTTGCTGTGGCTGATGGTTGCTTCAGTTTGAACCCATTCTTTACTCCTCTCCCCACCTTGTTTTTGGTATATGGTGTCATACTTTGCACCTTTTTATTTTGTGAATTCCTTGACTGATTTTTATCAATATACTTATTAATTTTACTGCTTTTGTGCTTCCTACCTTTTTTTACTCCTACTCATGTTTTTTCCTTTCCACTCAAAGAGTCCCCTTTAAAATTTCTTGTAAGTCTGGTTTAGTGGATGAGCTATTTTAACTTTTGTTTGTCTGAGAAACTCTTTATCTCTCCCTCTATTCTGAATGACAGCCTTGTTGGATAGGGTATTCTTGGTTGCAGGTTTTTTCTTTCAGCACTTTGAATTTATCATACCATTACCTTCTAGCCTGCAAAGTTTCTGCTGAAAAATCTGCTGATAGCCTTATCAGATTTACTTTGTATGTAAGTGTTTTCTTTTGATGCTCTAAAAATATTATCCTTATCACTACTCTTTGCCATTTTAATTACTGTATGTCTTGGTGTGGACCTCCTTGGGTTGATTTTGTTGGGGGCTGTCTGTGCCTCCTGGATCTGGATTTCTGTTTCCTTCCCCAGACTTAGGAAGTTTCCAGATATTGTTTCTTCAAATAATAATAATTCTGCCACCTTTTCTTGCTCTTCTTCGGTGATGCCTATAATGTCGGTATTATTATGCTTGATGTTGTCACTGAGTTCCCTAAGTCAGTTCTCATTTTTTATAACTCATATTTATTTCTCCTACTCAGCCTGATTGCTTTCCACCACTCTTCTCCTCCAGGTCACTGATCTGTTCTTCTGCTTCCTCTAGTGTCCTATTTATTCCATCTCAGGTATTTCTAATTTTAATTATTGAGTCCTTCATCTCTGATTGTTTTCTTTTTAAGTTTTCTCTTTGTTGAATTTCTCACTGAGAGCCTCCACTCTTTTCTCAAGTTCAGTGAGTATTTTACCATAACTTAAATTCTCTATCGGGTATATTGCTCACATCTGTTTATCTCCCTTGCTGTGATTTTGTCCTATTCTTTCACCTGGGACATATTCCTCTGTCTCCTCATTTTGTGTAACTCTCTGTTTCTTTGTGTTAGGTAAGTCAGCTACATATTCTTCTCTTGAAAGTAGTGTCCATATGAAGAAGAAGTCCTGTAGGGCTGCGCAGTATAGTGTCCTCTGTTCACCAGGGCCTGGCACTTCTGGGGTGTCTCCTATGCATTTTGAGTGCACCCTACTATCATGGCTGAGCCACTTTTCCCTTCAGTGCAGTCGTCTGCAATGGCTCTCTACCCGTCGTGGGCAGTTTGGTCCCTGTGTTATTTGTGGGCCAGTCTGGGCCCACATTTGGCTCAAGTGAGTCAGACCAGGTGTTTGCTAGAGATGCAGTAGCACAGAATGCAAGATACTTTCCCTGTGTTGTTCCCAGAGAAGTTTTTGCTGGTGGGCAGAGACTAGAGTCAGGCCAGAGGTCTGCCCCCAGCCCACTCCTAAGGCCACGTTCAGACTGATGTGTGTGGTTACCTTCCCCTCTCCCTGGGGCAGGAGTCACTCTGACACTGCCAGGTTTTGTTCCTCTATTTTTATATAAAAAATTGTAAAGGGGAAAAAAAAAGTTGGCAGGTGCAGCCACTGAACATTAACAATAACGAGTGGCCAGTGAGCAGATCCAAAATTACTAGACCTCTCTGGTAAGAGAGGAAATCAAATGAAAGCAACATTAGATATTATTTCTTAACCAACATATTCACATTCTGAAAGCATTATCGTAGACAGTGTTGACAAAGAGGTGGGGAAATGGGGTGACACAGAAAATTGTGCTATGACTATCAGCTTCTGAAATAAATTACATATTCTGGACTCTGTTTTAAATGTCTGTTCCAATAATACCTACAGGTGTACCTACAGATATACATACAAGGAGATATATGTACTCATGTTCATATTTAAACATAGGTTTAGGGGCACCTGGGTGGCTCAGTCAGTGAAGCGTCTGACTTCAGCTCAGGTCATGATCTCACAGTTGGTGGGTTCAAGACCCCACGTTGGGCTCTGTGCTGACGCTGTGCAGTCTGGTTCGGATTCTGTGTCTCCCTGTCTCTCTGTCCCTCCCCTGTCATGCTCTGTCTCTCTGTCCAAAATAAATAAAAACTTTAAATATACATTTAAGTAAATTTATAATTTAAAATACATTTATATTTAAATGTAAAGTTAAATAGTAAGACACACACACAAATTACAGGGTGGGGATCTACACGTGAACACAGATAGAAGTACAAAGACTTATACATGAACAGGAATATAATGACAAATTTGGGAAAAACCAACCCTCAAACTCTATCCATAGGAAAAAGGTTATACAATTTATGGTTTTCCAATCAGTGACATTCTAATTACAAAGAATGTCTAGATTTATGTGCATGGGCATGGAAAGATCAATAAGACGTTAATAGATGAGAAGGCACGTTGGAGAACCATGTGTGTGGTTTGATTGAGTTTTCATAAAAAGGCTTCACTCTGTAGAAGCCTGGAGGGAAGGATACAGTGGGAAGCTGAAAATGTCAGTAATGAGCAGCTCCCGGAAGCTGAGGAGTCAGGGGATAGAAAATGGGAAATTTTATATTGAGTCTGTCTTCGTCTACTGTGTGGATGTGTTATTCTGAGAACGTGAACTTCAGGCACTGGGGAAGCAGATGAGTGGTTCCCAGACATGTCGACATCTGAATTAAAATTGCCGGTAGAATTGAGGTTGATCCTCCGCTGACTTGAAAATAGGGAAATTAGCCCGGATCATCTGGATGGGCCCAGTGTCAATACTGGACCCACACTGTGGAACAGAGAAGCAGAAGAGAAGGCAGGGGTAATGTGGTGCGAGAAGCACTCAACCGCAGGACAGCTGGGGCGGTGGGAAGAGGGGTCTCACACCAAGCATGCAGGCGGCCCGCAAGAGGCGGACCAGCGCAGAAAACAGGTTCCCAGGATCGGGCTCCCTCCTCAGGTTTTCTGGGCCTGTTGCACCAAGGACACAGGCTATCTTTGTGTACAGTTTACAGCATGCCAAGCACAAAGGTTTTGCTACAGAGGGAGAGAAAGAGAAAGGAATGGGGAGGTGGGAGGGAGAGAGAGAATTAACTCAGGGTATTCTCCAATTCCATTTGTTGTATAGGAAGGTCTGGAAGACTATGGAATCGTGGACGCGAGTTTAAGCAAGGTAATAGGGAACTCATACAAATTTTAAATGGAATGATGAAGTGTGGCCATTAAGGGTGACACACAGAGTTGGGCTTTCTTTTTTTTTTTTTTTTTTTAAGTTTTTTCATTTTGAGAGAGACCGTGTGAGCAGGGGACAGGCAGAGAGAGAGGGGGACAAAGGATGTGAAGCAAGCTCTGTGCTGACAGCAGTGAGCCCGCTGCAGGGCTTGAACCCACGAACTGTGAGATCATGACCTGAGCCAAAGGACTTCAACCAACTGAGCCACTCAGGTGCACCCAGAATTTGACTTTCTTAGAAAACAAAAAACAAACAAACAAACAAATAAAAACCATCACATGGGGAAGAATTCCTGGATTGGTCACCACACTGAATTCTCCGCTTTACCCTGGGTGGCCCTGGGAGCACACCGCCAGGCCATCTGCATGCAGACCATTGTCTGCCTTCCCAACTGGGCTCCAGCTTCAGGATGGAATCCCTGTGTGTTTGACATCAGATAGTCCACTCAGAGCTCCCACCCCCATTCCTAATTAACGGCTCATCACTGAACTGGGCCGTCAGCTCCTGCAGGCATCCCTGGGTTGACAAAGCTTTATTTATGGCTGCAGATAAACTCTTTTCCTTTATGCCAGAAGTGACTGCAAGGCCCCCTCCCAGCTGCAAAGCCCAGCCTTTGTTTCTGTGACTAAAGACTTCTTGCCTTTGGAATCTGGACAGACATCAAGAAATCTGCGTGCAGCCAAGTCCGAAATGTTCTGGGGGAATAGGAGGCAATAGACAACAGCTACACAACAAAAACCGACCTTCGCCAACGATTTCTTAAGGCAGTAAAACATTCATGCAAAAGGTTCACCTTTTCAAGACTTTCCAGAGACAAGCGCCATGCATCTCCATAAAATATGCTTTTCGGGTTCTCAGAGGCACTCTGCTCCGCTACGGTGAAATGCATGTTGATTTAAGCCGATCTCACGTAACGTGGCGGGGTGCCGTTGGCTTCCTGCAGATGCCAGGCCCCTTGGCAGGACGGAGACTCTGTTCTCCGTCACTCCTCCCCGGTGTTTTCCTTTGCTTTTTACAGGTGCTGGGTTGTCATCAACTGGATAAATGCTGGTGTTTTGGCTCCAGGCCTTCCTTGAGGAAGCTGGCATTTGCCCAGATGACAGTACAGCACCTGTAGACGCTCAGCAGTGAAGGTACAAAGTGGCCTTTGTGCACACAGCGGTGGGGTGCTCCCGCCTGCACGTGGGAGGCAGCAGCGGGACCAGCCTGTGCCTCTCCTGGCATGTCAAAAGAATCTGGCCGGGGCTTTGGTTTGGTAACACTTCTGGGAGCCTCCGTGAGAGTGCCACAGGACACTCTGATATATGATGCTGGCAGGGAACCACAGCTCGTTGGCATCTTCTCCAGCCTGGAACCAGAGTCACACCCGCCATTTTGGATGAAGGAAGTGTTGTTGTAAGTGACTCTGATAACAAAGGAGACACGGATATGCTTTGCGTCATGGGTCCTGGAAAGGCTAGCTCATCTTTTATCAACCACTCCCTCTGGCGTGACTACCTTTGGGAACAGAGTTCCAGTAAGTACTTCCATTATTAAATCTTAAATCATTGCATACAACAAAGCTGGAAAAGAGTTGTAATCATCTTCATGTGGACAAACAGTCATACTCATCAATCTACTTATCAATGAATGAACCGTTTTTAAATTAAGGAAGATAATTGCTTAATGAAATTTACATTGATCATTTGACATAATTCATTCAGTAACACTTCTTTCTATACAAATAAACTTATTTGTTTACAATAAACACAGTTTACTATAAATTTATTCCTATACAAATGCAGTAAAAAAAAAATTGGGAAGCATTCACCCCTGTAAAATGTTCACAAACATGCACCTTCACCTTACAGTCTGACTTAGCAGATACTGAATACTCAGCAAGCTGGTACTGAGCCAAACACACAAACCTCAGCATTTATATTCCAAACCAGAATGTGTAGTCATACCCAGCCTGCAAAAGGAGCTTTTTAGTTCAGAAGACCTCCAGCCGAGACTTCTAAATTTACCATCAGATTGGCCACTTGACAGGAAATGATGACAAGGGGGGACCATGCAAATATTTGCCAACCCCAACATGGTGCATCATTGCTAACAAAAGAGAAGACTGCACAAATACTGTACTTTCATTCAAGTCTTGACTAAGTCCTTAAAAGTATGCCTCCTGAAGGTTCACAAATGCACTCAGAAACAAAAAAAGCAAGGATAATTTTCCATGTAAAATAATAAAACAATTAAGATTTCTGTCCTGTCTGGTTAAGGGAGGGAGGAAAGAAAAAAGGGAAAGATTTTGTAGGAGAACTTAAACTTTACCCATATTGTGATTAATATACAGGCCAGTGGGCAAACCCAAGCGGTAGTTCAAGAAAAGCTAGGTTGCAGTCAAGTTGCAGAAGTGATTGGTTCAGCACCGAGAGTTTGGATAACCCTGTAAGGCAGTGGTAGTTGCTCTGGCTGCATATTAGAATCAATTCGGAAGCTCTTAAAACATTCCACCATGAAGATCTGATGGAATCCGTCAGGTGTAACTCCAAAACCAAAAACAAAACAGAAAACACAAACAAACCCTTCTATGTATCAAGTCACATTGACATTTGACTTGATCTCCATCTATACATAAACGTATTTAGTATCGCATACTTTCAGAATGGTACACATTTCATACATATATGCATAGTATTTCACACACACACATAACATCATGTGCTTACTTACAGGCTACCTAGTACCTTTTTAAGAGATTGCAATTACAGTATAGTTAAGATACAGTGTTATATTAGTTTTAAGTGCACAATATAGTGATTCAACAATTCTATACGTTGCTCAGTGCTCATCACGGTAAGTGTGCTCTTAATCTCCATCACCATGTGAACCCATCCCCCACCCACGTCCCCTCTGGTAACTACCAGTTGTTCTCTAGAGTTAAGAGTCTGTTTGGCTTGCCTTTCTTTGTTGATTCATTCTATTTTCCAAACTCTAGATAGGTGTGAAATCACGTGGTAGTTGCCTTTCTCTGACTGACTTATTTCACTTAGCATTGGACCCATCTGTGTCATTGTAAATGGCAAGATTTCGTTATTTTTGATGGTTGAGTAATATTTCATTGTATAAAAATACCCCATCTTCTGTATCCATTCAGTGGACACTTGGGCTGCTTCCATAATTTAGCCACTGTAAATAATGCTGCATTAAACATAGGGGTGCATATACCTTTTCAAATTAGTGTTTTTGTAGGGTTTTTTTTTTTTTTTTTTTTTGGTAGATAACCCATTAGTGCAATTACTGGGTCATAGGGTAGTTCTATTTTTAATTTTTTGAGGGACCTCCGTACTGTTTTCCAAAGTGATTGCACCAGTATACATTCCCATCAACAGTGCACAAGACTTTTTTCTCCAGATCCTTGCCAACACCTGTTGTTTCCCGTGTTCCTGATTTTAGCTATTCTGACAGGTGTGAGGTGATATCTCTTCATGGTTTTGATTTGCATTTCCTTGATGATGAATGATATTGAGCATCTTTCCACGTGTCTGTTGGCCATCTGTATGTTTTCTTTGAGGAAATGTCTGTTCTTGTCTTCTGCCCGTTTTTTAATTGGATTATTTGGGGCGTTTTGATGTTCACTGATATGTTATTTATATATTTTGGATACTAACCCTTTATTGGATATATCACTTGCAAATATCTCCTCCCATTCAGTAGGTTGTCTTTTAGTTTTGTTGATGGTTTCCTTTCCTGTGGAGAAGCTTTTTATTCTGAGGTAGTCCAAATGGCTTATTTTTCACTTTGTTTCCCTTGCCTCAGGAAACATATCTAGAAAAATGTTGCTACAGCCTATGTCAGAGACATTATTACCTGTGCTGTGATCTAGTATTTTTATGGTTTCAGGCCTCACATTTAAGTCCCTAGTCTATTTTGAGTTAATTCTTGTATACGGTGTAAGAAACTGGTCCAGTTTCATTCTTTTGCATGTAGCTGTCCACTTTTCACAGCACCATTTGTGGAAGAGACTGTCTGTTTCCCATTGCATATTGTTGCCTCTTTTGTCAAAGATTAATGACTGTAATTGTTGGTTTATTTCTGGGCTCTTTATTCTGTTCTACTGATCTGCATGCCTGTCTTTGTGTTAGTGCCATACTGTTTTGATTACTACAGCTTTGTAGTGTATCTTGAAATATGGGATTGTCATTCCTCCGGATCTTATTTTTGAAGATTGCTCTGGCTGTTTCTAGGAGGATTTGTTGTAACTCTGTGAAAGATGCTGTTGGTATTTTGATAGAGAGTGCATTAAATCTGTAGATTGCTTTAGGTGGTATGGAAGTTTTAACAATATTTGTCTTCCAATCCATGACCATGGAGTATCTTTCCATTTGTTTGTGCTGTCTTCAGTTTCTTTTATCAAAGTTTTATAGTTTTCAGAGTATAGGTCTTTCACCTCTTTGGTTAAGTTTACTCCTAGATGTTTACATTTTTGGTGCAATTGTAAATGGGACTGTTTTCTTAATTTCTCTTTCTGCTACTTCATTGTTAGTGCACAGAAATGAAATGGATTTTTTTTAAATTTATTGTCGAGTTGACTAAGATACAGTATATACAGTGTGCTCTTGGTTTTGGAGGTAGATTCCCATGGTTCATCGCTAACATCCAACACCCAGTGCTCATCCCAACAAGTGCCCTCCTCAGTGCTCATCACCCGTTTTCCCCTTTCCCCCACCCCCATCAACCCTCAGTTTGTTCTCTGTATTTAAGAGTGTCTTATGGTTTGCCTTTCTCCCTCTCTAACTTTTTTATTTCCCCTTCCCCTCCCCCATGGTCTTCTGTTAAATTTCTCAAGATCCACATATGAGAGAAAACCTATGGTATCTTTCTCTGCCTGACGTAGTTCACTTAGCATAACACCCTCCAGTTCCATTGCTGCAAATGGCCGGATTTCATTCTTTCTCATTGGCACGTAGTATTCCATTGTATATATAAACCACATCTTCTTTATCCATTCATCAGTTGATGGACATTAAGGCTCTTTCCATAATTTGGCTATTGTTGAAATTGCTACTATAAACACTGGGGTACAAGCGCCCCTATGCATCAGCACTCCCGTATCCCTTGGGTAAATTCCTAGCAGTGCTATTGCTGGGTCGTAGGGTAGATCTATTTTTAATTTTTTGAGGAACCTCCACACTGTTTTCCAGAGCAGCTGCACCAGTTTGCATTCCCACCAACAGTGCAAGAGGGTTCCTGTATGAAACGGATTTCTGTATATTGATATTGTATCATACAACCTTACTGAATTCCTTTGTTACTCCTACTAGTCTTTAGTGTTTTCTCCATATAATGTCATGTCATCTGCAAATAGGGAAAGTTCTACTTCTTCCTCTAACCTGGATACATTTTATTTCTTTTCCTTTTCTGATTTCTATGGCTAGGACCTCCAGTACTGCGCTGAATAGAAGTGGTGGGAGTGGACATCCTTGTGTTGTTCTGGATCTTAGGGGAAAGCTGAAATTTTTTCAGCACTGAGCATGATGCTGGCTGTTGATTTTTCACAGATGCCCTTTATTATGTTGAAGTGTAGTCCCTCTAAATCTACTTTGTTGAGGGTTTTTATCATGAATGGATGTTCTACTCTGTCAAATGCTTTTTTTGTACCTATTGAAATGATCATATGGTTTTTATTCTTTCTCTTGTTGATGTGATGTTATCACATTGATTCTTTTGCGAATATTGAACCATCCTTGCATCCCAGGAATAAATCCCACTTGGCCATAGTGAATAAATTTTTTAATGTATTGTTGGATTTTTTTGCTACTGTTTTGTTGAGGATGTTTGCACATATGTTTATCAGAGACATTAACCTGTGGTTCCCTTTTTTTATGGTGTTTTTATCTGGTTTTGATATCAAGCTAATGCTGGCCTTACAGAATGAATTCGGAAGCTCTCCTTTCTCTTCTATTTTTTGGCATAGCTTGCAAAGAATAGTTATGAGCTCTTCTTTAATGTTTGGTAGAATTTCTCTGTGAAGCTACCTGGTCCTGGACTTTTGGTTATTGGGAGGTTTTTAATTTTTTTTTTTTTTTTTAATTTCAGTATAGTTAACATACATCGTTATATTAGGGTCATCTTGGGAGCTTTTTTGATTACTGATTCAATTTCATTTCTGGCAGTCAGGCTGTTCGAATGATATATTTCTTTTTAAATATATTTTTATGAGCATTTTTTTACATTTGAATTTTACTTAATATACAATGCAATATTGGTTTCAGGAGTAGAATTCAGTGGTTCCTCACTTACATATCTATATCTTTCTGAGTTAGTTGTGGGAGATATATGTTTCAAAGAATTTATCCATTTGTTCTAGGCTGTCCAATTTGTTGGCATATAATATTTTATAATATTCTCTTATAAATCCTTTGTATTTCTATGCTGTTGGTTGCTTATTTCTCTTTAACCTCTGATTTTACTTGAATCCTCTCTCCCTCTTTATTCATTTACTCATTTATATATATTTTGATGAATGTGGCTAAAGGTTTATCAGTTTTGTTGATCTGTTCAAACAGCCAGTTCCTGGTTTCACTGATCTGTTCTTTTGGGTTTTTTAGTTTCTATTTTGTTTCTTTCTGCTGTAATCTTTATTGTTTCCTTCCTTCTACTGTTTTGGGGTTTTCTTTGTTCTTCTTTGTATAGCTTATTTAGTTGTAAGTTTAGGTTGTTTCTTTATGATTTTTCTTGCTTCTTGAGGTAGACTTGTATCGCTATAAACTTCCCTCCTGGATTAGCTTTTGCTGCACCCCAAAGATTTTTGACCGTTTCATTTTGTCTGCCTGTGGTTTTTTTTTTCCCCCCTCTTTGATTTCCTGGTTGATCCATTCATCATTTAGTAACATCTGATTTAACCTCCATGTGTTTGGGTTCTTTCCAGATTTTCTATTGTGGTTGACTTCTAGTTTCATGGCATTATGGTTGGAAACAATATACGACATGACTTTAGCTATTTTTATTTTGTTGACACTTGTTTTGTGGCTTGACGTGTGATCTTTTCTGGATAATATTCCAAGTGCACTTCAAAAGAATGTGTCTTCTGCCGTTTTAAGATGGAATGTTCTGAATTCCATCTAATAGATATCTATTAGATCCTTCTGGTCCAGTGCATCATTCAAAGCTACTGTTTTCTTGTTGATTTTCTGTTTGGATGATCTATCCATAGACATAAGTGGGGTGTTTAAGTCCCCTACTATTTTATATTATTGATTACTTCATTTATGTTTGCTTTTAGGTGTTTTATGTATTTGGATGCTTTTATGATGGGTGCATAAATATTTGCAATTGTTACATCTTGTTGGATTGTCCTGTTTATGATTAGAGAGTGTCTTTCTTTGTTTCTTGTTACAGTCTTTGTTTCAAACTCTATTTTGTCCATTATAAGCATTGGTACTCAGGCTTTCATATCACTTCCGTTTGCATGATAAATGCTTTTCCATCACTTCACTTTCTGTCTTCATGTGTCCTTAGGTCGGAAATGAGTTTTTTGTAGGCAGCATGTAGATGGATTTTTTTTTTATCCATTCCGCCATCCTGTATCATTTGATTGGAGCATGTAGTCTCTTTACATTCAAAGTATTTATTGATAGCTATGTATTTATTGTCATTTTGCTACTTGCTGTATGGTTTTTCTGGTTCTTCTCTGTTCCTCTCTTCTCTTGCTCTGTTCTCACAGTTACTTGGCTTTCTTTAGTGACATACTTGGATTCCCTTCTCTATCTTTCACATATCTGTTACTGATTTTTGATTTGTGGTTACATTAGGTTTGCATATAACATCTTATGCATATAGCAGTGTATATTATGTAGGTAGTTGCTTATGTTCGTACCATTTTTTTTAATGTTTATTTTTATTTTTGACAGAGAGACAGAGCATGAGCGGGGGAGGGGCAGAGAGAGAGGGAGACACAGAATCCGAAGCAAGCTCCAGGCTCTGAGCTGTCAGCACAGAGCCCAACATGGGGCTCAAACTCACAGACTGCAAGATCATGGTCTGAGCTGAAGTTAGACACTCAATCGACTGAGCCACCCAGGTGCCCCTGTACCATTTTTTAAATAATTTTTTAAAAATGCTTATTTATATTTGAGAGAGAGAGAGCAGGGGAAGGGCAGAGAGAGAAGGAGACACAGAATCTGAAGCAGGCTTCAGGCTCTGAGCTGTCAGCACGGAGCCCGACGCGGGGCTCAAACCCACGAACTGTGAGATCATGACCTGAGCTGAAGTCAGACGCTTAACAGACTGAGCCACCCAGATGCCCCTATACCCTTTTCTAAAAGTTTAATGTTTATTTACCTTTGAGAGAGAGAGAGAGAGAGCACACTGGTGGGGGAGGGACAGAGAGAGGGAGACACAGAATTCGAAGCAGGCTCCAGGCTCTGAGCCATTAGCACAGAGCCCAATGGGGGGCTTGAAACCACGAACCGTGAGATCGTGACCTGAGCCAAAGTCGGACGCCCAACCGACTGAGCCACACAGGCGCCCCCATTTGTACCCATTCTTTACTCCTCTCCCCCGTGACACACTTTTTATGTATATGGTATCACACTTTACATCCTTTTATTTTGTGAATCCCTTGAATGATTTTTATAGATATACTTACTTTAACTGCTTCTGTGCTCCTACTTTCCTTACTCCTGCTTATGGTCTTTCCTTTCCATTCAAAACTATGCCTTTAACATTTCTTGTAGGGCTGGTTTGGTGGTGGGAATGGTGCCCACCAGCTCTTTAGTTCTTGAAGAAGTCTCCTGAGGATTTGTGCCCTTCTAGCCTGTGCTCTGAGATTAGTCAACACATCTCCCTCCCATATACCCCAGTTGTTGTTCAAACTGTTGCTTCTATGTTGTACCTCAACAGTTCTTTGTTATGCTGCCACTTGATGGGCAAAGACTGAGTTTCCTCTCACCCTCTAGCTCTCCCAGAGCCGAGCCTGGTGATGTTTAAAATTCTAGGTGTTAAGCCCCAGGATTGCTAGAAGTCAAGTGCCTCTGGTTTTCAAAGCCAAACATTATGGGTATTTGTTTTCCCCATGTGGGTCCCCAGAGCTGGGGAGTGTCTGCTCTGGCTTCTCCTCCTCTCCCTTCTCTGTACCCGCAGTGTCCTTCCCTCCCGCAGACAGTCCTGCAGGTGTTTGGTTCCCGAACATGTCTCTGCCCTTCCTATTCTCAATACGGCCTCTTTTCTACATATAGTTGTGGAGAGTCTTGGGTCATTTCCTGGCTTATTTACACTCATGTGGGTGCATTCATATGATTATAGCTGTAGGACAAGGGGAGCCTAGGATCCTCCTTTCTGCCATGTTGTACACAGTACCTTTTGTAACTTGAGCTTATGGAGGACAGGCTGACAGGCAGAAGAGTCTAGTGGCCTGATACTCATGGCCCAGGTTCATTTTCAGACTTTGTAACTCACTAGCTACCTGATCTGGAGCTGACTTAACTTGTATCTCACTTTCCTCAGCTTTAACATGCTGCCATCCCCTTAGGATGATTGAAGAAATGAATGAACTCATGCAAATAGCACACTTAGCCAAGTGCCTCACTGTTACTGCGCCCTCAGTAAATGTTAGCTGTAGGGGTTAATTCTATTAGCTGTTTCCCTTGTAAACTACAGAGAGGGCCTTATGATCGACCCAGCGCAATACCCAGAGGGTGCACTCAACGAAGGCATGAGGAATGGTTTCCATTATTCGTAATGCAGCCAATTGCTTTTGATGGGCTGTCGTTTGAGATGAGGAAGGAGATATCTGGGACAAAGAGGTCAATCAGAATCAGTTTTGGATTGCACACAGTCTGGGGCTGGAAGTTCACTGACAGATCGATTCTAATTGGCTGTCTTTGACTACATGTAAATCACTACAAGCTGCCTCTCTGAAAGCTGTTTCACCAGGCCAGAAAAGATTATAATTTCCACTAACGGCACACTAGAATATCCAAGCTGTGTCTGACCACCTATATGTTGTATCAGTATGTGCCACAGTAAATCCCCAGGTACCAAGAGAAGACTGGGCTATCTCTAGGTATACCTGCGTCTGTCTACATGTGGGACTATCTGCATGTGTACTCAGTGTCTGTGTGTCTGTCTTCGCATATGATTCAGTGAAGCATAAAGTGTGGTCAGAAAACTTCACTCCGGTGCAATCCAATTGTATGCTACGGTATGACTCTGTACTCCTTCAGCTCTGTGAGCAGGAATGTCTATACCATGTATCGTTCATTCGTATCTTCCCATCGTCTGGAAGAGTGGTTCTCCACATCAGGCACATACGAGAATCAGCTGGGGAATTAGCTTTCAAACAGCTCTGTTGTCCACACGTCACTCCACGTCTGAAGGTACCAGAAAACACTGGCCTTCTTCAAAGCCTCCCAGGGGATTCAAGTAGGCAGCCAGTTCTGAGAGCCACTGACCCAGGGTCATGCTAATAACCACGGGTGATCATTCAAAACTCAATTTTTACATGTTACAGTAATCTGAGACTGGAAACTTCCCTACTTTGGGCAGCGTTTACTGTTGTAGATAATGAATTTCAGTTTCCTTTTTTTTTTTTTTTTTCTTTCTCAAAGCTACTTGTAGACCATGGATATGCACCTGGATTACTGTTAGTCCATGAAATGACTTTTCAAATCTATACGTTTTAATTACACTTAAATTTAGTTTCACTGAACAAGACAGGTTTCTCAGACATGCAGCCTCTTCACCATGACATATACCTGGGCATATAGGTAGATATATTAGGTATACAGGTGTATCTATATTAGGATTGCTAACATTTGTTTTCTATCAAAGTTAAGACTCACGTAAACACAAAGTGTTAAAAGTGTGCAACCCAGTAGCATTTGGTACATTCGCAATGTTGTGCAACCATATCCTGTAGGTACAGAGCATTTCCATTAACTCTAGAGGGAAGCCCTGTGCCCGTGGAGCAGTCACTGGCATGCCCCCACCCCGAGCTCCTGGCGACCACTCATCTGCCTTCTGCATGGGGACTTCCTGAGTCCAGACGTCTGATAAAAATGCAGGCATACAGGGGCACCTGGCTGGCTCGGTCAGTTGAGCATCTGGCCTTGGCTCAGTTCATGATCTCACAGTTCATGAGTTCGAGCCCCACATCAGGCTCTCTGCTGTCAGCACGGAGCCTGCTTCAGATCTTCTGTCCCCTTCTCTCTCGGCCCCTCCCCCACTCATGGTCTCTCTATCTCTCTCTCTCTCTCTGTCTCTCAAAAATAAACATTTAAAAAATGCAGTCATACAGTATGTGGCCTTTGGGATCTGGATTCCTACATGTTATTGCTAATTGTTTTTAAAGAATCTGTCACCATTGTGATTTGAAAATTGCTCAGTGATGTTCAGAACATGTTTCTGTCTGGGGCTCACCTGCCAGTATGAGTCTTATCACTGTGGCTTCCAAAATGTGTCCCCAATCCGTTGGCTTCCCTGCACATCTGTGACCGTTGCATTTTAATATGCAATCCCGTCTTTGCCAGGACAAAGGCCACGTCTTCGGCCTGATCTGCCCCCTTATTTTTCTTCACACCAGCTCTTCTGCCCATGGCCGCCAGAGTGATCTTTAAAAATATTCGCGAGACTTTGAACTTCCTATCCTGGCCTCTCTCTCCCTGCATCCCACAGCGTCTCATCTCCCCACCTCTGAGCATTTCCATTTATTATTATTTGCTGTTCATTTATTGTCATGTCTTATCTATCACGCCTCTGCCTACTTTGAGGAAGAAAGCAAACGGGGAGCTTTCCTTTTGTAGGCAATGTCCCACCTCTAGAACAGGACCGGGTACAAAGCAGAAACTGAGGGAATGTTTGTCGAATGAATGTATAAATCAAGTGGGTGATTTTATGGAGGAAGGAGAAGATTGAGGTTCCCCTGGAGAACACCACGTTATTCCTCACTCTTTATGTGGTGGCATTTGGCTCATTCAGAGCAGATAGATATGCTGATGTCCCAGTGGGAAGTGCAGGAAAGGCTCACAATTGTCCTTGGATGCTGGAAACCGGGAGCTCTGAATACAGTGCATGGTGTTGAAAACCACAGAGGCAGGGACAAGGACTAAGAGAAGTTCGTACCTCTAGCCTTGTATGCATGCATGGGGGAGGGGGACACTTTGAATTGTAGACTATTGACAAAAAATGCCACCAAAGCCATCAGCAATAACAGCCGTAAGTAAATACTATGAAAGAAATCTCAAGTGTCATCTCCAGGCCCCAGAATACTTTCATTAGGATGAAGTACGTTTGCCACACCTCAAATTCCATTCATACTGACTTTTTGACTCTCGCTGGGAACATAGGGGGAAAAAAATGGAAAAACGAAAGTGTGGTTTTTGTTTGTTTTTTTTAATAAATGAGTCTAGTCCACCGGGCAGGTGTAAGGATACTTTATTACTGAATCAGTATGTACAAACTCTAACATGAAAATAATGAGTCACAGAATATCAGACTATTTACAATACTTTTTTTTTTTTTTACAAAATGCTTTTTTTTTACAGGATTACTTCTCTCTAAATAACATGACAGACACACACAAAAATCACTTTTTTTTTTATTACAGACATAAATAAATATTGACGTGAAATGACCAGTCTAAGAGGCGTGATCTCTGTTGGCCATTTGGATGAGAAGGTAGCTCTTCTGTTATCTGCACACTACAGTATAATTAAGTAAAGAAATAGTAACTTTACATACAGACCTCTGTTAATCACTCTGTCAATGGTAGAACTTGCTAAAATACTCAGTAGAGGTAAGAAACGGAGTCTGGCCATGCACAATCATAGGTAAGAGTCACCATCGCTATGCATTTATTATTTTCAGTGAGTTATAAGTACATGCAACAGTTAGCCTTCCTGTTCTGGTTACAACGTGAAGGTTTGTATAAAAAGATTCAGAGATAGTTGGAATCATGGGAATGAGCAAACTTAGTTTACTAAACCCATGGCACAAAGTGTAAGAAAGGGCAGTAAATAAATAAGTCATTATCACAAGTGACGCTGACTAGTAGGAAGGACAGAATTACTGTGTGTAGTTGCACGATACAGACACGAGTCAAAATTCAGCGTCGCCATCACGGGTTTCAGAGCACATAAGACACAACACGGGGGCTTTGAAGTCGAATGTTGTAACTTCCCGGGGCTTACTCCTGTAATTTACTCAGTTCCTTATGCCAGGCAAAGAATCACTGGCTGTCCCCAGTTGGGGACATCTGGCGGGTAAGGAGCCAGGGATGCTGTGCTACACCCCAGAGCATAACCGGCCCCAGCGCCCCATCTGCTGAGCTGCAGAAAGCCTGCTTTGTAGAGTTAGTGACAGGCTCTTTCAGGTTCCCAGGAAACAGACGTATCTTTAAACTTGGGTTTGTGTCATAATCATTTCAAAAAACTCCCTGCCATCAATGTTAGTGTCTCTACTATGTCATATTAAAACAACAAATGGCTTAAAAGGGCACACGCTCACTTATAAATGTCGCCCCACGGGGCTGTGGTTAGAAAAAGAGGGCAGAACAGGTAACTTCACCGGCCGCTGCCGTGAAGCTACAAGCCGGGACTTGAGGACTTGCTGTTTTTGGTGGGCATTTTGAAGAGTGAATACTGTCACTGAATATATGTGTCCTCATAGAAGAGAGATGCATTTAATTTCAATTAGATGTATTCGACACTTAGCCATGTAGACTGTGTTTAGAGAAAAAAAAAAAAAAAAAAAAGACAACCCATAGGTTATATCCCTTTATTAGGGCACTCAAATTTTTAAAATTAAAAAAATTGTATATTTTGGCCAATTTGCATATGATTGAAATTCATAGAAGAAATTCATGTTTCCTTAATTACCCAATCAATAGCATTTTTCTTCCAAAAATGTGAATAATATTTAAGTTACGAATGTTACTGCAGAATTAGATGCTCCTAGGAGCTGCTTTCGATTTCCTAAGGGAGCTGTAAGCTTCAGAACGTTCATCCAAACTAAACATAGATTTGCTCATCGTCTCTTACCCAGATAAAAGAAACATAATTAAACTTCATAAAATTAAACTTATATAATAATTTAATATTTTGTATGTATGTATACACGCTTCCATTTTGAACTATACAACCGTACAAAAATTTGCTGGCGCAAATATTGGATTTGTTCGTGACAAAGTAACAGACAAACTTGTAGCCAATGTTAGACATCTTCATTTGTGGAAATTTGACAATTTGAAATTCAGCTGCTGCTAAGGGCACTGGCATGAGTCAGAGCTTCCTGGAAGATACTGTGGTGTTGGGTCAAGCTCGGGGCTGTTTGAAAGGAGGGGTGTCTTCTGTGCTGTGCGTTCCAAATGTGAAACTCTGGGAACCAGGTGACCTCACACCACGTTGTGCTAAGAGTGTCGCAGACCCTGTTGGGAGCTGCAGAAAACACTTAGGAAGCAACACACGCTTCCTGCTGAGATTCCCCAGGAGCGCCACTTGTGCTAAGCTGCAAAATATTGCCTGTGTCATCGACTTTTAAAAGTCGTTACCACACAGGAACCAGTTTTCAGTATCTGTCACCACATATCCATGCGTATGGACCGTGTTTCCTAAAGATGTGCATCGACAGGATAGGAAAAACAGTCTGTCTCTGTTTTGTAGTGCATTTGCTTCCTGACACTGTGGACAAGCCACAAGAAGTGAAGGAGTCCTGAGTTCTCTCCTCCAGGAGCGTTCAGGGCGTCCGCACGCTCTCAGGAAACCAGACCACAGTAAGTACCCAGTCCCACCATCAAAACCCAAGAAGACGGTACTGAAACCTTCCCCAGTTTACGTAGGTACATAGTGGGATGAGGAAGGCTTTCCTTTTAAATGTTTAACTTCTGACACATTGCTCTTTCCTCATAGAAGAGACACTGGTGGGGAAAATATATAATCCTTTTCTCTAGAAGCACTGTGTCTTTATCCACCTTCGGTAGCTGTGAAAACCATTTCTTCGGTGAGTCTCAAGGTCTGTGATGTGTGTGTGTCACACACACAAACAAGTACACAGACACAAAAACATATCTGTGCATTTCAAACCATAAACATGGATATTCCCTCAAGAGCAAACTTTATCCGACTGAACGCTTCTGGGTGTAAGGGTGCCCCAAGGTGCACTGCGACATCACATATGGTTGATATGTCTTGACCCGAGTCCATGCTACGAAGGGGTAGTTTGGAGGCAAACAGTACGATAGAATGGATTTGAAAGACTAAATAGCCGTCCTCTGTCAATCATGGCCTCGTGTTTCCTACATTACCAAGAATAGGGACTATTCTAGCATACAAGTAGCTTACTTTGATTAAGAAAAGGCAAAACTTAGTAAGGACTGGAAGATACCCAGTAGTTGGGATTCTTTCATTTTAAGCAAGAGGTTTTGTAAATTTTTAGGTTCGTGAAGTGGTAAAACAAAGCCTATCTATCAGCAGCTCTTGTCTGCATTAAGAAAACAAGAACAAGGGAAGTAAGAAAACATGTCAGGAAAATGTCTCATTTTGCAGGATGAAATGTTAAAAAGTATCCCCAGGAAAGAAGTTTCATTTCTCCAAGGCAGACTCTGGATAGCAGCGTGATTGGCTGAATCTTTCCTGTCTTGGATGTCTTTTGAAAACCGCAGTTCACAGACGCAATGCTCATTCGCCTTTGTGTGAACGTAGCTTAGGGACATGCGGAGATTTAAATTAATTGCTGTATTTGAGGTTAACCTTTGTCAGTTAAAAATTACACGTGGTATAAATCATCTTAGGAAAGATCGGAAAAAATAGGGCCTAAAAACTGCATCATCTCAGTTGACTCTGCAAATCAAAGCCATCGTTGAATCTAAAAACGTGTTGTTGGTTTAGCGTTATGCTTCGTGTGCATGTGTGGACTGTGTTGAGAATGTGCTCCTCCAAATGCAGGGAGAACGTGCTCCTCCAAATGCAGGGAGATCTCACTTCTGCAGTCATTCGATGGGGATTCGTATGTGTATAGTTTAGCCTCCAGTGTCACGGGCCTCACCTTCCTTTCCTCCGTCCCCGCAGGAAGCTGGGTCCGTCCCCACTGGCTGTGTGTCGCTAGTTTCCAGAGGTGCCCGAGATCAGCAGAGGTTCCTCGGACGCAGAGTTACGGGGGGAGGGAGTTGTGTGGGGCGCTTGCCTGTAGAGCCACACGTGCTGGCCCGGCAGCTCAGCACGCCGGCACATTCCTTCACTTCTTAGAGGTCGTTTGGAGCCGTCTAGTATCTTTCTGGGGAAGCCTTGTAATGATGAGGATGCCGATGTTTGAGGTGGGGTCCTGAAGGGTGACAGGACAGACGTTATCAGTCATTGCTGCTTTGCAGGAAGCCGGGTACCGGCTGACAGTGAAAGCATCGGAGCCAGAAAGTCTTCCCTCCCACGTCCTCGTCTTCCCTGCTCCGAATCGGCCTCCCCTCCTGCTCTTGCCCACCCCTCGGTTTCTCCCCCAAATCCATAAACTCACAAGAGGACTAGGACAACCCCCTTTCCTGCATTCTACAGTTATCCAAGCACACCAAAGCCCTTTCTTTTCTTTTCTTTTCTTTTCTTTTCTTTTCTTTTCTTTTCAGGTTTGTTTTTTGACAGAGAAGGGGAGGAGCAGAGAGAATCCCAAGCAGGCTCTGCACTGTCATCATGGAGCCCGACATGCAGCTCGAACTCACGAACCATGAGATCCAGACCTGACTGAAACCCAGAGCCGGACAGTCAGCCTATTGAGCCACCCAGGTGCGCCCCTCCCCCCCCCAAAAAGTCCTTCTATTTCCTTGGAAGTTAGAAACGTAGCCAGTCCTCCCGTGAACCCATTTTCAAAGGAGGAGTATCAGGACAGCATTCACCCGACCTTTACAAAGAGAAGGGGCTGCCGAGCTCTCCCAGGCTCATTGGCGTCTGCCTCAATTCTAGCCGCGAACAGTAATTGGGGCAAATGGAGCTAGTACAATTGTAAATGTAAAACCAGGATCCCTGCTCTATTTTCTTAGCAACAGACAAATCTGGAGGCACCGCTTTATAAATTTAAGCTGGAAAGAGATGAAGTCCATAATCTAAAAATCGGCAAGAGTCTCAGTGTTTTTGAAACAGTGGGTGACGATTCTTTTTAAAAACCTGGACTTCACAGTAAATCCAGTAGATTGATTTGGGTCATAGTATGAAGAAAACGTATGTAATATATTACACTCAAATGTGCGTCGTGAGGAAATAATCCTTAGCAACGTGTTTCCTAGATCATCACATGTGAAAATCGCAGTTTCTAAAACAATTTCAGATTGCTGTGAGGTTATAGATTTTTCTCCCTCATGTGTATGTACAGTGTAAAAGGTAAGTAGAGAGCCCTGATACGTGTAGAAAACAGAAGGGAGGAAAGGGATGCCAGGCAGGGAGGGAGCACTTAGTCACCAAGCACACGATGATGCTAATGCGGCTAGAATCAAGTCCCGTGCTGGACACACATGGGGCGGAAGGACTTGAGATGATGAGAACCCCCCGCTTCACAGGGATCTGTGATAACTCGGTCATTTATCCGAGTGTTTCCCCACATCTGCTGACTTTCTGTGTCCCACACTCACTGTGCACCGAGGGCAGCGTGAGGTCGGGCGTCCGGAAAGTTTTGATGGTGGCCGGCCCTTCCCCTCCCGCGGTCAGCACCTGAACTTCCAGTCGGTACAGCGTAGATGGCCTCAGATTGGGCACTGTTAGGACGTAATGATCCTGAGGGAGCCACACAAAAGGAAATGCTCATCAGTGACCCTTTGAAAACAGCAGGCACGGTACAGACGCATTCTCCCGCAGGCTGGTCCCAGTCAGAGAACGGGTGTGAGTGGTCAAACGGGTGTTAGTGCAGAGACTGGGTGTGAGCACGGAGAACAGGTGTGAGCGGCCAGAGAATAGGTGTGATTGTGGAGAAAAAGGGAGCGGTCGAGAACGGGTGTGAGCATGAAGAATAGGTATGAGCCCTTGAACACGTGAGCACAGAGAACAGGTGGGAGCACAGAGGATATGTGACTGTGGAATAGTTGTGAGTGGCCAGAGAATAGACCTGAGTGTGGAGTAGGGGTGAGCATGGAGAATAGGTGGGAGTGGTCAGAGAACAGGTGGGAGCGTGGAGAACAGATGGGAGTGTGGAGAAGAGGTGGCAGTGATCACAGAACAGGTGGCAGTGGTCAGAACAGGTGGGAGCGTGGAGGACAGGTGGCAGTGGTCGGAGAACAGGTGGGAGCATGGAGGACAGATGGCAGTGGTCAGAGAACAGATGGGAGTGTGGAGAAGAGGTGCCAGTGATCACAGAACAGGTGGCAGTGGTCAGAACAGGTGGGAGCGTGGAGGACAGGTGGCAGTGGTCGGAGAATAGGTGGGAGCATGGAGGACAGATGGCAGTGGTCAGATAACAGGTGGGAGTGTGGAGAACAGGTGGGAGTGGTCAGAGAACAGGTGGGAGTGGTCAGAGAACAGGTAGGAGTGTGGACAACAGGTGGGAGTGTGGAGAACAGGTGGGAATGGTCAGAGAACAGGTGGGAGTGTGGAGGACAGTTGGGAGCGTGGAGGACAGGTGGCAGTGGTCAGAGAACAGGTGGGAGTGTGGAGGACAGGTGGGAGTGTGGAGAACAGGTGGGAGTGGTCAGAACAGTGGGAGTGTGGAGAATAGGTGGGAGTGTGGAGGACAGGTGGCAGTGGTCAGAGAACAGGTGGCAGTGGTCAGAGAGCAGGTGGGAGTGTGGAAGACAGGTGGGAGTGGTCAGAGAACAGGTGGGAGTGTGGAGAACAGGTGGGAGTGGTCAGAGAGCAGGTGGGAGCGTGGAGGACAGGTGGGAGTGGTCAGAGAACAGGTGGGAGCATGGAGGACAGGTGGCAGTGGTCAGAGCAGGTGGGAGCATGGAGGACAGGTGGCAGTGGTTGGAGAACATGTGGGAGTGTGGTGAACAGGTGACGGAGAACAGGTGGCAATGGTCAGAGCAGGTGGGAACGTGGAGGACAGGTAGCAGTGGTCGAAGAGCAGGTGGGAAGCGCAGCAGCCTCACAGGGGAGACTGGCGGCTCCCACTCAGCCAGAGCCCTGTGCCGAGTCACCTCTCAGCACCCCGCTCGACCCTGGCAGCCCAGCGCACTTGGCAGGGTTCATGTGTGCCAAAGTGCCAGTTCTCAGGGCTCACCCTTGAGATTTCAGTGTTTGTTCCTTAACATAAGACTTTCCCATGGTTGAAAGTTTTCATCTGCACATCTTGTGATGTGAATTCTTGATCATCCAAAGTTCAGTCAATGAGCCAAGAGTTTTCCACAAAACACAGTATCTGTCAATGCCCAGGACTGAACATGTTTATTTTCATGCCAACACATTCTTTTCAGAATTCAATAAAACCTAACACATTCATAGAATAACTACTTTCTAATTCCAAGGAATTTTTCCTTCCGGACTTGTTTTTTTCTTTCCTTTCTTTCTCAGTGGACCAGGAGTTGGATGTCCTAAGGGCATTTTTAGAGAGGGTAAAAGCCCACACATGGGGTTTGTTTTGTTTTTTTCTTCAAGCCAAGGAATTAAGTGGCCTGGAAGACAGGCCAATTCATTATGGGCTCTCGCCAGATTTGAAGGGGGAAAAGGGAGAGAAACAACAAGCTTCTTTGAGCTGTTTTCCCCCAATTTAACACTTCAAACAGGGCAGGTCCACTTGGACCCAAGGGACAACGGTTAAACCACTTGCCCACAGGACGGGCTCGGGGCTGCTGAAGGAATCACAGGTTATGTCCTGCTGACCGTTTTCCCTGCTCACAACAGCACCTATCATAGGTCATGAATACTTGCACAACAATGGCTCCAGAAGAAGAAAATGTGGGAAGACGCCTCAGCAGTGTGGCACGAGTACCCCCCCACCCCGCCTCCAGTGGCCGCTGACGACCAGCCACGGACATGACGACATGCACACAGGAAGCAAGTCGACACCTACGGAAGGCAGTATCTGCGACTGTGAGATGATGCTGTTGGGCAAGCTGTTCTGTCTGCTCTCCGTCGTGACCTCGGCCCAGGTCACCTGAAAGCCAGTCATGGGCTGATAGAGATTGGCCTTGGCCATCTTCCAAGAAAAGTGGCCCGTGATGTTAACATCTTGAACAACAAACGAGGCAGAAAGGTTCTCGGGCTTGGCGAGCACCTTGGCAGGCACGTGACCTGGAGGGAGAGTACATAAGAGGCAGAGTTAGGCTGCGGGACACGGACTGGACATGGGAGCTGTTTGCACATATCGCGGGCACTTCAGGCAGCTGCTCCCAGGGGAGGCACACGTGGTCTGAGCTCGGTCCTCATGCAGGGCTTCAGGCCATCACCTCCATGACCTACGGGGACAGTCAGCCAGAGGTGGTCTCAGTGCGGCCACTCTGCTGGGTGGTTTGGGGACTCTTTTTAGGACCCAGCTCGGTGGACGGGAGGAGAGAGGTCTCCGCCACGTGGCAAGATCTGGCCACTTCCTCAAGAGGAGAAGTGAGTGCCATGACCGGGGTGGGTAGTGACGCTGTGAGAAGTGATCCCGTGTCAGAGCTGCGTTTCGCCAAAAGGTTTTCCAAGTGTGGCTGGCATCACAGATGCACGTTCAGCTCAAGACGTACCTGCTTCGCCGGGACAGCTCATGTGCCGGTGGCTTTTCCCCTTCAGGGCAGAGCACGGCGGAGTCGTGAAGAAAACGGTTTCTGCCTTCAAGCGGCCCTTGGGCCGAATCGGCTGCACAGTCACCTTATATTTGCAGGAAAACGACAGATCCTGAAGAATGATATAATTTTCCTAGAGCAAGAGAGAGAGGGAATATGCTAGCCATACATCTCATTAGGGATCAAGACGTGGCAGATGAGTCCTGTTCTAACAAGGATAGTTTCCTGTGCATGCGTGCAGTGTGGCTTTTATAAAAACTACGAAGGAGACACTGTGCATGTTCTGGTTCCTCACGACTGTGGGCCGTCCCATGGCATGGGACACGGCCCCTGGAAGTGAACAGGACCGCGGCGTGGCAGGACCGAAGCAGCTTCATGGGACCTTCCAGGCCGCGTGTGATGGTTGCCAGCCACACAGGTGGGAGTGCCAGACTGTGAACCCAAGTCTCATTTGTTCCTGACATCTAGTGTGTAGCAGAGCCTGAGGCACATGTGTACGAGATGCAGGGGCTCAGCCCGCGGCCTCGGTCACGGGTCAGGATGGAGGCCGTAGTGGTGGGCGGAGTGGGGGACAGGCGCACAGAGGAAGCAGCTGGCCCTCTGCCCAGGGGTGACAGGTGGGCGGGCAGAGACAGGGCACCGGGCATGCCATGGGGAGAGCGGGACCAATGGCAGCCTCTGCCTGAAACACTGGTCTTCGGGAGCAAATCTACACTCCATATGGGAATCTGCTGGAAGCCCACGTCAGGCACTAAGTACAGACTTCGCAGCTACGTAAAGAATGCATGTGAGTGGCAGGGAAGGCAGGCCTGCGTAGCTGCAGATAAAGTAGCCCATGCTCCATCAGAGCTTGAAAATAAATGGGTCTAAACGTCCTTTACAAATGGCAGTGGACGAGGTGTGAGCCTTTAGCAGACTGCTTTCTCGGGATTTTCATTCTTATTTCTTTTTTTTTTTTTTTTTTTTTTTTTTTTAATTTTTTTTTTTTCAACGTTTTTATTTATTTTTGGGACAGAGAGAGACAGAGCATGAACGGGGGAGGGACAGAGAGAGAGGGAGACACAGAATCGGAAACAGGCTCCAGGCTCTGAGCCATCAGCCCAGAGCCTGACGCGGGGCTCGAACTCACGGACCGTGAGATCGTGACCTGGCTGAAGTCGGACGCTTAACCGACTACGCCACCCAGGCGCCCCATTTTCATTCTTATTTCTACCAGATACAGGATACGTGCTCAGCAAATGCTTATTATGACCTTCAGACTTTCTAGAGAGGGTAAGCCTAGGATTGGGTGGTCCCCTGAAAATAAGCCAGATTTCATACAATTCCAACGCATGCATAACTAAAAAAACTACTAGAAGCCTCGCCTCTGCCCATAAAAAATTTAATAAGCCCCGCTTCCGGTCATTTCTTTCTCTGCTTTTCAAGTAGTTTTCCCTTTTTAAAAATGTTTCTTTTTTCTTTTTAAGTGAACGCCACAAACTTTGGGAACCACTTAAGAAAACATAAAAGGAATGACGTTGGCGAGCATGAGTTGGGACAAGTCAAATCCAGTAAAAAGCTGTATTTCTGCAGACCCACTGACATGTTTTATCTTACTACCTTAAAGTTATGTGATCAAGATAGGATTCTAAAAATACCCCACTTGCTGCTTTAGAAAATAGTCCAAAGAAAAATGTTCTGCTGAAATAGCATATATCAATATGTGAGACATGTGGGGCCATGCCTTTGGAAATCTTAGACTGTCCTGCTAGATCACAGACAAGTTGCTGGCATCGATATTCTGGACACCTCACCGCCCTCTGCACCGTTTTGTTGTTGGTCCCTTGATGGCCCTCTGTAACTCGTGCATCAGCCCCAAATATTTGGAACAACACACTGGCTGGTACCGAAGGGTTCCTGCCTGCAAGGACGTAGTGTTCTATTCAAGTGAAAAGTCAGAAACGGTCCTGGCACACCATGTGCGACTCAGGGAACGTCTTTCCTTCCCCGGACGAGGAGGAACTAGCCAGTGACGCGGCAGAGCAAGATGGGACATGACAGGGTCGGACGGAAGTTCACAGGCAACGTCCCACCCGCAGATCGTGCTGCCAACCCAGGACTCAGAACAATTCAAAGCTTCTGTCCGACTAAGTTGAGACACACGGGGGGTCTCAGAAGCGTTTCCCCCCTGACCTGGGAGTTCCCCACGAACCGCGTCTGCAGCCTCCGCGTTTCAGGCCCTGCCGTGTGCCCCCACGGGACGGAGCCCTCAGCGGATACTGCAGGACTGAACACAAGGACCGTTGTGTTTTCACTTCCACCTCGCGATCACCCAACAGCTAATCCGTGAGAACGAGCTGTGTGCGTCGTACCCCGGGCACAGCTCGCAGTCCGCTGTTTCCGCACATCGAGGGAAGTGAAATCGCGCTGAGAACCGGGCGGTGTGACCGTCTCTTACCTGGGTGATGCCAGAAGAGGTCTCTGGTCCGGCACTGCGATTGTGGGCACAGACCTCCGGGAGCCACTGCACGTGGTATCGGTCGACGCTGAGATCTGTAAGGTCAGAGGGCACAGAGAGGACGGTCTGGAGCCACGTGCCGCACAGCCCGCGGCTCTCAGATCGCGACAACGGGCAGGAAGGAAGTGAAGCTGTGGAAGTGAGCCACAAACGCAGACGCAGAGCCGAGGAGGCGAGCGGGCCTGCAGAACTCACTGTCGGGAGGAAAGCCTGGGGGGAAACCTGGCGAAATGCGAGAACCAACCGGAAAGCACAGGAAAGTCACAGCCACGGGGCTGTCGGGAGGTCTTGAGAGAAACGTAGCCGCGGGGTCGGCGCTGAGCGGAACCCCCACAAGAAAGGGCGGCACTCGGCCGTGGGCGTCTTTGCTCCTGGGAGAGGGAATGAGCATCCCGAGTGTGAATCCCACAGGTGGCTGACATAGCCGACAGACCCAGGCAAAATCAAAGCACTTTCCTCACGCTGGGAGCACTGAGCAGTCAGACGAGCTCCCCTGTGTGCCTCACACGTTCCCCAGCACAGACCCAGGTGGGCACCTTTCCCTTCCAGCGTGCACAGGTGCATATCCTCACACGCCCGTGTGTCTGATCTCTGCGGAACCCTGACTTGCTGTCCAAGACAGAACGTGGGTTCCCTGGCACAGTGTGTCCACTGTCCACACGTGGCCTCGCTTGGGGCAAATCTCTCAGATAAAGGACGGACTGATGACGAGCCCCCCGCCGAGCATGGGAAGAGGAGGTCTGGCCGGCATCAGGTTTATTCACCAACCCGCGTGCCCGAAGGTGTGGAAAGGCACTTCTCTGCCACTGATTAACGCCGCGTCCCCGCTGTTCACGCCAAGTGTTTAATGGAGGTTTCCAGAGGGTTAAAGCTTTGACGGGATTGGGTGGTTCTAGTGGGAATTCACTTGCAGCACTTTGGATCGAGAAAAGAGGAGCTTTTCAATCAGAGAGGACGGGCGGATATCAAGCGGGCACCATCAGTTCCGGGAACCACTTACCAGAGGTTTTAAGATTTACACAACAGGCATCGGGGCTTTTTGTTTTTTTTTTTTCAGGGGAAGAATCGTACATTACACACAAGAATGAAGTCAATGAATGAATTCATATGCTTTCTTTCAAGTGGTGCCGTTCCAGGCATACAAACCGCTGCTCTCGGGACTTAAAAGCTCACAGAGCTACATAAACAACAAACAAAGCATGTAAATGTACGTTAGGCTAGAAGGTAATTTGGCTACAGATCAATACAGAAGATAAGCAGGCAGGTGTGTTGCCTTATTGATTCACTGGCTTATCTCCTTGAGACAGAACTTTGCAGTGAACGTGGGGAGGAGGCCTGGCGGTTGCTGTGGGCAGAGCACGCGGCCGTGAGCAGGCCGTCTGCCTGCCGCTGCCCAGCTAAAGTGTCTGCGATGACAAAAATACCGCGCATGTGGTGGCCCCTAGTCACTCATGCCTGTAAAGCAACTGAAGTTTGTGGGTCCGAGCCCCGCATCGGGCTCTGTGCTCACATCTCGGAGCCTGGAGTCTGCTTCGGATTCTGTGACTCCTCTCTCTGCCCCTCTGCCTCTCACGCGCTCTCTCTCTCTCTCTCTCTCTCAAAAATAAACATTAAAAAACAACATTTAAAAATATTTAAAGACCTTATCTCCTTTCATGCTATAACATTGTTTATGATTGTAGAAGTTTGAAATAGACTTCTACTTACTTTTTCTGGGTGAGCTTACAATATTACAACATTTACAATATGCACTTTCCCTCTTTAATAACTTCAAAATGGCTTGTTACTGACCTCCTTGGCATAGCAACCTGATACTTGGGATCATTTCCTCATTAACAACACTGGCAAGAAGAAACTGCTCTAGGGGCCTTGCCAACTAAATTTTGTAGCAATAAGGATAACCAAAAATACCTTTCCCAGCAAAACAAGTGACAAGAAAGGTCAAAGAGAAAATTTAAGGGACGTAGATAAGAACCGAAAATTGTATCTTGGGGTGCCTGGGTGGCTCAGTCGGTTAAGCGTCTGACTTCAGCTCACATCATGATCTCAAGGCTTGTGGGTTCAAGCCCCGCATCGGGCTCTGTGCTGACAGCTTGGAGCCTGGAGCCTGCTTCGGGTTCTGTGTCTCCCTCTCTCTCTGCCCCTTCCCTGCTCATGTTCTGTCTCTCTCTCAAAAAATAAAACATTAGGGGCGCCTGGGTGGCTCAGTCAGTTAAGCATCCGACTTCAGCTCAGGTCACGATCTCACGGTCTGTGAGTTCGAGCCCCGCGTCGGGCTCTGGGCTGATTGCTCAGAGCCTGGAGCCTGCTTCCGATTCTGTGTCTCCTTCTCTCTCTGTCCCTCCCCCATTCATGGTCTGTCTCTCTCTGTCTCAAAAATAAATTAAAAAACGTTAAAAAAAATTAAAAAAAAATAAAACATTAAAAAACATTTTTTTAAAATATTATTTTGTACAGAGACAGCAGGTAAACAGAACGAGATGATAGTATGTAGCCAATAAGTAAAAACTGTATGTTGATACTTGAAAAAATAAAAAATAATTTTTTGAGTCAATAATTTTAAATTAAATAATTTTAAAAATTAAATTTTAAATTACAAAAAATTAAATTACAATAATTTAAATTAAATCAGCAAACAAAATTTGTACTCATGTCTCATACTTAAACTCATGACAGTGACTTAACTGATTTTGGCTCTGCTGTGAAAAAGTCACTCTAAACGCAGGCAGACAGAATAAAACTGGTCACCCGCCATTTCTGCCTCAGCGTCTCTCAGGCTTGTCTTTAGTGCAATGAGATCACCAAACGGAAAACGCAATTTGATAAAACGCCGATTTGGGCCCTCAGGTCTCTGCACATTGCCTTGTAGTTCACTGCCATCACCCACAGCAGCCCGCTGGCCCCATCAACAGAGTCCCTCCACGTCCCCAGCACGGAGCACACGGGCACTAAAGTGGCACCCATGTGAAGTGAAGTCATCCACAGCCGGGGACAGTCTGCGGGACGCTTCTCCTGTCAAAGCAGCTCGAGTAGGACAAACCAGAAGCAGAGCCAGTGTCCCGGTATGAATTTCTGGTACCCTGATTATTCTAGCTTGCTAATTTAGCATCCCTGACCCTCAGGTTTCCAAAACACTACGTAAATACCACACGGCCACTTGTCTTTACTTTGGGTCTTCTGTGCTCAAGACCTTCAAAACTGTCCTGACCTTGGGGCACCTAGGTGGCTCAGTCGGTTGAGCGCCCAACTTTGACTCACTCAGGTCATGATCTCGTGGCTCATGGGTTCAAGCCCCCCATCAGGCTCTGTGCTGACAACTCAAGAGCCTGGAGCCTGCTTCAGATTCTGTGTCTCCTTCTCTCTCTGCCCCTCCCTCACTTGTGCTCTGTCTCCCTCATTCTCAAAAAAATGAATAAATGTTACAAAAAAAAAAAAAAAGTCGTGAGATGGGAAGAGACTCTTTTCTGCTCTGGGGCTGACACTCCCTGCTGAGGGGACTGATTCTGGTTTGTGCTAATACTGTGATATGGCATACAGTGATAGCTGAGTACTCTTGGGACTCTACAAATCGTATGCATTGTTTACAACATGGTTCTATTTTCATAAGAGGAGGTGCTAAGAATGACACATTGGGGGCACCTGGGTGGCTCAGTAAGTTAGGCATCCAACTTTGACTCAGGTCTGAACTTGCGGTTTCTGAGTTCAAGGTCCGTGTCTGGCTCTGTGCTGTCAGCTCAGAGCCCCCACTTCAGACCCGCTGTCACCCTCTCTCTGCCCTTCCCCCATTCACAGGCATTCTCTTTCAAAAAATAAAAAAACAAATGACATTGGACACCCGCTTTCAACTCCATCCCCTCCCCCCCATCAGCTCTAGATGAGCTCAGCCTTGCCTGAGTTCATGGTCCCCTTTCTGAATAATTTTGTTCAGTCCCACGGCTTTCAATATCATTTTCTTGGACTTCCAGGGAAGAGGGCACAGGAGGAAGATCCCAAGCTCACATAATGACACAGATACAGCAAGATAACACCCACCTCAGTGTAAACAACCCAGAAAATGACCTGAAGCCTAGCAGAACAGACTCATGACAGCTAGATGTAGAGAAGAGGCACTGTGAAGAGGGTAGGAAGAGCAGAGACATGGTTGGCAATTAATCAGAGCCCCAGGACTGTCCTGGGAGAGAAACTCCATGGGCGTGGACCCTCACACCAGGCACCCAAAGCACAGGGGGACTCACACACGGAAGACAAGGCCCATAACGTCTGGCTTTGCAAACTAGAGGGGCAGAATTTCTTGAATTATTACCATCAGTAGAGCTTAAACATTAAACTCAGCAGGGATGACTCTGGAGGGCTGGAGGGTGAGGAGACAGAGTCCCCGCCTTTAAAGAGACAGCATAACAAATAGTCCTTCTGAGATACAGCACAGAAGCAACAGGATGAGAAACACCTGGGGTTCACAGGAGGGAGATCTGTTTAGTAACCTTAGAATATGTGCTGCAGGGAAGGGATCTTTGGGAAGTTTCTCCAAGAACAACAGTGGCAGGCACCATTTCTCTCCCTGACCTCCCTGCCTGGAAACAGGGACGCCTGCTGCAGGACAAATACTCTCTACCTGCTTGCTAACAATGCTCCTCTGCAGACACGCCCCCTGAAGCCAGATCTGGGCTGCACGTGGCCCTCACGAACCTTGCTAACTCGGCACACCCCTGCCCCCCGTGTTCTCCTGCGGGACCCACCCCCTCCAATACACTTTTGGCCAGAGCCCATCTAAAGCAGTGCACCCAGCCTGGCACTGTGCAAACAGTCCTGTCAGAGGCCAACATCACCCCAAAGCAACTCCTGCCCCAGGGCAAGGGGAAAGTAACCAACATGCCAAGACAACTGCAGCTGTAGCCCCAGCAGTGGGCCAGAGGCAGACCTCGGGTCTCACTGCAAGCCCCACCCACCAACATGAGCTTCTCAGAGGACAACACAGGAAGAATGCCCTGCAAATGCCTGGTCTGACCCTACCCAAGCCCAAGGTGACCCCAGTCTGGCCCCTAACAACACAGGAACCAAACCCTGCCCACAACAGGCAGATAGAGCCATGGAAGACAACTGGCCTGAAGGGAAACACAACTCAGCTACAAGAGCACAGTGCACACAACACACAGAGCAGATTCCCCTGAGGTGCCAGACTCTGGTGAACAGGGGACACTGCATATGGGGCACTACAGAATTCTTCTTCATAAGGACACTGCTTTCAAGAGCAGGAGACGTCACTGACTTCCCTAACACAGAGAAACACACACGGAGAGTTAGACAAAATGAGGAGGCAGAGGAATATGTTCCAAATGAAACAACAGGACAAAATCACAGAAAGAGAGCTAAACAAGATGCCTGATAGAGAATTTAAAGTAATGGTCATAAAGATACTCACTGGACTTGAGAACAGACTACAGGATCTCAGTGAGAACATCAACAGAGAGATAGAAAACATAACGCAGAACCAATGAGATGAAAACATCAATAACAGAAACTAAGAATCAACAAGAGAGAATAAACAGGAGACTAGAGGAAGCAGAAGAAGAGAGGCAGTGCTTTCCACGGTAATGGAAAGCAATCAAGCAGAACAGGAGAGAGAAAACTATTAATAACAACAAATGATAATACACTGAGGGAGCTCAGTGACTACATGAAACGTAATAACATTCACATTATAGGGGGATATAAGAAGGAGAAGAGAGAGAAAAAGGGGCAGAAAATGAGTATGAGGAAATAATAGCTGAAACCAAATCGGGGGGAGAAAACAGAAATCTGGATCCAGGAGACACAGCCCCCAAAATATCAACCCAAGGAGGTCCACAGAAGATAAATAGTAATTAAAATAGTAGAAAGTAGTGATTAAGAGAGAATTTTACGAGCAGCAAGAGAAAACAGTTGCCCCCTAAGGTTATCCACTGATTTTCAGAAGAAACTCTGCAGGGCAAAAGGGAGTGGCATGATATATTCAAACTGCTGAAAGAAAAAAGGCTCGCAGTCAAGAATATCCAGCCAGGTTATCCTTCAGAATAAAAGGAGAGAGAAAGAGTTTCCCAGACATACAAAAGCTAAAGGAATTCATCACCACCAAACCAGCCTTACAAGAAATGTTAAAGGGGCCACTTTGAGTGGAAAAGAAAGACCATAAGCAAGAATAAGAAAAGCAGTAAACACAAGCAGTAAGTTTTTCTACGAATGGATTCACAAAATAAAAGGACGTAAAGTATGATACCATATACCTAACATGTGGAGGGGAGAAGAATAAAGAATGGTTTCAAGCTTAAGTGACCATTGGAGCACCTGGGTGGCTCACTCGGTTGAGCATCTGACTCTTGATTTCGGCTCAGGTCATGATGCCAGGGTCATGGGATCGAGTCCCAATATGGCCTCTGCAATGAGCATGGAACCTGCTTAAGATTATCTCTCTGTCCCTCTGTCCCTCCTCCACTTGCTCACATGCACTCTCTCAAAAATAAATAGATAAATTAGACAAGATAGACAGATAGACAGTCAGTCTTGTCTTCAGCTTCATCTTGCCAAGTATGAAAATACTGCAAGCTCGTATTTAGGATATGACTTCAGGACCAAGTGTCTAACTAGAATATGAAAAACAGTGTCATTAAATCAAATGTTACCTAAGGGGATACATATGAAAATTCTATCCTAAATGCCTTGCTGTTCTGGTTCTTGAGCTTAGGTTCTTCCTTCCACAAATGAATTAAAAAGTCCTTGAGAAGTATTTTTAAATACTGAAATTTATTTTCAGCATGCTTCAACTATGCTTCAAAAAGTAGATGTCTCTAATTTGTTCCTGAAATATACCTAACTCAAAATAAAAAGTAAAATGTATCCAACAGTGTCTGGCAAAAACTAAAGGCTGCACAATTTTTAATTCAATGTTAATCTCTAAATTCCAAACATCTAATGATCAAGAATGCTGGCCTGACTGAACTCAGAGCTGTGAGAAAGAGACCATCTCTGAGCACCGTGGAATAGCTGCGGTGAGGGGAACTCTCCACACTGATGGCAGGGGACATACACGTGGAGAGGCATCAGAAAATGCCCATTTCTTAGATGGGAGTTTGTTCTCTAAGCATCTCTAACACCAGAAATAGCACCTGGTAGGTAGTACATGCTCAATAAATGTTAGTTGGATGATATCCTTTCACGAAATAATGCCTCGTTCTCTTCATATTTGTAAAAATGCTTTGGTGAGACAGACTTGCTGATTTTGTACAATTCTGTAAAAGAATTTTGAACACCTCCTAGGCAGAAGGCATTTCTACTCAAAGTAGAAGTATGTTTTCTCTCTCTGAGCTAATTTTTCATATTTTTGGAGTGCAAACACTAAGTCTAAACCAAAAAGCCTAAAATAATCAATTGTAGATTCTATTCGGAACTGATGTCTGTAGAATAACAAAAGGACAACTATTCCTTTTATAAATAATGATTGTTCCAGAAATTCACTGTTGAGGATATTTCTTTCCTTCCAGAGCATTCACTATTATAAGCCAACTACCATATGCACTAAGGTGGGCTAATATTTGATGTTTGAGTCACTTCCCTACAAAATTATATGCTGTGTCATCATAAATAATACAAAACAACTGAAACTCTCTCTCTGTGAGAATATTCAGTGTGAGTGAACAGATTTGTGCTTCTGAGTTCCTAACTCCCAAGTCTAAAACCAACGTTCTGGCCACCCTCACTTTTAGGAAATGTTAACAGATAGGTAGAAACCAATTTCTACTTACAATTTTGTCTCAATTAGTGAACAAGATTCTCTTCTCTGATTTGTCACCAACATTTAATTTCTTTTAGGTTTTCAACTCCGTGTATCCAACAGTGGAAATTAGTTACGATTAAAGAATACTCAGGTACTTGTGCCTAAGGCTTTCAAACCATTTGAGATGGGTCTATTGAGTTGTATTCAGTGCACACAATTATAATTTTACAGAGTGAAAACGTCCAGAAAGCCAGCCAAAGTGTCCTTTTCATAACAGAAAGAGAGCTCATTTTCACATTCTGAACAGAATTCGTAAAATGGTAGCACTGTGTTTTGATTTAAAAGGCGTTTCCTTTCCTACATTTGTGATAATTATGAATGTACACATGCTTCATAAGCGTCTGGGGAACTTTGGTTTGGGATTCTGTAGGTCACAGGGTGCCTAACAGGCTTCTAGAAGGAGAACAAATGTGGAATAAGTTCGGCACACATGCTTTCCACTTCAGAGAGGGCTGGACTCTCCAAAGCTTTCCACAGTCTCCTTCTACAGAGGGTTGTGGTACAGTGAGGCTCCCCTATGTTTTATATGTTAATTTGGCTTTCAAATTTAAAATCAAAAGGGAAATGGGATGGATATAATTTAAGAAAAAGCGCATTCTGGAGGAAGACAAAACTCTAGTTAGAGCATGACTTATTCTTAGTTCCTAAGTGGCCATGTGATCTGGTGAAATCAACCTACATCTGCCAGCAAAGTAACTCTACTGCACGGTGGTTTCAGTTTAATCCTCACTTGAAGACAGATGTGATTCCTTGGTCGTTGTGGGTTCCAGTCATTATTGTATGGGAATATTGACCATACACGTCTGCAATGATCACTTGTATTCCACCCTGTACTGAACGTCAAGGCAAGGGAAAGGAGTAAAATGTCAAAGGTCTGGAAAGGAAACTATAAAATTCTCATTATTTACATGCTACATGATTGCCTTTACAGAAGAATGGAAAAGAATCAGAGGAAATGTTGTAATGAGCAAAGTAATATAACAATATAGTTGGATTCACCATCAAGACATAAATAGAAGATGGATTTTTTTAAGTTTATTGATTTTGAGAGAGCGAGAGTGCAAGCTAGGGAGGGTCAGAGACAGGGAGAGAGAGAAACTCAAGCAGGCTCCGTGCTATCAGCACAGAGCCCAGCGTGGGGTTCAAACTCACGAACCATGACATCATGACCTGAACCGAAACCAAGAGTCGGACACTTAACTGACTGAGCCACCCAGTTGCCTTGAAGATGCATTTTTATATATGGCAGCAAAAGTTAGAGAATGAAATGGAGGGAAATGTATGCATGTATATATCATAGGATCCAAATAAACACAAACACCTCAGAATAATCATATTAAAAAGTATTACAGCTTCCACATTATATGTCACAAATGACTGTTGAGAGGAAATTTTAAAACCTGAATAAATAAAGTGATATGTCAAGTGTGCAGATCTTTAAAGAGTGAATTCTCCAGTCACTACCATATATTTATTACTTTTTGAGAGACAGAGCGTGATCAGGAGCAGAGCAGGAGCAGGGCAGGGTCAGAGGGAGACACAGAATCCGAAGAGGTTCCAGGCTCTGAGCTGTCAGCACAGAGCCTGACGCAGGGCTCGAACTCAAGAACCGTGAGATCATGACCTGAGCCAAATTCGGATGCTTAACCAACTGAGCCATCCAGGCGCCCCTCCAGTCATTACCATATAGGTTGATTGTAATTTCAGTAAAGATCTCGGAAGATTTTTGTGGAAATCGAGAAACTAGTGCAAATTTTTATACAAGAATACAAAGGGCCAAGAATAATCAAGACAATTTGAAAAAAAAGTAAAAAAAACTGAAGGGCTATTATTAAAAATATGTATAAACCTACAGTAGTTAAGACAATGTGGTAATGCCAGAAAGTTGGAAAAATATGCCAAATGACTCTACAGAAAGTTAAAGAAATTAACTTTCCCATAATATTTGATTTAGGGCCAAGGTAGCAGCCCAGAGCTTTGGGGAAACAGTCATTTTTTTTTTTTTTAATGTGTCATTTATTCTTGAGAGAGCGTGCAAGCAGAGGAGGGACAGAGATCAAGGGGGACAGAGGATCCAAAGCTGGCTCTGCACTGACAGCAGCGAGCCTTACACGGTGCTCGAACCCATGAGCCATGAGATCATGACCTGAGCCGAAGTTGGACGCTTAACCGACTGGGACCCCCAGGTGCCCCAGATGTCAACAGTTGTGAAGAAACTGCTGGAACAAGAAGAACTCCGACACCAGTCTCCTGTGTGGCACATGAGTGAATACCGAAGCAACACTGCCCTTCCAGAAGAAATGGAAGAATTGTAAAAACTGAGCTCTTGAAACAATCTATTTTTTGTATGTTTTCAAAACGCATCAGAGAGGATAAAAGTACACCAGGAGTTCCAAAAGGACCATTTCAATAACACAAGATAAATATGCTACGAATAAAGAAAACAAGATGAATTTATCCCAAAGACAGCCACTCCAGCAAAGACTCAGAATGAAGAGAATGTATTCTGAGGGCAAATCTTTACTGAAGAATGAATCATAGCATGGAACTTCTGAAGGCACCTGACTGGTGTGTTTTAGTGGAGCATTGGGATAGTGTGGCGTGTCTGTGCACAGTAGCGATTCAAAAATGTCACCGGAAATGCGCGACAAGGTAGAATGCTCATATGTTATATGAAAATGTGTGTGTTTTTTACATATAAATAGTATATGTGGGGGGACATACACATAAAACAAATCAGGGAAGAACAGAAACACAGATAACTTCCGAAAGGACATCCACCTAAATGCTGTTCCTATGAAATACTACTGAGATAAGTGACTTTTTTTCTCCATTTCCATCTCCAAATCCAATTATTTGGGTTGCCTTTTTTTTTTTTTTTAAACAAAAAGCTCATTTAGAACAAAAATTTACAGCACAAAATAATGAGTATTTTGGAGACAAGATTGGCCTTCTGAGAACCCAGTGAAGACAGGCTAACATCCCTGAAATGTTAACGTGCAAGCAGCTGACTGATACTGATTTCCAAATGTGATACAGATTCCTGGGAAAGACGGGGCTGCCCATCCAGACTTCACAACAGCAAGGCATTAAAAACAAAAAAAAGGACTAAAGTGTTTTGTTCAGCTGCCATGTTCCTTAATATCAACACCGTGTCTCGACTTGACTTTCTCACCAGCACCCTGAGATCACTGGGCTACTTGATGCAAATAACAAATCATCAAAGAGCGTTGACGCACCTTCAGTCTTTTTCCAGTAGACCTTCACTTGCAGCTGGTTGTCTTGATAGAAGGGAGCTCCGATTTCCAGGAGGCGAGCAGGCCGTCGTCTTTGGAGAGATGGCTGTATGTGCACCACACTCTTCCTGGGTTTCCCAACTTGCTCTTCTGAAAAAAGTACAACACTGTGATTCCCTTGTTAAACGTAATCGGTGATCAGTATACGTTCACCCCGGCGAGAAAGGCGCTCTGGTGCAAAGAGGTATAGACGGCATTTCTCATTATGGATTTTTTTTTGTAGTTATAAAGAAAGTAAGTAAAATGACATTGAAATACCATGTATCATGAAGACAATACAGATAGCTTTTCACAGAAGTACCAGCATCATCTATCCAACACCTGGGGCGAGGCCCTAAATGGAAACCTTACTCAATCAACTTGTACGGGAAATATTGAGTCAGCAAATGCAATGCAATGCAGTGGTACGTTAGATGGGGGAATAGAATTTAAGGGTTCTTTTTTCTTCCTTCCTTTCCTCCCTCCTTTCCCTCCCTTCCACGTGCTTGGGAAGACAGGAGCAAGAGGGAACAAAGCAGGGGCAGGGAGGACACTCCTGACCCGGGTGAGGCAAGTAGAGGAAAACTGAGGACCCCAGCACCCCAATGCAGAACAACCACATGGACCGTCCACTGCTGCTCACACTGCCGTGCCCGATACCTCCATTCCCTCTGACACCGCTGTGCCCACTGTCACTGTGGGGCCCACTTATACTACCATGCCCACTGTCACCAGTGTGCCCACTACATCCTCTGCTCCAGGATTCAAAGGAAATGGGTGCATTACTCAGGTTCTAACTTAGAGTGTCTTATCTTAAATAGTTCAAATAAATGGATCCCTGAGAAACATTAGGTTTCAGGCTTCTGCACCCAAAGCCAATGTGTGTGTCGGGGGTTTCATCACATCACCAGCAGTCCTCAGACACCAGGTGAGGGTCCTACCATTCAGCTAATTCTGATGCCATCCACCTGCAGATGGCCTCGGATCCCCCTCTGACACCATCCACCTGCAGATGGCCTCAGATCCCCCCCGGGGACACCATCCATTTTGGGGGGGTCCCCCTCCAACACCATCCACCTGCAGATAGCCTTGGATCCCCCAGGGTAAGGGCTCCATCCTACGAGACGGCCCCCACTGCAGACAGCACTCACACGTCCTGGTTGGCACCTGTGATATTCTCACTATCCACGATAGGTCGGAGGTTCCAACCACCCCCAACTTGGATTCAACTAATTTTCTAGAGTGGCTCACAGAACTCAGAAACATTTTACTCACTAGAGTACCTATCGGTTTATTATAAAGGCCCTAACTCAAGAGCAGCCAGAGGAAGAGCTACACAGGGTCAGCTATGTGAGAAGGGGCACACAGCCTCCGTGCCCTCCCTAGGGGTGCCACTGTGCCCACACTGCCACATGGACTGAACACACTGGGTTCACTAACCCAGAAGTTCTCCGAACCCTGTCCTTGTGCATGTTTATGGAGTCCCAGTGCCAGGAATGGGGTCGAAGACCAAATACATGTTTCTTATTTTAAATCACAGTATCACAGGCCACTTTGAGAGGCCCTGTGTCATCCTCCAGAGAGAGCCAGTGTGCCCAGTAGCACAGAGAGCTCGGAGCCCAGAGAAGACTGAACCAGGACAGAGAACACACAGGGCTCTTGGCCAAAACTCATTCCGTTCCTGGTCACCATGGAGGTAAAGAATCCTGCTGCCCACACGCAATGTATCTGTTGACTAGCTAACTAAGGATTGAAGACTTTCGCAAGCCATGTAGGTTTCTAATCCCTGTACTATTAGGGAGTGACTTTGAGAATTTGTCAACGACCACCAAAATAGAGGTTTAGATGCTATGTTTAATCTCTATGTGAATTCTATCTTCCTGCATTCTTATTATATCCTATGCAAGCTTTTATTTCTCATTACGTATATGTAAGGACATAGTTTTCTGTACCTCAAGAGTGAACTGGCATTGGTCTCTTGAACTGCCATTGGTCCCTTGAAATGTTTCAAGTAGAGAAATGCATCACCATGTAGTGCTGCTGAGGCCACATGTAATGGACAGACAGGCATGTGTGTCAGTCCTAGGAGCCTGGACCTGACTCGAAAGGGGCGTCCTGCACTTACACGACTAAATAAGAATGGAATAAAATCATTCCTGCATACTGTAGAAAGATACGAGATCTGATTTAAGCTCTTATTTAATAGTCCCAAAGTTAAGAGAAGTGAATGACCAGGCTGTTTTTTCAAATGTCACAATTCTGATTAATTTCACAGATCAGGAGATCCAGGATATTTTTCTCTCTGCTCCATTTTTAATTTGAAGAGCTGGAAGAATACCCCAGCAGCATGAGGCAACTCTAAAACATCAGTAATCTGTCAACCCTGGAAAGATTCTTCCAGCCTCCAAAAGAGCAAGCAACATCTCCTTTCAAGACGCTGTTACATTTTTCTTCCTTCAAGGGGCCCTTTTACAAAATGGCAGGAACATTCAGCCTTTGTTGGCGTAGAACTTTTTGTCATTAAAGCACCTAGCAGCCTGCAGACCTGGAAAATATAATTCAAAAAGTAATTTACATGCTGGCATTTACTACTCTCTTTCCTATAAAATATAATTTCCCTTGCTTATTCTATAAAGTTGTAATTATTCTTTACTTCTCATTGGTCTGTGATGAAATATACGGTGTTCTTGTAAAAGTCATGTACTAGCATTTATGAGATTATATATCACCATCAGTGTATGAAATCCTGACAAATATTCAGCTATATCCTGCATAATCCTTGGTAAAGCCCATCTCTTCCAAGGGATACCCTGAGACAAAACAATATGTGCTATGACAGGTACTCTGAACTATTCTCTCGTTTACTTTTCCTTTATCACCTTTCTGAATCCACATGACTAAGTTAATCCTTAGAATAAAGTGGCCTTTGATAGGTTAACTCTTGTATCTCTTTATTGATCAGTTAAAACATTATCTAATTTTAAAGATGATTAGAAAGTGACATTAGTGGGGCACCTGGGTGGCTCGATTGGTTAAGCATCTGACTGTTGATTTCAGTCCAGGTCATGATCTCATCATGGTTCATGAGATCAAGCCCCTCATCAGGCTCTGTGCTGACAGCGTGGAGCCTGCTTGGGATCCTCTCCCTCTTTCTCCCTCTCTCTGCCCCTTCCCAGCTTGTGCACGTGCTCTCTCTCTCTCAGAAAAAAAAAAAAAAAACTTTAAAAAATTTTTAAAAAGTGACATTAACATTCACAATAAACCTGTCTGATGGAAAGTTGACTGACATTGTAGATAAGATAGGGATTACTGATTGTGTTTCACAGATATATATGGAGCCGTACTTAACGCACTACACATATAGGTGCAGAGCACAATGGACAGATAACCCATGTTCCATGATCTAGATGAGATTTTTGGGTTGGTGGATGTTCTTTTCCAAGTTGGGAAGGGGTGGGTCTCAACCCCACATGGTGGGGTCTGCCATATGCAAAAGGAAGGATGTTTCCACCTCATATTACAGAGGACAGGGGAAGATAAACATGATGTGTTCATAGGTATGGGGAACTGTGTGCCATTCTGAGAGGGAGGAATGTGCACTATATTATGCATTATGGCTTAAGATATGAGAGAAAGACAGGTTTACAATCACCCATGAGAGGGTGGGAGAAGAAACTAGTTAAAGAGGATCTCAGCAAGCCAATGGGCTTGTATGGCGATGCCCCAGGAAGAGTGAGAAAGCCCTAGATGTGCTGTGGAGATCCAGAGCCCAATCAGAGCTCTGTGTCCACGGGGACTTGCTGAGGCACTCCATGTACCCCCACAATAGCAAGCTGAGGTCAGATTCTTCACTCCTTGTTCTTGGTTGTGGGAAGAAACACAAATTATGCGAGTCTGCAATCCCACACCAGCTTCTAATGGGGAAGGAATGTTGTTTACCAGAAAAACCAGGACACATAAAGGCAAACTTATTTTACACAACATGAAATCCCTCCCACCAGTGGAAGAAAAAGGTCTTTGGTGAAGCAGAAGTCTATAGGACTCAGGTCTGAGAAGGAGGCTGGGGAGGAAGAAGGGGACAGGAGTGAAGGATGAACTTTGGGAGAAGATGACTAGGGGACACTCTTGAGGGTGGAATTCAGAAGAAGGAGAAGTATGTTACACAGTTGCTATTTTCTAAAGCACATGTGTGCTGCCATCTACAGAATGGATAGTTAAGAAAGAGTGAAAACAGATACTAATTAGGAGACTTGTTTAATTGTAAGAAAGCGATGGGAATGGCCCAAACATGGCAAAGAACTTGATAGATCCCAAGAACATTTGACATTAGAGACAAAAAGGACTTTCTGCAGTACTGCATTTCTGGAAAGAAAGAAAATAGAAACATGAAGACTGGCCTCTCAATCTCTGGCATAAACAGATGGGTGAAGAGGGGAGCTGTCTGCCATGGGAGATCCTGGGAGAGGAGCAGGTGTGCTGTCTGAGCACCTGCTAGCCACCCCTGTACAGGTGCTGAGCTGGCAGCCAGACACAGGGAGAGGGCATCAGAAGCACAAAGATGGTCGCTGAGTCCACACACTCACTGAGCTCTCCCAGGGACAGCGCTACCTACCCCCCTTCCTTCCTTCTCCCCAACGCTGAGTTCTCTGCACACACAGCACACTTTCCAATCTCTGCGCATGCGCACACACACCCACCCGTGTGTGGGCGGATGCCCATGCCTTGTGGGCCCACGGGGCACTCATGACTCTTGAGGGATCTCATTCCCCACCAAAACTTCAGCTTCTTTCGCGTCCATTATGACTACGTGTGCAGTGGACTGATGTCTGTGCCATCATGTGTACATGTTTATCTTCCAAACTCAATGTTGGGCAGAGCTCAAAATGCATCTAGTGCTGCAATAATGTGTATGTGTGCGTACGTCTACGTGCCTGAACAGTACATGCATGTGTATGTTTATGTGTGCCTGTATCCATGTGTGTCTGTGTGCACGGACATGCACACATAAACAAATACATGGTACATATGTACTATATCATGTATACTTGGTCTATAAGTATATATTCTATATATACTGGACCTATGTTTATGGTACAATACAGTATAATATAGCAATTACCTCCATCATTAGGGACAGTAATGTCATATTTTGTGGCCATACATTTCAGGTTGAGGAGTGGATGGATGACAGGATTAAAAAAATCCATGAAGTTACTACACCTATAGAAAAGTTTCCAAGAGGAATTTTAGGTAAAAGTTGTATTATATTCAGAGAGATGCTTAAAAATAGTAGACTGTTTCAAAGACACTTAGTTTCCAAAGAGATGGTTTCTCTTGGAGCTAGGAAGCTGTTTCTAGAACTTTTTTGAAAGCATCATTTCAAACAGACCTGCTCATTCCGATCCTATTTTTCCCAGGTGGTAGAAAATAATTATAAGCAATGACTGCGTCTAACTCTGCAGAGCGTGGCTTGCCTTTCCTATATTCAGACAGGCTTCTAGCACTTTCTACCCTTCTGCAGCATGCCCATGATGAAAGGCAGATACCATGGGGCTCTACTCCTAGGGAATCAATATCACATGGTCCTTTAATCTCTCCCATTCCCGGAAACCTTGCCACGCGCTTCTCCTGAGCAGTTCTAACTAGCCCCGTCTCGTGAACAAAGCCAAAAACAAGAAAGGAACTTATTTTCTGGCTCAGATATGACTGCCATGTAAGACTCTCCTCTTGTTTTGCTCAGTTTGTGGCAAACATACTAGTTTAGAAAAACTGGAAGCAAGAAAAACCAATATGGGAAAAATTTACTCAATGGAATATTAAGTAGCCTTTCAAGAAGCAACGTGACCACTGTGGAATACCTGTTACCACAGGTATGTCACCCATCCCCAGGTTTAGGAGACGTAAGTTTTCTTGCTAAATTTCCACTATGACACCAAAATATTGCATATTCAATAGATACAAATTAAAGTCAAAGGTAAAACTGAAACATGGCTCAGTGACCAATCTCAAACACACAAATGTTTGTCTACTTTTGGCAACACGCAAACAAACAAAACCCCAAATTTGGATTTTGCTCTGTACGACCTACAAAACTTGAAGACTTCCTTCTTTCTCTCGCTACCCGTGTTGACACACAGAAGTCATCTCGATGGGCAGGGATGCTACTTCCCAAATTCAGCAAACGTTTGGCCCGGGCAGCAGGACTCAACAATATACATTTCCCATACAGAGCGTGCGATTGACCCATTTTTTGCCCCTTCAATAAGGATCAATATGATCAAGTGAAGGTTAAACACCAATTTGCTGAAAAAGATGAGCAAGTATGGCATGCCACCCAAAAAGTAGGTTTTCTGTAGCTACAGCTGTCCCTCCCGATGGCTCACTGCCACGTCTGGGGCCTCTGAGGGTTGGACATGACTGGCTCTGGTAAGGACGCACCGTGGAGCCTGCCAGACGCTGGGAGAGGGTGCCATCAGGGGAGAGGCGCACAGCGAGGCCAGAGAGGCATGCCTCCACAAGGACAGGGCACTTACTGTGGCCGGTGGGGAGTGCGGGCGTGAAGTTCAGGGACAGGATAGGACACTTACTGTGGCTGGCAGAGCGTGCGGGCGTGAAGTGCAGGGACGCCTTCGCTCCTTTCAGGCGCGTCTGCCCCCAGTACGCGATGGCCTGCAGCTCCACGGTGTAGCCACTGTCTGGCTGCAGTCTGTCCAGGATCACCGAACCCTGGGACTGCAGGAAAAGAGAAGATTCGCCAAGCCCGTTACAAACCGCTCTGCCTCTGCCACTCCTCTTCCTCACAGAGCCAGACGGTCCTCAGGAAGCATCTCGTCAGCCCCTGCCGTACATGTGCCCTCAAAAAATCCAGTTTTACTATCAATATAAGTAGAACGCCCAAACATATTATTTGGGAATTGTGTTCCTTATCCAATTACTGGATCCTCTTTCATGAGTATAGAAGTGAATAATTCTACAACGCCCAGGTGGCTCAATCGGTTGAGCATCAGACTCTGGATGTCAGCTCAGGTCATAGCTTCCCATCTGTGGGATTGAGACCCAATCAGGCTCTGTGCCGACACCACGGAGCCTGCTTGGGATTCTGTTTCTCTGTCCCTCCCCTGCTCACTGTCTCTGTCTCTCAAAATAAATAAATAAACTTTTAAAAGTTTGAAAAAAAATGAATAATTCTGCTCTTGACTATTCTAGACACCACCTCATGGAGAAAAGAGACATGTTTGCCATAAACTGATGGAGGCTCGTGTTAGCAGATACCTGGAAAAATTATGAATTGTCCTTAACTGTATTTCTTTGATATTTATTCTAAATCTTCCATGAGTAAATTTCAATCAAAAGTGGTAGCAAAAAACATCGCGAGAAAATGCTTTAAGATTTTTTTAGTCATTGTCATCATTAATGTCAAGCACTCATCAGAGTTTCTGTGTGTGATGCACAGCCTTAAAAGAAGCAAGTCAAAAACCTGTTTATTTGCCTGATGGCTGGAGGCCAGAGAGTAATTCTACTAAAGACTGGGAGATCCAGTGACATTGGAGCGAACCAGCTGTGGGATGGTGGCTCCAAGACAGGAGCACAGCTTCGATAAGTCTGAGTCTGCTGCTCTTCCTAGGGTTACAGGAAAAGTAGGATACCAAAGTCCCTTGCAAGAACTCGCAGTGAAGAAAAATAAGGTTACTGTCTTAGAATTCAAGATGTCTGTCAAACTATTATGCGTGTGTTGACGTGAAAGAGCTCCTTGGCTGCAAGACTTGCCTACAACTGGTCCAAGTGGTGGTATTACCAGTTATGAAAGTCAGACAGTGTCCGTCAGTAATGTAACACCCAATCGCAGGCCAATGGTGGCACGCACTTTCCAGTGCGAACGATTCCAGTGTTATGTGTGCAGTGTGCCTGCTGCACGAAGGGCATCGTCTGAGATCACCAAAGATGGAATCACAGACTTGTGTAAATTCCGCAATCACCTATTGGCATTCTGGTCTTCATTTTGGGTCTTGTGAGATCTCTTTTCAGCAAGAGAACATGCTTCTCATGGGCATTCCAGAACTGTGAGTGTGATCCTCGCTGTAAATTATACACGGCATCGCTGTATGATTCGGGCTTTTGAGGGATGAATTATCAGCACTTGGCCATCCTCATCAGCTTGGCTCTGCAATGCTGATGGGGCTGCACTTCCAGAATGGGAAGACTGAGCGTCAGACTCCAGACTGTGGCTGCTTCTCCCGGTGAGGTGGGGACTGTGCTCTGCAGCCTGCTACCTGGTACCGTTAGAGAAAAACCCTCCCAGCGCCTCGTGGTGGACATTCTACCTCTCTTAACCTTTAGCGTGTCTGCCTAAACTACCGATTCTCAATTTCTCCTAGTCACGGTTTCCTGTCGGATTGCCTAGCATTCTCCCTAAACTACTATCTCTCAGGTAAAAGAAAATTCACTTTTGAAAAAGCATCCCCTTTGAAAACCCCTTCTCTCCTTATTTACCAAGGATATTAGAATGGTGTCTTAGGAAATGGGAACCTACTGATTCCCAAGAAGAAAATTTCGTACTCTCTCACATTCTTACACGTTCCCAGTTTCTAATCTTAATGTCAGTTGGTCAGATTTTAACATGAAGAATTCAGTGATCCACATGACCTACAGCTTGCCCGCAGTGGATTCAAAAACAGAAGTCACCCGTAAGACAGTGACCTACCATTTTGGCCACTCTGGCCCATTAATACTTTCAATTAAATTTGCAGTTCATGTTTTATTTATTTAATTGATAAAGAGTAGAAGTAAATTGCAAAGTTTCCTGGTAACCCGTGATGCTGTTTGGTGACTGATGGTGGGTGTGTTTGTGTGTGTATGGGTACCATACACGTTTCACACATCATATTCTGCTTCCGACCCCTATGATCCCTTCAGATCTCCCTATGAGATAATCATGCATTGCCAATGATCGCCTGCTGTGAAGTCCTTCAAAATAAAAGATGGAACAGTCAGGAAGTTTCTTAAAAATAAAAACAAACTAGGCATCACAGCTAAATATCAAGGGTACGGAGTTTTGGAGACGTGTTTTAGAATTCTAAATGGCACAGAAATTGGAATCTTCACCGCAAAAAAAAAAAAAAAAAAAAAAAAAAGTCCTGCTATCCTTGTTTAAAACATTTTCAAACATTTGTTTTTTTATGGAATTCAACTTTACAAATTAGGAGGAAGTTGTTTATGTAAGTTTTGTAACAACAAAGGAATGTGTACCAAAAGGAAACCGGGTAACTCCTTTTTATGCACTAAGAATTTCATACAATGCAAAATGTTCACTATCATAGAATCTCATTTCAGAACATGGTTCAGTGAAGATTTTCTTTCTTTCCATCTGGAAAATAAACCACTCCGAGTTCTTTTAATCAATGAGAGAAATATATTGTCAAACATGCATTTTCTAAGCTGTTTACTGTTCCACTGATTAGGTTACAGATGGAAATACCTTGCAACAGAAAAGCCAGGAACATTTGCTCTTTGATTTACAAGGATCTCAAACACACCCCCAAAAAAAGATCTAAACGTAAAAGACATTTTGAATTATATCATTTTCTGTGACTGGACAGTTAAGACAAAAATGATTTTTGTTCCTTCTCTTTCAGGAGTTTGGCCTGCTGTTTGGATGTGAGTCAGTCAACGGACTAAATGCAGCTGTTTTGTACCTAAAACGTCAAAGGCAAAAGCATCTGGCACAGCCCTCCATTCCTCGAACTTCCTCGGCCCAAACGAGAGGGATGGGAACCTTTCCTTCACCCATTCCTTCTCTCAGCTCAGCAGAGGCCACCTTTCCGGTCAGCTGCCTTGACCTCCGGTACGACTTGGAAGACAACAGCCTTCTTCTTGTTCCCACTTACCCCATCCGTAGTCTTTCTCCGCTTCTTTTTTGTTGGGACAAGTGACTTGGTGCTGACTGTCCAGCTCCAAAATACCTTGTAGTGATGCACGGGGATGTCTGGTTCCTCAGGGAGATCCCAGACGATGGCCACGGTCACGGTGCCGTCGCTGTTTACGGTGGAGTTGGCAAGCCGGAGGTTGGCAGGCGCTGGGGGTGCAGAGGGATCTGAAATCAGGGAGAAAGACAAACCATAGGACTTGAGTACCCAGGTGACAACGAAACCCATGTCCTTATAGGTCTAATGACTACATGGTCAACGCATGAGCACTGCACGGGCCATATTTGTAATCTAGAAGGCTCCTTGGAGGCATTTACGTATCACTATAACCCAGCTTCATCTTCACTGTGTTTGAAATTGATAAATGTTTATAAAACATGGCAAAATTTGATTTAGGTGGGTTGACATTAAGTAGGTCCGCAACGCAGAACTGCCTTGGAAAACTCTGGAAAGAGAAAGAGAGAAATGCAGCTCGTATGACTGTTTTCATCTCAGTGGTTCTGTAACTTTTGATCCTCACTTCAAACAAGAGCAACAAAGGGATGTCAGCAAAAGTAAGGCAATTTTTGTCTTTTTTAAAAAATATATTTATTTATTTTGAGAGAGAGAAAAACAGAGGCAGAGAGAGAGGGAGGGAGAGAGAGAGAGCAGGGGAGGGGCAAGGAGAGAGACAGAATCCCAAGCAGGCTCTGAATTGTCAACACAGAAGCCGATGCAAAGCTTGATCTCACCAACTGTGAGATCAAGACCTGAGCCCACATCAAGAATCAAAAGACTTAACTGACTGAGCCACCCAGGCGACCCAAAAGCATTTTTTTCTTAATCTACATTACAAATTGGATGACATACGGATAACAACCGTTTCTGTAATTTCGCCATTTCTGGCTTGTCGCATAAAGCAAAAGCTTCTTCGCCTCTCACAAGACAGATGAGGTTACTCTACAGATCTCCACTTTCAATATATATACAAAGATAAGCACGTACACACAAAGCTAGACGGCCTTTCCTTCATTCTCCGCCACAAACTGAACAAGTGTAGATGCCACTCACCACAAATGATTTACAGATGGATTTGTTTGAAGATGCTTTCCCAGAAAAATGCTGTCAATAATTGGAAGGGTAATGCCATGTGCATCACAAGTGCCAAGAAGTTACACCTAACTTGATATAAATGAAGATGACTGAGGGGATTTAGCCATGTTTTTACTGTCAAGATTGTTCGTGGTTTTGGAACGATGGAAACATGGATTATTTTTTTAAGTCTCTTGCTTTTCTAAAGGTTTATAACGACTGGAGGTTTGGTTGATTAATTTTTAAAAATTTTTTATGTTTATTTATTTTTGAGAGAGAGAGACAGAGTGCACATGGGGGTGGGGCATAGTGACAGAGAGAGAGAGAGAGAGAGAGAGAGAGAGAGAGAGAGAGAATCCAAAGCAGGCTCCAGGCTCTGAGCTGTCAGCATAGAGCCCAATGCGGGGCTCAAACTCACAGACCTTGCGATCATGAACTGAGCCAAAGTCGGACACTTAACTGACTGAACCACCCAGGTGCCACAGATTGCTTAATTTTTTTAAATGAGAACAGGAGAGCCTGGGTGGCTCAGTTGGTTGAGAGACCAACTCATGATTTTGGCTCAAGTCATGACCCCAGGGTCATGGGATTGAGTCCCTCGTCAGGCTCCGCACTGAGTGTAGAGCCTGCTTGGGGTTCTGTTTCTCATTCTCTCTCTTCTGCGGTGATAGATAGATAAAAAGATGAGAATATTTCATTGTTGTTTTTCAGGTAAGGTGAATCCAAAGCATGTTACGTGACAGTGTTGACGAGGTGATTCTAATATTGTCAACTTTAGGAACCTTCTGGGAGCACCCAAGACATATACTGGGATACGCTAATTCGGTGAGTCTGAGTGGGGCACCTCTATGGATAGTTTATACGTTTACATAAACATGTATTTATGTTTTATGTAAAAGATCTTTCTCTGTGTAAAACACACATGAAAGTCTGATGACCTACCTGCAAGCTGGAACTTGGAAAGCCTCGCACCCGCCTGCGACAAGCCAAGAGGTGTGAACATGACTCAGCTCAGTATAAGCTGGAACACACTGGTCACAGTTACCCTGGGCGTGGGAAGCCCTGGACTCCTTGCTCTGTTGGCTGAGCAGAGCCCCAGGAACCGAACCTGGGTCATCGATGTGGCTATGACACCACCGAGCACTGCCTGGTGTTACAGGCACTTTCTCTACCTGACACACGGCTCTGCTGAATTTCCCCTCGGTCCTGCGGGACCCGGATTCTCTTCTCTGCCTGATCCCCCCCCACCCCAACTTCATCCCCATGCCGCCGTGACTCAACAAGACGGCATCCGGCCCCCGAATTCAGGGACCTCTTCTCTCTCATGTGCTCGCACTTTCTAGGGATCTCGTCCAGTCACGGCTTTACCCAAAGTCTGTGTGCTGCTGACTCTCAAATGTATGTCTTCCACACAGACTTTGTCCCAAACTCAGAGTCAAATATTTGGTGGTCTTCAAGTCAGCTGCCTTTGGAGGTGCCAGAGCCAACTCAGAACTAATGTGTCCAGCACTCACGTCATAACTGTCCCCACGCCATGGGAGCCAACCCTTCAATAAACAGAAACTCCTCCTTCCACTTAACCAGACTGAAAACCTAGAAGTCAGACACTTCTGGGGCTCTCATATCCCCTCAGCAAACTGTTAGCACGGACTTCAAAATATATGCACAATATCTGCACCACAACCAGCACCCACACCACGCCAACGCCTTCCTTCCCCCATCACTGCCAAGACCTCCTCTCAATGCTCCCTGATGTTGCGGCTGCCTCCCTGGAGCCCGTCCTCAATATACAGCCAGGCGTCCCTTATTCTGCACAGCCCTTAGTACCAACTGACTTACAACATCCTTTATGTCCTGTCCGCCTCCACTCACAAGAATGAAAGCTGTATGAGGGGAAGATTTGTTTTTTTATCTGTTTTGTTCACAGATCCGCTTTATCTGTTTGTCTTCCCAGCATGGAGGCCAGTGCCTGGCACACATCAGGCTCTCAGCAAACAGTTGCTGGATGAATAGATGAATGACTTTGATTTGTGAGGCGGTATTTCTGTTTCCATTTTAAGCCCTGTCAGTTGGAATGAGTGAGTCCTAACAAGACAGTGAAGTGAACCGAGGGGCTGTTTCTGGCTTGAAACAAGAGACCGGAAGCAATCCCCCTTCCTGTAGGATTCGACCTGTATCCCAGGAAAAGGACCTACCGACTTTTCTGAGAGGGAACCTAGTTTGCAAGCTAATCATCTCTTCAAGGCAAGAAAAAAATTTTAATGCATAAGGATAATTACAGGTGTACATGAATGTCTCTATGCTGAAAACAGGTGAATTCTCCAGTTATTGTAGGTTCATAGGAAGAGCTCAAACTCATCTCCTCTCCTAATAGAGAAATTCAAGTTTAACAAGGTCTGCTAGTATTAGGTATTGTGTTGTCTTAATCTGCTCCGTTTGGTACATAATTACTTAGTTCCCTGGAAAACTGTCCCGCACCTTGGATGTGATCATAATAATCCAGAAAAATACTCTCTAGTTTACGGAACGTTATGAAACGTGCAACATAACTCATGAGAACCACCTATGCAGAAATAATGCTTTCAAATATTTGAATTGGTAACATGTGCTTTATCTTACCTTAAAAGTGAAGCCCTTTCTGACAACTCACAATATCAAGACGGTGTACTTCCGTTACCGAGATGAGACACCCCCAAAATAGTCACTGTCCGATTACGAAGCCAACAGGAATTGGAGAGAGCATCTGGTTATTGCCCTGATTCTCCTCTGTAAGCCAGATACTCACATGGCCATTCGTTCACTGTAGATGTCAGGGGAGAGGCAGCCTGTCCTATCTGTCTAATCTGAAGGATTTCACTCGCAGTCCTAAAATTCCCATAGTCAAGCCATCCCCTGCCTTGTGACATGCTTCCCTTCATTACGAAGGAAAATAATATTCCCTTTGCTGCATTACACAAAGTCTCTTCTTTCCATTTGCCCGATGTCTTAATTGCATTAGAACTTAGAAATGTGAAAAAGAAATACACACACAATCTATTATAATAAAGCCCTAAGGTACTGTACAGCTTATTCGTTGGTGCTTTTTAAAAAAACAGTAAAGGGCTTAGGGTTAGAGAGACGAAGTGACTTGTCCAAGGTCATTCAGGTAATGGTGGCAGGGGGGTGGGGAGAATGAAAACGAGGGAAGAGGAAGGTGAGGCTCTAAAAACACACCCACACATGCCACATCCCTACACGTATTATATGTCCTCACCACAACTATGGGCCAGTGTCCCTGGACACAAAACTTGGAAAGCCCTTTCATGGGGAAGGTGTCCGTGCTAGTAGCCTAGTGCAGGGCCTGACAAATGTCCTCAGGGAAGGGGCAGAGAGTAAACACTTCAGGATCTGCACACCCCAGACAGTCTCTGTGGTGACGACCTCACTCTGCTGCTATAGCTCAAAAGCAGACATGGAAAATACGTCAACACATGAGCTGTGTACCAATAAAACTTTATCTGTAAAAGAGAGCAGCGAGCCAAATTTGGACCCCAGGCCATAGATGGCCAACCCCTGAGTGAGAGTCTTTTCAAAAGCAGTGATACCATTAGCTTTTTGAAACTTGAGACGAGCACCATTTCTAATGTTACAAGTGTATGGTTGTGCTTTGTTGAGTAAACGTTGGAGTTTTGTTCCCATTCTACAGATGAGGAAATGGAGGGCTGGAGAGTTTACATTCTAGAGTGTGTGTGTGTGTGTGCAGGGGGAGGGTCAGAGTCATATCACGAGACCAGTGCTCTTGGACCCCTCCCTCTGGGCTGAAATCAGGGCACTTCTCCCCCACCTTTCTGCTGCTTTCCACTCCCTCTGTGAGATCTCTCCAATTACCTGCAGAAACATTTCAGAAAGCAGAAAGGAATCACGCTTCCAAAGATAACTGAAATAGCAAGGCTGTGCTAGCTTCTGCTTACATACAGTTTCCAGCACAGGCTGTGTTGACCATTTGCCACGAATGGCCAATGTTAGCTCTGGACAGAAACAGTTCCTTTCATTAACGATCTTATGTGGTGCTTCAAGCCAAGGAGGTGTGGGTTTCAGAAGGAGAGGTTTAAGGTTTCACTCTGTCTTTAACTTTAGGTGGGTAACGAATGCTACAAGTGAATGGGTAGCATACAAACAGCAAGGAGAACAACCCTTATAAATAAATAATATACACATACACATGTATATTCATGCGCGAATAGAGGAACAACATACGTTCTAAGAAAATGGATGTAAATTGTATCACCTACTTGATTTCCTCAAATAATATCGAAACCTCCCACTGAAACACATCACAGGAATATGTCTTAAGGGAAGTGACAGTGACCAAGTGGATATTTAAAATTTTTTTAATGTTTATGTTTGCGAGAGAAAGAGAGACAGAACGTTGAGTGGGGGAGGGGCAGAGAGAGAAAGAGGGAGACACAGAATCTGAAACAGGCTCCAGGCTCCGAGCTGTCAGCACAGAGCCCGACGTGGGGCTCAAACTCACAAACGGTGAGATCATAACCTGAGCCAAAGTCGGACGCTTAACTGACTGAGCCACCCAGATGCCCCCCAAGTGGATATTTTTAAAGCAGTGGTATTACTACCCACAAGTTCTCCACCTGAATTAGAAGGTTGGTTCTAATAGGTCAGTTTTCTTTTTCTTTCCAGACTCAGCAGTTGGGATAGTTTTCCTTCCCTCATTAAGGAAGGAAGGAAGGAAGGAAGGAAGGAAGGAAGGAAGGAAGGAAGGAATCACCATGCAGTATCTAGAGACACAACTCCTAAGTCTTTGAAAAGCTGCAGAAGGTACCCTAACTAGTAAATAGTTCTAGGACACATGTAACGTGGAGTCTTGCCCAGTGGAAATGGCACACACACATCAGCTGTGGGACAGCATAAAAAGTCACTGGTCCCGAGGAGCAGGGGGGGACTTTACTACTATCAGTGATGTCTGTTCTCATTTTACTAACACTCCATAATGTACGCACAGAATAACATCCAGCGTGAGACCTGTGTGCTCTAAAAACAACACTGTCTTCGTCCTTTCCTTTTTAACGTATCCTGGGCTCACGGGAAAACAGACAAGAAACGTGTAGGAAAAGCCTCGAATTTGGAGGGACATGAATATAATAACTAGGAAATGACATTAGCTTAGCAACAGAAGGTGGAGTTTTACAGTGTTCCCTCTACGTCCCTTTAACGTTTGCTGTTTCAGAATGGTCAACTGATACTGACCAGTCTTAAACATCCAAATGTTTGCCTGCTTTCGGCAACATGCAAAAAAAACCCAAAAAACAAAAAAACAACCAAAAACCCAAAATTCAGATTTTGCTCTGTACAACCTACAAAACTTGAAGACTTCCTTCTTTCTCTTGCTACATACGTTGACACACAGAAGTCATCTGGATGGGCAGGGACATTACTTCCCAAATTCAGCAAACGTTTGGCCCAGGTAGTAGGACTCACCAATATACATTTCCAATATGGGGCATGCAACACACATGCATTTTGTGTCCAACAATATACAATATACATTACCCATACAGAGCGTGCAATTGACCCATTTTTTGCCCCTTCAATAAGGATCAATATGATCAAGCGAAGGTTAAACACCAATTTGCTGAAAAAAGATGAGCAACTATGGCGTGGAACCCAAAAAGTAGGTTTTCTGTAGCTACAGCTGTCCCTCCCCATGGCTCACTGCCACATCTGGGGCCTCTGAGGGTTGGACATGAGTGGCTCTGGTACGGACACACCGTGGAGCCTGCAAGAGGCTGGGAGAGGGTGCCATCAGGGGAGAGGCGCACAGCGAGGCCAGAAAGGCACACCTTTCTCGGGTTATTGCCGCCGTCTGACACAGGAAGGGGACCGGGGATCTTTAGGAACGCGGGCATTCCTTTTGTGAAACTGTGAATGTATTTATTTTGAACCACAGCAGAACATGTCCGTGATCTGCTGTAGCAGGAATCCCGTGGCCGTGGAGCCCGAGCCCTGCAGACCCCCGCATCTCAGTGTCAGTCCCTGCACCTCACGGCTTCAGGACGCATGGCTAACTTGGGAACCCAGCTCCTCAGCTGGCCCCGCCAGCGGCCAGAGCTCTGCCCATGTGTGGACGGATGTCCCCGCAGAATAGCGTGCATCTGAGGACTCAGTCCCCACAGCAAGGAGTTCGGTTGCCCACAGTGACAGCCAGTATGGGAACTGGCCTCTTACCCTCTTCCTTCTCTTCCTCCCTGCGTCACCTCCCATCCCCCTTGTTCCCTGGACGGCCTCCCAAGTAAGCCACTTGCGCTCAAAGCTCTCAGGCGCAGTGGCACCCTCTGTTCCTATGCGCCGTGCTTCCTGTGGTTTGTTCCAATGCAACAGGACACAAAAATTCTGGTAGACCCTAGAATGTGGCAGCGGGGTGAAAGAAAGGCACTTCATCCTAGCAGTGACCGAGGAAGGTAAGTCTCCACGTGGAAGCATTACCCTTCCTAGTTTCCAAATAAGGAGACAAAAACCAGAAAGAGACATTATACATTAGGATACTGAATTATTTGTCATCTTCATTTTTGACGTCAAAGCCGATTTTCCTTCTTAAGTACCGGGGGAAAGGTGGGAGAGGATTTAAATAAGTGAATACAGAAATTATCCCAACCTCTCTTTTGGGCTTTCTGTTGCCAGCAAAAATTACTGATTTTCTCTGTTTTATAATCATGCATTTCTTCTGGGGGACGTACGGGCTAACAGCAATCTACCAACGTAGCAACAACTCAGAACTTTCTGTACAAATCATCACTCTGAGGGGCTGAGATTAAGTTATTGGAAAATACATGAGTTAAAAGGAAATTAACTTAGTTAACAGCCAATCCATTCTGGCAAACCACAGACTAATTTTGTATTTAAACATAACCATAAAGAAGAGAATGACAAGAATTTTGGCTTCTCCACGAAAATCAGGATTAAGGCCAATGAATAGCAGGCAGAAAGCATAAGCTAAATGAAACCCATTTTATCAAGTTTTTTTTTTCTCTCTGTATTTAATTTGCCTTTTATTTTCAGATGTGTTTATTGTAGATGGAAAAAATCCCTTCCCCCTTCGCCTTTCCCTTGACCCAGACTTAAGTGATCAAGGCTGGCCCTCTACCCAACTCAAATACACTAGAAATTACTTACCCTTTGCACAGACTATTATTTTAGAAGCAATAATTCTTTCTCAAAGCAATTTTAAACCACTCGAGGACTTACAACTGGTATAGTTTCAGTTCTGGAGCACAGCGGGAATAAATGGGCTTTTATTAAATGAAAACGTACCATTTTTTGAAACATGGCAGTGTTAAAATGTTTTATTTCCTGCTTTTGCAAATATGCTCCATAGCTATAGATCTCCCTGGGAGGAACATTCTAGATTGTGTGGTTCTTGCACTCTCACAAACCTAAAGTGTTTGTGCAGATTTCGTAATCACCTCTAATATGGTTTCAGTGAAGTCGCATCACAAAATGATGGGAGTATTCTAATTGCGCTCAACGGATGAAGATTTCCTCCAGGACTTGTCCAAAGGATGCCTGACCATTTACAAGACGGCGACACATCTTTCCTCAGTTACCCGATCTCGTCAAATGTAGAATGGGGATCTTACTGGGGAAAAATTGTGTTAACAACCTTATTGGAATTTAACTTACATATGATAAAACTCACTCACATTAAATGAGCCAGCCAGTGACTTTTAGAATTTACTGAGGTGGCCCACCAGCATCACTCACTGGCAACTTCTCACATCTGTCAGCTTCACTCTTCACTCTTCCCAGGCAGCTCACTTCTGGCTTCGTCCAAAGTACCATCACCTTCGCCCAGGATCATTCAAGTGGCCTCCCCCGGCATCCCTGCTTTCCCCTCCTCTCCCCTCTCATCTCCTTTCACACACATCTCTTTCTCAGCAAAACCCTTGTCTGCCTTCGCTAAGACTATAAAAAAAAACAAATACCCTTCCTTAGTATTGTCCTGAGTTCTATTCTATCGTCAGTAATCACTATCCTACTTTACAACAGTATTTTTCTTACTAATCTTATTTACTGTTTCCTCACACCCCCAACTGGAATAAATGTGTGTGTGTGTGTTCCACAAGAGCAGATAGTTTTTTTTCCTTTTGTTCATTTATTATCCCCTGTGCCCAGAGCAGTGCCTGATACATATAGGTGCTCAACAAATATTTGTTGAATACAAAAAGGAATGAAACATGAGTGATCCAAGGAGAAGGTAAAGAGGCAAAACTAACTTTGTTCTACAGCATGGAGGCTCCCGGGGGGTTCTAACAGGGGAAGACAGTGCCCCACAAATCACTGTGAATACCACAAGTCACTCCGTTGTACACTTAAGAGGAATGATTGTAATGATGCAATAGTTATATTTCAAGGGGTTTAAAAACTGTTTTCCCAATGAGGCCCATTTCTACATTTGATGAAACTGGAGTAAGGTGGGGAAAGACGTGGTGTCACCCTGTAAATGGTTAAGGATCCTTTAGACCAGTCCTGGAAGGAAATGTCTTTGACCATTTAGCCAGTGTATTACATTTCCACAGTAGTGTGATGCATTTTTGCTGGAAAAAGACTAGGATCTACTATGAACTCTGCACAGACGTTTTTGGTTTGCAATAACTGGAGTCTGGGATGCTGAGGGTTGGATGTGTTTGGAAAATGAGTAACTAGAAGAGAGTAATGGTGACTGTGATGTTTCCCCAACATGGTGCATTCTCATTCAACAAGAGCCCCTTTAAACTTGAGGGATGCAGCCGTGATTCTAGACGACTAAGGTGCTCAGACACACGGCAGGGATACTGGGACAGCATGGCCTGGCTGCTTCCTCGGAACGGATGCCTCTTAGGCAGTTGGAAGCTACATGACCGGCCTGGAAACTCAACAGAGCCCTGCCCAGATCCCGCCCCATCCCTAAAGGTATTCCACATGTGTCTCCAAAGGCTGCAAAGTGCTTCTGCCCACGTATTTGCAGCCCTGACCTGAGCCACCAGACAACCTGTAGCAGCAGAACAGATGGGAACACAGTTTAGCCACGATGTGCCTGGCTCACCTTTGAATCATGACACCCAAGTTGATCCTCACCTCCGAACCCACTGTCAATTAATTATTTCACTTCCCTCTCTAAATCATCAGGCCAACTGGAGACAGCCTCGAGACAAGGTCTGATGTCCGTGATTCCACTTTTAAACTTGCTTAGTGTATTTGCCTCCGTGGAGGGGAAAAAATGCACTTTTCCTTTCTTAAAAGTTCTTTTTCAAAAAAAAAGAGAGAGTTAAAAGTCTACAACACACAGTGTAATAGGATCCAAATATGAAATTATTTCGGTTGCAAGCTTTCCACTGAAGACCAATCCTGCAGCAGAAGTCGCAAGTCAGAGCAGCCCGTTCAAACCCTCCCGTAACATACGTAGGACTGATGTCATAAGCCTTCTGTTATGCATTAATATCACAAAGCGTTTTGTTTAAAATAAATCTGAATTCGCTTCCACGTAGGACGAGCATACGTAGGACTGATGTCATAAGCCTTCTGTTATGCATTAATATCACAAAGCGTTTTGTTTAAAATAAATCTGAATTCGCTTCCACATAAGACGACAGCGACTGGTTAGTAGGTGAACAAGCCGACCAGCCCGGCTCTGAGATGAGGTTTTATAACACACGTATCGTGAACGCTGGAGGTGCACAGCCATCTAAACACGACTGGGGGAATACAGATGGAGGGAACACTCGTATCTAACCCAGGTATGTCCTTCAACTACAATACGGTGACTGTGAGTAGATGACTCGGGGTGACTCGGGGTTTAGATTCTGGGTGTGATGAAATAAAAGAGATTAACTCACATTCAATATGACAACCGTTTCAAGAAAAGCCGCACAGTCTAAAGTAGCTCAAACTAAACCCTCCCCTCCAAAAATTAATTCACTGGTGACTGACACAGAAAATCTCGAGGCTAAGACTCAACACAAGTTGATAATGGAAAACCACCAGTTCGAAGTTGAGAAAACCCCACTAGATTATCTTGTGCGATGTTTGGAAGGTATAAAGCCCAATGACGGTCTTAATCGTATATTCACACGCTGCCTTCAAACACATCTGGTCCTTTTCACCAACAACAGCAAAGCCACCTGCTGAGCAGCTGTGAATAGGAACGTGGGGACACGAGGGATGTGCATCCCAGGTATGCCGGGAGGGGGAGGGGAGCGAGGGGTCAGGAAAGTGAGACTGACCTTTGGAAGAGCGGAAGTGTTTGCTGGGGGCGGTGAAGCCTCGGGTCCCATGCACGTTGACACCTGCCACTCGGAACTGGTACCACCTGCTGGGTCGTATGTCAGTCAGCTGGACCCGCTCATCTGTGGTCTGGGGGGAGATGTTACAGAGCACAGAGAACCCTTTTACCCAGACATGTCAACTGGGTCTGTCGTAAAAGTGCACCACCTCATCAGCCAACGCCACACTGCCTTGACATCCCTGTGCCCTTGTGCCTAAGTGTGGGGACCGTGCTCAGTTATGAGAAGAGCTATCAGGGGTCAAGGAATTTCTAGGGCGTTTCAGGTGTTTAATTCCATTCATAGGTATTTCACTCCAAAGAGTTAAAGATCTCTGGAGTCAAAACCATATGAACATGGCTGAGCTCCTTAAGTCTGGTGACTAAATACAGCGTTAAACCCATGAGGGTTTTAATCGCTAAGTTATACATATGAGCGAATATATACATGAGCTAATCATTACATTATAGGCAAGAAAATGAAATCATCTTTCAATTATAGAAGAAAAATGCCTCTTTAACTTGCTTGCCAAATAGAATCTTGGGAGTCGGATGGAGACTCACGCACTTTAAAGAGCGCTAACAATTTCCGGAAGTATGTTGCAACCCGAGCCTTTTTTTCCTTATTTGAGTAAATCATGTATGATCTACAAGGACCCGGTCGTGCTTCTCAAGGATGAGGTGTGTTGATATCTCTCTGTCCAATAAAATGTCCAAAGGAAAAAAAGTGGGCAGTGGTAAAGGTGCCCGGGTTTGGCTGCGTCTCCTGCTGGAGTAACAAGACTTCGATTAACCTCCCACCTCATCAGGCTGAGGGGAACCATACCCGCTTTCCCGACAATCTGTGGGGGGGACCTGCGGACCCCTACACTGACTTCAAGAGCCAAGTCCCCACATGCGGGGCCTCACTGACCCAGTGAGTTGCCCAGTGCCAAACCCAGTGTGCGCTCAGTGCGTGAAAGTGGGCAAGTGGGATTGAACTGAAACCTCCTTAGCCCGGGTCCACAATAACTTCTTGCAAAGGTGTGTCACATTTACTTTAATATCTAAGGGAAGAGAAACATTTCCGAGACCAAGGGAAAGCTATGAACTCTCACGTGTGGCTTTCTACCTCATTTAGCAAACTGTGAGGTGACCCTTCCACAGATATCACCATTTACGTTTAACTTTTAGTTTAAAAACCTGAAGCCAGCACGTTCCCCATAGCATTTAGCAGACAAAGAAGGCAGGGAGGAAGGAAGAGAAAGGAAGATGTGAACTAGTTAATAATAATAATAGTAATAATTACATTACTATTAATGTATTATATATTAATATAAATAGAATTGTAATATAAAATATTATATACATTTATAAAATTTATTATTATTATTCAAGATCTTCCCTCTCTTCAAAAAAGGAATAAGAGACATGATCTTCTTGTCCATTACTCTCATAAATCTTTAAATAATTCGTAAAATTTACAAGTGAGGTTGTCCCATTAAGGAACATATCATGTATGTTGGCTGTATGCCAAACACCTTTATGTTTTAGTAAAGCAAAAAAAAAATTTTAAGAAAATAGGAATGAAACAATTCCTAAATTTATTTGAGCAGGCATTTTCCCCACTCATTTGTTCATTTATTTAGGAGTGTCTAAATTATTTTAGTGTTTATCCTCTTTGAGATACTATTAGAAAAGAACCAAATTCCTCCTCCAAACACTTGCACCCTCAAACTGATTCTGCATCTACTGGAAACAATAACGGGAATCGGGTCCTTGGAGAAAAATGACCCGATCCACTTAAGGTCAGAATCTGTGCCTCCAGACACATGTGGAGAAGGCGTTTCAGCTGCTGAGGACATGAGGCAGGTTCACACTGAGAATCTGTTCATTTTCTAGAACCGTGTAGTTTTCTTGCAGCTGGCAGTCCATTTAGCAGCTCTTAAAAAGAAAGAAAATATTTTGCTTTTCTCATCAGCGAGACAGAAAAGGAAGCAGCACGGGTCAAGATAAACCCCAAGCGTACTCCATGCAGGTGGGGTATCAGTGTGTAAGCTGAGCGGGACGGAGGAAGCACTTAGCAAAGATTTAGGAGCTGACGGCTACTTCCCACTAAGGACTTTTGCGATAGGAATCTTCCTCCATGCTACTCAAGTCCTTGTGTAGAAGGAAGGCTTGAAATGCAGGGGAAACAGGAGTCGTGTAGATGGTCCAATGTCCCGTGAACTAGTCCTAGTAGTGTCATGTTTCTTTGACTCTGGCCGGTGTTAAGTTTATCTCAAGGAAATGCAGTTCTTGGAGGAAGTAAATGTGAACACTCAGATTAGAGAGTTATCTCCACTGCACATGTATTTTGAGCAAAGTAGGCCAACAGTCAAGTCGCTAGTTGTACCGGGTTATATCTGTGGACTCGTCCTGTCTTCCGTACACACACATGCTATTATGTCCGCGTCTGAGTGAGTTATTTTGGCAGTCAGGCTACTCTGGCTGGGGCACAGCAAGTTAATTTTCTTTTTTTAATGTTGGTTCATTTTTGAGAGAGAGGAAGAGAGAGACAGAGTGTGAGCAGGGGAGGGGCAGAGAGAGAGGGAGACAGAATCTGAAGCAGGCTCCAGGCTCCCTGATGTCAGCCTATAGCTCAACACTGGGCTCGAACATGCAAACCATGAGATCATGACCTGAGCTGAAGTCGGACGCATAACCGACAGAGCCACCCAGGAGTTAATTTTCTGCCTGCAGGTATGTGGTCGACATTGCCTCAAGGCGGGGAGGGGTAGGGCGCAGGAAGCACTGACCTGGGCTACCGTCTGCCAGTGTGTGGCATCGTCTTCACTTGGATGGATTCCATAATTCCATCTTCTTTGCACCACGTAGATCACAGGCTCAATGGAAATATTGAATTTCGAGGACCACTTAATCTCCAGCTGTCCAGACTGCAGTTCTGTGAATCTTAACTCTTTTCTGGGCTTCAGGGGGACACCTAAAACAGGACCATGGCAATTAAAATGATCAGAGGTAAAGCTGAGGAAGAAAACCTTTAGAAAAGACAAATCTCGTGTAATGACAACAGATCCTCACTTCCTTCCAGGAAAGTGGCTTCTTCCTATCACGGTTTCACATTTGAGAGCTTCTCACACTGAGGTCAGCCCACCACATTTCAGGAGAATTACCTCCTTTTCTTTTAGCTTTCCCTTTTTTAAAAAGAGACTCTAAACTGGTTCCTGATTCTGAACAAGCATTTTTCACCCAGGCATCTTGAGAGCAATTCTTTTATGTGCGTTCTTCTGAATAAGCCATGTTACCGAGTGGCATCACACGCAGTTAACAAGAATTCATGTGACGCCATGGTCGTGAAGAGTTTGAAGACACTGTTCCCATCCAACATGCTCTGTTTCTGCTGATACAGTCTAAAGTCATCACAACGTGGTTCCCCGGTCTACTTGCCTTTCCATCTCAGAATGTTTGCCTTCTAAGGAAAAAAATTGCAAGCCTAAAATGCTCTCATGTGGTCAAACATTACAAGAATGATTTCCAAAGCATGGGTCCTTAGCATTCCCCAATTGATTGCTGGGCTCCCTCCTATAGACTTATGGCTTAAAATTGAAAAATGATGAATTTATAATGTTTGGTTTTGGCACGAGTGACCGCCTTGCTTCAAAAGTCCCTCACAGGTGGCTCATTTTAAAGTAGTTCATCATTCTGATTTCTTTTTTCTCCCCATGGTGCATTCAAGTGGTCTGGCGACGGACAGATTTAAGAACCATAGTTCCAAATGGTAGCCATTATGGAAAGGGAAGTTTAAAATAAGATTATGTACTCATAGGATGTGTAAGACTAATTGGATTAGGTAGAGTCCATGGCACCACGATGTTCAACGCCATGACAACCTAGAACTTCACATGCCATTAAGATCATTTTCTCTTGAGAATGAGCATTTGCCTAACACGTTGACAACTCGTTTGAAAACATTATTTGATAATGCTCTATTTATTTTTCCACTTCTTCATTTTAAACAGAGAGGAAACTGAAAAATGTGCAACTACGAAACGTAGATAATACCTAATGCCTGTTAGTGACGTTACTGAATATCAACTCTGATTTCACGTTGACCTTAATTTATGCTGCGTCTTGTTTGGGGACACTTTAAAGTCCTTAAACATTGAGGTGGGTGGAGTTGGATAATTTTTAAACAGCACCAAATATATCCAGTCAAAGGTCAATGAGTTGTACAAAATACTTTCTAGAAAACATTCCCCATACCCACTGTAGTCTCCGTTTTGCTTTGCTGATGGGTTATGTGCATCCCTTGTCCCTTTACTACAATGCTGGTGTCTCAAGTGATCTTCACTGTGGGTCTGTGCTGTGGGGGAAGGGTTAATTACCTCCATTTTGAACATCAAGTAGTCAAGTCTGAGGAAGATGAAGTTGCCTACAGCGATGACCTGATCTTGGTTTCTCTCTGAGTTTTCTGCTTCTTGCCACATTTTGAATGAGGAAGAGCTACTGAGAAAAGTAGAGAAAGGAGGCACTTTTCATAGCTCTGCATATCCCTTAAAGATTCTGATTTGAATGTCCCTGATGTTGCTGGCTGGGGTGGAATTTGTCTCCTGTTCTGCCATTGTGTGAGGGTTTATTCAGGTTCAGGTCATAAACTTTTGTTTTCGGTGCACAACCTTACATTGAGAGTCACATTCGCTTTCAGGCCTAGAGTATTTCTGCTAAGTATGTGACTCTCGATTCTGTACCCTGATTTAGGGCTGCAGGTCCCACTGTCCACCTGCTGGCCAGATGAATTTCTTTGCACGAGTCCCAACTCAAATGCCCCTCCTGAGGATGTCCCCACTCCTGATGGTATGTGCATGGCAACTCTATTCTTTTGGATCGCTAAGGGACCTCTCGACTTGCTCTTGGACCTACCAACACCTCGTGGTTTGACTGCAGAGTATAATTTCAGGAATTCCCCAATCATCCTGTTTCCACGGTGACCACCCTTTCTTAGGCCCTCTATCTCCTGTCTGGACCTTCCTAACAACGTCCCGTCCCATGTCCCACAAGCCCATCTTTTTAGTTCCCCCTTCACAGTGTTTTGTGGCTATGATTTTCCTAGAGTACGGGACAGATTGTCCCCTCCACCTTCTCAGACTATTCAATCACACCTTATTTTCTGCGGAACGAAGGGAAACTTCTCAACATCACGTCACGGCATGCGTCTTTATCATCTACCACCAGTGATCTGTTTGTCTCTTGGTACATTTTACATATTGGTCACACAACCTACCTTTACACCCAGCTTCTCTAGAAACACACTGTCAGCTGCCTCCTACCACCATGACGCGTTTATACGGATTTTTTCAGTCTGGATTGTCTTTCCTATTTTCTGACCATGGACACGTGAATACTCCTGAGCTCAGTCTGAATGCCGCCCCTCAGAGCGACCTACCCTAAACCTCCCCATTGGAAATAAAGGTCCCATTCTCTGCTCTCTCTCCGAAGCTTAGCCTGCAACAGTCAACATGTGCACTTAACTGCCTCTTACTGCAGCCAGGTCATTTGACGATGTTCACCTTCTCCTTCATTCCCACACCTCATCATGGCTCAGGAGAGCACATTCTGTCACAGCAAATGCTCAGGAAATGTGTGCTGAAGGAACAGCCTAACCCCCTGTCAGCAGAAATTAAGAGGATACAGGAATGCCATCTTGACACCAATGGGCAACCCCCTTGCTGCCGGAGGGCACTCACTTAGCAGAAGGAAGAAAACTTAGCACAGGTATTTGCTTACCCTTATGTTTTGGAAAAGTAAATGCTAAACAGTAACAAAACTATGTTGGTAAGTTTACAAAATGGAATCGTTTTATTGCATTGACATAACTTGCCCAGTTAAAAAGAAAAGACCGATTGCTAACCATTGCTGATATGCTGGAAAATCTGAAAGTTCGTTGTGGATGAGTTTTAATCCCAAAGTAGCTTCTCTAAAGATTGAGATCAAATCTCGACAAAATGATTGCATCGTGTTTGCGCTGCAGGCAGGGTACTAGGCACCCTTTCTGCCGGGGGGGGGGGTACGCACATGGGCAAGGAGGGGGTGGCCTCTGAGGACATTTCAGGATTCATGAGGTTTCTTTGTGCTGAGTAAAGAGAAGAGGACTGGGGAGTTCTTTACACTCATAAAGCACATTCTCTGAGACTCCCCATCCAAGTTTCTCCTTGGCCCTTCTATGCGTAATGCTCCAGCATAAATGCACCTCCGGTAAATACTCCGGCCGCTGAAGTTACCTGAACTCATCAGCAGCAAACGCAAGCATAACAATCCCCTTGCTAGATGGTTTTAATCTTGAATATCATTCAACGACCAAGAGCCTTAATCGAACATAATGAGCATCAGAGTGATGTCAGTTCCCATTTCTTCATTTAACAATCTCTTTAATTATTACGTACAACAATCTTGCGATTTGCATGTGGAGAAACAGCCCATCTGCTTTGCATTAGGGTCAGCTGGCTCCCTTGATTGGAAGGAGCTCCAGGACTCGGCTGTAATTGTGTGCAGATGGGGCTCGGCCCCTCGCCCCCCCCAGCCCCGAGACACCCAGCCCCCACAGCCCGGCCTTCTGAAGAGTCCTAGGTAGCTTAGCCAGCGTCCATGCTGCACAACCAGATGTGCACCAGGCATGCCTTCTCCGTATGTCCTTTATTACGTAAATGACTAGGATTTTTCTTCTTTAGTTTTGAACAACCTAGTCCCCTGAAATCTATGCTGTTCTGTCAAACATGTTATCCTATAACATCCCACCGTATGGGACATTACAGGTGCATTTTCTTTAAAGCGTGACAAGTATTTCAGTGAAACCCAATGATGTAAAAAACTTTGCAAATAGAATGACAGAAAACTCAATGATCACAGTCGGCAGTTGTAAATCACGAGATCTGATTACTCCTGTAAAAATGTTTCTATCATGAGTCTAAATGTTATGAAAATGTAGCAAGATACAGTGTTCCAACGATTCAATAATTAGCCACTACCCATTATCTCTCACAGAGCTAATCAGTACTCAGGCAATTTGTGTTCATATCACATCCAGGAATCGGGTCACTGTATTCAAAATGCTAAAAAATGGATTTGTGAAAAGTGTTATTAGACCATCTCTAAAGAGCTGAGCTTTAAATATTTCAAATATGAAGACATTCATGGAGATATTAAGTCAACACCATCATCAGATCTTTCTGGAAACAAAGCGATACATGATTAATGTTGGTTTGCGCATGGTAAAGAGAAAACAGAGATCACGGAGAGCCACAAATTGATCTCAGTCTTTACATTTGGACAACAATTTCAGGTTCTCACCTTCCCTATCCAAATGAGTGCCAGAGATGTGAGTCAGAAGCACCAGTTTGGGCAGTAAAATAAAAAATTATATCACCTTCTGGAGGGAGGAGAGTGTAGGTCAGCTATAAATCAGACTTAAAACAGACAAGGATGGGGGGGAGTCACAAGTGCCCGATGTGCAAGCGTTGATGTTTTACCTGTGGAGAATCAGCCTTTTCAACTGAGACCATGCTCCGGTTTGCACTGCAGGGTACTGGCTGCTCAGGGGGCATTTACCTGCGTTAACGTTTGCAAGCATCCCGGGGTGTGGCTAACAATGTTATTTGAAGGGAGAAGGAAAAGCTGTCTGTTGTCCTGCTTTATTTTAAACTCTAACACAAGTCTATAAGGTCAACTTAGTCAGAGACAACGGCTTAGGACAATTCCTACAGCATAAGCCAAATTAAACGCTCAAATAGAATGCAGTTTGTTGACCATCTTTTCAAAACATGCATTGATTTTAAGAGCATCATCAGGTTTGGAAGCTATAGAATCTAGGAAGTCCCCTTCTTCCCTACCCCAAACACGGGAGGCTGAACAGAACATTTGTATGTATTTCTGTACTTTAAGAAAATTTTACTAACCCAATAAGCTTTCATGAAAGGAAAAATACAGTAGAGGCCAGTACGTATCAATTTACTGCAAAAGTTGAGATGATTATTTGTCCACAAGTGAGCGTTATGTGCATGAGTACTCTGATAAGAAACTACAGGACCTGATGTTATACCCCAACAACTGACAGATCAGTGCTTTTATTAAAATATTTGATATTGGGGGGCACCTGGGTGGCTTAGTCAGTTAAGCGTCTGACTTTGGCTCAGGTCATGATCTCGCGGTTTTTGAGTGCGAGCCCCACGTTGGGCTCTGGGCTGACAGCTCGGAGCCTGGAACCTGCTTCGGATTCTGTGTCTCCCTCTCTCTCTACCCCTTCCCCACTTGCACTCTGTCTCTGTCTCTCTAAGATAAATAAACGTTAAAAAATGTTAAAAAATATATCTGATATTGATACATCATTTAACTGACCTACACTGTATAATACAGTGGAATTGCCAGTACAGTGTATGAATACTGTGTTTCAGGCCCTGCTGTGGTAGTTGGACAGACTCCAAGTGAAAATACCAGGAGAGCTGGCCCAGCTGGGAACCAGGGGGCAGATGTATTCCCGCCACTGAATACCAAGTCGTCTGAGAACCAGCTTGCAAGCTCAGTGTCAGCACCTGCGGACTGGGGTCAGGACCAGCCCGTCTCACCATCAGAAGATGGGTGCCCTCTTCCTAAGGAAAGAGACGGCACAGACCCAGCCTGAGCAGCGAGCAGAGGGCAAGCTTCTGACTCGTGGCTGGTTCAGGACAATAAGAAGGCAACGTGCAGGCCAGAAGGATGGTGGGGGCTGGTCCCCCGCAGATGAGCCCAGGGGGATTTGGGTGCGGGATGTCTGGCTGGGTAGCAGGTCTTTCTTTCCTTGCACAGCCAAGCGCTGGGTCCCTCTACCTGGGAGATAGGGAGCCATCAGCCCCACCACGCTCCTTGGTGTGACTCCAGTCAGGAACACGATTACATGCTTCGGGTGGCTAATCAGCCAAGGCTGTGGCGGGACGCATTCTGGCCGGCTGTGTGGGGCCCCTCCGACTTGCACAGGTTGCACCCTCACTGCCATGGTCAGACACCCCCGACATGGAAAGCAGCCCGCCTTCAGGGACTGCCCAACAGAGCGTAGGGGAAAATAGTTACCTGCAGCTATGTGTGTGCTCAAAAAAACAGTAATATAATCCCAGTCTCATTGGGCAAAAGTCATCATCAGGTCAAGAGACTGTTCATCCTATTTCCAATGAGTTCTGCATGAACTGCCCGTCTCCATAAAAAGCCAAGAGCTACTTCATAGAAGGGGAGAGACTTCAACACTTCTTTTAAAAGTCCATCATATTTAGTTAAGCATAGGTTTAAATTTTTTTTTAATTTTTTAATGTTTATTTATTTTTTAGAGAGAGAAAGAGACAGAGTGCAAGCAGGGGAGGGGCAGAGAGAGAAGGGGAGACACAGAATCCAAAGCAGGCTCCAGGCTCTGAGCTGTCAGCACAGAGCCTGACATGGGACTTGAACTCACAAACTGCGACATCATGACCTGACCCACCCAGGCGCCCCTTTAAAAAGTTTTTTTCTTAATGTTTATGTTTTTGTGAGAGAGACAGAGAGAGAGAGAGAGAGAGAGAGAGAGAGAGAGAGAGAGAGAGAAAGACAGAGTTAAGCATAGGTTTAAATTACAAAAGTCTCTTTTAATAATTAATCATTTTATGCTGGCCCTTCACAGACTATTTCCTTTATTCTTAGTGAACCAGGCATATTTGAAATTCACACTGGCTCTTCAATGCTTTTTAAATAAAAAGCATATTTTAACATATAATGCCTCTTTAAAACACCCTACTTTAAAAACACTAAGGGTTTTACAAATGGGTTTTCAACAATCATTATAAAAGCATGCTATTTTTGTGGTGAATGCTAATACTTAAATAGCAAATGATCTATAATAACAGAGAAGGTTTCATAATAACAGACTTTAGAAAAATTAAATGGTGTTCGGTTTTGCAAAAGCGATTTTATGTAGTTTACAATGAGAGGCATGAAAACAATAAAACATTAAATCTATTAAAGAAACGTCACCCAGTAAGAAGGGGAAAGCGGCAATTATTTTGAATTTGAGACAGGTATTTATGCCAGTTTTCCAAAGATCCTATGGAAAAAAGAAAGGGGGGGGGTGTGCAGTAAGAAAAGAAAAGCCGGATGGATTACACAGGTTTCAGACTGGAGTAATTCTCAGTGTGGGCCAGAGGAGACCGGGGCAGGGACATAAGTCCTGGGAGATGAGAGTGATGTAAGAGCGGACTTCTGAAAATAGTTCGCCAGCCAGCACATAATTCAAAACGGGCATATTGCTGGCGATAGTGTTTCATGCGGTTTAAAAATAACTGACCTATATTTGGAAATAATAAATAGTTGGTGTGAAAGAGAGGAGAATCAAAGATTATTCTCTCTACTTATAATAATAATATTAATAATAATATTTATATATATAAATGGTTTGATGAACTGACTCCCCATCTCTGGAAGATAGCTCTTCCTCCCCCTGGTTCTCAAGACACGACTCAAAATAGTGACCGTCCACACAATGACATTTGTGTTCTTGGATTATGCCAACAGGAAATCCACAATACTGGTGCGTTGGTTATGCATTTCTCGAGGGTGCCCCACCCCCAGCCCATTTTCCAAGGATTGAAATCCATTTACTCCAATGTACCCAGGGCAGCCGAATTGATTTATTCTTACTGGAGAAGAGTACGAGAAAGTTCCTGAAGTGATGTTGTCCTCCTGAAATGTTAAATGTAATAAGGATGATTTGCTCTGCCCCAGAATGTGTGCGCTGTGGCTGATCTATACGATCCAGTGGTATTTTCAGATGTTTGTGGCACAAAGTACACTTTCTTACCATTTTTCTTCTCTTACAATGGTGCCATCTTTGTTTTTGGTTTTCGTTTTTGAGAGAAAGAGTGAGTGAGTGGGGGAGGGCAGAGAGAGCCTGACGTGGGGCTTGAACTCACCAACTGTGAGATCATGACCAGAGTCGAAACCAAGAGTCAGGCGCTCAACCGTCTGTGCCCCCTGGGCACCCCCCGTGGGGCCATCTTTGACTGACACCCTTCCCCATGCACACACAACCCCACTGTGAGGGTCCCTTCACAGTGGGTGCTCTGCTCATTACCTTTGTACAGCGTCTTGGGCACCTGGCAGGTGTGTCCGCACCCATTGGAACAACACTTCTTAACCCCAGAGCACTCGTTGTCAGCTTCACAACTTTCCACACAGGCGGCGGCAAATCCGCTTGCTTTCTCGGGGGCCGGGCAGTCCCCCTGCTTCACCGCTAGGATGTACTTGAGGAACTCACAGCTCGTCAGGCATTCGTAGTTCTTCTTGGGGAACAGAGGCTAAAGAGACAAGAAGAACCATTCTCTTATTTTTAAGATGTAAAATTCTTAAGTCATCTTTGCACTCGACGTGGGTCTAGAACTTACAACCCCAAGGTCAAGAGTCACACGCTCTTACCGACAGAGGCAACCTGGTGCCCTTAAAAGAGAACTTCTCTTATGACAGACTCAGGACGCTTGATTTCCAAAACATCAGAAAGGAAGGTAAAAAAATTCTTACTTGGTCAAAATTTCCCTGGAATGTTTTACAAAATAAATAGATTTGTTTTCTTTTCCCCCCAAACCCATAATACTGTATGTTAATTTCTAAAAGGAACCCAACCCTTGAATTCTACCTTTCCAGATACACATGAATTATACAAACACACATTCACAAAGTATTACATTGTGAGTTAAATGTGGTTGTCAAATAATTGATTACAAATATTCATAAAGGATGTTAGTACCATTTGAGGGGCTCTTTGGACCACTGTACACATATTTTCATTCTCTAATGAGTCATTTAGTTTTTGCACGGTCAATACTAATCAAGATGTGTTCGCTGTAGCCCTACGGAACATTTACAACCCTCACATCAGTGAACACATTTAGTGATAGCTTATCAAATAGTAGTGTAAGCCTCAGTTAATTGAACATATTTTAATAATATCCAGCTTCTAGAGTTAATGTGCACATGGGACCTCTTATCAATATGGAATTGTCAATAAATTCTGCAGAAAACGAATGTGAATCGTTGTTACCTGTGACACAGTCAGGTTCTGGATAGCATATGGCTGATGATATTTCAGTTGAGCCCACAATCAATGAAACACTAGAGAGAACAGGTATTCCTTGGCTTGTTTAGAGAGTCAGTCGCATTATGGAAACAGTGTGAGTAGTGGAAATGGTCACTTATCAAATGTGTCTTTTTCCTTAGGAAAAATGGTTCAGGACAGCATTTGGTGATGCTCCTTTTGCTTTGATGGCTGGTTGCCAAGATAGCTACCCTAACCCCAACCAGTCCCCTAAACCCATTGTCAGCTGCAATGCACCTGTCCAGCCAGGTAAAGTCCCAGCCCTCCATCCATCCCCTTTGTAAGGGTGCCATGTTGTTGCTAAAGAAGGTTTTGTGAGCCAGGCTCCCAGGCAGTGGGGATGGCACTCCCACACCCACCCTCTGCCAAGAACTGGGGCACTGAGTGACACGTGGCGAACCGCAGGCACCCCGCCAGGAGGGGAACTGTCTGGAACTGTCCCCTCCGTGTGCACGAAGCGTTCACCTGCACGGGCTTGAACTCTGGTGAGGCTGTGCTCAGTCAGCCCTAAGCAATGCCAACAGCAGTGTCAGAGAGGGGCTCCACTCAGAGCCTTCCTCCTGGAGGTAGGAGACCACCAAGGAAGGTTCTCTGTTTACTATTTGATGTCAAATAGGAGTCAGCGACAGCAGAATTACATGTGGTGGCACTGGTGACCACGAACCGGGGTGCAATGTGAACAGCATGTGGTAGGTGCTGTTCCACACTGCTGACTAGCCATGACTCATGACTGGTAGCACCTGGGGACCCCTGAATGGCACCCAGCAACACTTCTGGTGGCGGAGTCAACACTGGCCTCACCGATGACTGCATAGGGCTCACCGCTACCTGGCAACATCTGGGCATCTCCTGATAACGCTGCCCACCACCTGGTAAGACCTACCATGTGTTACCAGTTGCTTCTCAGTGACTGAACACGAGTCTCTACCACATGCTGGGAAACACCTGCCAGCATGCTGACCACTGCTCCTCACTGATGACCGAGTTTGACCCTCTACACAGCTAGCGACACCCACGTCTTTACCTTGCTTCCAAAAAGGGAGTTAATTATAGCCAGTTTACTCCTCATGTTGATGGTGACTGAAATGTCATTGGAAACCACAAACATGGTAACTCCAGCACCAGGACGCGTCCCAGTCACCCAGGAAAACTCCAACCCCAGGGCAGTCCTCCATGCTGCTTCTCCTCTCCTTCTCCCGATGGTGCCTGAACCTGCCTGGGGCGCCTGGGTGGCTCCCTCGGTTAAGCGTCCGGCTCTTGACTTTGGCTCAGGTCACCATCTCACAGTTCATGGAATTGAGCCCTACGTCGGGCTCTGCACTTGGCATGGGGTCTGCTTGGGATTCTTCCTCTCCCTCTCTCTCTGCCCCTCCCTTGCTCCTTCTCTCTCTCTCCCTGTTTCTCTCTCTCAAAATAAAATTAAAAAAAAAAATCTGCGTATGAGTTATGACGGCAAGCGCTACATTATGTGTATTTTACCACAATTAAAAAAAATTTACCTAAGAGCGAGAAATGTATGCATACTGTGAGGACATGTGTGGTATCAGATACGAGCGCTCTCTCACAGACACGTGGTCTTTCTGATAGCGTAAAACTAATGTACTTTCAGGTGTCAATGCTGTATGACCATTAAATATGATGGAAGAGTTCAGACTCTGACAAAAGTGGGAAAACTGGAAGCATTGGCTAGAAAAGGTATAACCCCAAAGTGTAAGTTACAATCGTGGATGTCAAATAAATGATTATTAGTCAAAACAGTGTCTCAGCTGAAGAACTTCCCGGGTAAAACCTACAAGAAAGGCCATGGTTTCAATACAGAAGTACCATAAATTTGTAGCTAATTTTTTGTTAACTGTATAACACTGAAAGCCTCGTCAGTTCTTAAGGCTTTTCTGTCTTAATTTCACAGTTCATTTTTCTGTTAGCTGCTAGGTGTGTTTCCCTTCACTGGCTTTTGAATTCCTAAATTTAAGTCCAACCCTAACTGTGGAATCAAGGATGTAAAGGGATCCATAACAATGATGGAGTGCTGGCCAGTTTCTCTCTCAACACAACGTATACATTACATGCACTGAAAGAAAATATTTGGTTACCCAAGTCAGTTGGCCTGCATGGGCTGAAATGGCCGTGTACAAATAACTTTATTAAATCTGGCAAGTGTTTACGGCTTGCTAACTGGGATATCACCATGACTCAGTTTGCGCTACGGCACGATCACATCGGCCTCTTTCGTCGTCACATATGAAAACAGGGTATGATTCGAGATTCAGATAACAAAGTGTGGGCTCTCTGCTCACGTGACTCTCACCATCACTGCGCCAACCGCCATACCCTTGAACTGTGAGAGACTTCCCGGTCAGAGACAGTATCTCCTCATCTTAACAATTTACTGATGGAGCAAATGGGGCAGAATTAAAAACAAATAAACAAAAACAGTGGCCTTCCCAGGTCCGAAACATTTGTTCCCAGTGAATGTCATGTAACAGGAACAATGATAATTAGCAGACTCATTTAGATCTTCCGGTTGATGTGAGAGGCGTTCTGTACATTTATTCAATATTTCTCCTTCTTGGTATGGATTCAAAACTGTGATTTTTTTTGTGTGCATGTGAGTGTTTGGAGAACCGTGGAAACAAATGTGTGAACAAAAAAAGTTCATCCTTGCCCTGGAGCTTTCTCGACGGGTACATGAGCCTGAAGTAATACAAATAACGTTATGAATATTACATGAGACGGTGCATACAAAGGACGAAGCCCTATTATGCACCCCAATGGGTACTCAATAGCAGTGGAGTAATTGGTGTCTCTTTTCTTTTCCCATGCTACAAGTTTACTGTTTAACATTTCCAAATTCTTCTGTTATTCCGACAAAAATGTTTTAAGAGCCACAGACAGAAAGTTGGCTCTGCTTCTCCACAGTGTGACCATCACAAGTTTCCAACATGCTACTGCCAGATTAGGTTCTGAAATCTGTGTGGGGGGACGTTGCCCTGTTGGCACTTATAAGAAAGAAAAAAGTCTAAGTTTGGGGGTTCGTCTTACAAATACATGGATTTGGTACAACTATCTTACAGATGACTTGGATTCAATGGTTCCATTGTTTATTAAAGGCAGATTTTAATGTTCTCTATCAATTATCTTGGATAATTATCTTGGATTAGGTTGAAAAACTATTAGTGGTCTGAATGTAAATTGGAGAATATATGGTCTCTGTATGCAGGTCTGTCACTAGGCCTTTAAACATAGCTTATTGAGAATGCACTAGTTGAATGGAATAAAGACAAAAATGAGTGCAAGTCAGTGAAAATGATGTGTGAATATTAGTATTCTAGACATAAAGAAAATGTGTAAATTGGGCCACTAATGGCCAGTTGTAAATCCTGCGAACATAGGTCACTCAGTGTCAGTAAAGATACTCCTGACCAATAAGCACCTACTATTTCTTGTGATATTACGAGTTAATTACTGGGAGACTCGTCAAGAGAGATGTGAAAAATTTAGGGAAGGTGTAAGTTACCCCCATCATGATGAGTACAATGGCCATCAGCTTCATGGGAAACGAAAACATGTGTGGAAACACGGATGGATGTGCTAAATGTTATACTTGTTTATAAAATTGTACCAGCTACTAACACAAACTGTTCACTGTAAGATTAATGTAATTCCAACTCCTTATAAAACTATTAATATGAGGGGTGCCTGGGTGGCACAGTTGCGTCCGACTCTTGATCTCGGCTCAGGTCATGATCTCATGATTTGTGAGTTCGAGCTCTGCATTGGGCTGTATGCTGATGGCACCATGGCACGAAGCCTGTTTGGGATTGTCTTCCTGTCTCTCTGCCCTTCCCCTGCTGTGTGCTCACTCACTCCCTTTCTCTCCTTCAAAATAAGTAAACCAAAAAAATTTAAAACTACAAACGTGAATAATTTTGCAAATCATACAAATCATACATCTTTTGCCAAGTCATTGGCTCTAATTTAAAATTGGGGAAAATCATGGTTACTATGCTCATTAATTTTTGTTCATTCTTTTTTCTGCCCTTACCCGACGCAAAACTAAGAACGGAATACTCTTCAAAGATCATGTATTTTTCTAGAGTAGTTAGTATCTACTGGTGTCATCATGCAGTCAAATAAGACAAAGTATTATAGTCAATGAAAATACCCTTGGTGCAATGGATTAGGTGAAAATCCTTAATATTTTATGGAATATTATATATTGTTGATTCTTATAAATTTCTTATAAATCTCTCCTACATCCCATCTCTCTGCTTAAAAACTAAAATATGTATTTTAGTGCCTTATCTGGGCAATATTCGAATAAGCTCAACTTACCTGGCAAATGATAAAAATACAATGAAATACTAACAATAAATATTAGGTTACCAGTTCTTGGATGCTTTTGTGGAAGATACTATTATCTTTGTTTTGTTTGGTATAAAATGCAAGGTACTGTACAATCAAATAATCTGTGTAGTAATCATGGAATGATGAACATAAAAACATCAAATTCAGTAAATTATCTTAATATGTTAGAAATCACGTAAATATGAGGCCTCAGGTATGGAGAGAACATCGGACTTGGTATTTAATTCAACTCAACAGAACTGTGTCATGTATCAAATATAGCAGTCTTTGAGAAAAGCCAGGGCTTGGGTGGGTTTGTTTTTTCCTGCTTCAGCCAATACACACATGCAACATTGACGGCAGAATCCGTCCCCCAGGGGCTTTGCTTGCTCGTCTCATTCTTCCCCAGTCCCCATAACCATTATGATCTCCATTTTACACGTGAGGAGACAGAAACTCAGGGAGATTATAATTTATCTGAAATCACAAAACAAGTAAGAGTGTGGGCCACTCTTGCAACAGTGTTTTTCTACAGACCATCCCATATCTCAGGGGAAACTAAGAAGGCAGCAAAGACAGTGGCTCTCAACTTGCTTTCCTAGGAGGATCACCTGGGAGCTTCTAACACTCTTAAAATGTCAAGGCACAGAGGGAACACATTCTAAATAGGTTCTGATAAACAAGTATATGTGGAAATCATAGATATACACGTATATATGTAAATTATATGTATGCAAATCAAAAGACAAGGAATTTTATCCAGGAATATTGATAAAAATCAGCAACACGTAGACACAGTTTGTGCTACTGAACTTCAAGGAGAAAAATATAATTTTGTGGCATTATCAACAATAGCCAAACTATGGAAAGAGCCCAAGTGTCCGTTGACTGATGAATGAATAAAAAAGATGTCATATTGACACACACACACACACACACACACACACACACACACTGGAATATTACTTAGCCATCAAAAAGAATAAAATCTTGACACTTGCAATGATGTGGATGGAGCGAAGAGAAATAAGTCTGTCAAAGACAAACACCATGTGATTTCATTCACATGTGGAATTTAGGAAACAAAACAGGAATATACGGGAACGGAAACAGAAACAGAGAGAGAGAGAAGCAAACCATAAGAGACTTTTAACAATACAGAACAAACTGAGGGATGCTGGTGGGTGGGGTGGGGGGATCGGCTAGATGGGTGACGGATATTAAGGAGGACACACTTGTTGGGATGAGCACTGAGTGTTGTATGTAAGCGATGAATCACTGAATTCTACTCCTGAAACCAATACTGCACTATATGCTACTTAGCTAGAATTTAAATGAAAATGTGGAAGAAAAAAATTATAAAAATGTAACTTTTCAGGCATCCAGGTAAAAAGGGCAAATTGATCACGATGGAGAAAATATGGTTTTCCCCCATGTCAATTTCTCCCTACAAAATTTAATGTGTGAAGCTAATATGGCAATGTTTGCATAATAGTAAGAAAATAAACTATACATATACATATATATACACACACACATAAAATCAGCTAAGCTGTTATTCAAATGTACACGTGACAGAAACATTCTCAAAAAACTCAAAGAACATAGCACCCGTGAGGCTTTGTTACAAATCGATGCAATGCCAAATTCAGCCATTCTACAGATAAGCAGGAAACAAGAATAAATGAGCTAGTACAATGCTCAGTACTCAAAGAAAATAATGCAGATACTTATATATTATGTGAGAGAAGCGTGTGCAATCCAAGTTGGACTTCATGTACAGTGGTAGGCAAAGTTTGTTGTGAACAATTTCAAAGAAAATGGCTATCTATGGACTCCTTTTTAGAAATAAAAGATATCACATTTTTAAAAGATTTTATTTTTTTAATGTTTTTATTTATTTTTGAGAGAGAGAGAGAGAGAGAGAGAGAGAGAGAGAGAGAGAGAGAACTAGTGGGAGAGGAGCAGAGAGAGAGGGACACACAGAATCTGAATCAGGCTCCAGGCTCTGAGTTGTCAGCACAGAACCCAACACTGGGCTTGACTCATGAACCGTGAGATTATGACCTGAGCCAAAGTCAGATGCTTAACCCCCTGAGCCACCCAAGCACCCCATAAAAGATTTTATTTTTAAGTAATCTCTACAGCCAGTGTGGGGCTCAAACTCACAACCCCTGAGATCAAGAGTCACATTCTCTACCGACTGAGCCAGCCGGGCACCCCAAGATATGATCAAATTTAGAAGCCAAGTGTAAAGAAATAGGTGTAAAAGTCTTGATCACTTTATCATCCACATAAACATATAACTAAAATTAAATAAACCAGGAATTATGGTGAAGGAAGAATATTCAATGTAATAAAACTAACAATTAGGAAATAATAACATTAGAAAAATTGGGAGGCACAAAGACTGGTGTGAAGAACATATAAGTAACTTGCGTGGAACTTAATTTTAGCGCATCAGTATATAATAAAGCAAATATAAAATTTTTTATTTTTTAAATTTTTTTTTTAACGTTTATTTATTTTCGAGACAGAGAGAGACAGAGCATGAACGGGGGAGGGTCAGAGAGAGAGGGAGACACAGAATCTGAAACAGGCTCCAGGCTCTGAGCAGTCAGCACAGAGCCTGACGCGGGGCTCAAACTCACATACCGTGAGATCGTGACCTGAGCCGAAGTCGGACGCTTAACTGACTGAGCCACCCAGGCGCCCCAATATAAAATTTTTTAAATAATGCTTTTGATCTCATAATACTTTTCATAATCATTTTCTCTCCCAAATTTGAAGATTCCTTTTTCTTCTGTTAAGCTCAAACAGTATTAAACTTCAAGCATTATTATTAAAAAAACTATCAAGCATTGAGATACCAGATAAGATGTTCGCTTGATGGTAATGTATTGGGGTCCCCCAGACAACCCCAGGTTTGCTAATTCACTAGGGAGACTCATAGGGCTCAGCATATAGTCCTACTCTGGGCTATGATTTATTATAGTAAAAGCAAGAACAGGGAAAACATGTGTAGCATGAAGTCCACAGGAAACCAGGTAACACATGTGAAATGCCGTCACCAGAGACATTAAGGAGACACTCAGTGCCCAGATTTTTGACAAGGCTGGTCACCAGGCTGCGGCCCAAATACCCAGACAGCCCTTGAGAAACTGGTGGCCATCACAACCATACTGTTGTACTAATAGTTTAGGGACAGTGAGCCCCTCTTACAGTTAGGGAATGGGGGGAACCCAGCCCAAACCTGAGTTCCCACATGCCAGCCAAGAGCCAATCTTTTAATTAGGAATTTCTTTTTTTTTTTTATGTTTATTTATTTTTGAGAGAGAGAGACAGAGGTGAGTGGGAGAGGGGCAGAGAGAGAGAGGGAGACACAGAATCTGAAGCAGGCCCCAGGCTCTGAGCTGTCAGCACAGAGCCTGATGCAGGGCTCAAACCCACAGACCCTGAGATCGTAACCTGAGCTGAAGTCAGGCGCTTAACCGACTGAGCCACCCAGGTGCCCCTAATTAGGAATTCCTAAGAGAGTGGTCTTAGGTTTGCTATGGTAACTCTTTTGCACAGATAACCATGGATATTCTGGATGGTAGAATTTGGAGTAATGCTTTGGTTTTACCCTCCTGTGTAGTTGTTACATTAAGTTTTTAATGTGCATATATAATTTCCACAAAACCATAAAAACATTACACTGTTAAAAAAATCTCTAGTTGCATCTTTCAGAGAAGGAACATAAATACTAAGTATGCATAAAATAGGAAAAAGTAGTCTCAATTCAAATGTTTCTAATTTATGTTTGGAAATGCAATTATAATTTGCCTGGAAACTCAATCATGCATCCTAATTTATTAGATGGGATTACAATTAATTTGGTTCCCAGGCAAGTTAAAGACCCTGACCATGAATAATATAAATTAGGAGAACATCAGAAACATGCATTAGGGAAGTCATTCCAATGAGTACGTGTCCCATTTGTCAAATTATGGTCATCTTAGGTTTACCTCAACTTCCTCTTGCGGAGAAAACGAAGAGATTTAAAAAAAATTTTTTTTTACTGTTTATTTATTTTTGAGAGAGAGAGAGAGGCACACTGTAAGCAGAGGGAGGGGCATAGAGAGAGGGACACATAGAATCTGAAGCAGGCTCCAGGCTCTGAGCCATCAGCACAGAGCCCAGGGCAGGCCTCAAACTCACTAACCGTGAGATCATGACCTGAGCCGAAGTCGGTCGCTTAACTGACTGAGCCACCCAGGCGCCCCAAGAGATATTTTTAAACTACTAATTTAAAAAAGTGTTAAGCTGGAATTCTATACCTATACCTTTCATGTGAGGATGGAAACAAACAAGCAACTAAAATTCCGCATTTTGAGAGATAAAAAAGTAGGGGTTTCCCCTGTTAAAAACCATTTTTTGTTGGTTTCTTTTCAGTCCTTATCAGCAATTTGCATCTGCTCTGTCTACAGAATATCACAGAAGAAAACACAAAAGACTTCAGACAATCAGCGCACAACTCCGAGCGAGCCCTTGACAGGGCACCCCAGTATCCAAGCGGGACACGCGCATTCTCCTGCGTAGGAAAAGCCCCTGCTTCCACGGGCTCAGCTCAGTGCCGCCTAATGGAAATGCAGACTCTGGGTGCCCACAGCATGCACCTCCCGAATCAGAACTAGCACGTCTAAAAGATGCCCAGGTGATCTGTGTGCACAAGGGAGTGTGAAAGGCGCCATTCTGGACCATTCTAGAAGCTGCAGGAGGCATCTGCGGATGTGAGTGTCTCTCCACGTCCTTCCTGGTTTCTCATTCCAGAACCCTGGGCTTTTTACCCAGAGCACCTGCAACCTCACACCCCTGAGAAGACTCGTTTCCCCCAGCATACGAATGTATTCAAATCTTCCCAAAGGAAAGGTACACAAAAATCACATCCTTAAACTGAAGGTTCCTGGCCACAGCCCCTCCCCTCCCCTCCTCCCACACAGACACTCTGAACAAATGGACACAGACAGTTGTGTGGATTTGGTCGACATTTCCTCCTGTACTTTTTATTCTACAACCCAGAGTTCTATGGATGGACAACCACCACTCCACAGAAACCCTCTGACAGGGTTCTAGTCACCTCATGATGACAAAATCCCTTTTAAGTCTGTACCTTACTGACCTATCGCAGAATTCACAAGTATTAACCATGCCCAACCCTTTGGAGTAAAAATGGCTAATCTTTATTCAGTGTTTCTCATGTTCAGACCCTGGTTAAATGTTTTACATGCATCTTTTATTTTTTACTCAGATTTGATGCTCTTGCAGTTTCCATGCTATATGCCCTTAATGCTTCCCACCTGCCTTGTCCCTCTTTCCAGGTGAGCTAGGTCTTTAAATCACTCAGAATAATTGCCAGTCTCCACTTCTTGTAAAATTTCAAAACTCATCAATTCTCCTCCAAGCGAACCGCATATAATTCCGTATTCCCCAGCGTCATACAAAAATTCAGTGAAAACTGGGTGCCTGCGTGGCTTAGTTGGTTGAATGTCCATCCAACAGCTCTTGATTTCGGCTCTGGCCATGATCACATGGTTTGTGAATTTGAACCCCGTGTTGGGCTCTGTGCTGACAGCACAGAGCCTGCCTCACATTCTCTCTCTCCCTCTCTCTGCCCCTTCCCCAGCTGCACTCTGTCTCAATATAAATAATGTTAGAAAAAAATTCAATGAAAACTGAGCGCCTGAGTGGCTCAGGGCTGTGTGCTGAGTGTGGAATCTGCTTAAGATTCTCCCCCCACCCCCCACCCCCCACCCCCGCTTCTGCTCTTCCTGCAATGTGCATGCATACTCTCTCTCCTTCTCTCTCTCAAATAAATAAACAAATAAACATAAAAATTCAATGAAAATTTTTTTCATTTCAATTTTTTTTAACTGGGGGTGAAACAGCCTACATTCCATGGAGAATATGTCCCATCAAGCGAATAAACTACTGAAAAACCCTAAAAAGTCACTCAATATTATTGATTTTCTCATTTTTCAGGACTATAAAATGTGACATAATGAGGATAGCTTCTGTTATAAGAGGACCGGTAGGGACTCCTGGGTGGCTCAGTCAGGTGAACATCCAACTTCTGCTCAGGTCATGATCTCACGGTTCATGGGTTTGAGGCCCATGTCGGGCCCTGTGCTGACAACTCAGAACCTGCTTGGGATCTTCTCTCTCCCTCTCTGTCTGCCCCTCCCCTGCTGGTTGCTCTCTCTCAAAAATAAATAACCATTAAAAATAAAAGAGGTCCGGGACACCTGGGTGGCTCAGTTGCTTGAGTGTCTGACTTTGGTTCAGGTCATGATTTCACAGTTTGTGAGTTCCAGCCCTGTATTGGGCTCTGCGCTGACAGCTCAGAGCCTGGAGTCTGCTTTGGATTCTGTGTCTCCCTCTCTCTCTGCCGCTCCCCCGCTCATGCTATCTCTCAAAAATTAATAAATGTTAATAATTTTTTTGAAGAATTAAAAAAAAAGAGAGAGGACTGGTAGAGGCAGCCTCACAAGAACTGTAAAACGCCATAAGCATGCCTGGCCATGTTTCGGTCCCAGGACACCTGCGATTCCTAAGGTGAAAAGAAACTGGGACAGAGTCTGCACTTTCCCCACTGCCCAGAGATCACAGTCCAGAAATATAAGTATCACCTTGAAAGGTAAATGTTTATCATTTGTAAAAATAAGAGGTAAACGTTTATCATTCCTAAAAATAAAATTTTACTATTTATAAGGTAAGAAAAATTAGCACTTTGTGAACATGTGCTATTCACTGGTTACCCCAGGCTCCACTGCCTCTCTCACCTACCACTCCCGGCCACGCAGCAGATTTCACTAAGGACAGTGAAGCTTTCAGAAGGAAACTTCCACAAATCCCACACTGACACCCACCAACGTAGCTGAGCTCATTATCGTATCCTGAGAACACACACACCTTGGCATACGATACCATGTTCTTGTCCACTATTCATCAGCATCCTTCAGTAGCCCTAACTCTTGCACAGATGTTCCAGAACAGGAGAAGGCACTGCTTCCATTCCCGAATGCATGCATTTACCCAGCACCCGAGATTTTAAGACGCACAGCTGGGTTTTGGAGCATTGGAAGGGTAACATGTTTGAGTGCAAGAGACCCTCTGTAGGAGCGTGATGAATCTTCACAGCTTTAGTTTCTGACATGTGTTTTCAGTAGTATTGGAACATTCCATGGCTCAGTGCACCCAAAGTAGTAAGGGGCCTTGTTCTTCCCCCCTGTTCCTTGACGTACCCTTACTTCACTAGGATTTTGCATCATCAAAACTCCCTTCTGGTTTAAGCGTGTTCAAGCGACAGATGGTGGGGCCAACAACTTTCCATGAGAAACAGGCTCTACTTTATTTCCTGGTGGGGGAAGGACAACTTTATCCTCTACTCTGTTCGCTGGAATACAGCAGAGTCAGGAGCAGGTGCTGGGGGCAGAGCACAATGGACCAGAGATGGACCACCACCTGGATTCCAGATCTTGTTCCTCTACCGACTAAACATGGAACCAATCTTGGGCAAACAAAACCATTTTCCTCCTTGTGCATCAGTTCTGTTGACCATCAAGTTCACCTGGTAAAATTCAGACACAACTTCCAAGAATGGTTATGAAAATCAAATATAATAAGCTTGGAAAACATTCTGAAAGGCAAAACACACAAAGAAATGAACCAACAATCCTATCTCTGGTTGAGGGCAAACCTCCTTCCTATTCCTATTTTCACACTGACGAGAACTGGATCTATCAGAATCCAGGTTGGTCCGAGAACAGCTTTACTACAAACCCTGGATCCCTCTCTCACTGGCATATCACTGATGCAGATTAGGCCTCAATTCTCTGTGACCCTAATGCACACTTCAAACTGCCAGTGTTGAGGTCCCAGTGAGTTCATACCAGGATGTGAAATCACAAACGTCAGATTTAAAGATGAGAAGCGTGTCCTCCAGTAAGGAGGTCACTCAAACTACCATGTGTCACGCTTCACCAAAGCTCAGACAACATCAATTGTAATGGACATAATTATTTTGTGCCATTATGAAAGAAAAAGAATCCTTAATAATTTAGACTCCTACAATTGTAAGAAAGAAACATTTAAATGTGAAGAAATGTGCATTTTATGATCAGGAAGAAAAATGGTTTAAAATTATTTTTTAAAGTTTGAAAAATAATAAGATAGAGGTAATAATTAATAAACTAAAACAATGCAGCAGGACCTTTCTATGTATCTGTCATGACCCAACATGCTCCAAAAAATGACACAGGGAAAATTATCCCATGTGATCCATAGAAGGAATCCTAAAAGATGCTTGCTCTAACACATTTAACCTCTTCATTTAAAGAAAAGCATTTTTAACTCTGACAGAAGCCCAAAAAGTAGAATTGTATAGAAAATCAAATGAGAAGTTCAAGAGATCAGGATGTGAAGAAGCCACAAACCAATTCTAGGTGTATTAACATGCCTTCAAAAGTCTCTTCCAGGTAGGAAAATTTATTTTAGGACTAAAACACAAAAAACAATCATGCTTTGTTTAGAAAAGGGTGCTGGTGACACAGATTAGGAAGTAACAACATTCTGAATAGTTGGGCAGGTTTTGTGATATAGTTAGGACCGCTGCTCTTTTTTCTTGAGGCAGGAGTTTGAAACCTTTTTCTGTCAAGGGCCACACAGGAAATAGCCCCGACTTCATGGACCACTCAGCTCTCCTGCTGTAACACGGGAGCTGCCCCAGACAGTCTATACACAACCCGGTGTGGCCACGCTCCTATAATACTTTCCTTATAAAAACGGGAGGCAGCCCAGTTTTGCTCCGGGGACCATGGTTTGCAAACCTGTGCCTTAGAAGACAAATAAAGCTGAAATTGTCTTACAAATAAACACAGTGGGTCAAACATATCTAACAGTTTAGCTGTTCCACCTGTAGAAGAATCTAGAGTCCTTTTGGGTCTCAACGTTTAGGAAAGTTTAGGTCATGAAAACAGGCAGCCTGTATGCACTCTTAGTAAGTCGCTGATAACCGAGAGGAAGGCAGCATTGTGTCAGGTGTGCCTCACTGAGTGAGTGAGTAGTGAGGTCTGCCTCAGTGAGTGAGTAGCCTCCAAAATGCCACAACAGAGGTCAGTCCGTCAAGATTCAGTCTACCTCAACATAACAGTCAGCCATACTGCAAAAGAGAAAGGAAACATATACAGAGCTGTACAAGTGACCAACGGAACTGAAATCGAACAGCGAGGCTCGAGTTATTTGACTGTGGGATGAGGCGCGCCCACAGAGGGCTCACATTAACCGGTCCCTATCTTTCCCGCCTCTTGAGTTTCAATTAACCTCTCCTGCCAGACTAGGAATCACCATTTGTACAGGAGTCCCATTTTAACAAACTGCATTTGGTTCAGAAGGCCTCATGATTGCTTCAGAGGGAACGGTTATTACAGAAGCGTGCTGTCACATTAGGAGTTTCCAGGGACAGAGGTTTCAGATGACCTTCAGTTCTATCTTCCTTCTCGGATGTCTGAAGTAACAGTGTCAACCCAGAGTCACGGATAGTAGGGGGTAATGTGTTTATGAAGCAAATAGCGTGCTACATCTTGTTCCCCAAGATCCTACAACAGCATATTTTAACTCCTGTGGATGTATGGTTTATGCAAAGCACAAAATACAAAATATAAGTAGGTGTGTGTGTTAGGGAACATACAAGACACTGCCTCAGCTCATGACCTTTGTTTTATTCCTGATGACTCTTCTCTGTTCTATGCTTCGAGGGGCCTGAACCATTTCAGTTTATTTGCTTCTTGGAGTAGATACACCTTAGAGTGAGCCCCACAGAGTCACAACCTCTCCTGATGTCTGCATGTGTGTGTGTGTGTGTGTGTGTGTGTGTGTGTGTGTGTGTGTGTTTGGGGGTGAAGGGCTGCTGACTCGCTTCTAACCAGTAGAATACAGAAAAGTGGAATGGATGTCACTCCTGAGAATATGCTGTGTTATATGAGACTTGGTTTCAGCAGACTGGAGATCAGGCTTCTCCTGCTAGAGAACAGCCATGTTGTGACCTGCCTGGGGCGGGGGGGCACACGTGAGGGACCTGTAGGCTACTTGCAAGTGCTAAGAGTGGACCCCGGCCAACAGCCATTGAGAAAACGGGACCTCAGTCCTCTAACCATAAGGAAATGGATTCTGCCAACAAGTGCAATGAGCCTGTTAGCAGAGTGTTAGCAGAAGCGGTCGAGCCCCCACACAAGAATGGAATGCGGCGAACACCGTGGTTACAGCCTTTGTGGGGCCCGGAGGCAAAGAATGCATTTGAGTCGTGTCCAAACTCCTGACCCACAGAAACTGTGAGATAATAAATGGGTGTTGTGTTAAGCCACTAAGCTTGGGGGTAATTTGTTAGGTACCAGTAGATAACTAATAAGAGATACATTAAATTGAATGCCAGGTCAGCATATGTTTTCTGGAGAAGTCTGGCCTGAATCCCTGAAGAAGCCAAAATGTTTTGGGAAAACGGATGGGTAATATGTCAGCTCCCTTGATGGAGGACAGAAACCATGATTTACGCTACTCTGGAGCATCCCCACCATCCAGAAAAGGGCTGGTGACAAAGACATATGAAGCTTCTTCTTCCATCCGATGTAACACTACATCATTAGCTTCGCTGTGAGTGTCCTTACAGAGCAACTGGCTAAAAAAACTTTGCGTATCTGCCAATTGTATGTATTATTCAGGCATTTTCATGTTTGCGATTACAAAATGCTTCCAAAGACTTCGTTGACAGCAATCCTCGGGTCTGAAGTGCTTCTGGCAACACAGACGTCAGTCCGTAAGAGTTTGCAAACCGCCAATATTCCAAGCAGTCACAAAATGCGGAGTACGACTTTTGGAGCAAAACCAAAGCGAGATTAGGAAGACCTCATATTGATCATGTTCGTAATTGAGAAACTTCCATTCCGCTTTTCCCAAATAATGCCGAATGCTCTCCTGGGAGAACCCAATTACACCACCACCCTTCATAGTTGTCTGAGGCATGCCCAGCCCCAGCTGCACCTGGACACAGGGAAAAGTGTCAGACTTGGTCTTTCTACCTAGAGTTGGGGAGCCATCCGACTTGATGAGCCCCAGCCTCCCAGTGCTTCCACATATGACTCTCATGGACTTGCTATGGGCCTTCTCTTATCTCCACGTTTACTGGGAAGGCCAAGGATATCAGGGGACTGTGGAGAAACTTTATCCCCCATAAAATTGATGGAGCTCTTATTAGCCCAACTCCACATTCATATTCTCAGAATAGAATCTGCACGCCATCCAAGGGGACACACAGGCAACGGGACCACACGAACACCTCACGCGGGGGAAGGCTGGAACGCTAGGTCTCTCTGGAGGAGCTCAGAAGAGCTCCCTATCAGCCTCCAGTTCCGTTCAGAGAAGCCCGGTAACATCATGTCACTCTGATGCCGTGGGGCGTGTCTTCTGGATGGCTCCCCACAGCTCCCTACAGAGCTTCTTGGATTGCCACAGTAGACTCCCCAACCACTGCTCTGCACAGCCCCATTCTCCTTTCTTCAAGAGGCCACCATGCACTCAGCCCGACTCCCCTTCCTCCTGGCTGTGTCTGAGCACATCCTAGGCTGGGTCAGACCCCTGGTTTGCTCTGAAGGAGACAGCCCAGTAGAGCAGCTGTCCCCTCTGGAGCATGACTGATGAGTTTAGACAGGAAATTTCCAGGACAATAACACCCTTCATGACCTACCTGAGAGCACAGGGCAAGTAAGATACCTCCCATACAGTTAAAAGTAGCTAAGCCTTCCACCCAGGATAGGGGGTGAACAATGATGTGGAAATGTTGAGCACCACACTACATATAAAATGGGTGTCTTCTCCCACCAGCAGGTAAACTTCAACATCATGCTGACAGTTACTTGCAGAATAGCCCATGAGGGCAGCCTTAGTTTATACCTTTAAGAAGGTTCTAGTCTCCTGGGGCGCCTGGGGGGGCTCAGTCAGTTAAGCGTCTGACTTCAGCTCAGGTCATGATCTTACAGTTCATGGGTTAGAGCCCCACATTGGGCTCTGTGTTGACAATTCAAAGCCTGGAGCCTGCTTCAGATGTTGTGTCTCCCTCTCTCTCTGCCCTTCCCCTGCTTCCATTCTGTCTCTGTCTCTCTCAAAAATAAACATTTGAAAAAAAATTCTTTTAAAAAGTTTCTAGTCTCGAAGCATATGTAGTAAAAGCTATTCTTGTGTGTCTGATTAACCAATAATGGAAGCAGGGGGTCGCTAGGTTTTAAGAAATCTCAATAATGTTTTTCTTTTTTACGTGAACATACACACACACACACACAGAAACACACACACACACAGACACACGCACACGGAAACACACACAGAAACACACACACACATTGCCGAAGTAAACTGATCTCCCCAACCTGCAGAAGAAGGCGGGTGCCCTTCCATACCAGTGATCCCCGTGGAGATTTACACCACGTGCTACGGTTCCCCTGATGGACACGGGCGTGGTCTTACCTCGCAGAGGCTGTGGCACTGCTCCTTCTGTAGGTCCCAGGTGTCCTTGCACGGCTCCAGACACTGGGAGAGAGCAACAAGAAGAGTCAATAAACAAATGGACAGGAACAAGGCCAAAGGAAGAAACCCCATGTGCCTCACTTTTCCGTGTCTGCTCATCTGCTTTGTTTAGCAAAGCCAGCTCCCTGGTGGATCACATCAACGTTGTATGAGCAGGGCCATCCCTACAGAACAGGAACCAACACAACCGGAGAAAAGTTGCCACGTCTGCAGGTGCCATGTAGGGAAGGTAGTGGTGCCCACCACCAGGCAGAACACTATTTAGATGACAAGTATTTGTATTCAGTAAGAAAGGTTCTCTAGGGGCTCCTGTCTGGCTTGGTCAGTGGGGCGCACAGCTCTTGATCTCGGGGCTGTGAGTCCGAGTCCCACGTTGGATGGAGACATCCCTTAAAAACGAAGTCTTTAAAAAAAGGACAGAAGAAATGTTTTCTACAGGTTGTTGTCACAGATGAATTTTGTTTTTTCATAAACTCTACCATGGACTTGTTTTCAACTGGCAACATGGGCCTGTTTTCTCTATTTCTTTTTAAAAAAATTTTTTTTAATGTTTATTTATTTTTGAGACAGAGAGAGACAGAGCATGAACAGGGGAGGGGCAGAGACAGAGGGAAACACAGAATCCGAAACAGGCTCCAGGCTCTGAGCAGTCAGCACAGAGCCCGACGCGGGGCTCAAACTCACGGACTGGGAGATCATGACCTGAGCCAAAGTCGGACGCTTAACCGACCGAGCCACCCAGGCGCCCCTTTTTTCTCTATTTCTATATATTCTTCCGCAGGTGACTGGGTGAAGTTTCAGTGTGTTAAATATATGTAATAGGTACTTGTTAACTAATGCCTTCAGCTCAATGGTTCCACCAGTATGAACACGTATCCAGTTTAATTACTCTGCCAAAATGCATTGAATACACCGTAACATAAAGACTTATGAAATAAATATAAAGAATATATAAATTCAACCTAAAAATATTAAAAAACTATTCAGAATCCAGAATAAAGCCTGAATATATGTATAAAATCTGTCACCATATATATATTTAAAGACATCAGAGGTGATGGCTAGGCTCCATTGTTCAATAACAGCCATCATAATAAATATTAATAATAATGTACAGCACGTATAATAGTATATATATGAAATGTATACATATTTATATAAGTAACAATAAAGATTATGGGATAAAGTATATATACATGTATAATATAGTTTACTACTATATATAACACTAGTATAATATATAAGTTATAGTACTATATATATTACATGTATACTACATACCTTATATATACTATACCATGGATCTATCTATCTATACTCACACACACACACACACACACACACACACACACACACACATTTATGTATACTGCAGCGCTATATATACACTACATATACCACATAAAATACAGTACTATAAATAATATATAGTACTATATACACTCTATATAACATATAGTAATACATAAGAGATAACACCCAGTCCTCACGGTTGAAATTAAAATGTTACATTAATACAGTGGAGATTTGATTCTCAACTTTATGTTTTAAAGCAAGTTTTAATTAGTAAAAATTAACAGCCTAGGTGGCTTAGTTAGTCGAGTGTCTGACTCTTGATTTCGGCTCAGGTCACGATCTCAGGGGCTAGAGATTAAGCCCCGCAGTGGGCTCTGTGCTGGGCATTGCGCCTGCTTGGGATTCTCTGTCTCTCCCTGTCCCTCTGCCCTTCCACTGGCTCACACGTTCACACGTGTTCTCTAACTCTCAAAAAAATTAACAGTCATGTAGCTAAATGTCAGTCATCTAGGGGTGCCTGGTTGGCTCAGTCGGTTGAGCGTCCGACTTTGGCTCAGGTCATGATCTCACGGTCTGTGAGTTCGAGCCCCACGTCAGCCTCTGTGCTGACAGCTCAGAGCCTGGAACCTGCTTCCGATTCTGTCTCTCTCTCTCTGCTCCTCCCCCGCTCACATTCTCTCTCTCTCCTTCAAAAATAAACATTAAGGGGCGCCTGGGTGGCTCAGTTGGTTAAACGGCCGACTTCAACTCAGGTTTCGATCTTGTGGTCTGTGAGTTTGAGCCCCCACGTCGGCCTCTGTGCTGACAGCTCAGAGCCTGGAGCCTGCTTCCGATTCTGTCTCTCTCTCTCTCTCTCTCTCTCTCTCTGCTCCTCCCCCGCTCACACTGTCTCTCTCTCCTTCAAAAATAAACATTAAGGGGCGCCTGGGTGGCTCAGTTGGTTAAATGTCCAACTTCGACTCAGGTCTCGATCTCGCGGTCTGTGAGTTCGAGCCCCACGTTGGGCTCTGGGCTGATGGCTTGGAGCCTGGAGCCTGCTTCCGATTCTGTGTCTCCCTCTCTCTCTGCCCCTACCCCGTTCATGCTCTGTCTCTCTCTGTCTCAAAAATAAATAAACGTTAAAAAAAATAAATAAAATTATTAAAAATAAATAAATAAATAAGCATTAAAAAATTAAAAATAAAATAAAATAAAATAAATGTCAGTCATCTAAATACCCTGGCACCCATAAGGTCCTTATTATTTTATCTATGATCATTATTTCATTATTGACAAAGTTTTCAATTAAGGTCAAAATTCTCAGTTAAATTCCAGATATGCATACTCGAGAACTCAGGATACATACTGAAAGTGTTTTTTCACTGTCCTTGGTAGTCACCTCCCCCTCTGTTTTTAAAATAAAGATCTAGTTTGGCAGCACCTGGGTGGTTCAGTCCGATAAGTGTCCGCCTCTTGATTTAGGCACAGGTCATGATCTCAGGGTTCATGAGTTTGAGCCCCACATCGAGCTCGGTGCTGACCACACACAGCCTCCACAGATCCTCTGTCCCCGTCTCTCCCTGCCCCTCACCCACTTGCTCTCTGTCACTCTCTATTAAAAATAAACATACATACATACATACATACATACATACATACACACATACATACATACATAAATACCGTTAGACCGAAGACTCTATGGTGACACTTAATCTTCAGGTATCCATTGTCTTTTTCTTTTCATCAAAAAATATATATACATATGAAAACAAAGTGCTGTCCATGTGTCAACTATCAATCTGTCATGATAAAAGTGCTCAAACTGTCATCACTGGCGGATAACATGAACTTCATCTTGTAGTTCATCAGAAATGCAAATTCACAGCCTCTGCCCCTAGGCTTAGAGTCAGAATCTCTGGGATGGGGACCCAGAAATCCCTTGTAACAAATTCTCCCGGGAAATTCTGAAGTTTACTAAACTTTAAAAAGAACTGCCTTATTGTGGTACACCTTTCTCAAGAGATACCTGTATCAAATCAGCACATTGTGGGGCGCCTGGGTAGCTCAGTTGGTTGAGCGTCCGACTTCGGCCCAGGTCATGATCTCGCAGTTTGTGAGTTCGAGCCCCACATTGGGCTCTGTGCTGACAGCTCAGAGCCTGGAGCCTACTTCAAATTCTATGTCTCCCCCCTCTCTACCCCTCCCCTGCTCACGCTCTGTGTCTCTCTGTCACTCAATAATAAATAAACATTAAAAAAAGTTAAAAAAAATCAGCACATTGTACAACTTAAACTTCTACAACGCTGTGAATCAAATCTCAATAAAGCTAGGGGAGCAAAAAGAACGGCTACAGGATTCGATGGAAAAAAGAGTTCACAATGTCTCTTGTTTTATTTTTTAAGAAAAACCTATTTCTTGTAAGATTATTTTATATTTTATATTCTTTAGTGTTGCATAGGAACAATTCATTTTTCAGTTATCTCAATCTTAATTTTTTTTACTTTATTTTTTTAATGTTTATTTATTATTAAGAGACAGAGAGACACAGAGTGTGAGCAGGGGAGGGGTAGAGAGAGGGGGAGACACAGAATCTGAAGTAGGCTCCAGGCTCTGAGCTGTCAGCACAGAGCCCAATATGGGGCTCGAACTCACAAACTGCAAGATCATGACCTGGGCCAAAGTTGGTCGCTTAAGCAACTGAGCCACCCAGGCGCCCCTAATTTTTTATTTACTTTAGAGAGACAGACCCTGCAAGCATGGGGGGGTGGGGCAGAGAGAGAGGGAGACAGAAACAGTCCCAAGCAGGCTCCACACACAGAGTCTGACATGAGGCTCCATCCCACGGCCCTGGGATCATGACCTGAACCGAAATCAAAAGTCAGACACTCAACGGACTGAGCCCCACAAACGCCCGTATTTTATTTTTTAAAACTTGAGCTCTTTCATGATACTTCTCTAAGGCCTGCACGGATTTGTCCCCAGTTCACTGGTGTTCACCCCTCCCAAGCATATTAGAGCAAATCACAGGTTTTGCCGATATAACAGTTCTAAAAGAACACCGGTTTCTAACAGCAATGAAATTGTTTAAAAACTTGTCTACCCGACATATTTTACGAGTTCCTTAAAGAGTCAGTCTTGTTTCCTGAAGGTAAGTCCACTTCCTTATCCTCAGAGCTCTCTGTATGTTTTTAGGCATTGATTCCTAGCCACAAAGTTTAGTAGTCATTTACTAAGTATATCTAGACCTATTTCCTTCTCAAGACCATTTGGGGATAATAAATGGCACTCTTGAGGATACCTTGAGATGTTGTTCAGTTGAAGACACGCCCCATCATGTTTGAGGACCACTCCATAAGGTCTAGGGATTTTTCAGAGAGACAAGTTCAGCTATACTTACAAATGAAGTCTTTGTCACTTCATTCAGGAAACATAGAACATTCGTTCCACATAAAACTGCTCGATGCAATGTGGCTAACGATGTCTCAAAATTATGTCATTCTAGCTTTGGATCATTACCAAACATGTAAATTGTGAAAACACGATACTACATACGTGCTTAGCTGCATTGTCACAACTACAGACATCAGTGCATTAAAAAGTTTCAATCCTCGGGGTGCCTGGGTGGCTCAGGCGGTTGAGTGTCCGACTTCGGTTCAGGTCATGATCTCACAGTTCATGGGTTCAAGCCCCGCGTCGGGCTCTGTGCTGACAGCTGGGAGCCTAGGGTCTGTTTCAGATTCTGTGTCTCCCTCCCTCTCTCTGCCCCCTCCCCCCACTCATACTCTGTCTCTCTCACTCTCAAAAATAAACAAACATTAAAAAAAAGTGTTTTTAAGTTTCAATCCTTTGAAACCTCCACAATTCCACATAACCCAATTCCTGACAGACTGTGGAACAAATACCTTATACGAAAGAAATATCATTTCCAAACACAGGCCTACTTGTGAAATGCTAATGGAAGCAATACATAACGCACTTGTCTTCTTGTTAATCTGAAATCTATCTGCCAAGTGCAGCATCAGTATGTGCAATTCATTTAAAGTTCTATTTTAATTGCAGGCTTTGCCTTATTTCCAATAACCAGTAGTCATCAGTGTCTAAAGATATATCACGAAATGTTATTCATGCCAACCAACATTTTCTTTTAATAATCCTCTGTGAAAGCTATCTGACAAGAAAAGCCTGGATATAGAAATCAGAGTAAATCTTTGCAGGATAGGTCTGCCAAAGCTCTATTTCTTTAGAGTGCTCTTAGCCAGGTAGAATGATTGCAATAAAAGCCAGAGAGGGGGAGGACAAAAGCCCAACCATTTCTCGCACACTTCAAACAAGAAAAAGCATCCTGTTTCTCCAGATTAAAAACAAAACAAAACAAAAAAAAGGTTTGTCAAAGAAGGCAGACTGAAATCTCATTTCCATGAGAAAAAGGTTACTACAAGCAGCCGATTGCTTTGGAATTTACTACATATGACAACTGTAAGTGCCCTGATCAAATGACAAAGAAACAACAACAACAACAAGTTACTATTTTAGCAAGTGTTTTAAGCTTTCACACCTTAGGATGATCAACTCTATGAAATTATTCCTTCCCACGTTACTGCTTCACGCAAGGAAAGAAAAACTTCAAAATTCAGAGAAAATTTTTAAACAATCAGCTGACAGAGCTAATCACATAGATCATCATCTGGAATTTAGGCATCAATTATTTTTCACTTGATGTAGAAAGACACAGTTACAATATCACTTCCTTAGGTGATAATTCTGTATTACATTTATATTTTGACATAGAGTAATACAAAACCTGTACATACGATATTCTACTAAAATGTAAGCACTGAGCACTGAAACCTTGTGACATTTACTACAAGATTCTTCATGTATAGTACCAGCTCAATAAACATCTGTTAAGCAAACTTATTGATGAGTTAAAATGTTTTCATAAGCAGTTCCTGGAGCTGGGACACTCAAAGATGCCCAGAGACCAAGCAGATAATGAGTGAGAGTGAAGGAGGAATAAGTTACGATTAAAAAGAATCGTAAAGTGGAGATCTCGCCCAATGACTAGGACACAGTGCTATTCACTGCCTTCTAGTTCTCGGCCAGAGCTGCCCAGCATGTGAAACTTCAGAGATGCCAGGATACTTACTCTATGTAAACCTTTACGACTTCTAAATGTATTGCACAGCGCTGTGTAGGTAATTTTATTGCTATTTACTTACAGCATAAAATATTAGATACATTATTTTAATTGCTCTAAGTGGTTTTGAAATGGGAGTAATTTTGCCCTTCCAGGGAATGTTTAGTGATATACGTAGATGGTTTTGTTTGTAACAAGTGAGAACAAGTAACAATTCCTTCCAGCAAGCAGAGGCCAGGGATGCTGCTTAAATATCATACAACACACAAGATAGTACCCACCTCACCACCCCCCAAAAAGTGACAAAAAAAAAATTAGCTCCAAATTCAATAGTGCTGAGGTTGAGAAATTAAAAAAAAAAAAAAAAAAAAAAAGCAACGGAAATGCAGTGGATTAGTCATAATAACAGTTGATCCTGAGAAACAAGTGGCCCAGGATAGAGGAGGAAAGGTTAACTCAGAACCGTCACCTCTAATTATGCCACAATTCTACATGTTTTGGTCACATCCATCCTTCTAAGACATGGTTTTGATAATGTGAGTTCTCTGACAAAATTAGACAGTAATTATCCAATTAAGCCCCAAATATATAGATTTACATACAGAACATCTGGTCAACCAGCAAATCCTGCCTAACCAACTTCTTCAGCCTCCTATGACTTGCTTTGCCATGAAGCTGGTCTCTTTTCTGTTCCCCAAAAGCAAGACCCCTCAACTTCCACTGAGTTACTATATTTCTTCCTTAAAGAGAGTCTGTTCTGTCCTTGTCCACTCTGACCAACAGCTCTTTCAAACCACCTGCTTTTGACCACTGCTACATACACAGCACACATGGATTCCCCGTCTGCAACTCAAGCATTCCCCAAGACCTCTCACATTTTAAGTTTTTCATGTTGGCTATGAGTTGTACTAAAGTCACACTGTCTCCAATTGACTATAAACTCTTCAGGAGGGCTGTGTCTGCTGGCTGTGTACAAGCCTCGTTTGCAAGGCATGTGGGACCAAGCACACAAACACCAGAACAGATTCTCAGGAACATCCCGTGCACCACGGAAATGCAGCCGGCGCAGAACAGGGGCCCAGAAAGCCCGGGTGTGAGCCCCATCTCTGCCATGTGTCTAACCTGCAGCTGTGGGAAAATCACATATTCGGTCTCCACGCGCTAACTCCACCAGGAGAGTACAGTTGTTCCTGTTGTCCGAAATTTTACTGAACGTCAAAGAGCGCCAGAACCCTTTACCGATTTATAAAGCACTTCTGAAATTGTTTAGTGGCACCTCATCACAACAGATCTGTGGAGGTACATACAATGCGGTACTATTATTCGTAGATTTTACAGAGAGGAAACTGCAGTTTAGAGAGGTTGAGTAAAGAAAGGAAGTGACTGTGGTGGAAACTTCCGGAACTGGAAGCCGGACCCCTGCTCTGGCACACTCAAAGGAATGTTACTTCCATTACAGAACACTGTGCTGTTCACGCCACCTGCTACAAGTGCTTCACAGGATAATATATGTGAAAGGGATTTGGAAACTGAAAAGTACTTCACAAATCTGTAAGATTACTGAATTACTATGATCTCGGAAAGGATTCAGCTCCAAAATGCCCTAGGTGTTACAAATTCCAAGGTACTTATGAAATCATAACCAATAAGACTCAGTATTTCATACCACAGACGAAGGGACCCAACTCCCACGAGCCAAAGTAGTAACAGAGAGGGAAATTATTGCTACTGCTTTGGTGAACCTCCATCTGGACAGGTTAGCACAAATTTCCATACCTTACATTTAACCAAACACTTTCGTAAAAAGAAATTATATTAACTTATATACATTACCAGCAAAGGAAGTTATATTACCTAACTAGCAATTACAATAAATTCTGAAGCACAAAAGGTTGGTATAAAATTCAATTTTTCACACATGTCCAATAATCAAGGAACAGAACCCATAATTACATTACATTAAATAAATAGAACCCATGGTTAAAACAAAGCAGTCAGCATTCTGTACAATCCAACCCGGTCAAATTAACATCTGCTAAATCAACAAACAAGGATTAGTGTTTCCTATATGCAATGTATTCATCTAGTCTCCAAGATGAAGGAAAATGTGTCAGCCATTCACCCCTAAAGCAGTATATAATTTGCATGGAAGAAAAGCATGTAAATAAGTCTAAAGCAATGAAGCATAAAATAACCAAGAGAAGAATGTGCCAGAAGACACTAAAGAAGTGATATGTGTTTCCATATGGGAAAATTGGAGAGAATTTCACAGAATTGAGGACTCATGAATTAACTTAGAAGGAAGAGCAGGACTTGAGCGATTTTAGCAGATCTGGGGCATGGATGATAGATGTGGGGGGATATGGTGCAGGAGAGCTAACAGAGGAGAAGGCGTGGCAAAACACAAGGCTAGCAGCATGGCCCTTGGGATTCAGTGAGAAGCCACTAACTCTCCTAGAACAGACAGGTGCGTGCCTCACTTTGTGTTTAAGACAACTTGAGTATTGATGCAATACAACGACTTATAAAATATATATATTTGGTCCTTCAGATGACCAAAATATATTTGCCAGATATATTTAATCTTCGTCCACAGTTCCTGCAAATGCTTCAAAGCCATAAAGGTGAACGGGTGTCTTGTTATTAATGAAGGTGACTTCAGGAACCCCCACCCCGACCACCACACCAAAGGGCAGGGACTGATTGACAGGAGGACCAATCACTTGATCAGAAGATTGGAAGTTTCAGTCCCACCTTCTGACTTCTGGGGAGGGGAGAGGGGCTGGAGACTGAATCAGCTAATACTTAGTTGATCATGGCTGTGTAATGGAGCCTTCATAAAAACAAAATAGGACTGGGGCACCTGGCTGGCTCAGTTGTAAGAATACACAAATCTGGATGTTAGGGTCCTAAGTCCAAGCCATGTTTGGTGTCGAGATTACTTAAAATGAATATATAAGTAAATAAACCTAAAAAAAAAAAACCAACCACACACACACACAAGAGGTCTGGTTTTTTTTTTTTAATCCTTTCCAGGTACCTTTCACATTTGGGCAAGCCGAACACTTCCATGTGCCATAGAGCTCGGCCCCAAGCTCCATAAAAACAGAAGCTGCTTTGTTGGGGACCCTGCCCTATGTAACTCTTCACCTGCCTGTTGATTCATATCCCGTATCTTTTTGTTTGCTTGTTTTATTTATTTACTTTGAGAGAGAGAGAGCATGTGCATGGGAGGGGCAGAATGAGAGAGAGAGAGAGAGAGAGAGAGAGAGAGAAGATCCTAAATTGGCTTCATGCTGTCAGCACAGAGCCAGGGCTCTATCTCCCAACCCACGAGATCATGACCTGAGCTGAGATCAAGGGTCTGACACTTAACCGAATGAGCCACCCAGGTGCCCCCCTCCCCGTATCATATATTTAATAAACTGGTTAATGTAAGTGCTTCCCTGAGTTCTGTGAGCTGCTCTAGGAAATCAGTCAGACCCTAAGAGGGAGTCATGAACATCTCCAATCTATCGCCAGTCTGGATTTGGCATTGGCCAATGAAGCTGGAGGCAAGCTGGGCAGTCTCATAGGATCTGTGGGATCTGGTGCCTCCCTGTCATGTCCGAATTGAGTTGAATCAATTCTCAGACATGTTGCTGGTGTCTGGGAATTGCTTGGTGCTGGGGGAGGGGGACAACCCCTCACATTGGAATTGGGTCCAGGAGCCCTGAAAGAGCTGAAATAGGTGTTAGATTACAGAAGTGAGGTCTTGCAGCAAATGAAAGCAGAGCAGTTTTTGCAATGTCTTCCAAAGCTTCTGTCCACTATTTATAGCATTGATATGGCATCTGGATGGCAGAGAACACTGCATACAAGGAAAAGGAGAGTGAACCCATGAAAGGCGATGTAGGGCTGCTCCGGACAGGGTTACAGGTTTGCCTTGAGATAGGCATGAGGGAGATATGAGAACAGGAAAACACCCCAACACTTCTAACCTCCATCTGAAAGGAAGCCATGGTGTCCATCAGATGGAGGGTGTGGGAGAAACAAACGTAGGGCAGGTGTTTAACAATTGAGGGGTTCACGTGAGGAGTTCAAGGTGTCCAGTGGATGTACACAAAGGAATGCCCAACAAGCTACTGGAATTGTGGACATGGAGTTTTGCAGAAAGGCTGAAGAAACGATGGGCATTTATAAGTTTCTCTGCTTTTCCTCTTACACCATTCATTCATTCGTTCATTCCTTTCATAAATATTTCCAGAATTCATCTACCACAGTGTCACACTAGGTGATAGGTCTGCTAAATCTATAAACTACACACATAGGAAAAACTTCCTCCAAGTTCTCTAAGTCTACCAAAGGAAAGGGAAAGGGAAAGGGAAAGGGAAAGGGAAAGGGAAAGGGAAAGGGAAAGGGAAAGAGAAAGAGAAAGAGAAAGAGAAAGAGAAAGAGAAAGAAAGAGAAAGTAAAAGGAAGGAAGGAAGGAAAGAAGGAAGGAAGGGGGAAGAGGAAGGAAGGAAGAAAAGAAGGAAGGTGTGTTTGTTTATAAGCAAACGTCCATTCTACACGTGAAAATGGAAATACAGAAAATATGAAGATTAGAGTGTCAAGACTTTGGGGAGTTGGGATATTCAAGAGCTACAATGGCAACACTGAATACTTCAGCAAAAATGTTTTTCTCTCCCCTTTTTCTGTTTGTGAACAGGAGACTGGAACTCAGGGAGATATAAATGTTGGACCATGTTGGTGAAGAGAAGGAAGGGATGGCTGAAGATGGAAGACAAACAGGAAATAATCAACTGACCAAGGTCCCAGAGAATGTTTCAGGGGCTACAATATGGAAACATAGAATTCTAGAGAGGCAAGGAAGCTCTGCTGGTCATCTATCCCAACCCTACATCCTCCAGATTCAGAAACTAAAGTATCTTTGTAGACACCATGGCTGGTCAGCAGGATTTCGGTCCACGGCTCTATGATTGGACACGGGTCCTTCAATTCCAACGTTCGGCTTAGAGAATGTAAGAATTTGGATGTAGGGGTACAAGACAGTGTTCAAGAATAGCCGTTCCAGTGAGAGTTTTCTAATACAGTGAGAAAGTGATCAGATGAAGGTGTCCTCCATAAGTGCAATTCTTCTGGTTGAGCTTCAGAGGTCTCAGAGGCAAGAGCACAAAAGTGGATCATTCTTGCCAGGTCTGCGGACAAGAGACTGACCATGGATCCTCAGAGTCAGATTAATCTGGAGGAGAATTCCTCATCTACCACATGCTACATGTTTTCTCCCCATTAGAGTTTTATTTTAACCTCTCTGAACCATACGTTTGCGACACAGAAAAGAGTACAAATGTTTTTGCCAAAGAAGATCATGTTGAAATAAATTTTCTAAAGACAATCTTTTAAAAGACCTACACAAAATAGGTGCTCGGTGAATCTGGTTCTGTTCCATATCTAAAGGACCAATGAAAAGAATTTTAGTTCTTTCCTGTTTCCCTGATACCTACCTTTTTTCTTTCAATTGAAGAAGAAAATACAATTTCTTTTCATTCCTGTCTCTCAAGCATGTTCCAATAATTGTTTTAAAAGTGCCACATTTTTCTTTTTTTTTGCCAAAATTCCAACAGCTATGTTTGGGTGGGGTGGTATTATTCTTGTGTGTGGCCAGAAGGTGGGATCAAAAGGAAAAATCTGAGACTAGGGCACTGTCCTTTTTGTAGCACATACGGTATGCTTTCACACACACACACACACACACACACACACACACACACACACACACACAATTCCCGTTGGATAATAGGGAAGCAAGTAATAGTTTATATTTAATTTTTGTCTGCATTGTTGCCTGGAGAGAAGGAGTACGTTTTGCGTTCCACATACAAATACACACAAAAATCCAACTTTTCATTTCAGACAGGTATAGATTCATAGCATATAATAATGCTATCAAGAGAGGTTTCCAAAGACCATTTCTGTTTTCTAAATTAATGGCAGCAGTTTCTCTGGGAAACTGTAGATCTGGTTTTTAGATGAAGTGGGGTTTTTTTTTTCAATATACTTCCTAAAATATGTGCACCCGACTGCCTTTAGAAGTATTCATGGACTCCCTCCAGCTCTAAATTGGTATAGAAATTGTTACAATCCTGTGTGTCGAAAAGCGCACTGGGTCTTGCCCAAATAATGAAATCTTTTGGCAGACATCCTATGGAAGTACAGTTGAACCATCATCAGAGCCTAAACCACAGAGGATTAGCATGCCAACCCAGCACAACAATGTTACGCCTTAGACATCTCATGTCGCAAATCAACTTTCTTTGAAACGATCAAAGGATAATTCCTCTCCCACCATGTCTATCTACAAATCTGGGCTCCCTTTTATCACAACTATCTCTCACAATAAAGGGAACTCTGACATCAGAAGCTTTTTAGATTTCAGTGAAGGTGTTGAGAAACAAACAAACAGAAAACAATGGAAGTGGGAAAATGACATTAATCAAGGTAGAACCATTGTCTGCTCATAGCTCTTTCTCACCTAAACTATGTCATTATGCATATCATTAACTCTCTGGAGGCAGACAGGTCACCGAATCCCGTTTCACTGAAGACCACACATGCTTTCTTAGCGTCCAGATAGTCTGCCTGTTCTTCTGCTACGGAATTTTACCACAGCACTGGAGTTTCAAATACTATTCGCATGGCTATTTCTCACATCAAAAAGATACTCATTACAAAGAGAAAGTCACAACTTTACAGTGGAAAACACAGGCAGAGACTGCCTTCATGAAGTAGCAAAGGTAACGTCTCCAGGAATGGGAGAGGCACAGCATCACCACAGGAAATATCAATCAAATCCACCATGAGGCTCCTTCTATGAAGCAACAAACCTCTAGTCTTAAAAAACAAAAAAAAAACAAACAAAACAAAACAAAACAAAACAAACAAAAAAACACTAACATCATGAAAGACCAAGAAAGAGGAATGCTTCCGAACTAAAGGGGACTAAAGATCTGTAACAAGCAAATGCAAAACATAATGGGGGGCCAGATCCTGAATCAGACAAAACAATGCTATGAAGGACATTACTGGCACCACAGGAACATCTAAATGCAGACTATACATGGAATAGCATTACATCCAGGTTAATTTCCCTGAATTTGATAATTCCATAGTAAGACATGCGTGCTGAAGCACTGAGGAGTAAAAGAGTCATGATGTCTGCAACGCGTTCTTAAATGGTTGAAAAAAAAGTAACAATTATGAGGGCATACATACATATAATTTTTTTATGTATACATAGAGACTAAGTGATGAGGCAAATATACCACACACACAAAAAGTTAACAATTGGGCAAAGCTAGATTGGCATCAGCAACTAAAACCAGGGCCCAAGGGTATCTGGGTGGCTCAGTAGGTTAAGCGTCTAGCTCTTGATTTCGGCTTAGGTCATGCTCTCACGGTTTGTAAGTTCAAGCCCTGCATCGGGCTCTGCACTGACAGCACGAATCCTGCTTGGAATTCTCTCTCTCTCTTTCTCTCTCTCTCTCTCTGCCCCTGCCCCTGGTCACACTCTCTCTCTCAAATATAAATAAACATTAAAAAGAAAAAAAAAAAGACAGGGATGGAATCTGGCACACCATCTGTTTTGGTAAAGAAAATTTACTGGAACACAGCCACACCCATTCACGCACATGCTATCTGTGGCTGCTTCTGTGCTACAATAGTTGACTAGCTGCGACAGAGACCGTATGTCCAAAAAGCCAAAAAAATTTACTCGTCTGTCATAGAAAGTTTGCTGTACCCTGATTTAGATAAAAGGTATGTGGAAATCCTTTGTACTATTCTCATAATTTGTCTGAGTTTTTAATAATCAAGCTAAACACTAGAAGTACATAAAGTATCTTAAAATGACTTGAAATCTCAACATCACAAATTTTCTTCATCTGGCATCATTAAAAAGCTATTATGGACATACATCTACTGCCAAAAGAGGGTTGAAGATCATAAAGTGGGCATCGATGGGCTTATTGAAATAAGGAAGAGTGGAGATTTGCAGACAGACGCCTCAGGTCTGGAAGCCAAAACAACCACTCATCTTTCTCCAATATTGACCCCCAGGCAATCAAAATAACTCAAAACCCTGTCCCAGCCATTAGTCGGGTCTTAGAGGCCGAATTAAGGAGAGCCATATTGAGCACCCAGAATCTCAAGGTTTCACGCAGTCAGATTTTGCATAGCCTGGAATCACCAGTCACAGCATCCGGCAGGCTTAAACAGCCAGACCCCATCTCCTGAGTGAAAGCCAGAATTTAATCTGCACAGCATGCTTTTGACACCACAGAGCCCCCAGGTTAAAGAACTTCTCCTTGACATGCTTCAAGTTGAATGGAGATTAGGATTTCCATCACTTCATGCTACATTTAAAAGCTTATGCAAGTCTAGCGTTGATCCTTATCTCCGTATGTATTTTTTCTACACATTTTCTTAACAACACACAATTCCTAAGAAATCATGTAATTGGTAGTGTTGGAGAACCGTGTCAATCGTATTCCCAAGCTGGGTGGCCTCGAGTCCTTTCTCCCTGTGCTACTGACCTTATAAAACATTGCACACATCACAGGAGAAATTAGATTATTTGTCCCCACGTTAAATCTCACAGAGACAATTTTCAATACCTATATGTGCTCTGAGTTAATAAGATTGTTCCTATCAGTATTATATATGGATGGCATAGGTAGATACGCACTGTCAGCTTATTATTATTTCTGAGAAATTAAATCTGTGTCTGAGAGATGAGTGGGTTGTAGGAGGTTCTAAAAGACAACCTGAAAGCAAGTCCTTATTTGGACAAATCAGCAAGACTGTCAACACTAATCCGTTCCAGAGAGAAGCAGTCTGTAACATTGACAGCTTAATATCTTATCTGTGTGGCTTGGTTGTCTGACCTGTCAAGCTCAAGGAAGGCATGGCGTGCTCTTGAAAGGACCAGGGAACCGAAACTCACAAGGACTTCCATGCTTCCTGTCTGCCTTGCCAGATCAAATCACCCCAGCTTTGTCCACATGAAAGCGTCTCGAAGACATTAGTGCATCCCTCAACAAACCCATTCAACTTGGCCTTATGTGGTAGGTCTGCTCAAAATTAACAAGTGAGTCACAATATTCATAACGTTCCAGAAGCTGGAAGGAAAACACTGCCATAGAGGGTATATATTAGTTATGGGCGGGAAGCCCTATTTATATAGAACATATTTGACCTTTAGTCCAAACTCAGAACTCACGCGATCTCATTTAGATATGTGATTTTGTTCTTCCTTTGCTCCCAAAAGACTGATATTGAGTTTCTGGTGTCCAATAGAACGCCATTATAATAAGATAACAATTGAAGCTACTTGTGAACCCTTTCACAACTAGCAGCAAGTGCAAACTCAGTAAGTGTGGATCGCAGCGAAGGTTTTGTTTAAGGCTCCTCCTCTTTCAGGGGAGCTTGGGTGGCTCAGTCGGTGAAGCGTCCGACTTCGGCTCAGGTCATGATCTCGCAGTCCGTGAGTTTGAGCCCCAGGTCGGGCTCTGTGCTGACAAGTCAGAGCCTGGAGCTCGTTTCGGATTCTGTGTCTCAGTCTCTCTCTCTGCTCCTCCCCCGCTGACACACTGTCTGTCCATCTGTCGGTCTCTCTCTCTCTCTCTCTCTCTCTCTCTCTCTCAGAAATAAACATTAATTTTTTTTTTTAAAAAGGCTCCTCAAAGCATAAGAGACTGTTAAAAACTGAGAACCAAGGGTTGATGGGGGGTGGGAGGGAGGGGAGGGTGGGTGATGGGTATTGAGGAGGGCACCTTTTGGGATGAGCACTGGGTGTTGTATGGAAACCAATTTGACAATAAATTTCATATATTGAAAAAAAAATAAATAAACAATAGATTTGAAATAAAAAAAATAAATAAATAAATAAATAAAAAGGCTCCTAGTCTTTCAGGAGATTTTGCAGAGCCTAGAATGGCTTTCTTTATACTGTGGGCAATGCACACATGGGTTTCCAATGGTACTTTCCTTCATAACTCCCTTGACCTGAAACACATAATCAAGAACCCAACCACAGGGGTGCCTGGGTGGCTCAGTCGGTTCAGTGTCCAGCTCTTGATTCTGGCTCACGTCATAATCTCACAGTTTGTGAGATCAAGCCCTGAGTCGGGCTCAGTGCTGGCAGCATGGAGCCTGCTTTGGAGTCTCTCTCTCTTCCTCTCTCTCAGCCATTCCCCCTGCTCTCTTTCAAAATGAATGAATAAACTTAAAAAAAAATGTAAGAACTCAAACACAGCAGTCTCATTTTGTTGTTTTGTGTTTAAGTCAGCTAACTCAACACCGTTTAATGAACTCAATGTTTACTCTGGACTCCTTTACCCACTCATTCATCTGCTGAACAAAAAATCAGCCATAGAAGGCTACCGAGTGCTTGAAATGTGGCCCATGTGACTAATAACCAAATATTTAATTTCACTTCATTTTAATTCATTTAAATCCAGAGAGCCATATGTGGCCAGCGGCCACCATATTGGAGATGACAAACTGAGTATTAGAAAAGTACAAACCTGTGCATTCAACATCCAGTACACTCTCTTTTTAGTGGGAGAGGAAATAAAATCCGTGTTTCCCAGATGACCTTGATACTAAGATTCTGGATCAATTAGGCTGTGCTAATTAACACACTTACGCAGCACTTGGGGACAGAAATGAAGCAGAAGGTAGTTTCTTGCCTGTCCCCTGTTCACTATTTCTACTGTCACCCTCATCTTCCTTCCTCAGCATCCTGCATGTGTGGACAGGCTTCATCAGGGGGAGATTCTTAACTCTGATGTCATTGTTCCAGAGAAGCCCCCAAGCAAGAGAGAGGGCCAGCTCTACACTGGTCTGGAGTCATTTCTGGAGGTTGGGCAGATAGCCCCATCATTCCTTCAACACTTCCAATTTGAGAAGCACCTCTTCCCGTGTTTAAATTCCTTCCAGTTTATGTACCTAGAGTGGTTTCTTTTCTTCATTCTCACTGCCTGATACAACCGATCAAGATGCTAGATGTGTATTCAGGCTTAACCCCTACACCATCAAAAATGCAGAGAACGTAGATTCAGCTTCTCTGATTGTCTACCGTGTCACCAATGTTCACCTCTAATCCCATGACCCCTTCACTGTGCAGTAAACAAGAGTAAGTAAGCAAAGTAATATTCTCCACCTGCTTTACTCCCCTCCCTCCCTCTCCTGCATATACATTTACTGAGCTACATCTACGTGTCCAGCAGTCCGAGGCACAAGGGCAGTACACGTCCACACAGACGTTGAAGCCTCCCAGCTTCAACCTCAAGTGCAACAGATGACAAAATTCATGGCACCATTACAACGCAGTGGGTCAACGCTACGAAAGAAAAGTGGAGAGATGCACTGATGGAGCAGGCTAACCCTGACACGGAGCTGGGCAAAAGCCCTCAGGATGAAGTGAAGTGTAGGCAGAAAACAGAGTAATGAGTAAGAAAAGAATGAGTAGAAAAAGAAGGGGGAATGGAAGATTATGTTCCTGTAAGATGTGATCTTCCGAAGCATGAAAATAAAGCTGTAAATTTCAGCAATGCAGACCCACCCGAGAGGTTTCTGCTGTGTTGTGAGATGAAAGACATAACGTGATTTATAACACACAGAGTAAACTCTCAGCTTGTGGGCAAATGGAAGCTGGGATCTTTGCAATCCTTAGAGTAATTGCTGAATGTGTTTCCAGAAGCACAGCAGGCAGGACGTCGAAATGCAAAACAGAAGAAAGAAAATGACTCTGTTACTGAAGAAATTTATGTTCCCTTTATCAGAGACAAGTGATCTAGCTTCCTATTTCTCCAAATACCCAGTGCCGTTTTATAAGAACAATCCTTTAATTACCTCAGAAAGACAGCACAGAGAGGTCTGCTTTACGAAATGCTAACATTCCCTAAGTAAGATATATGCCCTTGAGAACAACATATACGTGGACACAGTGATATTGTATGGCACTTATGACATAGTTGACTGTAGTTAATGACTGCTTATCCCATTCAGGGGAAGCTTAAAAACAGTCTCACTCACACATAAATTTATTCAAGAAATTTAGGTAAGATGTACAAACCCCATAAATCTGAACAGGCAGTTTCGTATAATTTAGGACCACCACATTTAACAGTCTAACTGGCCAATGACGCACAGAACAAGCAGTAAAGGGTATTTCTTTCACACATTTTGTTACTTGCCTCCCAATTCAGTTTGTTCAGTTCACGTGTCAGTTCACGAGAGTGACCCTACACACCTTGAATCTGAAGAATAACATGGTAGCCAAACTCAACCAAGTCACCGCTGACTGATCATGATACAGCCACGTCACTGAGAGCCAACCAGATCTGCTTTGTTCCTGATGGACTTAGTGCACTTTTCTACGTTGTGGAATGCGCTTCTTCTATTTCTTTAATATGCAAGAAACGTCTTTATGTTTTTATTCAAAACATTAGAAACTCGCGCCCAATGCATTAACTTTAAATAGCAAATGTGACGGACTCGTGCACACACTTCACTGCAAAGAGGAGACTCAGCAAAGTAAAGCATCAGAATGCCATCCTCCAAATAGTTTTAGAGACTCAAGACTTGTCCAACAAGGTGATTCAGCCCTTCCTATGCACTAATGCGCTCCTCTGTCTTTTTACTTATTTGGGACATAGAGTTGCTGTTGGTTAGTGAGCAAAGCCAGTGACACCCACATGACTCCCTCTTTCTCCAACCCACCCAGCCCATCCCCACCCAGAAGCCCAGTAAACCAGTGACAACAAAATGCTCTCGTGCCCCGGGTCGACTGCTCCTCAGGAGTTTTATAGACCACCTAACAATCAAAGAAGGGGGTAAAGGCCGCCTCTGTGCCCGCAGTTACTTTGTCTTTCCTCACCGGCTCCCCACGTTCCCCGCCCCCCCCCCCCCCCCCCCACCGCCAGCACTGCCACCACCATATCCTCACACGGCTAAGCAGCCAGAGGCATGGGGCTTTTCAGCCTGAATTTCACGGCGTGATAAAATGCAGGGGCTGTTTCCCTGGGGACCTCAAAGCCCTCCTTTGTGAGCCCAGTTGAGGGTCAGGTTAAGTCCTGCATTTTGGCAGCAGGAATCTGTTTGCCTTCACGCTGAGGTCCGCTCACGGGGGCGAGAGGAAGGGAATTCCATAGAGAAGCCAGTCTCAGAGAGCGTTTTCTCGGAGGCACAGCCCCCTCTGCCACTAGACAGAAATCGGGCAAATGTGAACCCACTGCGCACCGTGCTGATAGCCCTACCAAATCAATTTGATTAAGCCGCGAGGGACAGGGCCTTCTCTTTCTTGCAAGGCTGAGTTCTCACTTGTTGCTTTAAAGAGAAAGAAAAGCAAAGCACAGCCTTTAGCTCAGACATTTTAATCACCAAGAAGAACTTGCAAAAAATAGTACTGGAAAGAATGAAGATATATTTCTTGGGTCTTTTTTTTTCCCCCACTTGCAATTAGATCGGAGAACTTTGAATTTAATTCTAATTCTTCTCAATACAAGAAAGCTGTTGTTCTATCTAAAGACAGTGTCCCCAGTGAAAAGGTTTACAGCACATGATTAATGTCGATCATTTCTGTAAACTATCATGGCAATTTCTGCTCCAGAAGGAAACCGACCAGTAGAGATTGCCCTTAAAAACGTAAATCATTGAATATGACACGCATCAGTAGTTTGAACACAGAGAGGGTTTCCTAATGTAACTGTAACTGACACAACAAAGCTTTCTCATTGTAACAGGATTATATTTCCTTCTAGAAAGCTGTCCCAAGATTAGAAATTTACTTCAGAAGTTCAACCTATATGTGGAAAGATACGCATTTTTAAATTATGAAAATAAGCAGGGTAGTCAGACAGATAGAATGCCCAAGGAGTAAGGAATTTTTCAGGGGATGCAAGCAATAAGGAACAAAAAATTTTATGAATCTGACGAGTCATTGCAAACATAATTGGATATAGACAGACATACACACGCACACATGCACGCGCACACACACACAAAAGCAATACATTACCAACTAAACAATTCATCTTTGGTAAGTGGGGGAATAATCCGATGTCTGGAATAAGAAGAAGGAAGCTCTCAACAAAATGTTCAATGAAATAAAATAGCAATCCTTACATTCATCTTCTCATTAAACTTAGTTCTTGTGATCATTTTGTTTTTACTTTCAGTGACGTGGATGCAATTATTCCATCAGTTTTTAAGTTTATTTCTTTTGAGAGAACAAGAGAGACAGCATACATGTGCTAGTGGGGAAGGGGCAGAGAGAGGGACAGAGAGAATCCCAAGCAGGTCCCACACTGTCAGCACAGAGCCCCATGCGGAGCTCAAACTCACAAACCACGAGATCGTGACCTGAGCCAAGATCAAAAGTCAGATGCTTAATTAACCAAACCATCCAGGCGACCCTCCATCAATCTTTTAAAATAAATTCTAGACATACCAATGCAAGAATTGGTACTCCGTTTTATGGATTCCTAACAGTGCTTATGTTACCCACAAGAGGTCTTTATGTTGGGGTGGGGGGGAAGGTGTGTTTGCAACTTGTACCCATGGATCTTTGTCTAATCAGTCAAAATAACTATCAACCCAAGATACCAGTGACTATAACTTTAAGCTTAAAATCAGATGTTGCACTAATGAATTGGGCCCTCCTATTCTAAGTTACGTTATTATTCTGTCCTGCTTCTGTTTAAGATTTAGGTTGATGAGAATATCACTACGTATAGTACCTTTTGGCCTTACCATTATATGAGATGCGTTTCCCACGTGTCATTTTGAAATGAAATGCTTTTACCATAAAAGGATCTCAATTTCAAATGAGAGCTCCTTCGTGTGCAACTCAAGGTTCCTCTGGGAAAAGTGCAATGAGACAGAGGGAGCTGTGTGCAACCTCGCATTGATGGGGGAACGTCAACATGTCCAGCTGTCCAGCAGCAGAAATGTCCACACCCTCCTCAATCAGAAGGGTGGACCAAAAAAACTTTCTGCAAATGTTGGCAGGGCATCAGTTGACTAAAATTTCAACTACTGGCCTTCCTGAAGAAAGACTTCTTGTCTTAACCCTCAGATTCTATATGCAAGACACCTGAACTTTTTAAATGTTAATAAATGGCCTTGTGTAACTAACATAGTGGTAGATTTATGGGATTGTACTTTGTTTTTACTATTGCTTCCTCTTTTTATATTTCTTTACTCACCTTTTGAATCTGTGGTCCTTAAGCTCTTTTGTTTCTTCCATTTATTTTGCAATCTATCTTATCTTTCAAACTCTGTCTGAATCTAGAAAGTTGGGTCCATCCATTATATATAAGTTTGTATGAGATTTCTTCTCCTTCTTCTTCCTCCCCCTCCCTCCCCTTCTTCTTCTTCTTGAGACAGAGTCAGCAGGAGAGGGGCAGAGGAGGAGAGAGAATTTGAAGCAGGCTCCGTGTTCAGGAGCCTCATGCAGGGCTTGATCCCATGACCTTGGGATCATGAGGTGAGCGGAAATCAAGTCAGATGCTCAACCAACTAAGCCACCCAGGTACCCCTAGTGTTTTTTTTTTTTTTTCTTCTTACACGAAGATTGGGAGTAGGGAGGCTGTATAGAGACATACAGATGACCTTGGATTCTGGAAAATAGGTAGTTTTAAAACTTTCCATAATTTACTTTTTCAAAAGAAGCAAGGCTACCTCTAGCTCTAGTAGGCATCCAACCTTAGGAGAATCTTTTGCTGGGAAAGAAAAGCAAGATGATCATGTCTGTCACACTCTGTTTTTTTAAGTTAATCATAAGGAAATGCTGGTGAGTTCAGGAACAAGAGTAATCAGCATGGCACAATCGAGGAAGACATCTTCAGGCATGTGAATGTGAATTTTGTAGCCCTAGTGATTTTGGAAGCACTGTCAGAGTTCTGAAATACTTTGCTACACTACAAGGATGTCATATTCCTCAGCATGATTGTAAATGTAAAGCACTAACACCCATTTTCCATCTATACTTGGTTACAATAGAAAGGTTTATATCTTTTGTAGATGGCAATTATTAATAAAGCCTATTCCTGCATGCTAAAAAAAAAAATGGGGGGGGGGAAGTGGAAGCCTTGAAAATAGAATACTTTTTTTTAATTTTAATTTTTTAAAATTTACATCCAAATTAGTTAGCATATAGTGCAACACTGATTTCAGGAGTAGATTCCTTAGTGCCCCGTCCCCATTTAGCCCATCCCCCCTTCCACAACCCTTCCAGTAACCCTCAGTTTGTTCTCCGTATTTGTGAGTCTCTTCTGTTTTGTCCCCCTCCCTATTTTTATATTATTTTCATTTCCCTTCCCTTAGGCTCATCTGTTTAGTCTCTTAAAGTCCTCATATGAGTGAAGTCATATGATTTTTGTCTTTCTCTGATTCATTTCACTTAGCATAATACCCTTCAGTTCCATCCACGTAGTTGGCAAATGGCAAGATTTCATTCTTTTTCATTGCCAAGTCATACTCCATTATATATATATATATATATATATATATATATATATATATATATACACACACACACACACACACACACATACACACACACACACCACATCGTCTTTATCCATTCATCCATCGATGGACATTTGGGCTCTTTCCATTCTTTGGCTATTGTTGATAGTGCCTGGGTGCCTGTGTCCCTTCAAAACAGCACACCTGTATCCTGTGGATAAATGCCTAGTAGGGCAATTGCTGGATCGTAAGGTAGTTCTATTTTTAGTTTTTTGAGGAACCTCCATATTCTGTTCCAGAGTGGCTGCACCAGCTTGCATTCCCACCAACAATGCAGAAGAGATCCTCTTTCTCCACATCCTCGCCAACATCTGTTGTTGCCTGAGTTGTTAATGTTAGCCATTGAATCATACTTTAAGAGAATATTTCATACAGCATTTGTAGGCTCTAATGACATCAAGGTCGAGGGCTCAATCCCCATGTGGCACGATTTGCTGTACGCAAAGCAACCTGTTCCACCTCGAAAGGCTCTCTGAGCAGACCACTGGTAAAAAATGCACTATCCCTCTTGTGGAAACAGGCAGGGTTTTTCAGCCTCAGCGCTAGTAACATCTGGGGTTGACTAAATCTCTGTTCAGGAAGACTGTCCTGTGTGTTGTGCAATGTTATCAACATCCATAGCCTCTACCCACTAAATGTCAGTAGCATCTCGATCCCCACCTGTGAATGGGAAGGTCTCAGAACATTGACAAATGTCCCCGGGAGAGGGAGGGAGGGCAAAAGTGCCCCCAGTGCAGAACCAGTGGGACAGGGTGAAGAGGCTATGACTAAGCTCAAAACTGTCACCACCAGGGGAAAAGCATCCAGAACAGTCCTACTGGTTCTGAATCAGAACCCTTGTTGCCATGATATGGATGTTTCAATAACAGAATCCAGATGGGAATTCTGCCATGAGGCTAAAACAAGTAGGTCAGAACAAAAGCAACTCACTGCAACCGTTCAAAGGATGAAAGAAAAGAAGAAGTAAAACAAATAACAATTCTAACTAACTCTTGAAAATAACTTTAGGTGCTTGCAAAGTATTTCCAAGCCAACATTGCTTTGAATAATATTTCTGTGGGACTTCTGGAATATTCATGCGAAAAAAAGTCAAATCTGTTAGCTTTTGAGTGAACAGAATGTTTCCAGCTAGAAGCTATTTTAGAAATACTTTCCCTCTTAGCTTTCCCTCTCAACCTTCCTGAGAAAACCCAAGACTTCCATGAAGATGAAAGAATGAATCATTATATTATTGAAATCCTTGCGCTATACTTCTTGGAGCCAAACAAGCATCTTAACCACATACATTTTGATTTGACCTCATTTCAACACCATGACCTGTTTGATTCAGCTCAGCCATCTAAATGGGAGCAACAAACATCAAAACTCCCCACAAAGCACCTGAAATGCAGTGAAATTCATTACATTGTAATCATGTCACAAACTGACAGACAAGCCAATTAAAAGTTTAGACGCTTCTCAGATTAATCTTCAGAGTAGAAAATAATTTATATGCCTCTAAAGTTGACCAAATAGTATATTAAAATAGAATAATTACATAAAGACCATTTTATAACAAAGAAAACAAATTTAATTGGATCACCTGCTAAAAAGAAGCTTCCAATAAGTAAACATTCAAAATAAATAACTTGGCCATAATTCTGGAGTCTAAAATAAGCAAAATCATTCAAAATAGGCAATTTTTAACAATTTTGCTATACCTAAGCCAAATTGAAGAGTGAAAGTTCTTTATATATATTTTATAAATGTTTGTTTTTGAGAGAGCAAGAGAGACAGAGCATGAGCGGGGGAGGGGCAGAGAGAGAGGGAGACACAGAATCCTAAGCAGGTTCCAGGCTCCTAGCTGTCAGCACAGAGCCTGGCACGGGGCTCAAACTCACGGACTGTGAGATCATGACCTGAGCCAAAGTCAGACGCTCAACCGACTGAGACACCCAGGTACCCCACTATATTCTTTATATTTTAACCAAATACTATCACTTCATAAAAACTAAGGAATCATAGATATGTGTTACTCTACTTATAGAGTAGCAACATTATTTTTAAAATACTCCAATGCATCTCTGCAAAATCCAGATATGTTAGTAAACAGCCAATTTTAACATATATAAGCTCAGTTCCATTTTAATTTCTTGTACATCTCTTCTTTCTCTAACAGGGGCAGCTGGCTGGCTCAGTCAGTAGAGCAGAGGACTCCCGATCTTGAGGTTGTGAGTTTCAGCCCCACCGGGTTGGGTGTAGAGATAACTTAAAATCTTTAAAAGTGATGTTATAGATATGTGGATATATGGTAAGTGGAAGGACACCATACAGAAGGAGACATACAGTCTAGATGTGCAGTAAATAAAATTGGAATCCATGACTGAAAATAACCTTGGTATTTTTTCTTTAGCATAAAAAAGCAAGCAAGGGGAGCTGCTGGCTGGCTCAGTACGTGGATCGTACGACTGTTGGTCTTAGGGTTGTAGGTTTGAGCCTCACGTTGGGTGTAGAGATTACTTAAAAATAGAATCTTAGGGGAAAAGAAAAAGGAAGCGAGGAGTGACACTCTCCCGAGTCAGCGTCCCCTGTATCACCAGACCCTCTGTTACAACGGCTGCAATAGAGAAAGATTCAAGGACGTGAAGATGCACCAGACAAATGCTCTCCTGCCCTAGTCTACTTCTCTTCCAGGAATGACGCCTGAATTCCTTCAGCACAAAACCAGGGCTGGAAGACACAGCTCACCAAGGCACTGCCAGCCTTCCATTGAGCCCCACGCCATTACCCGCCAGCCATGGTATCTTCCTGGCCCACAGAGAATGCACCTGCTGCAAATTCCTATCTCCCCCTTCACCTCATTTTTTTTGCCATAATCCTATCGTTATCTTCTCTTATACTCACAAGGCCAAGACTTTTGTCTTTGTTCCTAGTGATAGCCTCCGAGAAACTCTGCACAAGAAGGGGGTATTCAATGAATGAACATCCAACAAGATCCCATCACCCTGAAGCTTCACAAGACCAAGTCCTACAATTTAAAATTTCCCTCCAGCAGCAAGAGCCCCCTCGAGTTTTGCCAGCACGAGACGGTGCTCCGACAAGCACCAGCACTTCCCGGACGTCTTCTCAGCACAGCACGCTGCCTCTCTCCACAGGGGTTGAAGTAGATTTCCGGAGCTGAGCAAGCTCCACGTCTGGGCTCCTCACTCCACATGAGCCCCTCCAAGGCCCCAGAAGATGGCCTCGCAACGTGTTCACACACAAAATTGGCAAACGTAATGTCGTTACTCATGTTTCTTCATTACCTAAGTGTGCGTTCCACACACCTGAGTCACATTTCGGCAAGCGGCATCATCTTCGGCAGAGGGCTGGCCAGTGTGTGTTGTATCTGCTGCCCAGGACAGCTGCCCGGGGAGCCCGCCACTGCTCTAGAGGTGGTGCGATCCCCTCATGCAGACTCACAACATCTCCCATGGGCTCCAGGGATGCAGGGACTCTCCCAGGAGTTCTCCAGGCTGCTGCAGAAGACCACAGCATCTCCGCACTCGATGAATTGTTGCCTTGCAATGTGCACATACACCTGTCTGTTGATGTACGTCCCGTGTGCCCTTTATGAGAACCGCCCTAGAGGCTTCTTGGATAATCAGGAAAAGGTAAGTGAGAATCAGACAGTGCTGAAGCATATTCTATTTGCAAGTGAGGGTAGAGCATTGTCCGAATTTAGAGCTACAACATGGGACAAGTAGAACAATTGTAGGAATGACATGACAAAAAAAAAAAAAAAAAGAAAAGAAAAGCAAAACACAGAGTATCGATGATGATACAGTCCCATACAATAGAGTCTGAAAAAGAGGCGCAGGCTGATAATGACGGATATCACCCGCAGGAGGCTGTCCTTTTAACCACGCTGCGGAATCAAACCAACAGGAGAGGTGTAGACGGAGAAATCCAATTTGTAGTCACAGAGGGAGGACTGGGGGGAAACCATTTGAAAAGGAGTCAAGGCTTAACAGAACTAGTTTATCAATGAAAGACATTTCAAAGCCTTAAAAGAAAAATTACTAATGCCCATTGCTAATTAATCATTCTACGGATTCTCATGCAAATGCTCTTTGGGTGGCTTTGATCCGCACTGACACCTGAAAGAAAGCACACAGTGTCTGCAGACTGGGGAGATACTGGGAAGGCATGGGGCGCCGGAGGACACAGAGGTCTGTGCCTAATACCCTGGGAATTCTGGAACCGCTCACTCGGGGCGGCCAAGCAGCAGAAGGCGCCATCCCGGCCGGCCCCAGGGACTCAGAGATGGCCCGTCCCTCTCGGGCCGCAAGACACGTCCCCTCATCAAAAGCAGATGGCCTTCCCATGCCCTCTTTCTTAAAACCGATGCAAATCGCCTTTCAGGACTCTCCAGTACGACCGCATGCGTGAAAAGGAGAACAGAATATGTTAAGGCCTTGAGGAACTGGGTAGAAAATGTTCGATAAAATTAGCCACAGAACGACAAAGTAATAGAACTGTCACCTCGTCGAGGAGGAAGAGGAAAGATTATCTGGGGAACATTAAAGAGGAGTCCTAAAATTTCAGAGCAATATTCTGATCTAACGGGCAGTCAAGTGTCATGAAGTTCACCGTTTTTACCTGACTTACAACAGAAGTGTGTCAGAGGGACGGGCCTCTGCTTTGTGGGATTCTCAAGCAGGTGCACTGAAAACCATTTAAAATGATATTAACTCAAGAAACAATTTCCCAAGTTGAGATTTCTCCACTGGCTTCTACAAGGCCACGCAATCACTTCTGAGTGGGAAATCGTGCATAAAAACGGGCAGACTGCTGGCTTTCGTATCTATGTGAACCAGGCTCCTGTCTAAGGGTAAGCTGGAAGGCCACTTACACTCCTCGAGTTTCCATCACAGTTAGTGATCACAGGGATCAGAGGTCCTGTCTCAGGGTGAAATCTCCCCATTGGACACGCCGTTTGGACAGCAGCTCAAGAGAGAGGAATGCCATTAGCAGCACCCTGGTGTAGTCAGTCTTTGGCTTATGTTTTTAGGTATGATTTCAAATGACACACACATTTATAAACAATAGAAAACTAGCCTAAATTGGAAGTGAATGAGAAGAAACAAGACAAAATGAGCACAGGAAATGGAACCAATAAAGTGTCTGATACCCAATTATACTCTCCAGAGGCCTTACCGCCCTTGGGTGGGGACCACAGACACGGGTCTGAGCTTCCTCCCACCAGCACGAGAAGAACTGATCAGTCTACATAATTCAAGTGTGCCTCCGTTCAGAGCCAGGAAGGAGTCTGGGAAAACAGGCCTTCCTGACACAAATACTAAAAAGGATTTTCTCCTCACGTTCAGAAATACCACATTCTACTAAGAGAATGGACTCAAGAGTGCCTTCATAGTAGCCATGTTGAGGGGCTCACAGAGTTCCTTCTCACGGCATGTTTCACGAGAGGGTAGCAACTCACCAAAGCCAAGTCAATACCCGCACTTCTAAAGGGTTCCACAAACTGTGAGTGCATCAACAGTCCTTCGTCCCATTTAGAACACTGGATATAATTCACAACCCTCACACTCATTCATTTCTTTCATGCTCATTTTTGTCATGTGCTCATCTCTTCACTGCCTCTGTTGTCATTTTGGTGATTCTGAGGTGGAACACAGAAGGCACAGAGCTCAACTGAGACCGATCCATGAACAGGTGTATGTGAACCCACTGCCCTGTCACATGGCTTGGAAGCTGTCCTGCAGTGAAAGGAAGTGCCCACAGAAAGTCTTACTGTCTACACAGGAAGTGAAGCAGATCTCGTTGGCACCGCCTTCCAAATACCACACTGTCTCCCTCACCCCCTCCAGATGACTGATACACATGCAACTATGCAAGACCTTCAGCGATTCCCTTTTGCATCAATCAATCAATCACTCTTTTTCTCAACTCCTTCTCTCCCTCACCTGGCTTAATTTTTCTCCTTTGCTCTCCTTGCCAACCACCACATTTAAATTTGCTTCTTGTGTTTCTTGTACATTGCCCGCATTGGAAGTAGCTCCATGAGGATCTGGAACGCTCTACCTTTTCTTTTTTTTTTTTTTTTTTTTTAATGTTTATTTATTTTTGAGAGAGAGAGACAGAGCATGAACGGGGAGGGGGGGGGTTCAGAGAGAGAGAGAGACACACACAGAATCTGAAGCAGGCCCCAGGCTCTGATCTGTCAGCAGAGAGCCCGACGCGGGGCTCAAACCCACGAACTGTGAGATCATGACTTGAGCCGAAGTCGGATGCTTAACCGACTAAGCCACCCAGGTGCCCCTCTACCTTTTCATTTTAGTATCACTCGAGTCCACAACAGGGTTTGGCACCCAGTAGGCATTCAGTAAACATTCAATGAACTGGTAAAGAATGAGCTGGCGGGATGCCTAGGTGGCTCAGTTGGTTAAGTGTCCAACTTTGGCTCAGGTCATGATCTCACGGTTTGTGGGTTCGAGTCCCACATCAGGCTCTCTGCTGTCAGCGCAGAACCCACTTCAGATCCTCTGTCTCCCTCTCTCTCTGCTCCTCCCCCACTCACACACACTCCCTCTCTCTCTCTCAAAAATAAAGATTGTAAAAAAAAATTTAAAGAATGAGCTGCATAACACAGGACTGAAGATACAAAACCAAGGTCTTCATTTTCCAGTTGACTTTATTGAGTAACAAGCATGGTGCCAGGTGCTAAGGATTCAGCGGTGACCGAAATAGACACGGCTGGAGCCCTCGGGGAATTTTCCAGTGAAATCATTTGGCACTGATCCTGAACAGGATAAAATGCATGGTTTTGCACCTCAGCTTCAGCCTCAGACCGTGTCTCTGACCTAACTTCCAACTCCAAACCTTGCAGCCTCAGCCAGCACGATACCTCTGTTGTCCAGGCCAAGACCCTAGTCCTCGGAGCTAGACCCGTGTCTTGTCTTCCTTTGGTCTGCATCCCTGATTGAGGCCACCAGTACAGGACTTTAGGATTCATGAACCATATTTCTGTCGATGGGCCTGCCATGAAATTAAACACAACCCCGTTCCCTCCTGAAAATAAATCTGTGCCCTACGACTAGGAAATATAATACCATAAAAAACAAATAAACTATGGTCTTGTTGAAGGTCTATTTTTATTCCACTGATCCAATGAGATATTTATCTCAGCAAAAAAAAAATACTTCTGATCTTCTCCTAAGAACTCGCCATGATGAAGATTTAAAAAAAAAAAAAAAAAAGGTGCTTTCTCAGCACACAAACAAGATTTGGCCTTCCTTGATTCTTGCTTTTATCTCCATTTAATTCACCAAATGTAGGAACTAGATCAGACTTTTAAGAATTAAACCTTGCACAATGTTCAGTAGCAAACTTAACCCAGGGCCCACTCTGTGATCTCTATCCCATGACTACAGCTCTCACTTCACAGGTGGTGACATGATTTACCCATCTGTTTATCCTTCTAGAATAGTCTATAAGCTTCTTAAAATCAGGGGCTGTGTGTGTCATTCAGAGTTTGGTAAGCCAAGGTCATCTGGGGGCCAAACCAGCCTGACACCTGTTATTGTCCCGCTCGCAATGAAAGCATAGTTTTTAATTTAAAGGTGGTTGAAAAAAAAAAATCAAAACAAGAATATGATTTGGGGAGTATGCGACAATTATATGACAATCAAGCATCAGTGTCTGAAAACAAGGCTTTCCTGGCACACACGGCCATTCATTTACTAAACATACTATCTGTGGAGGTTTTCAGGCCATCGGCAAACAGCTGAGTAACCAGAACAGGGTCACTACATCCCACAAAGCCCCAAATCCTCGTGATCTGGCCCATGAGAGGAAGAATTTGCCAAGCGCCTATCTAAATCATCATCTCCGCCCCACAACACGGAGGGAACCCGGAACAGAGAGGGCAGGGGGCATTCACCAAATGTGTATTAAAATGAACCGAAGTTGTTAGAATTCTAATGTTTGGAAAGAGTCTCAGACCTCAAAATTGGTCTTTTATCTCGTAAAGCACTTTTTTAATAGTTAGCATTTTTTTAAGTTCATTTATTTACTTTGAGAGAGAGAGCAAGGGCAAGTGGGGCAGGGACAGAGAGAGAGGCAGAGAGAGACAGAGAGTCCCAAGCGGGCTCCGTGTTGTCAACATGGAGCCCGACGTGGGGCTCAAACTCACAACGGTGAGACCATGACCTGAGCCGAAATCAAGAGTCAGATGCCATCCGGGCGCCCCTCATAAAGCACTTCCGATACCATCAGCAAAACAGGGCTCTGGCAGGTACAAAGCAAGTTCATCTGCTGTAGGAAGCTCACTCACCCACTGTGATAAAGTAGAAAAGACACTCTATCTGGGGGGGATGTCAGTCCACCAGCAGGAGCATCAGTGGACTAAGCGGAACTGGGCAGTAGACCCTCTGAGTCCCAGAACCCTACAATCAACACACAGCTCCATCATCAGATGCCAGCACGGGCCTGGCCAGGTGTGGCATCTGATGGGTACCGGTGGAAGAGAAGGGAAGAGCAGGAAGGCATCAGAAAACTGAAGGAGGCCTCCCGGGTTTCCACCTGCCATGTCTGCCCCAGCCCCCTGCTTGTGTATTTCCAACACCTGCACAGGACATCTTGCTGCAAGCCCGCAAATGCCTCCGACTGGGGAAAGAGCCTTCCTCGTACCACAGCAAAGTTAATCCTGCCTCCTCAGTACGTGGGACACGGTGGCCCTGGTGACCAACACTGACTGAGCACAGAATGCCTCATTGTAGCCTTTCTGCCTCCATTTTCCCATCAACACAAGAGGGAGAAAAATATACCTCCCAGTCCTATGCAGCAATATTGAAGGCTCTCCTTTCTTGGCTACCCTTTAGAATATTTGGTCATACCCTATTTACCCAGCTGCTGAGAACCTTTCCTGCCCTACACCTTTGGACCAGGCTCCGAATCTACCCATTTGTCTCGGTCCACTAGGACACTTCCTCATCCAGGCTGCTAAGTGTTTCCACCCGGGTTACTGGCAGCGTCTTTTACCTCAACGTCCTCCTTCCTAACTCACTGTTTAAAATCTATTCTTCCCACGGAAGCCAGAACCTTTATGCCTGGGATGGACCCCGCCTGCCCACGAAGTTCAGACTCAACAGCTCCCACAGCCCTGCATGACTTAACCCTGCTCGCCTCTTAGCTGTGCCTCTAGGCATTCACCAACCTCAGGCAACTGTAATGCTCTAGCCACACCCACAATAGTATCTTAGAATTTGTAGTTGGTGTAGACACTTTGAAAGTACGTGGCAGTCATGAGGACTGTGATTTTAACCTCACGGTTTGGACAACTGAAGGTCAACATGTTCCCAAGACAGAGAAGTATGGAAGTAGGGAAGTGAGGCAGGGGGTGGAAGAGTCCAGGATACATTCACACAAAGGCTTATGACACACATAATGGGCTCAATGGCACTGGGGACTGTGGGAGACTGTTCTCCCACTCAAGTGACAGGGAAGCCAAGGTATGGATCCGCCCTCTCCTGACCATCAGGGTATAACTCCCAGCACCTGCAGCCTCACCCCCACTTGGTAGAGGGCACAGGTTCTCAGGCAGAGTATGACAGGTGCTCCAGAAAAAGCCACGGGTGTTGAAGGGATCAGCCAACACCACAGAGGGGATACGGGAAACTCCTGTCTGTACCTGGCTCTTCCAGTGCTAATTCTTCACACGTGCCCTTGTCCATTTTGCTTTCTTACAACATGCTGCCACCTGCCAGGAACACTAACAAAGCCCTCCACCTCCCGCTGCTGCAATGAGCTAACTCACCTTCAGGCATTAACGTCAATGTCGTCCGACGGTCTGGTGTCCTTCTGTTATTTGCCCTATCTGTTCACCCACAGCAATTTTCAAGTTCTGTTATAATTTCCTCCTGTTGTCTTCTTCCCCCCATAAGACTGGGCACTGCCTCAAGGTTGTCGGGTTCATCCCCAGAGCCTAAGATATTTGGTAAGTGTTTGGGGAATATCTGCTGGATGGATGAAGGGACTTATTCTAGGAATAAATGTATGAATTGATTTAATACTTGCTCTTAGGAACACTGTCATTTGAGAAGGGGCCCCAAGAAACTCTAATGCGATGACTATGGACGTGACCCAGGCTCCTTGAGTGAGTCAGTTTGGGGATGTCTACCTCTTCCAGTTTTGTTCTGTGTTGAAGAGGCATGCACCAGAATGCTCTGGAAAACAGCGACCCATATATGCCTTAACCCACAAGTACATTCCAATCTTGTAGACTACACAAATTGTATTTCGACGCCCTATGTACACATACCCCAGAAGAGGTGGGGAGGGTCTCTTAGACTGTAGGCCCTCACTATATATTTATCACAACAGCAGAACTGCATGGTGCAGACAGCGAGATGTGCTAGGTAGAGAGAGACAGCCGGAAAGCTAAAGAGCAGACACAGGGGACCAGAGAAATGTTACAGCACAAATTAAAAGCATTTTTTCATGTTTATTATTTATTTTTGAGAGAGACAGAGACACAGAGACAGAGTGCAAGTAGGGGAGGGGCAGAGAGGAGGAGACACAGAATCCCAAGCAGGCTCCAGGCTCCGAGCTGTCAGCGCAGAGCCTGACGTGGGGCTTGAACTCGTGAACCATGAGATCGTGTCCTGAGCCGAAGACAGACCAGTCCAATGAACAACTATCAGGAACTTGGTAGATGTATTCATTTGCATGGGCTACCATGACAAAGACCTTCCCGCTGGGCGCCTTACACAACAGAAATTTACTTTGTCTCAGTTCTGGAGACTGGAAGTCCAAGATCAGGGACTGGGCAGGGCTGGTTCCTCCTGAGGTCCAAGAGGGAAGGATCTATATCAGGCCTTCCTCCTTGGTGAGCACACTGTCTCCTCCTGCGTCCTTGCATGGTCCTCCCACTCTGTGCCTGTCTCTATCTCCTTTTTCTCTAAGGACAACAGTGCAATGGGATCAGGGCCCACCCTAGTGACCCGATTTTACCTAAACTACCCCTTGAATGACCCTAAATCCAAAAAGTCACATTCTCTGGTGGGGGGGGGGAGGGGGTCAGGCTTCAACATAGAAACCAGAGGGAGGGCTTATTTCATCCCCAACAGGAGACTTTTTGGGATCTCCATTACTCATGTGATTTTAACAAAGGATTGAGTCTGACTGAAACCACTTTTAAAAAGCATAACATTGAACAAAAAATCAAAATGGCTGCACTAATACTTCAGCAAAGCTCGATTTTAGGGGTGCCTGGCTGGCTCAATTGGCAGGGTGACTGAATGTTGATCTTGGGGTTGTGAATTTGAGCTCCATGTTGGGTGTGGAGATTACTTAAAAAATAAAATCTTACAGTCACCTTTTTCCCTCTTCTGGAAACCTCCCCTCCTGCCTTCTTAGCCCTTCTGTTTCAGGAACCGGGTATCACCCTGAACACGACTAAGGAGGCACAGACACAATTCCTGTCACAACTGGCTAGATCCCGTATTTTCTTGCAAAACGCCCCAGCAGCTTCCTCCACAAAGACTTGCAGCTTTCTGAAGGCCGTCGCCTGCTGCACTATCGTTTGCCCAGCAAAGCAATACAGCCATTGTTCCTCTTCATCCCAGACTCTGTCTTTGCGTTGACTCTGAAGCATAGAGGTCAGTTTCCGATGTGACCATAAGCTGAAAAGCTGGCACTAACCAGGAGCGAATGCTGCCATGGTGAAAATAATAAACAGCCACCAACCCCACGCCGCCCATGTGGCCAGCGTTCCCCATGGCATAGGACTGCTCAGTCTTGGACACAACCAGCCATGATCACGGTCAGCAGTGTCACTTGGGAGAGCACAACAGACAGCACCATCCACCCTCCAACCTGCCCTCCGCAACTGGGAGGCAAGGCCAATCACATTCTGTGGGGCCAAACATCAAAAAAGGGAAAGATGGTCTCAGAAGAGCTACGAGACTACAAGAGTTGAAAGCAGTAATTGGAAATGGAGTCGACTAAAGGGAACAGAAACAGCACACTGAGCAAAGAAAAATCAATGAAGGCAAAACAAGAAAGGAGAGTTCACCAACCCTGGTTCTTGGTAAATCACACAAAGCTCGTTTGCCCACAGCTTTTGATTATGTTCAAGGCAGATGTGTCTGTGTTTCTGTGGTGTGCACAGGCCCCCAAAGTCCAAGACCCCCCTCCCAGCTCTGCAATTAAAGCAGCGATCACAGGATCTTGTTCTGTAATGGCCAGTCAACATTTTAGGCAGGGCTGGCTTCATGAGTGTATGGCCCATGGTGTCAACTCAGGGCCCCACGTTTGGAAAGGACCACTCATGAGTTAATGCTTTGCTGGTGCCATCTTGGAGTTCTTCATTTGCAAAAGCGTCTTCGGTCCTTAACTGAAGCATTCTCCTTTTTATCTTAAAAAATAAATCCAGGGGGCACCTGGGTGGCTCAGTCAGTTAAGCGTCTGTCTTCAGCTCAGGTCATAATCCCGTGGTGTGTGGGTTCGAGCCCCACATCGGGCTCCATGCTGACAGTGCAGAGCCTGCTTGGGATTCTCTCTCTCTCCCTCTCTCTCTGCTCCTGTCACACAAATAAACTTTAATAAAATAAAATAAAATAAAATAAATCCAGCACCCTAATTCCTGATAGAAAGCATGGTGGGAATTTTTTTTAAATACTTGTTCAAACATATCTGTAACCACATTACTGATTCTGTATGGCGGATTAGTTCACTTGGACTTTCCTCCACACAATTGGCAATTTGTATGTATGTGTATAAACGATTTAAATCTATCAATATGTGTACGAGTTTATGGCCATAAACTAGCACAATGACTCGGATTTCCAACTTCACGTGGGGAACATGGGATGTGAGACTACCAAATGCAGAAAGATGTCACATGTAGAATGGAGCTCTGGTCTGGGGAAGGAGGACACCCACATCATTACCAGGTATTCCTGTACCCACAATGGGTTTGTCAGGCAGTTTCCCAGAAAACATTCTGCTGTGATTTTTTAAAGTAGTTATCAGTAATCTCCAAGACAATACAGACATTGTGCCACTGAAAAATAAACTTCTGTGCATGCATGCATACACACACCCCTTTACCTTTTCAATTGGCCTCATTCATAAACAGATTCACCCTACTCAAATTACCTTAAATTACAACCTCAGAACCAATTAAGGTGTAAGCTTAAAACCTGCTGCCGCCAGAGATCTCATGGTGTCTGTAGAGAAGCTCTCCCGAACAGTAAATTCTCTTCAGGTGCAGAGGACCACAAGGAAAGGAGGTGCTGGGCTCCGTCTCTGTGGCTCTCATGGGTTTGTTCACATCCTGTTCTACAGCACCATGTGTCTTTATGCAGAACCAACTTCTATCACTTTGGGGACACATTTCACAGGTCTACATAGGCAAATATTTTTGGATCTGTGGTCTCACTCACACTGCACTTTCTTGTAAACACCACACCAGAAACGGTGTGAACTCAGGGAGGACATGTTCCCATGGCTCCTTGGAGAAATGCCCACTGATTGGTAGGTATGGGGCGAAGCAGTGACAAGATGAGCCCACAACATCCTGCTGTGTCAGGAATTTCATAAGGGCTCAAAAATCAATCGACAAGCACAAAGACACAAGAGTGTGGCTGAAGATGCTGTCGGTGGCCCCAGCAGTGACAAACGGAGATCGATTAAAAAAAAAAAAGTGCTGGGAGGGATGACAGTCCAGTGAGGCGAACAAAGACTCTCCTGGACCGAACTCTGCACAGGCTCCTCTGAGCTTGCGTTTTACTCCATCCTTCGGCCAGTTCTCAAGAGCCCTGTTTTAACAAGAATCCTGCTAAGTCAGTGCAGCAGAACCCGCACCCTGGACATCTGGTCACCTTCGATATCTGATCAATTTCCTCATCCCCAGCATCCTCCACGTGATGTCCACCTTCAACAAGAACCCTGTCAGGTAGGTGTACCCAGGATCCCCCTTCAGCGCTGGTGTTTGCTTTTAGTCACTTTCCTTCCACTCCCCCCACCCTGCTCCTTGGCATAAACCCCACTCACCCGTGCCAGGTTCAGAGTTGAGCTCATTCTACGCTGAGGTCTCTTTACTGCTATTGCCACAATTACCGACCGAAATCTGTTTTTTGGTTTGTTTGTTTTTTGTTTTTTTTTTTTACCACTCTGCTGTCAGGCTCTGGTGTTCTTTGCAAAGTAAATAAGAATGATGAGTGGTACTGATACTACAAACATGATCATGACAATAAAGCTCTTCCTTAGACCAGAGTGCAGATTAACACAAGCAGAGGGACAGAGGAACGTGGTGGCTCCCAGAGCTGGCCACACACCGAGCTGTGCCCGAGAGGTGAACCATTCCCAGTCTCACAAGTGCCTCAACCACCACTGAGAGGTGACACAATAACGAAGTTTTCTATTCCTAGGAAAAAACATGGGAAGGAAATGGTGCCACGTGTCAACATTGGAATTGTGGAGCTATGGGTGACATGTTTTCTATTTCTGTTCTCTACGTTTTTTTTGGTAAAGATTTTACTTTTAAGTAATCTCTACATCCAACATGGGGCTCACACTTACAGCCCTGAGATCAAGAGTTGCATGTTCTAATGACTAAGCCAGCCAGGCACCGCTCTGCTTATTTTTGAATGGGTGTGTATTGCCTTTATCATTGAAGCAGCATTTTTTGATCTTTTTTTTACGTTTAGTTATTTTTGAGAAAGAGAGAGAGCATGAGCAGGGGAGGGGCAGAGAGAGAGGGAAACAGAGGATCCCAAGCAGGCTCTGCATTATCAGCACAGAGCCTGATGTGGGGCTCGGACCCACAAACCATGACCTGAGCCAAGGACTCAAACCCATGAACCGTGAGATCAAGACCTGAGCCAAAGTTGGACGTTTAACCAACTGAGCCACCCAGGAGTGCCAGCAACATTTTTTATACTATGCACTTCCTAGAACAACTATTAAAGTTTAAAACATCAAATTATTTTCTTCTTGAACCTACTCAAGAACGATGTGGATATTTCAGGTACTGAAATGTTGGGGACCCAATTCATGGAAATGTTTAAAAACTGTTATTCTGTTACGTAAGTTACTAGTATTAGAAAATAAAGTGGCCACTTAATTTGACCCTCAAGACATGAAAGCAGGTAAATGTGGCAATATTCACAGCACTCATTCTGGCAGAGCTATTGACTTTGGAGGATACTACTTAAAATTGAAAACACTGATATTCCCTCCATCCAAATCATACGCACTCCACAAAAAGTGACAGAGACAGAGAAACACAGAGAGATAAAGAGAGAGGAAGGAGGGAAGAAGGCACAAAGGAAAAAGATCCTAAAATTCAAACTCATTGCATACTCTGACAGATTTTCAGCAGTATGAAATCTCCTTGTTCATATTTTCACATTTAACACATTTTTAAAAAGATTTTAAGTAATCTCTACCCCCAATGTGGGGCTCGAACTCACGACACTGAGATCGAGAGCTGCATGCTACTGAGACAGCTGTATTTAACATACTTTAAAGATTAAAATGTAGGGGGAACCTAGGTGGCTCCACCAGTTAAGCATCCAACTCTTAATTGTGGCTCAGGTCATGATCTCATGGTCATGAGATCGAGCCCCACACTGGGCTCCACACTGAGCATGGAACCTGCTTAAGATTCTCTGTCCCTCTCTCTCTGTCCCCCTCCCCTGCTCGCTCGCTCTCTCTCTCTCTCTCAAAATAAATAAATAAACTTTAAAAAAAGGAAATCTCAAAAAATATTAAAATTTACCTATGAAGAGGCAAAGGAAAAAGAGGTTGAGAATGTCCATTTTCACTAGCAGTAGTTCAGTGATTCTCAACTTACTATTAGATGATTTTTGCCTAGTATCATAGATGTTTTGATAAAACATTAAATAATGCTGCTACTGTGACCCAAGGGGACATTCATTCTCTCTCTCTCTCTCTCTCTCTCTCTCTCTCACACACACACACACACACACACACACACACACACACACAATGGAGTAAAAAATTCTCAACTTTTAACTTTTAGTTGTTGCATCATTATAGTTTGGTCACAGTGGAATTTCGGAAGGCTTCATTTCTATGTTCCAAATGCATAAGATCGTGTTTACGATATGGTTAAGACCCTTAAGAAGACACACTCGATATTTTCCAATGTCCAAGAAGCAAAAATAGAAAAACTGGTTTTGTACTAAATGAAATGATGGTATGTGCCCAGAACACGGAGATTTATACCATTTATGGTAAGTGCCCTCAAGTTTGTATTTCCTCCCAGTCTCTAGACTTCTTGACTCTGGAAAATCTCTCTCACCCCCACTCAATTCACCTTACGTGCCCTGGGATGAGGTCCAGGGATGCCCAACAGCTGACCGCATCACCTCATGCCAACAAACCACCCTCGCGCTTCCCACCCCAAACAAACATGCCGAGTGCCAACAGCAGGAGCCATCTGGGACAAAATACATCCCACTCTAGGCCAACTGGACTCATGAAAAGAACAGAAATCCCAGCCATCAGCGATGGCCTTGGGCTGAATAGTGCAGAACTCTGTGTACAATAGAAATTATAAACCGTGTCCACAGTCTTTCACCCAGCCCTACCCTGTCCTGTGCTCAGTGTTGCTGAAACTTAGCCTTAAAATTCTAGCACACAGCTAACAAAATACGAGTCTAAAATGAGGAGAAAACTGAGTTTGCATGTATTCTACAAGAGATTCGAGCCTTCCCAGTACTGCGCCAATGCAATCTTCCCTAATGTCAGGCAGGTTTTAGAATGTCATCCTTCACATCAGAGAAAAAGCCAGGACAGCTTCTCATCCCATCATTTTACTTTTCAAATAGAAAATCAGAGTTCTGGAGAACGAACAATGCAGGGCTTCCACAGCTGGCAGAGACCAAGAGTTGATGGGAACGTAGGTCACCATCCTCGTCCAGGTCACTGCACTGTGAGGTCACGCTGACACAGAATGGCATCAGGGACACACTGGGTTCCTTTGAGGGGAAGGACAGAGCCAGTTAAGGGATCTCGTTGCCAAAGACCAGAGAGGACCAGCCACTTTCTTGAGGGCAACCCCCCACCCCAAGTCTGCACTGGGCTGGAAGGGCAAGACTGGAAGGGCAAGGGCAAGACTTGCTTGGAAGGGCAAGACTGAGGCATGAAGTGGCAGGGGAGGGTGAAAGGTCAGAGCATGGACTGTAGGGCCAAGTATCCCGGGTTCAAACTCAGTCTCTCGTAGATTCTCTGTATCTAGAACAAGGGAAAGAAAGATGACTACTTGAGAGGATTGAATGGGGTCCAAGTGAGTCAGTACCTGCAGAGTGCTTACAACTGCCACGAGTACTTTAGGTCTATTCAATTAAAACAACAACGAAAACTTCTATGCCCATAGCAGCAGAACTGCTATTATCAAGAGAAGGGCAGGTATCAGCTTCCAGCACAACACTGACCCAGGAAAGGCGAGTCAACAACGTGGGAACTTCCCGGGGTCCTATCTAAAACCCAATTGTTTGATTCAACAAATTTTTTTTTTTTTTTTTGGGGGGACAGAGAGAGACAGAGCATGAACGGGGGAGGGGCAGAGAGAGAGGGAGACACAGAATCGGAAACAGGCTCCAGGCTCCGAGCCATCAGCCCAGAGCCTGACGCGGGGCTCGAACTCACGGACCGCGAGATCGTGACCTGGCTGAAGTCGGACGCTTAACCGACTGCGCCACCCAGGCGCCCCTTGATTCAACAAATTTGATCCGAGAGCTTTAGGTTGAGGCAGGCACCCCCAGCTCGAGCTGGGGCGAGGGGTCCAGAGGGACATGGGGAAAGGTGGTCCGAGGGTACATACCTCCAGTTAGAAGCCCAGTAAGTTCTGTAGACTCAGCACGAGTCTTGAAAGCTGCATACTTGAAAGCTGCTAAGATAACAGATCTTAAGTGTTCTCACCACACACACAAAAATGGTAACTATGTGAAGTGATGAATGTATTAACTCACTGTGGTCATCATTTCACAATATATATTCTGTATATCCAATTATCACATGGTACACTGAAACTTACACAATGTTGTTGTGCCAATTACATCTCAGTGAAAGTGGGGGGGAAATCAAGCATTTGGACCCATGAGAAGTTACATGTCACTGTCTTTTTCATTCTTCTCCTTGCTTATCTGAGCCTCTTGTCTGTCTCCTGACAGCCTTTTACCCTGGAGGTCAGGGGAGGCAAAGCCGCCCTCAGTAACTGGAGATATCTGAATCTGCGTGTGGGAGGTTAAGAAGGGGCGCTCAGCAGTGCCTTCGTCCTTCAAAGGTATAACAGCAAGTTCTTTCATTGTGGCTACACAGACAACTAGCCAAAAAATGAAAACGCGGGTAACAATCCATAGCCTTTGTTGGAGACAGTAAGATCAGTGGGTGTCAGGAGTGTGCAGGGAGGGAGAGAGAAGTAGGTGGAGAGCAGGGGGTGTGAGGGCAGTGAACTGCAGTGTATGATACAATAATGATGGAAACATGATGTTATACATCTGTTCCAACTCCTACAACATACAGCACCAAGAGTCAAGTCTAATGGACCACACTTAAAGCAGGAGGTTAAAGACCGGGACACTGCTTTTTCTGTAAACCTAAAACTACTGGGGAAAAAAACATCAGAAAGTCTATTTAAAAATTTCAAGATCTCTTAATATTCCCTTACATATGGCACACACACGAACACTGAATTAGAAATGATACCTCCAGAAAGAAACTTATCATAAGTACAAAAACTATGTTGAAATTAACGTCCACTCAAAGTAGGTAGACAGAGTTGATATAGTAGATGATAAAGAAAATACAACCCAGAATTCTTTCTTAAAATTTCTTTAAATGTTTATTTTTGAGAGAGAGAGAGTGTGAGTGAGGGACGGACAGAGAGAGAGGGAGACACAGAATCTGAAGCGGGCTCCAGGCTCTGAGGTGTCAGCACAGAGCCCGGTGCAGGGCTCGAACTCACGAACCGTGAGATCATGACCTGAGCCAAAGTCAGACACTGAACCGACGGAGCCATCCAGGTGCCCCACAGCCCAAAATTCTATACAGAATTGTTTTAAAGTACACACGAGGAACTATCATCTTAATGATTTTACCAGTAAAAGCAGTAAAAATGCCAGTTTGCATGGGATGTAAAGGTGGCTTATCAAATAGATAATCAATGAAAGAAATGAAGAGATTACAAAACAAACAAACAAAAAAGAAACATTCATCTTTTTTGAAATCGGAAATACCTCCCTGAAATAGGTGTTGCAACTATGTTATCAATACCTGGTTAGAAGTAGGATATTCAGGGCGCCTGCCTGGGTGGTTCAGTCAATTGAACATCCAACTGTTTATTTCAGCTCAGGTCATGATCTCACAGTTCATGAGATCAAGCCCCCCGTCTGGCTTTGTGCTGACAGCGCGGAACCTGCTTGGGACTTTCTATCTCTCCCTCTCTCTCTCTGCCCCTCCCCCAGTCCTGTGCACATGAGCATGTACTCTTTTCTCTCTCAAAGTAAATAAACATTAAAAATAAATAAATAAATAAATAAATAAATAAATAAATAAGTAAGTAAGTAAGTAAATAAATAAATAAATAAAAGTGGCATGTTGGTCCTACTTTTGGAGAATGAAACTGCTTGTGGAATGAGACAACATCAGCAATGGTCTGCCAGTCGCCAGCATTTGGGCTCATGGCATCCTTCTTCCCGAGCTTACAAAGCATCTATCAGCATGGCACCTGTGACCTACATAAATCATGAGTTCCCTTATGTGGTTGTCATTTTGTGAACCTGAAAGTAAAACTGGATTTTTACAGTCTTCATGTGGGGGAAGAAAAGGGAGGGAGATGAAGGCAATGGCTGTGGCCATACAGTGGAGGGAGCCTCGTAACCGCATTCCGCGTTGACCCAGCCTCTGCTTCCAGCAGTTGGCTGCATCACTGTGTCCGCCATTTTGCCTTCTTACCAAATCCAAGGTTCCAGTAAGTGCCATCCTCATCAACATAACAATGCTTGTTAAACTACCAGGGAGGGAAGCAATCACAAATACTCTTCAACAAACACTGGACTTAACCAACGGTTTTCCGAGGTGGCCATAAACACTGTGTAACCACGGACTCCTCAAATTGATTGATTGATTGATTGATTTATCTATTTATATTTATTTATTTGCTTTTTTTTATTATGAAATTTATTGTCACATTGGTTTCCATAAAACACCCAGTGCTCATCCCAACAGGTACCCCTCCTCAATACCCATCACCCACCCACCCCTTCCTCCCACATAAACCCTCCATAAACCCTCAGTTTGTTCTCAGTTTTTAGGAGTCTCTTATGAGGACTCCTCAAATTTATATCCCAAGTCCTGACTGTGTTTCTGAACTAGAGACCCCAGTTACCCAACGGTCCATTTACGAGCTCCCCTGGATTATCTCCCAGGCTGAAGTTGATCGTGTCCAAGAGGAATTTTGGCGTGGCTCTCCTCCACACCAGGAAAATCCCAGCTCCTCAACTTCCCTTTCATCTCAGTAACCGACCCATGCTTCTCCCAAGGTTCCCAGAAACGCAGGCATCTGAATGGAGGCTTCCTTCTCCTCATACCCTGCATCCAAGCCTGGCCAATTCTGCCTGGGTTTAACCCACATCCATCCACTTCATGCTGCCTTTACCATAGTTTCCAATTTCTGCCTGAATTTGTCACATGCTTCTTCTGAATGGGCCCCCAGTTTCCATTCTCGGCCCTGTTAATCTTCCCTCAATGTAACTTTGCTGTAACACACCCCCACACTTATGACTCTTTTGTGACTTCTACCGATAACACTTCATACAGACTATAGAATCCTTGTTCCTCGGAGACCCTGCAGAGGTCAGGCCCCTGCCTGCTTTCTTGGGTCTTGGCCACCAAGTAACAGCTTCTTAAAGTTCTCTGAAGATAGCGAGTTCTTTCATGCCCCAGTGCCTTTGCACATGCTGTTCCTTTTGCCTAGAAAGTTCTTAAGCCTATTCTTCAAAATTTCAGAGCAATTTTGTCCTCATAATCTTCTTACATTTCTTATTATAGTACCCTATTCAACAACCATATCTCTTATCTTACTTATTATACCCTATCATTTTTCAAACATTTGACACAATGTCTATTCATTTTTGAAATGGCTGCCTTCCTTTCTTCCTTCTGTGTTTGTAATACCAATTGTGCTCCATAAACACAAGGTCTATGCCTATTTGCCGAGCACGTGGCATAGAAAGGGTAGGTATGGGGGGGGGGGGGCGCCTGGGTGGCTCAGTCGGTTAAGCGTCCGACTTCAGCTAAGGTCACTATCTCATGGTCTGTGAGTTCAAGCCCCGCGTCGGGCTCTGGGCTGATGGCTCAGAGCCTGGAGCCTGCTTCCAATTCTGTGTCTCCCTCTCTCTCTGCCCCTCCCCCGTTCATGCTCTGTCTCTCTCTGTCTCAAAAATAAATAAACGTTAAAAAAAAATTAAAAAAAAAAAGAAAGGGTAGGTATGGCATGGAACTGATGGAAAATGAGTATTTTAAATGAAAGAATAAATGAATTCTTTGAAAGTAAACATGAGAAATATGTTAGATATCAGAATTCATTCTTTTACTAAGTATTTACCATCTCCCCCTTCATTTTGTCACAAGAAGGGGAAAAGTCCTTCTCATAATATTTACCATTCATTACGTGATATGAGGGTACCTGTTACATTATGAGAACACTTTGCTTGAAGAGAGAGGTTAAATACTAGATTCTCACCAACACTGCTAAGAGGTATCTATAAAAGGTCAAATGATTTACTTTTAGGAAAGATGTTTTCATCTCCACGAGGGAAAACTGCTTTATTTAAATATTTAACATTCAAATATATTTTTTTCCAGAAAAGTGGGTCAAGGCATGTAACAATCAGATATGAGGATATTTGTAGATAGGTGCAAATTACATGTCCTTTCTGGTTGTTGCTGAGGGACGCAGTGTTAAATTAATCTTCTGAGTAGTAATTTCCTGCTGATTTCAAAAGAGAAAAAAAAAAAAAATCTTTCTGAACCTTCAGTGCTGAGTAGCAATGTAAACTCGTCCAAATGTCCAGACCCGTCATTGAGTCATGTGTGTTTTATGTCTTAGGAAATACCTCTGCACACATAAACAACCTTTTGTCAAATAAAGCAACATTGACTTATATTTTGTATTATGATGCTGCATATTTTGTGTATGAATACTTTATGTGTACAGAATACCATTCACAAACACACACACAAAAAAACTTGAATGACAGTGTGAGAGCCCAGATAGGTCAGAGCATCAGACTTTTAATCTGAAGTCCAGGGTTCAAGCCCCTATTCTGGCACTTTGTTTTAAAAATTTGAATGACAGGGGCACCTGGGTGGCTCAGTGGGTTAAGCATCTGACTCTTGATTTCGGTTCAGGTCATGATCTCATGGTTTGTGAATTTGAGCCCCACATCGGGCTCTGTGCTGACACCGTGGAGCCTGCTTGGGATTCTCTCTCTTTTCTCTCAAAAAAAAAAAAAAATACATGAACTTGAACAAAATTATTAAATTAATAAATAAAATAAAATAAAATAAAATAAAATAAAATAAAATAAAATAAAATTTGAATGACAGAGGGGAACCTGGGTGGCTCACTCACTTAACTCATTCGATTAAATATCCGACTCTTGATTTCAGCTTAGCTCATGATCTCACGGTTTGTGTGTGGGAGCCCCGCGTCGGGCTCTGCACTGACAGTGCGAAGCCTGCTTGGGAATCCTTGTATCCCTCTCTCTCTCAAAATAAGTGAAAATTAAAAAAAAAAAAAACCTAAAAACTGAATGACAGAAATCAATTTTCTTAAATTGCATGCAAAAATCAGTTTACCAGAGAAATCACAGACATAGACACACACACACACACACACACACACACACACACACACCAGCCTGTTTACTTCCCATGGCTCCCTTGACATTAGAAAGAATTAAAACTTCAACCCACCCCGTCATGCCAATGAGAGTTTACAAACCTACTTTTATACGAGCAAAATGTCAGCCCTCAATGGTCACTGCATGTAACATGCCTGGAGAGCCTTCCATGGAGGAAATCCTGCTGTTCGGGCCCCTATCTGTGCATATAAATTCCTAATCTGTCAGCTCAGGCCCCCGTGAACAGTCTATTTAGGCCTGGCTGGAAGCAGTGGGAAGTCGAGCCATGGCGGAGAGTCCCCTTGTCAAGTGACCGGAGGTCAGTGTTATAATCTCTGCTGGGGCCAGGGGCGCGTCTGCTCCCAGCGTGAGCCATTCATTGCTAACAAGTTCCGCTACATCTGGGAGAGCCAGGAGCGGTGGGCAGAGGGGCTTATGTCCTGTCCCCTGGACGAAGGGTGGACAATGGGACACCCTCCCCACCTCATTGGCCAAGCGAGGGATCTGGAAATCTGTTAATTCATCCGCTGGGGCGTGCATCCTGAATACCACTCATCTCCCGAGTGTAACAGAAAAACTAATCAGTTCGAGGGCAGATGATGTCACAGAGGAAACAAGAGGGAAAAGGCATTTTCTTCATTGCTCTAGGGCAAATAAGATCTACTGAAATGAGAGAACCAACCAAGACAGTAGAACTCTATCTAGCAGTGCATACTAAGTCACTATTACTGGGCGTATCGGTCCACTATCCAACTTTCTGCAGACACACGATGGTATAAACCAGAGTGCACAACTATTTTTCACATTAGAATCCTTTGTTATTTTACATGTCTCTCAACATAAAAGTAGGAAGGTGTGGTAACGTGATTTTAAGATACAACCCATGTTTCATTTTTATTTTCTTAAAATTTTTTAAGCTTATTTATTTTGAGAGAGAGAGAGAGAGAGAGAGAACACAGGTGGGGGAGGAACAGAGAGAAAGGGAGAGAGAGAGAGGATCCCCAGTAGGCTCCACACTGTCAGCACAGAGCCCCACACACAGGGCTCGAGCTCATGAACCATGAGATCATGACCTGGGCCGAAATCAAGAGTGGAACACTTAACTGGCTGAGCCACCCGGGTGCCCCAACGCAGCCCACGATTTAAAACCGTTAAATCATGACCCCATCAATTCGGTAAACACTAGTCAGAGCTTTGTGCACGGCTGACTCCCACAAATCTAATGAATCTCTGAAACTGTTGTGCAACATCAAATTTGGTTCTTTTCTCTATTCATTGAGGTCACCACGAGCGACGTTTTGCCGTTCTTTTCTTTTCCCACAGATTGACAGGCGCATTCATACGACACGGCGATGCTTCAAAACCATTCAGAACGAGGAGACTTGGCAGTTTTACCCGTTTCTGTTCACCATCGTTACAAACTTCATGGAAAAGGAGAGTCTCTGTCAGACAGAACTGGAGACTTTTTCCAAATGCGGTCAAATAAACAGTAGCCTGGTTCTTGCGACAGCTCAGGACAGTCTGCCCCCGGGGCCCAGGATGACACTTGTAACAGTGTCGCCCTGAAGGACCCCCCCCCCCTTCACAGCACACACGACCCCTCCTCCCAAAGTGTTCTCCATGCCGGTACCGTGAGGTTATAAGACATGGGCAGGGACTTCCGTTCTGCCTTAACATGGAAAAGAAAGCCGACTTCTGGTTTTAAATGATCGAGTTAGGTCAGTTTCCCCAAACTGCTACAGAATGAATGCTTAGTTCATTTTGCAGGATGAGTGCGCTCAAGGGCCAGATGTGCACGGGTATGGAGAAGCTAATACCGGGAGGAAAGAGACAGTCGAGAGGGTTATAATGAGTTTGACACCTTAAAGGCGGGCCAGCCTTGACAAGGACCAGCTTCCCACCCACACTCACTTCTTCATTCCAGGTGTCAGCCAGCTGCGTGGGGACACTCAGTTTGTCCTCATGTTGCAAATGCCAGCAGGAAAGGAAACTTCACAAGCTTCCCAGAAGGGCCCCCATACACCAAATGTAAGGACCTTTTGGCTTATCTCTTTCCTTTTTAACGAGGAACTCATGGTCTGGATTTATTTGTTTAACATGGGACAGAGAAGCGAGACACAGGATCAAGGTGCAAATCTGTTGTGAGGGTTCAGAAAGCACATCCTCCAAGTCTCAACTAATTTATGTTTCCAAAAGTTATTCTTGTTATTTTTTTGTTTAGAAATAAGAAAAAAACAACGCCACTTTCTTTTGTCGCTTCTGTTATCATTTCTGTGATAAATCAGACCATAAAATAAACAAGTTTCACAAATAAAGGATAAATCATGCCTTACAGAGACCAACGTTACTCACTGGGTGATGGCGAGGCTTCGTGTATTTTTTAAGGTGTTAAAGACATACACAGGTCCTATGAAGAGCATGAAGCTATAAGCCGGAGGAGTTCACAATGGGATGCACACGCCCCCTTCCCATGGAATCCATAACTCACACATGGAAATCCCTGAGCCATCCTTGAAACGGGAGCTCAGGAGCAGTAGAGAAAGTCCAAATAGATTTTCTCGGGCAAAATGCAATATCTGTACATTCTCCGTCCCTGCCAGGCCATCTCCGCCCTGTCAGCTCTGTGTAATATGATAGCAAATCCTCATACCCTCAGCCCCTTTTCCATTGTGGAGTCGCTCGTCCCAAAATGGATATGCAATACACATGCGGATCCCAGAAGGAAGTCCAGAAATGCAGTCTAGCATGCCGGGCTAGCATACATCTGACTCAAGAAAGAGACTTTTCAAAACCCCAAAGCTGTGACTTTGGCACCCCTTGCGTAGCACATATTTCCTTTCCAAAGTTGAGAGAGAAAGAGAAGCTCCCAAGTATTTTATAACATAATGTATTCCACATTTTCAGAGGCAGCATTTTTAGGCCAAAACATGTGGTAATACATAAATACATAAGTCGATCGTATGTTGCCTGCAACTCTCAAAACAGAGGACCAGGCTCTCCACAAAAGGCATGGTCACCATTTCAGCAGAAATCATTCCCTCTGGGGTGCTGCTCTGGGACACTCCACCCATATGCCTAACAGTCTCAAGAAATTAATGGCAACAGCAGTCTCCATCTGAAGGCGGAGCTGAAAATAACCAAGGCTCGTAGCCTTTGGCAGGATGCAATCATGAAAATGCTTGAATAGAACACGCCCATCCCTTGGTCTCTAAATTCAAACATTTCAACCCCCACAATCCCGTTCAGAAATAATTTAGAGGTGAGGCGCTTGGGTGGCTCAGGCGGTTGAATGTCCAACTTTTTTGGCTCAGGTCTTATCTCACAGTTCATGAATTTGAGCCCATGTTGGGCTCTGTGCTGACAGCTCGGAGCCTGCAGCCTGCTTCAGATTCTCTGTGTGTGTGTGTCTGCCCCTCCCCCCTTCATGCTCTGTCTCTCTCAAAAATAAAATAAACATTATAAATAAAAAAGAAATAATTAAGAGGAGTCTCTCCTTGGGTGTCCTAACTGATATTCCTTGCTGTTGTTACCAAAATGCTGTTTTGACTGATTGGGGTGTGTGTGTGTGTGTGTGTGTGTGTGTGTGTGTTGATTTAACTCAAATGGCAGAGAAACTCAACTTGGGTATTGAGTTCCATATATCTGGTTTAATATGATACACTATGATTTCCTCTCCAAAAGGCCAAGATGGCTTAGTATAAGTGTTTAAAGACATCCACAACTTTTCTCTCCAAAGTGCAAGTACAGAAAATGAAGGCCCATGCGTTATGTTATCTTTATTTGCATGAATCAGTTTGGAGAAATGGTCTTCCCCAAAATGAAAAAATGAGCTGATCCTCTTTGTAAAAATGCTGCACTATTTGTCCATAAAATCTGCTGAAGCGGGGCATGGGAGGGGAAGGACGTCTTTTCTTCTTTAATGAGATCTTCCAGGAAAAGATATTTAGGGAAACATGATCTGTCAACTTGGGAAGAACCCGTAGCTGTCTCAGACTTGCTCCACGAGAAACAAAGAGTCGCATTTAATTCACATCTTGCTTTCCCATCGAGAGCGGCTTGGGAAGCTGAGATGTAAAAACCATGTTGGGTTTGCAGAGTTGGCCAATTTCTACGTTGTACACTGACTGCTTCAATCCTTAAAAACTGGAGACAGAGTGGAAAGGGCACGCGTCCCCAAGCCGGGAGACCCGGGCTCCCCTCCTCTGACATAAGGATCATCACGTCAGTTTCGTTGGGAGTCCATTTGTTCCTTCACATGTCGGGGAGGCCAAGGAAATCGCCTACCTTCTCATTCTTAGAAATCTGTAAAATGGAGAGCTTATCTGTTCTAGAGTTCTGCAGAAATTCAGTGAGATAATTGATGCCAATCACGGAGTTCTGCACCAACGAGTACAGGTACAAACATCACTAGTCGCATGGTTTCGGGGATACCGGGATCTCTGACGCTCAAGACAGACAGTCGATGGAAAAGAAATCTAGAATCTGCAGTAGCTCGTCCTAAGCACCTGCTTGGCAAGAAAATGCCTTCCGCACCCTCGCTCCTCCTCCCTGGACGGTACCTCCTGTCTCAACTTAGGCAGTGCCCACCGCTCTACCTGTCCGCAGTGAGGCACAGCATGGTTGTATCTGTGCTTTGCCTGCAGCCACGAGTGCTCACTGGCCCCTGACATGCTGCAAGCGTGGGGTTTCTGAACCTCAGCGCTATTGACGCATTGGGTCAAATACTGCTCTGTGGGGGCGTCCTGTGCAACACAGGATGTATAGCAGCATCTCTGGTCTCCGCCTACCAGCTGCCAGCAGCATCTCCTCCCCTCAGCTGTGATAACCAAAAATGTCCCCAGACATTGCTGAACGTCCCCTCGGGGCAGCACAATTATTTCTGGATGAAAACCACTGGACTAGTGTGTCTGAGGAATGAATTTTTTATTTTATCTGATACAAATCAATTTATATCTAAATAGCAAATGTGGTGAGTGAATAGGATATTGGGCAGAGCTGCCTTACAACTTCTGAGATTATTATAAAAATCTAGGGGCGCCTGGGTGGCTCAGTCGGTTGAGCATCCGACTTCGGCTCAGGTGATGATCTCACGGTAAGTTCAAGCCCCGCATTGGGCTCTGTGCTGACAGCTCGGAGCCTGGAGCCTGCTTCAGATTCTGTGTCTCCCTCTCTCTCTGCCCCTCCCCCGCTCATTCCGGCTCTCTGTCTCTCTCTCTCTCTCTCTCTCTCTCTCTCTCAAAAATAAATAAACATTGGGGCGCCTGGGTGGCTCAGTCAGTTAAGTGTCTAACTTCGGCTCAGGTCATGATCTCGCGGTCTGTGGGTTCCAGCCCTGCGTTGGGCTCTGTGCTGACAGCTCAGAGCCTGGAGCCCGTTTCAGATTCTGTGTCTCCCTCTCTCTATGCCCCTCCCCTGTTCATGCTCTCTCTCTGTCTCAAAAATAAATAAACATTAAAAAAAAATTAAATAAATAAATTAAACAAACAAACAAACAAACAAACATTAAAAGGACAATTATGTTGGGAAGTTTCGAATATTGTTTTCCGAAAGGGCTAAACTTAGGTTGAACGATTAAGCTTTCAATTTATTTACATATAATTATTTATTTTCTGTCTTCACCGTCTTCAACTCAGAGCAGTGAGGGCAACCCTAACCTAGCAATGTGTACAAAGATATAAAATTAACAGTAAAAGCCAAAAAAAAAAAAAAAAAGCAAACAACAACAACAAAAAAACACTGCAGGGGTTTTCTATCCATACCTGCCACCCGGGGAGGGAATAATGAGACAGACAGATATCTACCAGCAGCAGGCCCAGAAGCAAAGGAAAAAGTAACAGCCGTAGCCACCCCAAGCTGTTCGTGCTGGCCGCAGGCCTCTGCCCACGAAACGCACACCAAGCAGGAGCAGGTCAGGATGGTTCTTGGGTGGCAGCAGGGTCCTGACCCCACCAGCTCTCTGCTGACCTGCTGTCGTCGTCCCTCATTTCTATCACTGGACTCTGAGCCAATGCCAAGCCCTTGAAGGTGTGGTTCCAAGGGTTTATGGGACACTTTGAAAAGTTCAGTAACTATCCCCTCATCTGAAGAGTGAAAACAACTCCCTATCAAAGTGAGATAACTGCGGTAGGTTAGAGAATCTTGTAATAGACTGAGAGTCCCAAAATGAGTCCATGTTCAAAGGGAATATTAAACCAAACAGTCTCCATGCAACTGCAAACTCACCTGAGCCCCAAGTGCAGAGACAGAGATGTCTTTCCAGTTCTATGTCTCAAGAGATGTACAGATACTGCTGAAAAGAAACAATATTCAGGACAGTAAAATTTTATATTTCCCCTTCAGATTCTCAGAGGGTGTATCTAGTAACAGATTCTGATGCCAGGAACAACCATTTAAAGTACAAAGAGAAAACATGGGCTCTAGAGGCACAGTCCCGCCATCTTGCCCACAACCAGCCAATTTCAGGAACGTCGGACAAGCCTTATTCCACCTGAACTCAGCTTTGTAAGCTATAATATGAGTAAAATAGCAGCCACTTCCTTGGGCTATTGCAAAAACTGAAAGGGCGTCTTTAGAGTACCCCAACCCATCTATTTTTCCCACAGCACATTCTCTAAACTTCACCCCGCTTTACAGAGTGCCCAATCTCGGTGCTCAAAGGTACAGAAGAGTAAGATTGCCTCGCCCACCCTTCAAGGAGCTCAGGGGAGCCCTAGAGGTTGTAACCACAATCTGTCTCCTCAAGGAGACGCCCATCTATCTAAGGAGACAAACACATAAACACCAAGGTAGATGAAAGTCCACGTTGGAAACAGACCACTTACTGTGGGAGCCCCTGGGACTCCACGGGTCATATAATCTGGAAAGAAAATGCCCAAACGAGCGAACGGCGACCAAAAGAACATAATAAACAACTCTCTTTAATTGTGAAACAAAACCTGTCAGGCATTTGTTATGTTCAAGGGCTTTTCCAAAGGACGAGTTCAAAAAGCTCTGATTCACTGAGCACTTACTCAGCTCAAGAGTCCTAGAGAATACAGAGTCCTAACACTGTCCGCCAGCCTTTATTTCAACAATTTAGACTACAAATAATAATAATTAACTGAATAAGACCTGGCTTTGAAACATGCGCACTATGCTAAGTGAAATAAGCCAGACACAAAAGGGCAAATCCTGTCTGACTCTACTTACAGGATGGACCTAGAGCAGATAAGTTTGTAGAGACAGAAGATAGGAGGGTGGGTGCCAGGAAGGGGGGGAGAGGGGACAGAGTTTCTGTCTGGGATGACGAGAACGTTCTAGAGATGGAAGGAGATGATGATTACCAACAGTGTGAATGTACTTACTGCCACTGAAATGTGCACTTAAAAGTGATTATAATGATTTTTTTTTTTTAAGTAAGCCTAAACTGCTTACTTAAAACAATCAGTGCTAAGGAAAGAACACGGGAGAAGAGCAGACACTTCCCTCCCTGGGAGTAGCTGCAGACAGAATGTATGAGCTCACTCCTGTGCCTGCCGTGTGCTCACATCTTATGGGGTAAAGTGTTCCATGTGCCCTGTCATCATGGCAAAGCGGCCCTTCTGGCCCATGAGCACGCTGCTAACAATGAAAGACTCCTTCCCTCAACAGAAACAAAACTCACATCTTAGACACGGTATCTCCTTTTTAAAATAATGGTGATAAAAATTCCTGGAACATAGCTTGTCTGAATGAACTTTAGTTTGTGGTGAAATAAAACTAACTAATGGCTTGGGGCACAGAATAATTTCCATGAGGAGCAAAAAACAAACAAAAAAAACAAAAAAACACCGCATATTAACACTTACTAAAAGGGAAAGTTCACTCAACCACGTAGAGTGACCGTTGCCACTAATCAAAATTATTCTAGATGTGATGCTGCCCCCACGGGGTCCAGTATTCCCAATTTAGTGGGTTAGACACTTGCTATGCAAAATGTAGTCTGTGGACAGACAACATCACCATCACCCAGGAACGTAAAATGCAAAACCTTGTGCTGTATCCAGACCTGCTGTATATTAATGTGCATTGGAACATCTCCAGGTGATGGGCTTTAAAGTTTGAACAGTATCTGTTCTAAATGAGTGGCCTCCAAAATGGGGGTCTTGACACAAATGTGCACTGTATTATGATCTATGAAATGGCACCAATAATTTGTAGTCTCTAATGGCAAAAACAGCCAGTAAGTGTCAAATAAATCAATGTGGGCAGATCCTAGACAATTCATCTAAAATACAAATCTCACACATTTGCATCTTCACATGATTCCTGGACTGGAAAAGGAAGTGGGTAAAGGAAGGAAGATACAGCCCAAGCCTGAGAGTGAGCAGCTGCCCCCCTGGGGTAATGCCAAGACAAGAATCAGAATAACATGTAAAACAATTAAAAATTTTAACCAATAGGAAAATGATTTCCCGCAAAGCATTATGCATATAGTATATATTAAATAAACCCTGCCTCAAATTTCACACATTAAAAAAGTTACACTAGGGGCGCCTGGGTGGCTCAGTTGGTTGAGCGTCTGACTTCAGCTCAGGTCATGATCTCATGGCTCGTGAGTTCAAGCCCCACGTCAGGCTCTGTGCTGACAGCTCAGAGCCTGGAGCCTGCTTCCGATTCTGTGTCTCCCTCTCTCTCTGTCCCTAACCCACTTGCATTCTGTCTCTGTCTCTCTCAAAAATAAATAAACATTAAAAAAAAAAAAGTTACACTATGTCATCTACTTCCGTATCACTCAAGACTCCTTTCTCAGAGTAGTCTCATGGCCACGTTAGTGTGAGAAGGCACCGTTTTCCATCATAGCTAAATAAATATGCGAGGGCTCGGGGGCAACGCTATGATCACTTTTCCTACCTGTTCATTTTCATTTCAGATTTCGAAGACATAAATGAGTTCAAGTATTTCCTACTACTGCCATTATTTGCAGATCTGAAAAATGCCCAATGATTAAAACCAATCTTCCATCAGTCTAGGGGCGCCTGGGTGGCTTAGTCAGTTAAGTGTTCGGCTATTGATTTCTGCTCAGGCCATGATCTCACGGTTCGTGAGTTCGAGCCCCACATCGGGTTCTGTGCTGACAGCGCGGAGCCTGCTTGGGATTCTCTCTCTCTGCCCCTCCCCCATCACATGTGCTCTCACTTACTCGCTCTCTCTCAAAATAAAGAAACTTTAAAAAAAAACTTCCATCATTCTACGTGATTTTCCAAGTGAGGTAGACTGCATGCTGATTCCAAATGCCCTTTCTAGAACAGGATGGTCCGTGACAACTGTATACACCTCCCAGTCCCACTGACGTCACTCTGAGCTCTGTGACTTTCCTTGGCTGCTGGGCTGTGCAGTGACTTGTGGAAAGTGCCACCTTGGAGCAAACGTTTTCAGATCCTCCCAAGGGTCTTCCTTTTTTTTTTCCCCCCACCCCTGCCTCAAAATCAGCATCAACGCCAAGTTCTAACCAGCAGGCCAAGCTAAAGACCCTAACAGGGGAGAGGAAAAAGTTTCCTCCCTACACAAGTCTCCCCACCTAGCCATTCTATATGGGGCAACGAAAAACAGTATCATTGCAAACTAGTGCCATGTGAAGAGGGATATTTTCTAGCAAGCATTCAAGAGAACACGGCAAAAATCTATTGGTGGAGACATTCTCCAGCCTCTCAAATTCCTGACTTCCCTCTTTATTCTCTTCTCTTTACAGCCTAAGTACCAAAAGAAGGGGTCACCATAACCTGAATCAAATTTTTCCCTTTCCACATTTTCCTCAACTAACATGAAGTCAGGCTCCTGTCGTCCAGGCTCCTCCAGATCCCTCTTTCAAAGTTGCCAAGGACACTGTGGTCTGTTTTACTGTCCTCACATCTTCTCAGCCACGGGACCTGCAGGAGCCTACTGTCTACATCGTATCTTGCACAACAGCCAAAGAAAGTTAATGCTTTCCCTTCCCTTCTCGGGAAGATGCTCTGAAAGCCAAATGGTATTCATTTATGTGACAATGTCTGCAAACTATAAATCTTAACCAAATGATAGATATTAACTTCATAAGTGAAGATCAAGGGAAAGTTGCTATCAACACATTTCAGGAGGAATCTAGAAGTCATAAAAATGTCACATTGCTCCTCGTGTACGTCACGGACACAAGAGAATCCTACTGATCACAGGGGCCTTCTGAGAGCACAAAACTTAAGAATTCTGATTCAGACTACTAAATCTATATCCTATCTACATCCCATCCCCTCGTCCTACTTAACCCTCCAGGAGCTTTGGGTCGGGCACACAGATGGCCTATAATTAAAGCCTAACCAATGTAAAGTGAGCTGTGAAGGAGAAACAAAGTGTAATAAAGAGGGGGGTGAGGGTAATGAGGTTCCACCTGCAAACACACAGAAACAAACTACAAGACAGATGATGAAGGGAATGGAGATATCTCCTTCGCACACGGGAGATACTGACTAGTTGGTCCCAGGACTAAAGAAATATAAAGGTCGGGGCAGGCTGCGCATAAGACAGACGTTACATCAGCCATTAGCGGAAAAGAAGACTTTGACAACAGAAAGCCACGGAATGGACGCAGCCGGCTCTCAGCTCCACACGTAAAGAATGTGCAAGTCACCACTCCACCTCGGCGGCGGCAAACCTGGTCTGTAACCGGCAGATGGCTGGAGGCTCAGTGAGTTAAAAAGTCCGGTAATAAAGGGCCCCACGATATTGTGAGATTTACCTCCAAGAGCTCAACAAGATCACCACAGCAAATAGTGGAGGAAAATCCCCTGCAAGATTCTGGCAGGTGGGGCGGAAAACGAGCCACTTTGAAATCTGCCGGGGCGGTCTCTTCCGGGAGGGCCTGCCTTCAGGGACACCAGTCAGGCAGACCCTAGCCTGTGAGAGTATTATCGGGACCTAACAGATGTGGGGAAGAGAGATACCCAGTGCCAATTGGCTTTAGCCATTCTCTCATACCTGAAGGGGGTGAGGGTCTTGCGAGGTTCACAGCCCAGAGGCACAGGCTGTAAAACACTGAGAACCAATCATAAGCTACAGGACACTTGCCCTCTGCACGTACCTCTCCACCATGCTACTCAAGGCCGGTTGACAGCAGTCCCTTTTACCTGCTATGTCACCTCCGGCTCTCCAGAGGAAATTACAGGGCATACGGAAAGGCAAAAAAACACAATCTGAACAGGAAACACAAGCGTCAGAACCAGACATGGCAGGGATGCGGGAATTATCACACCAAGAATTTAAAACAACTATGATTCATATGCTAAGGGCTCTAGCAGAAACAGTAGAGAACATGCAAGGACAGACAGAAAGGCAGTGTCGGGACAGAGATGAAAATCCCACGAAGGAATCAAAAAGGGATCCTGCTAGCGATACAGCATAAAATAAAACAAACCAAACGAAACCTGGGGACAGAGAGGAAGAAGGCCTTTGTGGGGGGCTTACTCATGGGTAAGAACACAGCTGAGTCAAGAATCCTACCAGACTCTAAACTACAGACCCAAGAAGCTCGGGGGACAACAGGCAGGACAAAACACCATTCCTCGGCACATCACTTTCAAATTACCAAAAACCAAAGATTAAAAATAAGTCCTGAGGGGCGCCTCAGTCAGTTAAACATCCAACTCTTGGGTTCAGCCCAGGTCATGATCTCGCGGTTCGTGGGTTAAAGCCCCGCATTGGGCTCTGCGCTGACAGTGTGGAGCCTGCTTGGGATTCTCTCTCTGGCTCTTTCTCTCTGCCCCTCCCCCCGTTCAGAATCGTTCTCTCTCTCTCTCTCAAAATAAATAAATAAACTTTAAAAAAAAAAAAAAACCAAAATATCTGGAGGGGGAAAAAATATCTATAGAGGAATGCAGATAAGAATACACCCAGCTTCTCCTCAGAAACAGTGCCACCAGGAAGAGTGGGAAGAAACATTTAAGTAGTACGGGGGTAGGAAACACCAACTAGAAATCTGTACCTGTGAAATTATCTTTCAAAAGTGAAGGAGAAATAAAGACTTGCTCAGACAAACGAAAAGTGAAGGAATCTGTTGCCAATAGACCCGCCTTGCAAGCAATGTTAAAAAGCTCTCCTGGGAGAAGAAAAATAACACAGGTCAGAAACTCCAGTCTACATAAAGGAAGGAAGGACAAGAAGGAAGGGATATGTAAAGATAAATAAGAAATTTTCTTTTTCTTGCTCTTAATTGATACGTTTGTTCAAAATAGTATATTTCAGGGACCAAGCCGTGCTTGAGCTCCAGCAGAGGGGATGGCCACATAGTCTAAGAGACGCGTGTGAAAAAACTGTTCAAGAGGATGGACATAAGGGGAAGGAGAAGAAGGCACTAAGAAGGATTTGGAGGGTTTTTTTTTAATGTTTGTTTACTTATTTTGAGAAAGAGAGGAAGAGCGTGAGCTGGGGTGGGGCAGAGAGAGAGGGAAGAGAGAGTCCCAAGCAGGCTCTGCACTGTGGGCACAAGAGCCCAAGGCGAGGCTCAAACTCACGTCACAAACCGTGAGATCATGACCTGAGCCGAATTCAAGAGTCAGAGGCTTGGGGCGCCTGGGTGGCTCAGTCGGTTAAGTGTCCGACTCCGGCTCAGGTCATGATCTCTCGGTCCGTGAGTTGGAGCCCCACATCGGGCTCTGTGCTGACAGCCCGAAGCCTGGAGCCTGTATCGGATTCTGTGTCTCCCTCTCTCTGACCCTCCCCCGTTCATACTCTGTCTCTCCCTGTCTCAAAAATAAATAAACGTTAAAAAAAAAAATTTTTTTTTTAAAAAGAGTCGGAGGCTTAACCGACTGAGCCACTCAGGCGCCCCAGGATTTTGAAACGTTTAACTCATGAGTGAATATTCACGTTTTTACTTAATACTGAAAACCCAGGGAGAGAGATAAGTGTAGCGATGGCAAACAAGCAACTCAGCCCAGGTCACGGAGCTTGTGAGTTACACCGTCAGCCCAGAAACCCAAAGCCCAGACCCTCCACGATGCCACTCACCACCCCTCACACAAACAGTGGAAGAAATGGGTTTAAATTAGGACACGGTAACTGCAGGAGTTTCTATAGGACCGTCAAGCAGGAGCGACCAGTATGGAGCTGTACCCACCACTCGGGAGAGAACTATCACAGCCGTTTGTGTGTGTACACATGAAGGTATACCAAGAACAAAGCAGGTAAGGAAGGGACACGTCCTTGGCTAAAAACGGACTTCTCACTCTGCCTTCCAAATATCAGAGAGCAAATGCCAAGGTCCCATCTGTTAGATTTCCATGATTCAGAAAGAGAAGCTTCAAAATTCTAGTCTTTACTTAACATTGGATTTGTGCTATTATAAATGCATTACTGACATTATCCTGCAAGCCAAGGAGAATGCAGTCCTGTCTCAGTCCTCTCTTAGTCCAGATCGAGACACAGCCTTTCAGCAGAACAACATCAAACATTAGAACATCAGGCGTTTCAGCACGGGAGCACACGCGCGTGGAGATGCGTCTCTCCCAGCCTGGATGGGTTTTTTCTTGTCCAATACTATACCAGGATTGGGCAGAAAATGCCTTTAGAAGCAACCCAGGAAAGCTTCCCAGTGTATGTAATCTAACATTGCATCGGAGTTCAATTCTCCTTATATATTCTCCATTACCACTTGGAAAACAAAAGTTGTAAGGAGTTTCATTGTCTTTTTGTCTCAAAACGACAAACAAAACAGGGAAACAGACACAGCATGCGCAGGACAAAAGGGAAGAAGGGGTCAGGAGGGAGCAGTACTCCTCAGCTTTAAAATACAGCAAATAAACGTATTCGCCTCGAGTCCGTCCTGGGTGTTGGAAGCACCGTCTGTCTTTAAAGAGACTGAGCAACAGGCCTTTTTGGCGATCGGAACACTCTTCGATGCTACCTCATGCAATACTTTGGAGTTGGCCACGATTTACAGTTGATTAGCCTGCATAGTTGAGTTGCTTTCTCAAAGGATCCTAGGAAGGGATTATTTCTGTGCCCAAAGAGCCCTAGAGAATAGGGAGGGCCGCTCGCGGCCGTAATGTGAATTCCCCGGACTCCGTACATTGTGCTCATTGAAGCAGATAAAGCAAAGTTAAAGAAGCATTTAGTTCTTCAGAATGCCAGCCTTAATAAGTATCTTTTTGTGGAAGGATTTAGGAGGAGGGGAGGGTTATCCTTAGTGCAGGCATTATTTCCCCGTACAAAAAGGGAAAATGTGCATACAGTTGGATGTAAAAAGCCACGGCTCACATGCCCCCCTCCCCTGCCCTCCCCTCCCCAAGGAAAAGTTGCTGAACACACACTCCCAAACACGAAGGCATGAATCTTCACAGCTTAATGGTCCCGGGGCCATTGTGCAGTTTCTCTTGGGAAACGCAGCTCATTGATCTGCAACCACCCAAGTTCAACCTTTCAGCTGTGAGAACTGGGAGCTGCACGGCCCTCAAAGCCCCACCTTCATCAGCAAGCAGAGCCCAGGACGAGCTGGGTTCCGAGCTGTGTCCCCGAGGAGGCGCTGGACGGCTTCCCTTGCACTCAACAATGCCGCCCGCCAGGAAAGTCTGCAAAAGGCTGAATCGGCCGCATCTGCGGGCGGCCCGACTTCTCAAAATGATCTTTGCTTGCACGGCGCACGCTGATCTTGGCCCCAGCGGCTTTCGCAGCCCTTCCTGGGAACAGTGTTCCTTCTGCAGAACCTGGTGCAGCATCACGCATTTGTAATCACTTGAAATGCATGTCGTTCAATAAGGCGATGCCATGTAATCCCATTTTTCTAACCACCAGCAAATCTCTCCTGTTCTTCCCTGCCTCATCCACAGGTTGTCTCGCAGCGTGAAGAGATAACGAGGACAGGGACGGAGCTATTGGTGGAATGAAAATCACATCGTGATTCCCACAGTCACTTGACTGCACTTTCCACTGTAGTTGAAGAAGTTGAAAACCCACTTTATCTACATGTGTTTCTGTATGCTTAAAAATTTCAATATGGGCTCCCAAAGCCTACGGCAGACTGAGAAAGTGCTTCATAGAGACCAACACAAACCATTACCACTACTATTAACAGAAATGGGAGAGAGACAGAGAGAATGAGAAAGAAAGACATCTTTACAAAGTGCACACTTTAAGTCATTTTTTTCCTCCACACAAATGGAAAATGAACTCACCCACATTGGTAGCTACGCGCTGAAAAGACCCAGTGGAGAGAGGTCCTTTCTTTATTGTGTAGCTTTAAAGACTATTCTTTGACCTCTGCTATTTATGACTTAAGATCTGTGAAGACGGGCCAAAGCCCTTTGGTTCCAAAGGGTGCACACAAACAAAAGCTTTCCACCTTTGCTCCACTTACCTCATTTCCCATCAGAACACGTTTATACTGCACTCCCCCTGGGCTCATCATTGAAACTGCACTTTTTTGTTTCTTTTGCCCAGTTACAGCCATTACCTAACTGACCAGAGGCAGCCACTGCTCCCTTCCAAGTATGATGCCATAATCATCACTACCCAGCGAGAAGACCGTTGTCTTGAATACAGATGTCTTGTCAACTCATCTGGGCTAACCACCAAATCGTGGATGGAATAGTCCAGGAAACCAGAGGACTCATCAGGCACGGTTTCAGCCACAATATGGCAACTTTTTGTTATTTGTTATTTCATGAGTTTATAAACTTATCACAGACCTTTCTCACTCTTTTTAAAAAAAATTTTTTAATGTTTATTTATTTTTGAGACAGAGCATGAGCAGGTGAGGGATAGAGAGACACAGGGAGACACAGAATCCGAAGTAGGCTCCAGGCTCTGAGCTGTCAGCACAGAGCCTGACGTGGGGCTCGAACTCACGAGCCGTGAGATCATGACCTGAGCCGAAGTCGGACACTTAACCGACCGAGCCACCCAGGTGCCCCTGGCCTTTCTCACTCTTTTTTTTAATTTTTTTTTTTTAGTGTTCTATTTTACTTTTGAGACAGAGAGAGACAGAGCATGAACGGGGGAGGGTCAGAGAGAGGGAGACACAGAATCCGAAACAGGCTCCGGGCTCTGAGCTGTCAGCACAGAGCCCGACGCGGGGCTCGAACTCACGGACTGCAAGACCATGACCTGAGCCGAAGTCGGCCGCTTAACCGACTGAGCCACCCAGGTGCCCCTGGCCTTTCTCACTCTTAAAGGCATTCTGAAACAACTGACCGAGATCCATAAACCAATCTTAGGCATGTGAGAGAAAAGAGATGAAGGGCAATAAAAACAGATGATAAACAAGCAGGTGGAGTCAGGGATAATGCTAGTTTCCAAATCGCATGAGATTAATTTCAGTACCCTTGTCAAAGATAGCTCCTTTTATTTATGTTTTAGCTTCCAAACAGCCAATTCAAGGGGAAAACACTGTTGGTTAAGGTACACAGTACCCATAGGAGGCAAAAACAACAACAACATCTACCTGTTTCTGGGGGAAACATCATTAGTACGAATAATGCCAGCACAAGGAAGGCTGCCTCAAGCTTCCTTCTAAGGATGGCAGGGAATAACAGCCCAAAGCCCCCAAGTTCCTCAGGGTAGTCCCAAAGGCTGGGTTTGTGGGACAGCTTCTAACAATACTATACATGTTGCTAGCAGCAACGTGCATTCCATGAAAACCACGGGCTAAAGGACAATTTTGAGGTGGCAAAGGTACAAAGTATAGTTTTGGAATCAAGACAAAGGTTGCACAGCATCTGGAAACTATATATGCCCCGGGCACATATAAATCATGCTTCTCCCTGGTGACCCCTGGTACCATGAGGCTACAGAGAGTTTGATGCCCTGCCCCTGGGCAAGTATCAGGGGTATGGTGGCTTTGTTAACATGTCACTGCCACGTCATGGCCAGCTGACCTGCTGTTAGCTCCAGAATCCAGTGCAAAAACAAAAGATCCTAACAAAGATGTTTGCCTGAGGAAAAAGGTAATATGGGCCTCTGTGTAGACACACATGGAAGGTAAAGGGAGTACTTCACAAAGATCCTCCTTAGAAAAAAATTATTTTCTCCTTCAACCCAGAAAATAGAAGGCATAACCTCAGTAGTGTATCCCCGATAGCATGGCCACAAGAATTAAATGGAAAAAACAAATCTCCAGCTTAGCCGTTACACACATACGCCCTTCAAATCACCCAAAGAACATCATGTTTTGAGGAATGAATCTGACAAGGGGGTTCTCTGACCCAACCTAGCTGCAGCAGGAATATACCAAGGTATATTTATTTATTTATAGGTCGATGGAAGTTCTTCTGAATCAAAGAGGTATAAGAACTTTTGAGAAAGGAAAATTAGTTTGCAGTCGGTAGCCTATACTTTTCCAGGCAAGTTAGATAGTGTCCTTGTTCACTCAGCTAGTAAAAACAGATTTCAAGAGAGTTAAAGTCAAAACCCAGACTTTGGGGGCCTGGCTGGCTCAGTCAGCAGAGCACATGACTCCCGATATTGGGGTCGTGAGTTTGAGCCCCACGTTGGGTGTAGAGATTATTACTTAAGAAAATAAATATACTTTAAAAAATACATAAAAGTAGGGGCACCTGGGTGGCTCAGTCAGCTAAGTGTCCGACTCCAGCTCAGGTCACGATCTCGCGGCCAGTGAGTTACAGCCCTGCACCGGGCTCTGTGCTGACAGCTCAGAGCCTGGAGCCTGTTTCGGATTCTGTGTCTCCCTCTCTCTCTGACCCACCCCGTTCATGCTCTATCTCTCTCTGTCTCAAAAATAAATTTAAAAAGTCAAAAAATTTAAAAAAAAAATACATAAAAATAAAACCTACATTTATTTTCTTGTAATGATTGTTCTCTTAAAAACATAAAGAAATCATGTGCCCAAGGCAGATTATGCACCAGCATAAATCAGATGTCTGAGAGGAAATCCTGTGTGTGAATAGGTAAATACAACTAGACTTGATCTTCATGTCAAGGATCACCGACAGATAGAGCCCAAATTTGCACACCCAGCCACTGAAAGTCAATGTGGTCTCCTTTCTAAAACCTAACAATCCCCAACCTTCAGTCCACGCGGGTGCTCTCTGCCAGCTGCCAAATCAAACCCCAACATCTTCAAGCAATCGGCACTCATCCGTGCTCCGTGCGCCTTCTGATGAATACATTACAACTTGAACACATCTGTCAGACCATAATCACCATGTAATGCATCCTGACTGAGATGTTTTTCATATGTTCAAACAGATTCCCTTGCTAACGCCAGCTTTCGGGAACCCTTCTTCAATCGCAAACCAAGTAAGAGCTTTCGCTGGCATCTTCTTTCATCGGACGGGAGGAGAAATTAATAGCCCGAAAGAGTAGGCAAGGGTGACAATGAAGACTTACATGGAGGTGATTTTTCCTTCCACGGGTCTTGGCTTTGAAGTTTACAGCAGGTGGAAGAGTGTTTCACACCCATAAAAAATGATACGGAAAATCAGAAACACGTTGGGCGATTAACATGTCACCTGTTGGATTTAAATCTAAATAAGAACCTGTTTTTTTCCTTACATATTGATTGTGCTCTGAGCCTAGCAGGGAGCTCTGTGTGTTCTTTCAGGCCAGTTTCTAGGATAAGAAAAAAAAACCCTGGAATGTTCCAGCTACTGCAGGCTAATGATCACCCAAAAGCACACTAATATGTTTGATAAAAGTTCCCAGCACGAGGGGAGAACACACTTACCATAAGAATGACATGCGAGGAGAAGCAAATCAGCGACACCAGTTCAGGCTGCCTTCAAAGCTGGAGGCTGCAATTCGAAATGGGGGCATGCATTCCAGGAGGCTGGGGCGGACGGAAGGGGGCACAAACCTCTAATTGTTTCAACCATTAACTCCTGGACCCACCTGCATTCTCCCGGCTGGAAGCCTTCAGCCCGTCTCACACATCTCAGCAGGCCTTCCTCACCATCTAAGAAATGAAGTTTTCGCACTAGATGCTTAGCTACCCCATTTATAAGTTATTTTTGCTTTTGTCTGCTTCAGATTCTCTCACCTTTCTCTCTCTTGTTTTCCCAACTCTGACTTTGCATCACAGATGATATCCCTTTGCATGTTCCTGCAGAGGGACCCTGGACAGCGTACTGGAGAATGATGTTTCACAAATAGTCCTGACCCCAGCCCGCTGCTCATTTGATTTCCATTTGCATTTACACCGTAAAGTTCAAGGACTCAGGTCTCCCTTGAAAGAGGCTTCATCTCTTGGTAAGCGCTCAGGACCAGGGTTCATCTTTGGGGACCTAAAATCATGCCATTCTCTGGCATGATGTGATATGACTGTCAGACAATTCAACAATCTTCATTACCCATGCTAATATGATGTAGGTACAGACGGCTTTGTCAAAACCACACCAGTCCAACCTTCACACACCCAACAATTTCTTCTCATATGCATTCCATGCAAATTTTAATTCCACCACTGCTTTAAGGAATTTCTGTCTTCTCTTCTCAGATCATGATATCCTATTTACTTTCTCCTGAGAAACAGTGTCACGATCTTTACTGATGGAGAGACCACGGGTACAATAAAGGGAATTCATCATACCACTTGGGAAGTTTTCTACAAGAAGCTATTTCTTCCATGGTTATAAACGTACACTTCTTTGGCAATCAGTGTCACTGGTGGATTTGCCTATGAAATATTTGGCAATTCCCAAGAGACATCAGTATGTAGATAACTGATACTCACTGCACATCAACTTTGTCCTTGAAGTTGAATGTATAAAGTTGGGGAAAACTATATGAATATCAGTATTACCATAGACTTTAAATGTTTTCATCCACTATTTATTAGAGTTGCAAAGAAGTAAACAATGTTCAACTTTGGTCTTAGATTTTTGGACACTGAGACCTTCCATGTGTGTCTGAGTTTTCACTTTTCTTCTTAAGATATGTTTTCCTTCAGCTCTATGGATTCACAATCATTATCATGTAAATGATAGAAAGCATCTAACACAAAACAAAAACCTTCAACAGTCACATTCCATTCTATTTCAGAGGTTTGACCCTTATCCAGTAAATTTCGCAGATGTCAAATGAAGCTGTCCAGATGTTCATACAAGCAAAACCAATACTCCTCACCTCAAAATCTGGCTCTGAATAAACCTGGAAGAGGACTCAGAATTTGGAGTTGTAGCCCTTGTAAGAACCAAACTCCCACGGTGATCAAAGCAGCCTGCCAAGGCACCAAGGCTGGGCCCTAAATTACTGCTTTTCAACACATCTCCTCAAAACCAAATGGGAAACAAGTGGAGTGCGTGAGTTATAGCACCCAAAAGGAGAAGGATGAGGCCCCAGGCTCCTCACAGATAGGTGGGTTGTCATCAACAGTGCTATGCCTCCCTACAAGGTAGCAGAGCATCATGGCAAAGGATAAATCTTTTATAAAGTGGATGTATGACACTCATGCAAACATAAAATGAACACATGTCAAAGATCAGATTGAACCCATGAAATCGTGCAAGGACCAGTAATAGGTTACATTTGGTTCAAAGGAGGAATCCAAGAAATATATAAATATATTCACATGCAACAAGACTTACTGGAACAGATTAACAAATAGATGCAAAATGGTCTATTCATGGGGGAGCATCAATTGCATTCCACTGGCCACAACCATTTGCATTTCCATGGACAAGAATCATCTGCATTATTATCAGCTTTCTACCATTTGCAGACTAAGAAAATAGCTCAGAGACAATGAACACTGGAGATAACTTGGAAGGGTCTAACCCAAGACACTCATTCTGAGTCGTTTTTGTTTTGCTCATTTTGAAGTCCTTCACAATTTTTCCTGGCTCGAATAATCCCATTCCAACAGTGGATTTTCCAAAATTGTGATTTCTTTGACGTTTTCTTACTATTGTCTATAACGCATTCATTCAAAAATCCTCACACACCAACCAATAATGTTCCACAAATGATGTTAGAAACTGTCCACTCTTGTTTGAGTTTGAATACATCAAGATACGTCTTTGTATTGAGGGAAGAATGCATTTTATTGTTTTGTTGAAGTTTGGTTTTGCACAAGTTAATGCAATGCCATAGACCAGACTGGCAAACTCTCACCAATGGCCTGGCACCTGTTTTTGTACAGCTGGTGAGCTAAGAATTGTTTTTACATTTTTAAATGGTTAGGAAAAAATCAAGTTGCATGACATGTGAAAATTACATGAGATTCAAATTTCAGCGTCCATAAATAAAGTTTTATTGGAACACAGCCACACTCATTTGTTTATGTATTCTCTATCGCTGATTTCATGCTACAACGGCAGGCTGATCGTTGCCACAGAGACCTTACGAGCTACAGAACTACAGAGATGAAAATAGTTACTGTGATTTGCGGACCCCTGGCATAAAGTACTAGACGCTAATTACAGTGGGGGGGGGGGGGGCGGGGCGGGGAGAATAAGCTTCCCCACACCAACGAACAAGTCTGCACCATCCTCACACTATCTACCTGGAGATGACATCAGTTCCCCCAGTCAAAGGCTCAGTCCTAGAGGGATGCTTTCCTCTCACCACTTCAGCTTGTCATCTGTGCTTCTGACCACTAGCTGGAAATCAGACATTTCCACACCTCCCATTCCTTGAATTCAAGCGATTTCCTAGAATGGCTCACAGCACTCAGAGAAACGTGTTACTGACAACATTATCAGGTTATCATCTGGCACATAACTCAGGAACAGCCAGATGGAAGAGAAGCATGGGGCTTCCATACCCTCACAAAGGGCACTGCTTTCTCAGCACCTGGCTGTGTTCACCAACCCGGAGCCCTCCAAAGCCCTCCTTCTGCGTTTTTATGAAGGGTTCACTACATAGGTGGGATCGATTAAATCACTGGCCACTGAAGACTGAACTCCTGCCCTTGTCTCCTCCCTGCAGGTCTGGGGGTGGAACTAGAATCCTCCACTTATGGACGTCGCCTTGGGCAGGATAAGTCTCACTTTAGGATCAGAGTTCTCAACTGCACTGTGAAAGAGTTACATTGGAATATTCCTTAAAGGCTTCTACCTTCAGAATTCTTCTCTCCATCCTTCCTACAAAGAGCCATCCCAACGGTCCACATCACTCACATTCCCTCACCTCCACCCACCCGTCTAACTCTTACCATAAACATCCAGAAGCTGGGGTCTCCTTCAAACCCTTCTGTCTTTCGCAAATATTGCCATCCAGGTGAGTCGTGAGTGACTTACAGGTTGTGAACAACCTCGGGGGTGGGGGGGTGAGCAGAATCTGAGAGGGCCACGCTCACTTATACAATAACCAATTAACGGATGAGTTCAGGGGAACCCCAGAGTGGTTGAAAGGGAGGAGAGCTAGAATTGGAAAAGAATTACGGGATCAGCAAAGAGCAAAGGAAGGACGGATCCTCAAAGTGCCCAAATGCTCCAGCGGGTAAGGACAAAGTGGGAAAGGTGGGTCATTGCAATACTGGGGACTCTTAAGGGATCCTGGGCCAATCTTTTCAAAGGAATGAAGTAAGATTTTTAAAAAGGGGATTTGCTCAGGAAGCCAAAACAGTAAAAAGTAAGGGCAAAGACCAAACGTGCTGTTGTATTACTTAATCATGAGGGCCTGGGACACAGAACAATTCAATGAGTATTTGTTGAAACTGAAATCATCAAACTCTATTAGAACAAGTAAATGAAATGTAAAGAGAATGTTAAGATAAAAACAGGGCTGCCTGGGTGGCTAAGTCGGTTAAGCGTCCGACTTCGGGTCAGGTCATGACCTCACGGTTCGAGAGTTTGAGCCTGCATTCGGCTCTGGGCTGACAGCTTAGAGCCTGGACCCTGCATCGGATTCTGTGTCTCCTTCTCCTTGCCCTTTCCCTCTGCTCACGCTCCGTCTCTCTCTCTCTCAAAAATAAGATAAAATAAAAAATAAATAATAAAAAAATTTTTAAATAAAATAAAATAAAATAAAATAAAAACATAAGTGAAAAACCTGAACAAGCCATCCCATTGTGTTATATGGGAAAAATTAGGAAATTTACATTACATTTGGTATAGAATAATGTGTTAAGAGACAGATTTAATTAAAAGAAGTTCTTAAAATAATGTACATTGTCAAAACTAAACATTTTATTAGGACATTTTATTACGTTTTTATACCACCCCACTAATGTTTCATTCCAAAATGTATTTAGGACTGCTTAGATTAAAACATTTAGATAAAAATGGGTTACAAAGATTTAGATAGAATAGAAAAATGCCTTTCGGTTTTATGCCAAAGGCATATGCTTACTGTCTTAATTAGAAGATCTTGGGGTGCCCGTGAGCTCAGTGAGGTGAGCATCTGACTCTATTTTGGCTCAAAGCATGATCTCATGGTTCATGAAATCGGGCCCCACATCAGGCTCTGAGCTGAGAGTGCAGAGTTTGCTTGGGATTCTCTGTCTCTCTCTCTCTCTCTCTGCCCCTTGTGGTCACACACATGCATGTACACTCTCTCTCTCTCTCTAAATTAGTTAATTAATTAATTAATTAATTAACATTTTTAAAAAGTACAGCCTTGGGGTGCCTATGTGGCTTAGTTGGTTGAGCATCTGACTCTTGATTTTGGCTCAGAACACGATTTCATGGTTCGTGAGATCGAGCCCCAGATCTGCACAGAGCCCCCTTGCGATTCTCTCTCCCTCTCTGCCCCTCCCATGGTCACGAGTGCACTTTCTCTCTCTCAAGATAAAAAAAACATTAAAAAAAAGAAACAGATGATCTCAATATTTAGTTATTACTAAAAGTGAAGTCCTGAAAGTAAGTTATTCTAAAAGGTATCATTTTTTGGTAGATTTGGTATATTTTAAAAGTTTGCCCCTTATCCTAAACTGACACTTAGTTCAGGTGTCAATTTTGCAAACAGTTTATTTTGGAGTACCTGTGTTCCTCTGAGCTACGTGTTTTCTCAGTGTGAGGAATCACCTTAATGGAAGAATTTCTAAGAAATCCATTTCTCCAGGCATTTGCGGAATGAAGCTGAACCAGTAGAACGGGCCATCTTTAAACAGCCTCTTCTTGATTTCCCATTGGACAATGGAGATTGAAGAGAGAGAAGGAGAAAACATTATTCTTTCCCTAGAGTTGGGCCACAATGTTTCCCTAGAGTTGGGCCAGGAAGTGATCCATTTCATAATAGCTATAGAAGTGGTCTGGGGGAAACCAAACGCCCCAGGGGCATCAACTTCTACAATGGGCAAAAGATCTTTTGTAATTTTTGTAAGGTTCTATGATACTTAAAATGTGTGGAGAACACGATGGGAAAACTACTGGCTTCTGACTCCATCAGAACCCAGTTCAAATCCCATCTCTGGTACTTGCCAGTACTTAGTAGCTGAGTGACATTATACAAAGATCATCCAAACTTCCTAAGCATCCGTGAAACAGAGATGGTCATGCCAATTACAGAGTCAAGATCAGGTTCACCGATTCAGGTCCATCTTCACAGAACAACACCAAAAAAGTAAAAACAGTGACTTAAGTAACATAGACAATTTTCTTTCATGTGTAAATAATTTAAGAAGTCTAAGACTTATAATGGGGAGTCCATGGCATCAAAGACCCAGATGCCCTCTGTCTTTCTTATTGGTTATTCTCACACTGGCCTCCATCGTCAAGGGTAACTCATGGACCAAGACGGCTGCCGGAGCCCCTACCATCGGTCTGCATCCTAAGCAGTAGAGGACAGAGAAGGGGAACAGCCAGGAGTGCATTTTCTAGCTAAATCAGTTTCCTATAGAGAGGCATTTCAAAAGTCCTTCACGATCATTCCAATTGCATTGAATAGGCTTTTAATAAGTTAGCAGCAAAAAAGCTTTGGGAAATGTAGATGATTAATTCTAGGTGATAATGTCCTCGGTTGAAGAACTAGTTTTGGGTTAGTAGAGGAGAAAGTGGATTAGGAGGTAAAGAGCAATCCACCTGCCTACATTAGAGAGTATTTCATGAGAATTACAATTCCTGTACATAACAAGCCCCTGACGGGGCTCCACACGTACCACATGCCTAGTAAATTCCACTCTTGTTTTCCGCCATATAAGAATATGCTGAGAAGAGAGCTGTGTTCTTAGTGTCTTTTATAATGGCCAAAATGCACAGAGCAGGGTTCTCAGTCTCGGCGTTTCTGACACTTAGACCAGATGACTCTGGCTGTACAGGGCTGTGCTGTGTGCTGTATGCTGTTTTTCAGTGTCCCTGACCTCCACCCACCAGATGCCCGTGGCTTTCCACCATCAGTTGTGACAACAAAAACTATCTCCAGCCATTGCCAAATGTCCCCTTGGGAGCAAGATCGCCCCAGGCTGAAAACGACTACCTAAGCCTACAATGTCCTACAATGGACAATGAATGAGTCACTACTCTATATTATCTAGGAGTCGAATGGTGCGAAAGGCCCTTGAGTTCATAGTGCTGATGTCATTATGGAGAACAGAGTACAGGACAAAGCTGTAGATTTTCCAAATGGACAATAATCAATCTTGCAAACTCGCACATATGCAAAATGGATTACATATTACTTTTCTCCTAAATGTAATGCAGTAAAGATGTACTTTGAGGGGCACCTGGGTGGCTCAGTCGGTTAAGCGGCCGACTTCGGCTCAGGTCATGATCTCACAGTCCGTGAGTTCGAGCCCCGCGTCGGGCTCTGTGCTGACCGCTCAGAGCCTGGAACCTGTTTCAGATTCTGTGTCTCCCTGTCTCTCTGCCCCTCCCCTGTTCATGGTCTGTCTCTCTCTGTCTCAAAAATAAATAAATGTTAAAAAAAAAAAAATTAAAAAAAAAAAAGATGTACTTTGAGGGAGGACAAAATGTAATGTACAGGTTTCATTCATTCATACATAGTGGCTGCTTACTTTCTGGCGAAGGAGACAGACTCTGAGAGATAAAGGAATAACTCCATGGGGCCACGTTAGGGTGTAAATGAAGCATGCAAATGGCGGGGGTGATCTGGGGAGGCGAGGCTGAGATGGGAATGAGGGGTGGGGGTGAACTGGGTGTCTCTCTGAGGAAGGAGAGCTCTGTGGGGAGAGGAGAGCAACCTCGAAGGGCTGTAAAGTAGGAGGAGATGAAGTTGGGGACAGTTGGAGACACAGGGCCAACGTTTTGGTCTGAGCAAGATGGAGAGAGATCAGAAGGTGTGAGGTACACAGCAGCATGACTCAGCGTATACGTGTAGAGGGTCTTCCCAGCAGCCCTGTGGGGACTACACGGAGGCAAAAGAGGAGGCTGGGAGACACAACAGGAAGTTCATGGACTGGTCCAGGCAAGAGATGATGGCACAGGGACCAGGGGCAGGGGTGGGGGCACTGAGATCGGAGGAAGAGCCCATATTTGCAGACGGTAAGCAGAAATGATGAGCATGTGTGGTTTCTATAAAACATTATGTAAACCTTGTCTATCATCATTACTTCTGGGTGTTATTTCTTACTCTTCAGTCCCAATATTTGTTCAAAATTGGTTTTGAAGTTGTTCCTTTCTGTTAGCACGATGCAGAAGGCAGCGTTCTAAACTTTGGAACACATCTACCCCTTTGGTGAGTGATTCCAGGACTGTCATCAAATATGTATGTGCCTGAATTTTCCCATTTGTAAAATGGAGTTACTATCACTCACCATTTACCTCATTAACCTAAAGATTAAGAGGAAAAGACTACATAGGCTCCACAAATCTCAAAAGAAATGCAAACTGTAATTATCTGCAAACGTGCCCAGTGGTGAAAATTTCCAAAGGAGATAGACTGTGATTAATATGTAAGATTCATTCCCAAAGATTCAGACTAAAGACAACCCTTAAACTTATGTCAGCTTTGTACTATATTCCAAAGTTGCTGGTGGGGTTAGCTGTGACTTATTAATGCATTCTTGCTTTCAGGCAAAAAGAAATTGATTTCTCTGCTTGTGAAATTCAGTCTCTCGTGTCAGCCTTGATCATTCGATAACAAGATATGGTTTAACAACCTGCTGTCCTGGCAGGGCGAAGGGTCTTTAATTAGGATACTTAAAAGAAAAAAGAGTTGAAATGAACTTTTCCATTCAAATTTCTTTGAAGTGTGTAAAAAAGAACTACTTTTTTTTAACGTAATAGGGAAAAAAGGGGTAGCTTAAATAAGAGAATGCTGGCAATTCGTGTAATACTCAACTAATATAAAACTGGACAAAAGCAGTACTTAGGAGACTTTATCAGCATCACGGCATCATCTCTCTCTCTCTCTTCCTCTCTATGTTTATATACACACATACTTCCCTGCAATCGTGACATAAACAAGTTACCCAACATTCCAACTAAAGAACAATTAATATAATAGACACCAGAAAATGTCTTCTCAGAACAAATGTTTATGTTATTACATAAAAAGAGGAACAGTGCCCAAACCAGACATTTCATTTCTGCCCAAGATTTAGCAAGTCAGAGCTAAGCAAAGCTTATTTTCACCAGATTATTTCACATTACCTAAGAATTCTGTTCTATCTTGAGTAATAATAGTCACATGTATTCCATGATATAACGTGTGCATGGATGTTGGAACGTTATCATTATAATAAAGTTCTTGGCTTAGGAATATTATTGTACAATCATTTACTGTGAGATATGTGTTTGAAAGACTTCTCAAAATAATCGTGTTCCTCATAAATATGCTATTTCAGTATTATGTATGGCTCAGATAAAATTTTAGTTATACAATAAAGGACTGTTTCAATTTTTGGTCTAAGTAATGTTTATGACATAAATTTCGTCAAACACTATTATGATCCCAAAGTTGCCAATATTTTTAGCCAGTAGTAAACTTTACTCATTTATATACTACATATTACAAATACATATATATTCTTTTTTTTTCTTAATTTGCGATGTTTTGGGATTGAGGTAAAATGTATGCTATGAAATGTATGAATGACAACTTCAGAGTGTGTGTGTACAGGAAGGAATACTCAAAAATGGAGAAGACACTTTTGAATTTAAAGGATCAAACTAACCAGCAATTCTAAATGTTCGGCAACCAATTCCAACCTGCGTGTGGATGGTCGGGGGACAGTTTACCCCAGCCGTTCACCAACGTTCCCGCATCAGCTGAGTGTCCTACAATTTAACTCAATTCTGAAACCATGTACCTGGCAACGGTATCAGATTGTACCAGTTAAGGGCTCAGTCCCAGGAGGCTGCTCCCCAACCCCTCCTCCATGCCCCCACACCCATTTCGATGCCAACCTGGCAAGTCCCCTTGTCACCTGTGCTTCTGACTGACCTGGTGTAGATGGGAGGGTCCAATTGACCCTCTCATTGGTTTCCATTCATTTGCTCGGGCGGCTCACCAGGACACGTGAGAATCACTTTACTTACTAGTAATTAATCAGTTTAGACGGGTTTATTATAAACAGATGTTAACTCAGGAACAGCCAGATGGAACCGAAGCCCAAAGCAACGCACAGGGAAATGACGATGATGTTCCGGGTACATCACCTGTCCCCAAATCTACATCTGTACGTGTTTACCAGCCTGCAAGCTCTCCGAACACCCTCTTGTTTTTGCTTTTAAATGGAGGCTTCCTAACCTAAGCAAAATTGATTAAATCATTGGCAGTTGATGGTTGATTCAGCCTCCAGCCCTCTCCCCTCCCTGGCAATCAGGGGCAGGGATGCTGGAAGTTCCAACCTTCTATTCAGAGTGGGTTCCCCTAGCAATGAGCCCCCATCCTCAGACGTGTTCCAAAAGTCACGTCATTCACATAAACCCCACTGTGATGGCCAGGGGTCGTTATGATGGTAAGGGGTGGACACCCATTCACCTGTAGGGCTCTGAAAGGATTCTAGAAACTGAGGACAAGAGACCAAATATAACAAAAGACATTCCCATTGCTCTTACTGCTCAGAAAATTCCAAGGTTTTGAGAACTGTGAGCCAAGAACCGTAGAGAAAGATCAAATATATGGAAAGTATATTTTGGTCATCTGAATGACCAACTGTGCATTCCTTATGAATGACAGTATTGCAAATTCCTGCAAATCAAACTACGTACAAAATCACGTAAGGGTAGGTAGGATGCAGTAAACCTTCTGGTTCCAACCAGAAGATGTTTTCTCCTTAAAATTTATTTGGATTGAAAAAGGTACAAGCAGAGAAATAAGGCGACATACAGAAGAACCGCCACAGGTATCTTGATTGAACTGAATTTGCACGTGATGAAAAGTCACAGACGGATATACATACATTGCACCCGTGTCGGTTTCCTGCTTCTAATGGTGTTCTACAAACATGGAAAGCGTAAGCATTTGGTGGGGAATGGATGAACAGTACACGTACCTTCTCTGCTGTCTTTGCCACTTCCTGTGACTCCACAATCATTCCAAAATTAAACGCTTTTAACAACACGGATACAGTTGTAGACAACACGGATACAGTTGTAGGGAACATACCTTAGAACACTGCTTGTGATTCTGACACCAAACCAGGGAACCGTTGTTCTGCAAAAAGAAAAAGAAATATTGGCTCATTCAATAATTTTCTAACTCATGGCTACATAGTGTGAATTTCATTTTTCAATATTATCATTAACAAAAGACCCGTTTTTGCCCTCCTATCATTCTCTCTTCCCAAAATAGAAAGTGCGCTTCTAATGTAAGTCCAATTTTGGCCCTGACCCCATGATAGAAACAAAGACATATAAATTAATGAGGATTTCAAGCTGCCTAAAAGGAAAAGTGTCTGAGCCATGTCTCCTGCTGGCTGCCTGGGAGTCAGACCTCACTGAAAAGCCTTCTCTTTCCCTGTCACTGGATGTGTGACGGGGGGACAAGGGATTTACTATCCGTGTACCTCAATTGATCCATCTATAAAACATAACCATATGCCATGCGTGAGGTCACTGGCATAAGGAAATGAAATAATACCCACACGCCAGTTAGCACGGCCTGATATTCACTCGGTACAGAACAAAGATTAGGACTACAGTTTACTGTCTCTAACGTTAGCATTTCTTCTGGGAAATCTCTTACTCCACATGACTGGCATCTTGGTCACGACTCCTCCTTTGGCTGGGATAGGTTATGTGCGTGTGTGTTAGACTGGGGTAGCTGGTAGAGATAGTAAACGCCACCACCCCATAATTTAGATGCCGTGGCCTCCAGCTCTTGGAAGTTCACGGTTGGGTATGACATCAAGTAAGTCCATTTCCTCTGTCTGAATCTCTAAACTTTGAATTTTGACAACATCATATTCTATTCATAGATTAGTATTACATTGGCGCTCAGTTCAGAGAAAAGAAAATCAATATATCTTCTTAAAAATCCTTTTATAACAAGCTCATGGAGATATAACGTAGACACAGAAAGCACACTGTTTTAAAGTATAGAAACCAGCGGTTTGTAGTAAAAAGTATGTTCTAAATACTAAAAGGTATATTCAGAAGGCTGTGCAACCATCACCACTATCTATTTTTGGAACATTTTCACCAGCCCAGAAAGAAACATGTATCCCTTAGCACTCACTCCGCCATCTCCCTCCCTCCAGCCCCTGGCAACCACTCATCTACTTTCCTTTCCTACAGACTGATTCTGGAAACCTCATGGAAAAGGGATTATACAACATGTGGCCTTCTGTGTCTGGATTCTTTCACTGGGCATCATGTTTTACATTTTGCTAAACGGTATGGTATTTTTGCTCTGTCTATATTGCCACAAAAACCATACGTCATTCCTTTTTATTGTCCAATCCCATTGTACGGATATACCACATTTTTCTCTTCTGCTCCTAATAATCTGTCTCAATATATCTTATGTCCAATAGTACATGTTCATAATCTAGGATTCCTACTGAGTCAATCTCATCTCTATGGGATCAGAAAGTTTCTTCCACTAGGCTCAGATCATCGTGCTAAAAGGCCTCAGCCCCACGTTAAAGCTTTAGCTATTACATCTATCATATGGCCCTAACTCTCCTCGGCAGCCTTACATCCCCAGATCCCAGAATGTACCTCCAGTTTCAGCTAAACTAAGATCAACCTACCCGTCCCCCTACTGACCTGGCCCAGCTTCCACCCCGGTCCCTTCTAAGTCTTTCTTTTCCTGGATAGATGGGGAGGACCTCTGGAGAACCTAAGGGTGTCTTCACTGCTTCTGCATTTGCTGGGCTGCTCTGGAGAGAAGTATGTACCCCATCCTCTCTTGTCTTAGGATATAGGTCTTTTATTTAAGTCAGCTCCCAAACTAGACTGTGGTCCCAGAGACAGGGCTTCCTTTTTCCTCTTTGCTTCAATGCTTCACACCAGCAAATGGACCAGCTCCTGATTCTCACAGAGACGGCTTCCATCAAAAGTCACGTGAGAGACACTGGGGCTGCAAAGTCAGCATGGCAACTGCTGCCTGGCTGATACGGTAACACCAATCGGGTAATATGCCTTTGACAGGATTATTATCAATAAATAATACTATCGTACTAATGACCACATCTACACAGCAGGCACTTGCTTTGGTGTTTGCCATATTCAGCCTCCCCAGGCATCCCACGTAATGACATAAACTTCATTTACCCATTTTTAAAGTCAAGAAACTGGGATTCAAAGAAGCCAAGTAAAATATCCACATTCATGAAGCAAATGGTTAAACACAGTTGTCACACCACAATGGGTAAAGGTTTAGCTAAACAAAGGGTGACTTTTATGGAGCGTTTTGAAGGAAATCTCCAGACTCAGAACCTTGGAAGGACAGGAATGAATTGGTTGGGATGGTCCTGAGTATCGTACATTCCAGAAGCAGCAGATCAGATTGAGGGGTTGAAGCAGAGAATAGGAGGGGTGGTTGGGTAAACAGATAGAATGCAGATTACAGTGGATTTGGACTTATTGCTGGAAATAAAATTTGTTATGTACTACATGTCAGACGGTTAAAAAAAAAAAAAAGGAGAGGATTGGACAAGTCGTGTACCTACAACACCTTGACTAGTTTCCTTTTGTTTCCTTTGACTATAGATAAAATGGCCAGACCTCAACAACAAAACACCAAAACTCCAGCAAAGACTGCATTTGGCTGCCCAGCAAATGCATCCTCTAGTGCCTGGCACCATGCGGAAACCCAGTGCTCCCCATGGTATTGGCCCATACACCTGTCAAAATTACAGAAAAACTAATAGTCACAGAGCCTATCTGCTAAGCTGTTTACATTCGGGGGGAATTAACATCAATGCATTTCCTCAACCAAGGCATTTTCATTTTAAGCAAAATTTCCCACTAATCACAAATTGAAAAACTATCATTATACAGAAATATTTGGGGCAATAGCAAGCAAGCATGAAAGATCATTTTGGTCATAATAGGTTTTTTTGTCACTGAAGACAGTATGTCCTAGAATGCTTAAGAAGATTAAAATCATAATCCACATAAAGTATTGAGCAAAATGTTTGGCACGGAGTTAGAGGTCAGAAAAAAGTCCATTATGATTGACGTTACTTTGTTTGCCACGATTATTGTTTTCAGGAGGGAGTAATCCTGTACTTAAAATCTCCCAGTTCCTCTGTATAACCCAATGCAATCTTATTAGTGAGGCTCAGAAGAGGCAGCCCGTCATGTTTTTCTCCTTGGATGGTAACAATCCTGCCATGTTTGCCAATATGATGACTGGGCAATGGTATTCTTTTTGGTTTAATTTCCTTCAGCCATTTGTATTTCCTTTAGAGTGAACAGTCTGTGCATTTTACCATTTCTTTTCTGAATGCTTAACCATAGCCATTGTAGCAGCTACGAGGGCCAATTAGATTGAATAATCATTTGTCTATAATAGGTGTTGTAGAAATTTTCCAGTGATCGTTGGCCTTTTGACTTTATGCATGATGTTTGCTCCATGAAAAAATTTTCTATACACACACACAAACATGCACACACATAGATATGTGTCTCTACATTTCCTTTTGGGGTTTTAAGTTTCCTGTTTTTCTTAAAACACCCCCCCCCCGCCCCGCCCATGTAAAGGTTTTGCAGCTGTTCTGTGCTTTTGCCTTTATCAATCAGCCTTTGGCATTCTATTTATCTCTACAAAGAACATCTAAAAACCCTGCCTAATGGCATCAAGGATGTGGGTAAACCCCTGATTTAACTCCAGCTACTGTGTTTCAGCCAGGTGCACACACACTACCATCCACCTACATTGCTTACCTGTGATGCTCTTTGAGCAGGAGAGCAATGGAAAAATACAAGAATCCAGTAGTTTTCAACAACCCGCCCCAGGGGAAGTTCTTAGTCAGATTACAATAGCCTTCCCCAGTTAAGCCACTTGACAACAAAAATAAAATACAGTATTGGCAATCAAGTCTTGTTCTGGGTTAAAGCCAGCAAAGATAAAGAGTCAAAGTACATCAGACAAGAAAGGCGTTTGCCTGTTGAATCATTATTGTAACCTCCAGGTAGGATCAGACAGCGGGACTTTGGTAATTATATAAAGATTACATCCTGTATTTTATTGGTTTAACTAGATCAAACATGAATGCTAGTCAATCCAACTTTCAAAGAGTTTATACAAGTTCACTCAACTGCACCCAGACATTATTTCAATGACATTTTCAAAGTCTCTTCTAGCCTTTTGATTTTTTTTCTCCTTAAAGAAAAATAATTCTTCAAAAGCTTCAGGTAAAGAAAACACTTCGTTCCCTCAAAGACAACCCACAAGGATAAAGATAAATGAAAACTAGCTATCGAGATACAACCATTTGAAAAAAGAATAGAGAATGAGAACAGATCCCACACATTTTCCTTAACACAAACAGGTGTAGGTGTGGAACAAGGACTAATCAATTTTCCATTTCAGAAACACAGCACTAAGCCATTGTCCAACGGCAGTATGGAACATTTGAAATTGAAACTATCCCAGAAAACCCACTATGGACCAAACATTTGCCATTCAACCCTACAAACTGTGACTTTCAGTTAACAATTTTGTTCTTATATTAAACACAAGTTTTTGGGGGAGCTTGGGTGGCTCCGTCAGTTAAGGATCTTCTGCTCAGGTCAGGATCTCAGGGTTCGTGGGTTCAAGCCCTACGTCGGGCTCTGTGCTGACAGTAGCCAGCCTGATGTGGAGCTTGAACCCACAAACCCTGAGATCCTGACCTGAGCCAAAGTCTGTCACTTAACTGAATGAGCCCAAGAGAGAGAGAGAGAGAATCTGAAGCAAGCTCCATTGTCAGCTCCATGCAGGGCCTGACGGGGCTCAATCTCACAACTGTGAGATTATGATCTGAGCCAAAGTCAAAAGTCAGATGCTTAATTGACTGAGCCACCCAGGCACCCCTCATTGTTAAGTTTTTTAAAATAAAACATTGAGGGGAGCCTGACTGACTTAGTCGGAAGAGCCTGTGACTCTTAATCTCAGGGTTGTGAGTTCAAGCCCCACACTGGGTGTAGAGATTACTTAAATAAATAGAATTTTTTTAAAAAGTAAAAAATAAAATGAAGGCATGGATTAAAATTTAGGAATTCACTTTAATCCAGAATAATTTCCTATTAATTTGAACCATGGAATAATATACTTAATTTCATTTGTTATCATAAGGATGTGCTTTTCTACTGTTAATATACTTGGAACTTTCTCACACATTTCACAGCAGCTAAAAGATAATGTAACAGAAGGACATTGGATGATGCATTTATGTGGCTTGAACTATTTTTTTATTTTTATTGTTATTTTGAGAGAGAGCACAAGCACAGGAGGGGCAGAGAGAAGGAGAGACAGAACCCCAAGCAGGCTCCACACCATCAGGGCAGAGCCTGATGTGGGGCTCAAACTCACGAACTGTGAGGTCATGACCTGAGCCAAGATTGAGAGTCCGACCCTTAACCAAATGAGCCACTCAGGTGAGGGATGTTCATCATAGGACAGGCTATCCATATGTGGGAGCACGAAGTCTACAGACCTCTGTACTTCCTACTCAGTTTTGCTGTGAACCTAAAACTACTCTAAAAAATAAAATCTACTGGGTGCCAGTTAAGCATGTGACTTCAGCTTGGGTCATTATCTCATGGTTCATGAGTTCAAGCCCCGCATAGGGCTCCATGCTCAGAGTGTGGAGCTTGGTTGGGATTCTTTCTCTCTCTCCTCTCCCTCCCTCTGTCTCCCCTTCCCCCCTGCTTGTGCTCTTGTCGCTCTCAAAATAAATAAATAAACTTTAAAAAAGTCTACTTCAAAGGATAGGAAAAAAAAGAGAGCTTTGTGTTTATACTTGTTCGTATGTAGGATCTCTTTCTAATGTTATGGATTACTCTCAGTAAATCGATGGCCTTTCATCCCCTACTCCCTCTCAAAAAATTCTCTCTGGATTCTACAAATATCTCACATTGAGCTGAATTCTGTAGAACAACGTTTGGCCATACACAATGTACCTCTCTCCAAATGCCCAGCACTGGAATGCATGCCTGGCCACACTGTCTGGGTGTCACTTCTTCACACCCTGCAGCTTGTTTGGGAATGAGAACCTTCCATCAGGAACCTGTGCCTCCGCCAAGCCAGACCCCGTGTGTCCTTCGGGTCACTGCAAATGCCACTTCTTTGAGGAAGCCTTCCCTGACCACCTACACCCTGACTATCACAGACCCCCTGTTACACACACTCATGCAATGAGAACACATTAGAGACACAGTCTGTCTATATCTCTTCCTTACAGTTGGCTCCCTCACAAACTTAACAATTATTACTGATGAAATAAGTAAACGAATGGATAAGGAGTCGTACAAAAAATTTACACTTTAATCATTAGGTCATGAGGAGGTAAAAAGGATGAAATGAGTAGACTGAACTGAACAAATTTTTCACCTTCTTGGACAGGTGCTTTTAGGAAGTGGGTTCATTATTCTGTTTCTACTCGTCATGGCAATATTAAAAATGGAACCAAAGCTTGCATGCAGTATAAAATATAAATTATTTAAGACATAACCGTGCTAATTATCTTGCTACAGACGCATGTAATTAAAGTTATCTAAAGAAAATTTATAGAACAGCCAAGTGCCAGACTATGCCATATGGGAAAACATTACGTTTTATTAACATTTTACTATGAATTTTGACAAGGAATATTCCAAAGGATTCTACATGTAGGAGACTATCAGATCAAGACAGAATTTTTACTCCTTAGTGTCCCTATGAGAATGGTAGGACCCACCAGGGGATCAGAGGACTGGTTTTTCTTAGGACGTTTCAAACATCAGTCTACCAAGTTTAATCTCCGGAAGGATATGCTAGTTACTGATGCATTCTTGCCACAGTTAAGATTTCAGAGATGTATTGTCTAAAGCCATATTTCTATTTTCCAGAGACACCTCCACTAAGATGAGCCATCTCCATGGAATCACATAAAACCTTGGAAGATTTCAAGGCAGAATAAATGACTTAGGCTGAAATAAATCCAGCCGTAAGGAGGTTTAGAGGGAGCATTAAAGGTAATAACTAAAATTTAGTAAATGACTCGTTTTACAAAGCAAGGGAAGCGTGAGAAGAGAGTACCTGCTATAAATTGAACACCGAAAGCATTGTTGATGGGAGACCTGAGCAATAAAGAACAGTCCCTATAAATGTCAGTCTCCTTCCCTCCTTCTCATTCATCACTCTGAAATGTTTACTTCACGTGCCAATTGTGCGTGAGTTCCTCCAATTCCAGGAACCTCTCGCCAATCGCCATTTCGGCTCTTCTAGAAGGTAAACACATGCCTGTGGACTAAAGTGGTGAGTCCCGCCAGGCAGACCTGTCATGTTTACTGTGTAGGGACAACCGCCCACCTTCCCCAAGGTGGGCACCGTGGTCAGCCACACCTGCATCTTCTTCCTTCTTCTTCTTCTTCCTCCTCCTCCTCCTCCTCCTCCTCCCTCCTCCTCCTCCTCCTCCTCCCTCCTCCTCCTCCTCCTCCTCCTTCTTCTTCCTCTTCTTCTTCGAAGCTTTCCTGACTTTAATCATTTGTGTGTGAGTGATGTTGAGAAAGACAAGACTGGGAAGAGGAGAAGAGAAGGAGCAGTAAGGGAGAAGGAAGGGGACAGAGCAGGGAAGGAGGACAGAAAGAATCCAAAGAGGCCAGAGCAAATGGCATATTGAGTCTCTGGGCATAAACCTGAGATATAAAGACTTCTTTCTATATAAAATAATATAAATATACAAGCAGAAATTATTTTTTGGCATCAAAAGGCACAGGGAAATCTGCACTAAGATCACTGCACGAAAAGCCACTGGCGTGGGGACCTCCACCGGCTCAGTGGGCTGCATATCAGTGGTCCCTTCAGCAGTTGTCTGAGTGGGGACGTGGCAGCATCTGAACTTTTGATGCTAGGTTCAGTTCTATAGCTTCAGCTCAGTCTCCATGGCAACTACCAGTACTGTCCAGTCTGGGACACGGGGTCCCCACTAACATGGGGCCCCAGGTACACTTGCTGTATTCCACGGGAATTCGAGACAAAGCACAGAAAGAAAGATTGGCAGAAATGAAAAGGGCAATGAGTTCTAGAAGCAGATTAACGCCCAGGATCCAGCTTGTTGGATGTAGAATATGTCCCTTCAACAGCCTGAGGCAAAGCTGTGAGACACTGTGCTTCTTTGAGATGCACCGCCAGACTGTCCCCAAAGTCAGGGTGCGCTTTCCCCAACTGTAGTTTGGTGTGACGCCGTGAATGTTGGCCTGGTAGCAGCCGTGACGTGGTGGTCAACATTCCATGAACGTGACCTTGGTCCCAGCTGCGCTTACTGTCACCAATGACACTGAGTTCTGTACGTTGTTGGTTCTACACATGTTGGGTTTAACTGCCGTTTAAAATGAGATGAATGTAATTAGACAATGATTGGGCATTGAAAGGCAAAATTGTGGTGTACACAGAACGAAGGAGTGCAGGTAAGACTCACTGCCACAAGACTGCACTGTCCTATTTTCTTGCCACTAGTAACGAATACGTTACAGGACTGAAGCAATGGGACACAGAAGGAGGTGTGCCACATGATTACCGATAGATGAACAAAAAAGTGCAAATGGACACAGAAGAAACTACCAAACCTCCCGGACCAGACAGAACGTATGACAAAGCAACAAGATATTAGTGTGACCCAGTGATGCTTCTTTTAACAAAGACCATCTCCGAGCCTGTGTCATGATTTTAGTACAATGTTTGTTTCTTGGGGTTGCATAAAAATAGATGTTCCATCCATGGCTTCTTAGATTCACTGAAATCTCATACAAATTTATGTTGGCCCTCTACCCATTCCTTGTCTTTGCCACACTGACACGTCTTTGAGAGTTACTCTCGGGCAGGCTACCCCTGCCTTCCCCAGTCTGCTTTCAGGAAACGATTAGTGAAGGACTTCTGAAACCGATCCACATGTTACAGACAGTAGCCTGCGATTCTAAGCAGTGAGGTGTTATCAGTGACCGGATGGAGGTCCACTGAGGACACTCAGTGTGAGTTTCGATGGCCTCCCGTATGGAAAGTACATATAGACAGGACTACCCAGGAAATTAAAAGGGGAAGGACCAGTAATAACAATGCTTCCAAAATTGCTGGTACAAAGAATCACCCACGGAATCTGTTAGACATTGCGGTTCTCCGGGACTGACTCAGTAGATCTCGATCTGACCCTGGAATCTGTAGACCGACAGATGCCCTAAATGTTTCTTACAATGGGACACACGTGGTCAACGCTAGGCCAACAGATTGTCCGACTTTGAGGGATTATGGAACGAAGGCCTAGTGATGAAAGACACAGAGCAGTTGTAGAAACCAAAGAAAAGCATGAAAATGGTTAAGTGTTTATGCTCAGGAAGGAAAAGTGTAGTTTAAAAAGTATAAGGTAGAAAAGAGTTCTAGAGGATGATAGGTCCAATGGGTGCCAATGCTTGGAGCTGTTTCTACCCCAGAGGGAGAATTTTGTCACACAAAACAGTAATTGTCTGTAGTGAATCCTCTCCTGCACCACCCAGATGTCCCTACAACCCCAGAACCGAGATCAATGTGCCTACTGGGAGTGTCGAGTACTGATGGGTATTACCTAAACCCCTCCTTTCCCCTCCCATAAACTCTACTTGCTGGGAGAGGTTACCTAACCCAAGGCCACACTGCTTCCGGGAGAGTCCCACATGGAGTACTGGCTGATGCTGGGCCACAAAGGACCAACCCCCTTGTCCCATTCACAGTAACATCCGAGGCACTTGCAGCTCCAGATGATGCTATGGTATCCACTTGAGGCTGTGGCCACAGATGGCATGACAGCCCAACTCCTGCCCCATGCTGTGTCCTTCACTCCCCTGAGGCGGTGATCCTGGGAACGTCACCCAGTACGGTGACGTGAGCTCACATCTCGAGAGCTTAGCATATGCTTCATGACTAACACAACCTGTGAAAACCAATCATCTTCCCATATATGTGCAGGGGGAGAGAATGAGTTTTCTCCACTTGAGAGGCTTTTGGAAAAAGCCAAGTAGATATGAGGCATAATTTTTGAAAAAGGTGAGGGTGTTGAAGAAGTTAACCACGTAGTGGCAGGACTCAAGAGCCACAGGAAAGCGAGCCCTTCCCGTGCAGAAGAGGAAGGTGGATCGACAGGAAACAGCAGGTGAGCTGCAGAGCATTCTAGCCCAAGAACAGATCTCATTAAGTCCCCACAAACTCCTTCTCAGGGGGCCAGCCTCTCTGAGGATGCATGACAACATGACTTCATATTGATACATGCTTCCCTGAAAGGAACAGAATTGTGTCCTCTTGAAAGTATTCAGAAGAAGAGAGCCAAAGCATAAGAGACTCTTAAAAACTGAGAACAAACTGAGGGTTGATGGGGGGTGGGAGGAAGGAGAGAGTGGGTGATGCGTATTGAGGAGGGCACCTTTTGGGATGAGCACTGGGTGTTGTATGGAAACCAGTTTGACAATAAACTTCATATATTGAAAAAAAAGTTCAACATTGGGAATTTAAAAAAAAAAGAAAGGGTTGAAGTTATAATAATAAAAAGATGAGATAAATTTAAAAAAAGTATTCAGAAGAAGAACATGGTATTGTTTCAATATGTTTCAAGTCGCCATTGGTAGCTATTTTTTATTTGTGCATTTAAAAGCAACTTTGTCCTGAGGCTGTGGATGAAACAATTGAAAGGCAGGACAGAAATCTTTTTTTAAAAAAACATGTCAGCACCATTCCAAAGTTCCTGCGAGGAATTAAAATCATTATCAAAGCAGGAAAAAATGCAAGAGCAATGTGGAAAAACATAACTTTACACAACTCTTAATTACATCTTTTACTAGAATTCTCTGGAAAGACTATGATGGTACGCAAATTTACAGCACGCTGAAGTAGACGTTCACATTTACTCACTAGCGATGCGTAAAAGATTTCTTTGGCATTTTCTGTTCCTTAATTGTTATTGTTGCTGCTGCTGCTGCGTTTTTATCGTAGGATGTTTAAAAAACTTTTTTTAATGTTGATTTTTGAGACAGTGAGAGAAACGCAGAGTACATGAGCAGGGGAGGGGCAGAGGGAGAGGGAGACACAGGATCCGAAGCAGGTTCCAGGCTCCGAGCTGTCAGCACAGAGCCCGACGCGGGGCTCGAACCCATGAACTATGAGATCATGACCTGAGCCCAAGTCAGACGCTCAACAGACTGAGCCACCCAGGCGCCCCTACTGTAGGATGTTTTAAACACGGACGAAACAGAAAATTGATCAAGAGAAATTTTAGCAAAAAGCGAAGGCATGTAGGCGGCCACTAAAACAATGACGTCATAAGCTCTCTTACTTACATGAGGATTCAACCGTGTCCTACCCGGAAAGACTGCTGTACGACTGCTCCTCTCACTGATACCAACTGAAAAAAGCACTTTACAGTGATCTCAAAATGTTTTGAGAGCTGTTAGAATTCTGACTTCTCCGCAGGTAATCAGCTGAGACCTTCTCTTAGATCTTCATAAAGTCACCTTCTGTGCAGAGCATTTGCATCAGTGGGCATTTCTGCCACTTCCTGTCTGTGAAAGTATAAGATCTATACAGGGGCACCTGCGTGGCTCAGTCAGTTCAGCGTCTGACTTCGGCTCAGGCCATGATCTCACAGTTCATGGGTTTGAGCCCCGTGTCGGGCTCTGTGCTGACAGCTCAGAGCCTGGAGCCGGCTTCAGATCCTGTGTCTCCTTCTCTCTCTGCCCCTCCTCCGCTCGCACTCTGTCTCTCCCTCTCTCTCAAAAAGAAACAAATGTTAAAAAGAAAAAAAAAAAAATAAAATCTATCCAAATATGGCCAAGCCTGTTCTGTAAACACAACCAACACCAGAAAAGGGACTCGAAATGTGTTTCTAAATACGCTCTCAAAATGTTTGTAAACTGCAGAATTCTGACTCAGATGATACCATATAATTACAAATCAGTGAAGACCTCTGAGGGTCATTTAATCCATGTTCCTGCTGGAAACAAAACAAATCTAACTCGTGAATGACGTGTAATTGTCTTGTAATACAAGGAACTTTCCAGGGGAAAGAGTTTCCGCATCTCGGTAACACATCACCCTGTTCTGAGTTTTCCATCCCTGAATCCCCACTGAAACCTTGCGAACCAAAAGAGCAAAGGGGTGAGGAATTATTAAGGTTCAGACCTTCTGCCTGCTGATTCTCTAGTTAACGAAATACTCTGATCACTGTCTCCAAAACATAAGCCTAAGAAAAAGGTCAAAGCTGGAGGAGAAGACACAGCCCAGAGTCCATCCTGTGAAAGTATGAAGATCACATAGAGATTATTCCATTCCAGAATACTCAGGGTGGGACCAGAATGATGATGCAAACCACTCACATCTTGGAAGTGAACATGACATGGGGAACTTTCTGAAAAATGGTCACCAAGGTCTGAGGAGAAAGGGAAAAGTGCAGAATGGGCTGGGAGGGAGGATCTAAGCATCCCATGATAGCGCTAAACCTCCAACGCACCCCCCCCCCCCCCACCAAGGACTCTTCTGGACACGCCAGGTTACTCATTATTGTGGATCTGAGTAACATGCAAAAGCCATCAGGAATACTGGCAACACAAGATTCTGAGGAACATTCTACATCACCGCAAGAATCGCCAGGGTTGAGAGATTCAAGCCCAATGTTCTCCCCTTGTAAATGAAGATACTGGAACCCAGGAAGTCTAAAAAATATGCAACACATTGCTCCTTTGAACAAAAAAAAAATATTCTAATAATTGAAAGCATGCCCAACTTGGGAGTCAAAAGAACCTATTTCACATTCCAGGTCACTTACCCATCATAAATTGCAAGCTTTCAAAAAAAAATTAATGTCTTCTTTTCCAAAATGACAAGAAAGGTGGTTTTATAAGATGGTCACAGACATGTTTATGAAGGACCACCTGTGATCATCTAAAGTCAAAGTGACGTCTACCTGTGACTAGTGACGTCTAGTCTAGCTGGCAAGATGCAATCAATATGAATGATTTGCACATAAGAGGTGACTGCTAATAATTTACAAGGTCCTGGGTAGCTCATGTAATTAACCATGGAGAAGTCGAATTCTAAGAGCCCTTAATACGTTTTGATATAACAATAAAGAAAATGGTTTTCAATTGTTTATGAGTAAGATCAATCTTATGAATTTCTACGTGTTGTTTCAAGTCTTTCCAAAGGCACAATATCCACAGAAAGCATAAAATGCGCTCTTCAACGCAGTTCTGCACTAAATTATATTCGTAACCCATAACCCCCTTTTGGAGAACATGAAAATCCAACAACGTAAATACTGTTTCTTTTGGGGGCGCCTGGGTGGCTCAGTCGGTTAAGCGTCCAACTTTGGCTCAGGTCATGATCTCAAGGTTCGTGGATTCAAGCTCCACATCAGGCTCTGTGCTGACAGCTCAGAGCCTGAAGCCTGCTTCAGATTCTGTGTCTCCCTCTCTCTCTCTTTCAAAGATAAATAAACATTTTTAAAAAGTTAGAAAAAAACATATTTAAAAAATACTGCTTCTTTTGGGTTCCAGGACCCAATTCCAATGTGTGTTTTTGCCGGGGGGTGGGGGGGGGTGGGGGGCTGGGATTCCCTGCATACCACTGAGCAATTCTCAGACACCAGTAGGGTGTCAGAGAATTTTTTTTCAGTTTATTTATTTTTGAGAGAGAACGAAAGAGAGACAGAGTGCAGGCAGGGGAGGGGCAGAAAGCAAGAGGGACAGAGGATCCAAAGCAGGGTCTGTGCTGACAGCAGAGAGCCTGACGGGGGGGCTCGAACTCACGAACCACGAGATCATGACCTGAGCCAAAGCGGGACACCAAACCGACTGAGCCGCCCAGGCGCCCTGGGTGTCAGAGAATTTAACTCACTTCTGAGCCTGTAAAGAGAGCTAACAGCAGATCCCACAGGTAAAGGGCTCACGCCTACAGGACTGCCCCCTCCCTTTCAGATGCCAACCAAAAGTGTAGGCTGTTACCTGCTTTTGACCACCATGCTGAAGACTGAAGCTTCCAACAACCCCCTTCTTGGGTTTGGTTAATTTTCTAGAGCAGCTCACAAGAACACACAGAAACATTCTACCACATGATCATTTTTTAATAACAGGTTATACCTCAGGAACAGGCAGACAGAAGAGATACTTAGGGCAAGGTTTGGGGAAAGAGAATGGAGCCTTCACCACCTCTCTAGTCTCCTCACCCCTGTGTCTTCACCAACCCAGAAGCTCTCTAACCTCTTTTGGGTTTTTCTGGAGGCTTCATTACAGAGGCACAACTGATTAAATCACTGGCCATTGGCAACCAGTTCGTCCCCCAGCCCCTCTCCCCTTCCCAGATGTAGGGGTGAGGTTGAAAGTTCATAGGCTGGGGGTCACTCAGAAGTAGCCCCCAGCCTTAGGCTTTCCAAAAGTCTGTGCATTAGCACAGCAAAGGACACCTCCATCACTCTTGTCACAGGGCATCTCGACAGGTTTGAGCCAGGAACCAGTGGATGAAGACCAAAACAAGAGATATGTATTTTGGTCACCTCAATTACCAAATATATGTTTCTTATGAATCACAATCTCACACTGTTCTTGATATCCTTTAAAATTCAAAATGAAATACAGGGACTGCACATTTCTTAGGCTGCTATAAGAAAGCACCACAAAGTAAGTTGTTCAGACAGCAGGAATTCATCGTCACCATTCCACAGGCTAGAAGTCTTAGATCAAGGTGTCTGTGGGGCCATGCTCTCACTGAGGGCTCTAGGGAAGGATCCGTTCCATGCCTTTCTCTTAACTTCCCTGATTTCCTTGGCTTATGGCAGCCAGTCTAGTCTTCACATGGCCTTCTACCCTCACATCTGAGTGCGTCTGTGTCCAAATTCCCCCTTTGTAAAAGGACCCGGTCCTACTGCACTGAGGGTTCACCCCGCTCACACACAATTAAACCCGTAACAATGAGTAAAATAAATTCAAGCCATGGGGCAAATGCCATGTTGTTTGAACCACTCCCCAACCTGCAACCCAGGTGACAAGCCCTGCCTTAATATTTTCACTCACGTGTCCCATTGGCTTCAAACATCACTGTTACTGTTTATTCCTGAACTTTGGGCTCCTTGCCACCTCCTGGCATATGTCAGAGCACAGTGTCTCACTCGGGCCCATCTGCCCCTCCATCTCGCTGACGATAAGTTGTCCCGTCTTTACATAAAGCACTTAATTCTTAGGGCATATGTTTGCATCACAAGGAAGCATTTGCTAACCATCATGTAGACTGTTTATGATCAAGGAGTCCTGCTTTTGGTGAAAACGGACCCCTTAAGTAAGTGTGGAACCATAACCTATGCTTTACTATACTCATTCGTCAAGGGAGAGGGTTGGAATAGCTCTTTTGAACCATCGGTTACGGTTCCAATAGGTGAGGCAGCCCATGAATGCCTCCTCTGACCGTCTGTGTTCAGGGATGCAGGTCTCGATGAGGAATCCTTAAGAGGAACCTTAGAGAAGGCAGTTCATAAGTAGCCGAGGTCCATTTATGAAACAAAAATGAAGAACATAGAGTTGAGGGTATGGACACAGGGTGGAAAGAACGGTCTAGCTTATGAATGGTTCTCGTCTAAGAGCAGAAACAAATGCCACATTGTTTGAACCACTCCCCAACCTGCACCCCAGCTAGACCTTAATCAAGTTTGCATAACCTTGAATGAAGGAAGGCTGGTTAGGAGAAAAATGCTGGGGCCAAGCGGCAGAGGAGGACTGAGTGCTACAACCCAGCACATCTTACCAAGCAGAGAAAGGCATTAGAGAGAAACCCTAGCACATAGACAAGTCCATAGCAGTGGTTCTCAAAGTAGGGCCCTGAAACCAGAATCAGTGGCCAGAAGCGTGTTAGACATGCAAATTCTAGGCTCTCACCCCAGACCTGCAGAATCAGAAATTCTAGGGACAGGTATAGTAAGCTGTGTTTTTAACAGGTCTGTTGGGTGATAATGAGCCTCGCTAAAGCTGCAGAACCTCACTGGGAAGACAGGAGGAGGACAATTCATCTCACTTTGCCCTCCGTGACTTGAACCATCACTCCGACTGCTTCTTTCTTCTCTCTCATCAAATTTACCAAGTAAATGGAGTCCTCCATCCAGCTTTTGAGTAGCTCATAGCATGCCAGTCATTAAAAAAGACAACATCAAGCAATAAATTGATGTGTGCACAGGCACGTGTGTAATACGCAACCAAGTCAAGTCTGTGTCTGCGCAGGTCGCTCAAGGCGATAGCATCCCTCACAGGTGAGGCCAAGTGGCCTCCACTGTGGCTTGGCCTCACCTCAGTCTATGGGCATCTTCTTTTTTTTTTTTTAACGTTTTATTTATTTTTGAGATAGGGAGAGACAGAGCATGAACGGGGGAGGGTCAGAGAGAGAGGGAGACACAGAATCTGAAACAGGCTCCAGGCTCTGAGCAGTCAGCACAGAGCCCGACACGGGGCTCGAACTCCCGGACCGCGAGATCGTGACCTGAGCCGAAGTCAGACGCTTAACCGACTGAGCCACCCAGGCGCCCCTATGGGCATCTTCTTAAGAAATGACCCTAGGAAGATGCTATTTAGGGTAACAGGACAAGAATAAAGAGGATTTCAAAGGCATTCTCAAATCTCCCTATTATTTTTCAAAATAGATGCTTGACAGCTGTGAAGCTTGACAGGTGTGATCTGTTGTTCCTAATAAGGAGTTCCCACAAGGCACATTACTGCCTGGTTTCTGGCATGTTGACCAGCGGAGGATTAATTTTAAGTTATCAAGCTAATTACTCATAAGCATTAACAGTAGCCATAGAGAGCACGTTTCCAGATAGCAGGAGCTGAATTCTATTGCTATTATCACTGTAACCGTTTGGAAATTTCTACTTTGCACGAACATACAATGCCTCATAAATGAGAACAATTATTTCCATTTGCATTCCTATAGGATATTTTAGCAACACGTTTGAGAATGCATGAAGTCCTAGAAGTCCTTATTTTAATACTAAAACAAAATCCACCACCTTGACATACACTTATATGCTGGAAGACTCAGGCTTTAGTTTAACTGACTTAAACTTGTAGTGGGGAAAATCTAAGCAAGAAAGAAAAAATTACTAGCACCACGTTTTTCCCATTCTAATTGACTTTAAGTCAGATTTTTATCACATTGTTTACTTGTGATATATGCTTTTTTCATTCTAACTTCTGTGTTATTCATTAGAGAATGCAGAATAATTCATCAGACTAAAATAAAGCACCTCGTGGTCAATTATACCCTGACTTATATGATATTCTAGCCCATTCATCACAATTCTGAGTTATTTTAATATGAACTTCAAAAGACAGTATGCTTTAATGAGAGACCACTTGAGAAAACATGATGAATTAAATGTGAGACGAGAAGAGCAGCAGTAACCCCAAGAAAAGACTGCACTTTGAAAAAAAAATCAATTCTAAGAAAAATGTGTTATCTGCAGAATTATAAGCACCCAGCAGGAGGGAAGTCAGGTGTGTTTTCATAATAGAGTAGGTGACCTAGAATTCAATGCCCTTTTCTCCTTACACAATAGTTACCCAGGAATTCAAATTTCAATTAAAAATTCTACTGAACCTATTGCTATGCATCATATGGGAATAGAAAATCTTTAAGTGACAAATGCATAGAAGACATCTGAATGTCATTCTCTATCCATAGAACTAAGCACTTCCAAAGAAATTTCAAAGGGTAACTTTTTAAAATTAAAAAACTTAGGGGTGCCTGGATGGCTTGGTTGGTTAAGTCTGACTCTTGATTTTGGCTCAGGTCATGATCTCACATTTCGTGGGTTCGAGCCCCACATCGGGTTTTGTGCTGACAGCTCAGAGCCTGGAACCTGCTTTGGATTCTGTGTCTCCCTCTCTCTCTGCTGCTCCCCTGCTCATGCTCTGTCTTTCTCTCTCAAAAATAAACATTAAAACATTTTAATTAAAAATTTTTTAAAAAAATTAAATTACTTTTCTTAAAGAAATTTTAATTTTTTAGAGTTTTAGATTCATATCAAAATTACAAGAAAGGTGCAGAGATTTACCATACAACCTCTGCCCCCACACATGCACAGCCGCCCCTTATCAATACCCACCCCCAGAGGGTACACATGTTACTACCGATGTGCCTACGCCCACACATCTTATTTACCCCCAGCCCACAGCTTACATGAGCACTCATTCTTGGTGTTGCACGTTCTATGGCTTTGAACAAATGTACAATGACATGTATCTACCATTATAGCATCATATAAGTAGTTTCACTACCCTAAAAATCCTCTGTGGTCACCCTGTTCATTCCCTCCCCTCAACCCCAACCCAAACACTTATCTGTTTACTGTCTCCTGAGTTTTGCTTTTTTAAGAATGTCATATAGTTGGAATCATAATATTGAGCCTTTTTCAGATTGGCTCCTTTCACTTAGTGAGCATTTAACTTTCCTCCATGTCTTTTTGTGGCTTGCTAGCTAATTAAATTTTAGTGCTGAATAACATCCCATTGTCTAGACAGACCACAGTTTATCTATTCGCCTACTGAAGGACATCTTGGTTGCTTCCAAATTTTGGTAATTATAAAGGTGTATACATATCCATGCACAAGTTTTTTTATAAACATGAGTCTTCAGCTCATCTGGGTCAATACCAAGGAACACAACTATTGGAGCAAGTGATAAGTGTACGTTTAGGGGCTCCTGGCTGGTTTAGTTGCTTGAGCATCTGACTCTTGATTTTGGCTCAGGTCATGATCCCGGAGTCATGGGATTGAGCCCTGATCAGGCTCTGCACTAAGCATGGAACCTGCTTAAGACTCACTCACTCACTCACTCACTCTCTCTCTCTCTCCCTCTCTCTCTCGGTTTCTAAAATTGAAAAAAAAAGAGTATGCTTAGCTTTTTGTTAAAAAACAAAATTTCACAAAGTAAATTTGAAGATGTAGTTGGCTCTATTAAGCAATTCATGAGCCCAAGCAACATCCCATCTGGTACGAGATGCTCTGAGGTGTTGCACAAAATGGAATGTTTCCCCGGAGGAAAAGAGTAGAGGAGGAAGTTGTTCAAGGAGAAGAAAGGATTATTGCATCTTCTCTTTGTAGGGAAGGGAATAGGAGGGTTGTTATCATGCAGATTAGCTCACTAGAGCTGATCAGCAAATTTCAGGTCTACTGTTAAAAGGTCACATTCCTCAGATAGGTTGAAACTGTAATTAAGTCTTGCTTTGCTGTCCTGGATGGCAAATGACTTCCATTTTGGGTTGTTTCTTTTTCTTTCTTTTTTTTTTTTTTTTTTTAAACAAAAATGGCCAACCTGCCTTCCAAAATGGCTGCGCCATTTTCCATTCCCTCCAGCAGTGAACGCGAGTTCCTGAGGCTCCACATCACCACCAGCATTTGGATCTCCAAATTCCAGATCTGGGCCTTTTGGACAGGCATGTAGCAGTATCTTGTTTTTTAATGTGACTTTTCCCAATGACATGTGACATAGAGCCTCTTTTCACAAGCTTGTTTGCCACCTGCATATTTTGTCTGGTGAAGTCTTTGGCCCATCTATAAATCGGGTGTTTAAATTACTTTTTTCTGGCTCTCAGACCACACAGTGAAGTGCCCAGGATCAAGGGGGTACGTGTTCTTTATTTCTGAGTCCCAAGATATTCAGCACAAGACACTTATTTGGTCTAACACATCTTAACAACAGCCACCATTTCTGGAGAGCTAACTATATGAGAGGTTCCGCTCTAACTAAACTCCATCAGAGCAGAACCCAGTGAAATAGTACTCACCGCCAACCTCGTCATGGGTGAGGAGACTGAGCAAATGGAGGTTAAAGGGTCTCAAAGAAGGTTCAGAGACAACAGTTCCTGAAAAGGAGAAGTGGTTTACTTGCAGAGAAGTTCCCAGGTAATCAGACTTTAGGACCAGCTGGCAAAATTAAAACTTATTTTTTTAAATTTTTTTTTGAGAGAGAGAGACAGAGACAGAGCACAAGCAGGGAAAGGGCAGAGAGAGAGGAAAACACAGAATCTGAAGCAGGCTCCAGGGTCTGAGCCTTCAGCACAGAGCCCAACACTGGGCTCAAACCCACAAATCCTGAGATCATGCCCTGAGCCAAAGTCGGATGCTTAATCGACTGAGCCACCCAGGCTCCCCAAGATCTCATTCTTTTAAGTAATCTCTACACCCAACATGGGGCTCAAACTTACAACCCCCAAATCAAGAGTCACACGCTGTACCAACTGAGCTACCCAGGCACCCCAAGATCGCATTCTTTTAAGTAATCTCTACACCCAACATGGGGCTCAAACTCACAACCCCAAAATCAAGAGTCACATGCTCTACCAACTGAGCCAGACAGGCATCCTGTATGCAAACAAAACTTTAGCCCTAATTTCATGTGATTATTCAAAAAAGGAGTTTCCTGGGTTTTTTTCTTCTGAAACTGTGCAGTAAATAATGGAACTAGACTGTACAAATCTTGCCATATTAAAAATAGGTTAAAAATATGATACAAGTCCATGGCTCCTGAATAACACAAAGATCAAAATACAAATGTATGTCTGTTATAATGTGGTCTCACCTCCAAATACGTTTTCCAACAGTCAGTGTAACACTTCACAAGTGAATACATTCTGTCCAAAATTGTTTTAATTTCTCTGCAGCTGTGAGGACATTATCTCATAATTCCGGATACAAAAATGTGGACACAACAACAGAGGAAAGATGTTCCTACTTTTTTTTTTTAGATCCCGGCCCAATGGGAATATAACTTCCCAGATGCAGGCCATTTCTGGAATGATCAGCAGATGAGTTTGGCTGTGCTGCTTTCAAAATGGTACAGCCAAGTGTCAACATAAAAAGAGAGAAGAAAGTGGGACGGACTGAAAGGGAGAATTCATCTCTATTCAGAGATGTCCTGGACAGTTCCACCAAACCTCTGCTGAGGGCTTACTATGTCCAAGGAAATAAGAAAGGAAGTGCCACATAGATGAGATTGTTTTGAGGGGCTATGAATACCTCGAAACATGGAAGAGACAATGGAAAACAAAATGTGTTTACCTTCAAACCACAAGTGCTTTAACGGTATGCAACATCTTATTTCTTGCACTTCCTGCACGCTGAACACATTTAAAAGAATCACAGTTGGGGTGCCTGGGTGGCTCAGTTGGTTGAGCATCTGACCTCGGCTCAGGTCATGATCTCACAGTCCGTGAGTTCAGACCCCGTGTCGGGCTCTGTGCTGACAGCTCAGAGCCTGGAGCCTGCTTCCGATTCTGTGTCTCCCTCTCTGACCCTTCCCCATTCATGCTCTGTCTCTCTCTGTCTCAAAAATAAATTAACATTAAAATAATAATAATAATAATAATAATAATAATAATAATAAAATAAATAAAAGAATCAGTTACCAAAACACAGCACGGCAACTTTTTTCTCCAACTCTTTTCTCCTTCTTTCAGGAACTAATCAGTGGCAATCTTATAATTAACTTAGCATTCTTATAATGAACAGACTTCAACTCTGGAAAGCAAGCCCCGACTTTACGTGGTGATGCAATCTGTAACTTTGCCTTTTCTTGAATCATCCGTATAGCAGGGCTGTTGGGCAAGACTGGTTTTCAACCCAGGGGCCTGGATGCCACTGGATCTCCATACGGCTGGGGTGGTGTTCTGCTCAGTTCACCGCACACCTCTATGATGTGCCGATCACTGTTCACTGGTGGAAATAGCCATCAAGCGAGAGATGAAACATCAGGAAGCAGGTCAAAAATGAGCAGCTTGCCGTGAAGAACAGACAATGGAAATGTGAGTTATCTCACAAGAAACTGTTTGCATGGAGGTTTGTCAGGAAACATTTCCACATTTCCAAATGCAGGGGATATTATTATTATCATCTCCCATGACTGTAAAGGGTCTTCGTATTTGCATCCTACAGGGTCCACTCATCAGCTGGAAAGCAAGCTAAAGGCCCTGAAATGCCAGGCCCCCTGGCATATTTCGTTTCTCAGAACAGGACATGGAAACTCGTCCCGGACCCAGGACGACACATTAATATGAGGTGTGTAACCTCATTTGAACCTGTCCTGGCATCTTACGTTTCCATGACTCTTCGTCAATTTTCTTTCCAGCCCACAAACTCTAACAGGATACATCTCACAAGAGTGCCATTATTCCCAGTTGTATAGGCGTTTAAAGACAGGAGCAGAGACATTATTTCAGTCTAAAAAGGGCTGTCTCTCTCAATCATGTGTTACTAGAAAATTAAACAAGAGTCGATTCACTTATGTTGCATGAACCACTTTATACTAAAACCCAAACAGGAACACAGTGAATAGGTAAAAATTGCCTTTAACCCGAAAGCTTTGTGTTTGCATTTAGACCTTCTCAACTGTTTCAGCCTTTCTTTTAGAGGAACTTGCCAGTAAGCAACCTCCCAACCAAGAATGGAACCTATCTGGTTTGTCTTTAGATAATAAGCACGTCACTTATATTAGAGGGAGTGAGGAACGCCAAAAATAATTTCATGTGTTGCAAACTACGACTTACTGATGCATTGTAATATAGTGGGTTGAAGAAGGGTATAAACTGGAAATAAAATAAGGAGAAAACATCTCTGAAGTTCAAAAGGAAATGAATTCCCAATTTTCCTCTGGTCCCAAGCACTGGTACGATTAATGACATTTTTGGAAGGTGATGAATTACTTTGCAAAATTAATGTTTCTTATTTCATTAGAGGGAGTCCTATTTTCATTTCTGGACTCATAAAACTGTCACTTCTTTGGACATAATCAGACATTAGCGGTGAAATGATTAGATAGTAAATTAAGGGACATATGCATATGTGTTGGCTGAAGGTAACTTGAGATCCTGTGCAAACCAATGAGGAAAACACACTTCCTCAAGACAGAGATACTCATCACCATACATTATATAATTTAAGCAGTGACCACTTAACCACCTTACCTTTCAAACTAGGAAGGCAATAGATATGCAAAACAAAATTATAGATCTTTGAGGTCACTGTAACAGAATATTTTCTCACCTGGGCAGGATATTAACAACCAGGAGAGTAAATAGCTTATGAAGTGACAAATGTTACTACAATTTAAAACAAAAAGGTAAACACAGTGTGAATTAAAAGTTTTTTTAGCTTTCTTCCCCCCTCTTAATAGGCTATTTTTTCTCAGATTCCCCTCAGGATAGAGTTGAGCACTTTGGGTATAAAAGAACCCCAATTTGTCACCATTTCCAAGTGCAGCCCTCCTCATTGTCCAATATTTATATCTTACAGAGATGCTGGAAAGAATCATAAAGAATAGGGGTGCCTTGGTGGCTCAGCCGAAGTGTCCGACTTTGGCTCAGGTCATGATCTCATGGTTCGTGGGTTTGAGCCCCACGTCAGGCTCTGTGCTGACAGCTCAGAGCCTGGAGCCTGCTTTGGATTCTGTGTCTCCCTCTCTCTCTGCTCCTCTCCCCTCACATGCTGTCTCTCAAAAAAATGAATAAACGTTAAAATTTTTTTTTAGAATCATAAAACACACACACACACACACACACACACACACACACACACACACACAGAGTCTCCCAAAACAAAAACAAAAAGAAAGACAGCAAACACAGAAGGGACACTTAGTTCTTGGAAGGAGCTGTCACATACGTGCACAATTACCACTTGCAAACAGTGTGAACATGTCCCCGCACCACAGAGAAGTACAATGGCAGCTGGGAACCAAGAGCAAGGTCATGTCCTGAGACCTGTTATTCTCAGACAGCAAACTCTAGGGCATCCAGGAGCCCAGCTGTGGTCAAGATGTTTCTGCAAGGATCACAATTCTACTTTGTTGGACAAGTGTCAGTGGTGGTGGACAGAAACAAAATCCATTTATAGGAAAGAAAAAAAAAAAAAACCTCTTCATCTAAGAAGTTATGATTATGCATTAAACCAACATGTATGAAGATTTTAAATGATGCATGATTATAATAGTTTCTTCACTTCATAACTCTTTGCAACTACTTGCTTCAGTGTTTATCTCCCCCCTCCCCCCCCAACCCCCCCCCCCCCCCCCGCCGCCTTTCTCTAGCAGAAAATAATGCTTGTGAGAGCAGGAAGTACGTCTCACTTATGCTGGGTCCCGCAAAACCTAAGATACTTGAAAGATGATGGTGTTTGACAGATTCTCACTGGTTGGAAGAAGGATCTGGATGGTTAAATGCACAGGGGATGGGTGTTGATGGACTGGTATTTTTTCAGGCTTTTCCTGTCATACCATTCATCTTTCAACTATCCACAACTGCACCCTTCTGTGATGCACTGGTCTCTCCAGGAGCCAATGAGAGAACAAGAAGTGTAGGAATATTTTCCCCCAAAACTCAGGTTCTCACTTATGTTATAGTTGATATTTCCACTCTGTCTTCTCTCCCTGTTAACATCCCGAGAAGCGGGGTCATTCAGTATAAATATTTGGGAATATGACAATTAGTGCTTGAGTTTCTGCTATGAAGCCTCGGTTCCCTCTCTTCCAGACCTTCAACTTTCTTATCTGTAAAAGAAAAATAACACTCCTGACCTCACAGAGTTGCTGTGGAGGTCAAACAGATACTTTATGTGAAACTACTTCGTCACCACCAAGACATTGTCAAATGCAATGCTAACTCTCTTCTAACCCATGGCTCAGTAATTCAGAAGAGTTTCTTACTAGGGGTCCGCCCCCATGAGTTGAGACTGGGGTCCTATCTCAAGCTGCAGCATTATGGCGAGGAGACGGAATGGACAGCCTCCTTCTCTCGCCTTCTCATGCTTCTCCGGGGCTCTCTCTGAATGCTGCTGGCAAGATCTCACAAAGATCAAGTAAAGAAAAATCATTGTGTTTAGCGGTGTGGCCCATGGTTCAACCACAGCAACAAGAACCACGAAGAGTTGTACATACACGTGTGATGGCCTGGCCATGCTTTTAGCCTGTTCTGTAGAGCAAAGGACCTGAGCTTCAGTACAGCAACTAAGGACCAGTTCCCAAAGCCTGGCTGCTAGCTGAGAGCCTGATACTGTATCACGTCCATCAGGAGCACTGGGCGTCCGCAACAGACAGAGAAAATTGTCGGAAGACTCTGCCTTTCCTCATGTTGACTGCTCTGGGCTAGAAGAACACAGCATTTGAGGTTTTGCCCAAGGTCCTCTCCCCTAGGACACTTTCTCTAAAGGGAGACGCTCCTTCCTCAGAGATCTCATACAAATAACTATCTTCGCAGGCAGCTGTAGACCAAAGTCTTAGCCACCACTAGACTAGAAGTTCCTCATAAGCAGGGATCTTACAGTCTCATCTTTGAAACTGCAGCAGCCTGTCCACAGTAGCCGAAATAAACCCAACTGATGAAAGCAGTGCTTTTTGTTTTTTAAAGGGAGAGATAGAATGAGCATCTACAGTCTGTGATTTACATTAAAATGAGCCATAACCTGGGTGGCTCAGTCGGTTAAGCATCTGACTTCAGCTCAGGTCGTGATCTCATGGTTTGTGAGTTCTAGCCCCACATCAGGCTCTGTGCTGACAGCTCGGAGCCTGGAGCCTGCTTCCAATTCTGTGTGTGTGTCTCTCTCCTGGCCCCTCCTCTGCTCACATTCTGCCCCCCCCCCCAAAAATAAACATAAAAATTTTAAAATAAACATATTTGAGGGGCTCCTGGGTGGCTCGGTCGGTTGGGCGTCCGACTTCGGCTCAGGTCATGATCTCACGGTCTGTGAGTTTGAGCCCCGAGTCGGGCTCTGTGTTGACAGCTCAGAGCCTGGAGCCTGTTTCAGCTCCTGTGTCTCCCTCTCTCTCTGCCCCTCCCCTGTTCACGCGCTGTCTCTCTCTGTCTCAAAAATAAATAAACGTTAAAAAAAATTTTTAAATAAAATAAAATAAAATAAAATAAAATAAAATAAACATATTTGAACCATAAACACTGCTCCCATATTCCTTTCTTTACTTCTTGGCTATCAATGATAACTACTTTTCTCCAAGCTTCTCCACCATCATCAGGAGACATAAGCTAAATCCAAATAACAGAAAATGTTCTAAGTGCTTCTTCATTTATTTTTTATAATTTTTTATTTTTGATTTTGAGAAAGAGAGAGAAACAGAGACATGCAATCTGAAGCAGGCTCCAGGCTCTGTCCAATCTGAAAAACAACCGTGTTGAATGAGATCAGGTATCTCCGAAGGTAGGTGTCTGAGATTGGGTTTCCTACAAGCAGTGGCTGGAAGGGGGCTTCCTGAATATATGATATATTGGGGGAAGCCCTCAGTGGAAAGGGAGGGAAGAGATCTCAGCTGGAGACCTGCAGAAGCCTGGTCCCATGCAATGCTTTGGAGCATAAACTGTACCGAAAAGAGTTATTCCAGTGGGCGGGGGCTGGGCTCCTATGGCCTCCAGCAGTGAGCCAATGGCAAGATTCGCCCTCATTGAGGGAAGAGGATACATTGCCTTGCTGGCAATACGGTGTCCATGGGCAGAAAGTTAGTCTCTAAGGGGAGCAGCTGTAAGCCATTAGCAGCTAGCTGATACAGGAGCTGGGGGTTAGGGAGGTGAGGGACAGAAGGTCACCAACAGCATCTACCGAGAAGGAATAGGTGTCTATGACCTACTTTCAATATTTCAGAGAATCCAAAAGAAATTACACATTTTCCTAAGATGATGGTACGCAGATTAGTAAAAGGTCAGGAAGACGGCTTCATCAGCCAACTCTGTAGTGTGGCCGACTTCCTGCTGATCTGAAGCTTGAAAGAGTTAGGGGTATCTTTGATTGATGTAAAGAGGAAAAACTAGGTCATACCTAATAAATGCCATATGTACATAGACTGCACACTTTCACAACGTGGAGCCCAAATACGTGAAGTAGAAATGTGTAAGACAGCGCTGGGACAGTGAAGGTCTGTGCGCTCAGGCAAGTCTTTCCAAAGATAAGTTCTGCAGTAATTTCGCACAAGGGCATTGCAGTGGGGCATCTGCAGTGTTCCTTGTCCTGTTTTTCATAGATAAGATGTATTCTGATGATATCACATGCATCCCCAGCCCCCATCCTCAAAATTGTGTGAGAGGAGAATTCTCTAGAGCATTGCCAAGTTATGCAAAGAAACCTGTCCGTTTCTGAATTAATATAAGCAGAGCCCGCTGACTTTCATAAGTTTCTCTCCCTAACCGGAAAGTTTTGTTTTGTTTTTTAAAATATTTTTTTAAGTAATCTCTACACCCAGTGTGGGGCTTGAACTCACAACCCCAGGATCAAGAGTCCCACACTCCATGTACTGAGTCAGCCGGGCACCCCAACTACCTAACCCTATGCGGTTTTTTTTTAATGTTTATTGTACTTTTGAGAGCAAGACAGAGACAGAACACGAGCAGGGGAGGGGCAGAGAGAGAGGAAGACACAGAATCTGAAACAGGTTCCAGGCTCTGAGCTGTCACCACAGAGCCTGACGTGGGGCTTGAACCCACAAACTGTGAGATCATGACCTCAGCCAAAGATGGACACTTAACCAACTGAGCCACCCAGGTGCTCCTAACCATGGGTATATGGTTTTATACCCATTCACCGAAACGCACTAGAACAGGTTACACAATGGAATCTGGTGAATCCATTTCAAAGAAATCATAACCTCCTAACTTATGATTAAGTTTTTTACGTGGAAACACAGCGACAACGTTAACTTTTAACTCTTTAAGTTAGGCCTTCAAACACACATACATGCATACAGTATATCATCTGTTTATACGCACAAATATATATGAATATATACAATATAAACATATGAAAGTATGTATTTCTTCTTTAATGATACAGCGAACAAAGAAATGAGCAAGTCAATAAGTGTTCTTTAATATGTGTTTAAAATGCTCTATAACAGTCACAAGAAGAGAGACTTTTAAATCACATTCAAGGAGAAACACCGAATTAAAAACACAAACGTCCGCCATGATTAGCCCAATGTTTAGTTTGGTTAAATTCAGAAATTCTTAGAAACACAGCCAGAGATCCAAGGGACCCAGACCAGGAAATACAAAGGCCAAAGCTGAGGATGCCCTTTCTTCCCGGGGCCTCTCCAAATGCCTGGCCATTCTGCCTTAGAACTTAAAAATCACCTCAGGGCCAAGTAACACGCCAGGGCTGGGTATATTCACCACAGAAATAGTGCTGCAAAGTCTGTGAGCCTCAGGCTGATTTGTGGCTCCTAAGGGTTTTTGATGTGATAATTGTTTGTTTACTTTTTCTTGGAGGAGAGGCTGGTCCTCTAAGTAGAATGAGCTAATCACTAGCTTAGTTCTTTCTTTTGCCAAAACAAACAGCTTCCAATTACTGCTAAGAGAAGCCTCTGATCTCTCTAATCAGCTACCTAAGCAAGCCTATCTGTGGTACTTTATAGGGTGAATAATGTCCCATTAAACAAGAATCTCTTACCACTAATAAAACTCTAGACCCATTGGGCCATGCCTGCCAGCAACCTGCTACTTATCTTCCAACAAGAAGATGTGCTCCTTCCCTGAGCAGTGGCGAATTCTGGCAAAGGAAATAAATAAACACATCTTTCCTTCCTCCGTTGCACATGGCCTACTATTTGTCCTCAAGTCCTGTTCTCTTGAGCCTCCTCAGAGAAAATACAGGCACAGAAAAGAGCAGATTCCGGGTCTCCTCGTACTTAGTGAAATGACTGCTTTTTTTTTTTTAATATGAAATTTATTGTCAAATTGGTTTCCATACAACACCCAGTGTTCATCCCAACAGGTGACCACCTCATGCCCATCACCCACCCTCCCCTCCCTCCCACTCCCCATCAACCCTCAGTTTATTCTCAGTTTTTTTAAGTCTCTTATGGTTTGGCTGTCTCCTGCTCTTTTTTTTTTTTTTTTCCTTCCCCTCCCCCATGGTCTTCTGTTAAGTTTCTCAGGATCCACATAAGAGTGGCAACGTGGATGGAACTGGAGAGTGTTATGCTAAGTGAAATAAGTCATACAGAGAAAGAAATGACTCTCTTCAAGGCCCTGAGGCTGAGTTCCATGGTTGCCACAACGAAGCAAAATCAGGGGAGGCAGGAGCGGTGTCTGCTCGGAATGTCCCAACTGCATAAGGGAGGGAGTCACTCTTAAGTTAAAAGAGACTCACCAGAAAAGAAAGCTTATTTCAGACACAATCTTCCCTCCTTTCTTCTTTAATATTTTAGTGAAGTTGAGGAAACAAGGGTAGAGGTTATTCCCAAGTGAATATAGATCAGCATCATACGCTGGAACGTTATGGAAAACCCTGTGAAGAATCCTCATGGCAAGTGGGCTTAAGCCCCGCCAAGGGTTCTGCACCCTTGAAATACAAAAGCCCAAACCAGGGCCGGCTTCACGGATCTATGAACAATGCACGTGGCTCATGCTCAGGGGACCAGTGTCTGGGGTTTGATGCTCTGTGCTCACCATATTGAAAATTTCAATGATTTTATCCTTGAGTTTGTGTTTCATATGGGCTGGCACAACAGTGAAGCTCATCCTGGAGGCGTGGAGCCTCAAATCACGCATGATCCTGCCTCCCAGTGCCCCTTCACCTTGTCAGAAAAGGTTCTCAGCTACCCACTCCCGTGTCCCCTGCACCCAGTCTTCTGCCCCCACCAACTCCTTGCCCCCAAATGACTGTCACACTCTGTCCCCTGCCGTGACCTGGACAAGGGTCAAGGAGGGTTGATGTTGGGCATGCGTGCACTGAAGTGTCCCAGAATCCAGTGTGGCTGCCCTCATGTCACGCGGGAAGTACCACACTGGTGGGTGGGGTGGCCAGCCAGAGTCTAAGACACCCAAGGAGCAAGCCCATCCCAGGTGCAGGTATCTACTGCATCCAGCAAGGGGGTTGCAGTATACTTGGGGGTTGCCCATTTGCCGTGGTTGGAGCACTAGGAGAAGGAGACCCTTGGCCCAACTCCCAGAGGACAGCATCTAGAACAAAGTGCAATGCATTGGTCTAGAAGCTTGCAGAACAGGGTACCAAGAGTACCTGAGTAAGCATGTCCGCATCTGGCAGACCCCAGGTACCTGGGAAGGTCTACACACATCCTGCAGATCCTCCTGTGAAATGCCCACTGGGCACACCCCACGTTGCACACTTGGCGGGGGAGGGGTTCTCTCTTCTCCCTTCCCTCCTTCCTGAGTCTGGCTTCTCCTTGTCCCTCTAGCCCATCTCAAGGCACCCTCCAGGCATGAGTCAGGAACGACAAATTGTGAAATGCTGCTGATTTGGCAGACAGGTGACATGCTCCGATATTTGCACGTAACACTGGCACTGAATATAAAGATGAAGATTAAAATCCAAAGGACTAACTTTTCAATTTTTCTTTACTGCAAATGACATTGAATAGCCAGTTTGAAACGCCATGACAAACTGAAAGAGCCACGGAAGGAAAAGTGTTTTATATTTTAGTTCCTTGAACAACACTCTTTTTTCTTGATATTTGAAATAATGGCCCATACGTTTTCATTTTGCACCGGGTCCCAAAAATTCGGTAGTCAGTCTTGAAGTAAATTAACCAACTAATCAAGGTGCCTGGGTGGCTCAGTTGGTTAAGCGTCCAACTCTTGGTTTCAGCTCAGGTCACGATCTCAGTTTCATGAGTTTGAGCTCCACATGCACAGAGAGTGTGGAGCCTGCTTGGGATTCTCTCTCTCTCTCGCTCTCTCTGCCTCCCTGCCCCACTCACTCTGCCTCTCTCAAATAAATAAATTTTAAAAATCTAAAAAACTTTAACCAACTAGTCAATAAAATCCTAAAAATAAGAATAAAACTGGGGTGCCTGGGTGGCTCATTCAGTTGAGCATCCAACTTCAGCTCAGGTCACGGTCTCGTAGTTGTGGGTTTGAGCCCTGCATCAGGTTCTGTGTGCTGACAGCCCGGAACCTGGAGCCTGCTTCGGATTCTATCTCTCTCTCTCTCTCAAAAGTAAACATTAAAGAAAATTAAAAACAAAAAAGAATAAAACCAAGGACTTGTAGCCACCCAGAACCCGGCTCCACTATTAGCTGTGTGAGTAACCTACCTTCTCAGCACCTCTGTTTCTTTATCAGTTAGGAAACAAACACTACCTTCTTCGGATGGTTCTGGCACTTACTCATCTTCCCGTTGGTGTCAGCTCCGTTGCTGCCATCACTTTCATTATCCCCACCGTGTTCCATGCTCTCCACCTTGCCAGCAGGTACTTGTCCCCCACGGGACCCACGTGAGGCTGGAAGTTCAAGGAGGTGGTCTGCCCACACCACCCACGTGCCCAGTGGCCAAGCCTACGGGAGAGCAGGTCTGCCTGGCTCCAGAGCCCACATGTCTGCTCCACACCCCACAGCCCAGATCTCACGTTCACAGACAAGGAGGCCCTTCCCAACCACCCCCGTTGTGGGATTGTAACGCCATCGTGTACGTGATATGTGCAAACCTGCAGTGTGCCCAGTGCCCCGCACAGGGAGCCAAGGGCTGTGCCAGATAATTCCAGAAGTCCCCAGTCACCATTCCCGCCTGCATGGATCAGCACCGAGTCCCGCGGGCTTCCGGGCCCGGGTGATAGCTACGTGGCCGGCAGGTGATGCCCACCAGCACCGCAGAAGCGAAGGGACCAGGTGCACCCCATCTACCCATGACCCTACAGCCTCGTCACTTTCACAGGAGGCTGGAAAGTGTGTGGAATTGGGGCAGAGACCACTCAATTGCAGCCTCCTGTGCGGGCCTGCTGCTCCAGGGCAGTGCCCCCAGACGCTCCAAGTCTTTGTCTACACCATGAGTGCGGACGCCGGGTCCTTCCTAGCCCAGCCCTGGCAGCTCATGTCGTGGTTTCACGGTTCGTGAGTTTGAGCCCCGCGTCGGGCTCCATGCTGGCAGTGCAGAGCCTGCTTGGGGTTCTCTCTCCCTCTCTCTCTGCCCCTCTCCAGCTTGTGTGAACTCTCTCTCTCTCTCTAAAATAAATAAATAAACTTGAAGATATATAAATAAATAAGAGAAATGGGTATTTGTGACTATGTTCTGTAGACCAGTCCTCTGCAGGCTCCTTTGCCTACTGCCTGTGGATCTCAGTAGCCTCACCTTTCCTTCCCTTGAATGGACCGTGCCCCTTCTCACTGTGTTGTTCCCCTTGAGGGGGTCTTCAACTCTGTAGGGCTCTTGAGACCAGCCAGGGGGAAGCATTCACGGACTGCCTGCCCGTTTGCCATCAGAACGCATCTGTCTTACCTCTTCCTGGTGCTGACCAGGGAAAGGAAACTCGAGGGGTAGGAAGTCAGCCTGTGCATTCTGTTGTGATGCAGTTTGATTGTCAGGAAGATTTGCGAGTCTTCAACTTAGAAACTTGGGCTTTGAGCCCCGACTCTGCCCACTGTCCAGCATCCTTGTAAGAACTGAATAGTGCTTTAAAAAGCACTGAACATGTTTACTGCAGCCGGCCCTGCACAGTTGCTTCTCTGAACCTTTTTCTGGTTTCTCAAATTGAAAAATTAAAAAGCAATTGATAGGACTGCATTCAAAACATGCAGACACATTTATGCCACAGTCAGATCTCCTCCATCTCTAAAATCAGCAGTGGAGGGGCACCTGGAAGGAGCTGTTCCACAAGCCTCCTCTCGCCCTGGCCTTTCCTGTTAACAAACAACACGTGCCCTGGAAGGAGCTGGAAGCAGCCTGACCTGCATCGTCGCCCAATTATTTAACAAGGGGGCAGGGACAGGGAGGCTCCAGGGCTTATAAGGAGAGTGAGGTGCTGCCTTTTCAAATCTGAAGGAAGCTTAATCCGGGCAATTTAGGTAAATCAGATAGGCATTACCAGGTTAGGGTTAAACCTCCAAGAATGGCTTGGCAATTGATTGCAGAAACAGCAGCTATTAAGTCCTGAGTAATTTGCAGCTTACCCCACCCCAGCTAATTAAAATGTAATCAGGATTGTCTGGCAATGTGTGTTCCGTCAGCAGTTTTTCTTGTGAAGAGAAATCATGCCAGGAGACCACAAGAAAAGCCTTTCACGGGAATTGGCTTGATCTAAACTGCTTCTTTAGCCGCTTAAACTGTAAAACAAATAAATTATAGCAACTGACAATTCAATTAGAAAGAAAGAAGGAAGGAATGAAAAGATACTCTTTCTCTCCAAGAATGGGTTGCTCTGTTTTGTTTTCTGGGGCGGATTAAACTGTAGTGTACATCGCATCTTGTCAGGAGAGGGGCTCTGGCAGGGCAGGGCGGTTTGGAAACCAGGTGGCCGGGGAGGAGCCCTCTCTCCAGGATGTCCGCGTCGTGTCAGCGCGGAACAGGAGAACGCGGTTTTCCCTTTCTCCACAGAGACGGGAGGACCGCAGCGGCGGCCAGTTCCTCGGAAACCCACTACGTGTTGCACGAATGCGCACTCACGCACGTGCACGCTTCGCGAGCGGGTGCGATCTCTGAGGATCCCAACTTTGAGTTCTGTGCGACCCGGCGCTAGGTTCCATTAGCTCTCGGGCCACGAGGGACATCCCCAAGGCTATGGAGATTTGTCCCAAACTCTACCGTCATTACAATCGCCTCCTCTCGCAGCTTAGTAGCCGGGGCCCCTTGGAAAGCCCCCTGTGGGAGGTGGGAGGGGCGCCCAGTTTATTTCCCAAGATCAGAGGGCTGATCTTGCAAAGATCCCGGGTCTCCTTCTGGCCTCCACAGCTTTCCTGAGGCAAGAAGGAAGGTAAAGCTGGGAACAGGTGAGCCGCTAAGGAGAGAGGCGGGAAGGCCGTGAAGAAAACGACGGCACACGAGAGAAATAAGGCGTCTGCGAGAGTGATTTCACACCGTGCGCACTCGTGTGTGTGCTGGGAACAGGAACAGGACGCGCCTCCGCAGAGCCGGCCGGCCGCGCAGATGCGCCCCCCGCACCCCGGGTTCCCACGCCAAGACCTGCGGGGACCCTTGCTACTGTGGCTCCCCGCAATCCACAGGCGCAAAGGCGCGCTTCTCTGAACCTCCGACGTTCACGCTCATCCAAACGCACGCTCTCCCATCCTCAAGCAGAAGGTCGTACGGGGCCCGGGGGAGTCACCGACCCCGGGGCTCTGCTCTGAGCACCCAAACCCGGCCCTCCAAGTCCCGTGTCCCGTGCATCGCTTCCCTTACTCTGCACACTATCCGCTGGCAAGACGGAGAAGCTCCGGAGCTCCAAACTGGGGCGCGCACAGCGACCCTCCCCCCCGCCCCAACCCACACATTCTGGAACAGACTACTCGGCCCCAGCGCCCCGTCTGCGCCTCCAAGGCGGGGGGGGGGGGGGGGGGGCGCGAGCTCCCGGCCCGCGGATGATGAAAGCGGCGCTCAGAAGAGACAAAAGTGTCGGCCCGCGGGCACCTGCGGGGCTGGGCTGCCCGCGCGGGTCCCCAGGCGCGGCTGGGCGCGCCTCCCGGCCTCCCTCCAAGCGCCGGCGGCACCGAGGGCCCCGCCGCGCCCGGGACTTTGCGGGACTGGCCCGGAGCCCCGCGCGCGGAGTCGGGGGAAACTCACAAGCGCGCACACGCAGCCTCGGAATCTGCACGGCGGCTCGCCCCCTCCCCAGACAGCGCCGCTCGTTTTCCGCCGGGAAAGGAGAGCTGGCAAGGATGCTGCAGTCTCGGGTTCCTTCGGAGGAGGCGGCTGGGGACGGGGGCTCGGCAGCCCCGCTTGGAAAGCCACGCCGAATCGGGACGGCGGGATCCGCGCGCCGAGCGCGGCCACAAGTTGGGGCGCCCAGGCCGGGAGGCAGGCGGCGCGCGCGCCCCCCGCCACGGCCCGCGGCGCCAGCGCGGCGGTTCCCGTACCTGGAAGTGCTGGAAGAAGGCGGACATGCGCGTGATCTGCAAGCTGAGGCACCTGGACGAGCAGCGCGCGCGCTGGACGCTCACGGCCGACAGGGACTCGTCCAGCCGCCGAGCGGCCGCGGCGCCGGGGCCGCCCGCCAGGCAGCCCCCGCAGGCCGCCAGCCAGAGGCAGAGGGTCAGGGCCGCGCCGGGCGCCCCGGGCACCATGGCTGCAGGTCGGGGGCGCGGGCGCCGGGCGCTGGCCGAGGCTCCCAGCTCCGCGCCGGGGCCGCACTGCCGGGGACACCTCGCGGCCGCCGCAACTCCGCTGGAAAGTTCAATCATTCAACTCCAGCCCCGCGCCTTCCCCGCCAACCTCCTCCCCGCTCGGCCTCGGGGGGCGGGGTGAGGGTGACAGGCGGCCGCGCCATTGGCTGCGAGGAAAGTGAGTGACAGGGGGGCCGGGCCGAGGGCCGTGGGCTGGTCTAAGGGGCAGCGAGCCCCCGCGCTCAGAGGCTGGGCGGCGCGGACCCGGTCTCCCCCGTGCGCCCCGCTCTGGGTGGTCGGGCTCCCACGCAGGCTCTCCGGCAGTCCGCACTCCCCCCGCCCCCCACCGTCCAGGTGATAAACCGCAGGTGGGAGCAAGCCCGGGCCTGCGATGTAGCTGCCTTCTTGGAAAGGAGGGCCCGGGGACCCCCAAGGGCGTCCAACCCGCCCAAGGAAGGACGCAGCGCCTGGAACTTGGAGGCTTCCTCTCCAGTTTGTACCCCGGGTCCAGACTCCGCTCATACTTTCGCATATTCGAATTTCCTTTTTTTTTTTTTTTTTTTTTGGTCCCAAATAGTGGAAAAGAACTAAGTAACAGAACTGAAATGGGCATTTCAGTGACATTTTCCTTCCTCTCCCTCCCTCCCCCATTCCTTCTTTCTTCCTCCCTTCTTCCTTCATTATAATGACCTGGGAACCCATGTGAGTACCTAGCAAGTGACATTTGTTAAACAACAGCCCCACACTCGCTGTTTCCTTGGGTGTCTGTTTTCCTGGTAAGCGCTACTCTCCCAGTGTGGTGATTCCAAACAGAAATCTTTCCCAAACCCTTCCCCATGTATCTGTCCCAAGCCTCTTGGTTCAGCCTTTGTAGCAGGAAACTGCAGCCCCACTATTTCTTGCCATCTTTTCCCGTGCTCTCTCAGCACACATGTTCTCTGTCCCCAGAGAGGGCCGTGCCGCAGAAAGAGCTGGGGGCGCAACCCTAAGACGGTACCTGGAACAGAGTTTATGCTTCCCTGAGCTCCATGGGGAAGGGACAGCGCTCAGTCTCCTGGCTTGTAGAAGCCCCGAGAGAGGGCCGAGATGGGATCCTGCAGGCTGTGCTTGAGGCATGGGGATATTTATTTAACAGGACTGAGTCAAAAAGAGCCATGCACACCCCTTTTCAGGTGCAGACCACCTGACTGACGTCCCTGTGCCCTGACGGCTCCACATGCTGTACAGAATGGCACACGTTCTAAACCCCAGGACCTCCATCGGCTCCCAACTAAGCACAGAGAGGGTCTATCTAGAGGCACTCCGCCTGCCCAAAGATACATCACAAAGTCTGGTTACTCTTCACCTAAAGCTTAGACTCTTTCCAGTATCCAACCTTCCCTCCCCACCCCTACCCCATTCTTCTGCACATTCTCCACTCTGTGATTCTGAGCTCTTCCTGTTAAATTATAATGACAACCATCTACAGTTATCCTATTATACCTATGGTTCTTTTTCAAGTACATCACTTTTTTTTTTTTTTAATGTTTATTCACTTTTGAGAGAGAAAGAGCAGGGGAGGAGCGGAGAGGGAGGGACAGAAGATCCAAAGTGGGCTGTGCACTGACAGCAGTGAGCCCAATGCAAGGCTCCAACTCAGAACCATGAGATCATGACCTGAGCCAAAATCAAAAGTCAGATGCCTAATGGACTGAGCCACCCAGGCACCCCTCAAGTACAGCATCTTCTGTGTATATTTCTTCACATAGTTAAGTCAGCAAGACCAATACAATTCATTGCTTAGTGTGTTTTTCAATGATTTTTTTAAATGTTGTTTGTTTATTTATTTATTTGACAGAGCAGGGGAGGGGACAGAAACAGAAAGAGACAGAGAATCTCAAGCAGGCTCCATGCTGTCAAGCCCGATGCAGGGCTTGAACTCACAAACCATGAGATCGTAACCTGAGCCTAAATCAAGAGCCAGACACTTAGTCGACTGAGCCACCCCGGTGCCCCTCTCAATGCATGTTTAAAAATCAGGGAATTCAAAAGTTTCTGTAGGAAGAAGTGACTTCGTGGGTGTGCACCCTGCACAACCGTACAGAGCCCCACTATAGAAGGAGCCACACTTGGTTTAATGTTCTGTCACCATCTTGGTTTTAATTTCAAACAAGGTTTGAGTTGTGCAGCCAGCCCTATGTGTACGTTTCAGCATGACAATACTACCCTTGAGCAGGAAACGTTAAAAAATGTAGGCATGAGCTCAATGGTTTGTTTAAAAGATGCTCAGAAATGTGAATGGAAATCTTTCTCGAGTATGTTAAACACGTACTATTGACCAAGAGTGAAGAAGCTAACCTTGGCGACCCCAAACTGGAAGGTGTATACAGCCTCACAGCAGTGAATGGAGGTGTGACATGTGAATACAGGATTGTCCTCAAAATCGCTTTCTCTGGGAATTGCTAAAAAAATGTCCAAAAGCTGTGGCGGAGCATTTAACTTTTAAAGTTCAACAAATACCTGGTCTCCGTGGAGGCAAGGATATTATGCATGCCTACATTTTCTTATATCTTTGATTTATAACTTTGCATGTCATATCATGAAATTTATATTCTAGAAAGTGAAATACGGACAAGCATGCTGAGCTTTTAAAAACAGCATTTAAATGTTCAAAGGGATCACTGTTTTTTTTTTAAGTGTGCTACTTATATGGTTTCCATAGCATATGCATGTCCATGAATAAATGCATTTTATAATAAACCACAACAGAGAACATCTAGTTGGCTGAACAGAAAGCTTGGGATTAAACATATAAGGCCACCTTATGCATATGTTAAAATTATACTTGTGGTTATATTGCTTTCTTTTTTTAGACTTATCACAGACATCTTCTGTGGCTATGCTGGCCTTTTTTAATGTTATTTATTTTAATTTTAGTTTAAAGTAACTTTTAAAAGGAAAACATTTTGGTAAAGACAGAATAACAGTTGTAATCTAACGTTTTTTTATTCTGCATACATGTGCTCAATTTACTATGCATTTCACCCTGCAACTTGGCTGGGTAGGAGCTCTCTAACGTTTTTTTGGAAGTTTATTTATTTTGAGAGAGAGAGAGAGAGAGAGAGACGGCTCGCAAACAAGGGAGGTGCAGAGAGAAAGGGAAAGAGAGAATCCCAACCAGCCTCTGTGCTATCAGAGCCCAATGTCAGGCTTGAACTTGTGAACTGGGAGATCATGGCTTGAGCCAAGCTCAAAAGTTGCATGCTTAACCGAGTGAAGCCACCCAGATGCCCCAGCAAGCTGTCTAACTTTTGATAGGACTGGTTAAGCTCTGTACGTTCATGAAGATCCACTACACGAGAGGAGAGCCATTACTGTATAGAAGGAATGACGGACAAATGGATGGGTCAAAATCGTCCAGCTACATTGGTAAGAAAGAACTTAGCATGCCTTTCCTCAAATTCAACTTGAGCCCTCCAGTCTGAATTTGGAGAATAAATGAAACTTATATTGACTTCGGTTTGACTTTATATTCACAAAATATCCGTCCAGCAAGGACAGTGGAAAAGGGTCTTAACTAACTCTTTATTTCTATCTATGTGAACAGCGACCAACTGTGTGACCCGTCTTGGTCAGGTTCTAGAAGAAACACACAAACAAGTCCCTCATTCACAGTTTCCAAAAAGTTAGCTATGCTCTTCCTTGCAATTTATTTAGGTTATTAGTTTCTTCTTCTTTACCCCTTCCTTCCTTCCTTTCTTCTTCTTCTTCTCCTTCTCCTTCTTTTTTTTTTTCCTTTTTTTTTTTTTTTAACAGAGAATCAGAACCCCCTGGGAAGCTTGCTAACCGTATACTCCAACACTGGGGTAGGGCACTGGAATCTCAACTGTTTTTTTTTTTTTTCTTAATGTCTATTCATTTTTGAGAGAGAGAGAGACAAAGAGCATGAGTCAGGGAGGGGCAGAGAAAGAGGGGACACAGAATCCAAAGCAGGTTCCAGGCTCCAAGCTGTCAGCACAGAGCCTGATGTGGGGCTCAAACACACGAATCATGAGATCATAACCTGAGCTGAAGTTGTATGCTTAACCGACTGAGCCACCCACCTGCCCATGAAGCTTTGATTTCAATAACATCTATGGCTTTGTTATTTTTTAAGGTAACTTTTTTAGGTATACATGTTGATATGGATTGGACATATAAATCTCTTTCTTAATAATCACATGGCTCTACTTTTTCCAGTACATTCCAGAGGAACAACATACTGTTAGACTCATTTTTTTCAGACTAGCAGCTTGTCTTTTCAAAAGCTTTCCAGCTGCACTTGATAGGTGTAAGCTATAAAGGAAACAAGCATAATCTTTCTCTGATATGCCCCTCCTGGAAAAGCAAATAGATAACTCACTCTAAAATTGGGGAAGACCAATACTTCAATTTGATGCCATTTATGAGGCCCCCCCATCATTGGTTATAAGTTCTAAGGGACAATGAAGTTAGGGAAGGGAACTCACATATGAGTTTAATTGCCTTCATTGATGATGTAATAACATGCACCTTGTCTCAGAAACTGCAATTGACTTCTGGAAAGGAAAATGTGAGAAAACCGAGAAATAGGCCTTGTTAGACTCATTCTCACATCTACATTTGCAGGCTGAGTCCTCACAATTTTGGTAACAGGACTCTTCTAGATTCTTCCTTAACTGTGTTTTCCTTCTCCAGACTTTACCCCTTCTGCTTAGCTCGGAACTGCATGATCCAGGGGATACCCAGAGCTCTGAAGAGGAAAAGATAGCGACATGGGCAGCGTGGGATGCCGTTAACAACTGAATGGATAAATATCAGATTTCCATCTTTTGTAATACGATTTCAGGCAAGAATGGGTTGAACCTCTGTGGTACTGTTTGCTGCCCTGGTCCCTGATGGCCAATTCCATCCTTTTGCAAATGAAAATAACTTTTTGCGTAGGGCCATTGGATATACTATGCTTTGCAGAAAAAGACACATTCAGTTGCAATCATCTGTGGGTGATGTTGTTTTTGTTTTTTTTTTTTTTTTTGAATTATCGTGCAATGTAGATATCCCATTGGGGATAAATTAGCATATGACACATTTCTTCTTAGGCAAGATTATAAAAATTCAGTTACTGCATATACAGGTTTCAAGGTACCAATTCTATTCATTACCTAAACTGCTTTTGGTTTTGTGCAGTTGAAGAGTAGTTTAATGAGACTTCTAAAATTTGGGGACAAAATATACAAAAGGATTATCACATAACATGATTTCAAGCTACTACGTCTTTACCAGAGTTTGTCTGCCTTCCCTCAGCCCTCCTTTCCCCCAAAGTCACCATCAATCTATCAAGTAATATTAAGTTTGGTACCCGTTATGTAAGCATGTGAAGAGCCTATTCAGTCATTACTAAAATTAAAACAACCACTAAAAAATAAAATGTGTGCATTTTCATGCATCAAGGATCAATTGTATGGTGACTGTGATATTCAACTGTGAATGCTTTTTCCCTCCCAGCACCTACCACCAGAAGTTTTTAGCTTTAGCACATTTAATGGCCTCTGCTGGTTTTATTGTCTTACTGAGCATAGTGCCTGCTGAACCATGTGGTTTGGAAACCATGGGGTTTGGAAAACGAGTGTTTTCAAAGGATGTTCAAAGCCAGTAAAGCTGAAATCTTGTCCCAGTGACCAGGCAATGGACTGATTTTAGCATAATTCTAACATCATCTCATATATAAGCAGTGGATATTGAAAAACATACAGATAGCCATGAAGTTTGTGCTACTTAACAGTCAAATGCAGGAGACCATTGAAAGTATAAAGAGTAACTTGTGTATCTCTGGCTCTAGACATGAACAAAACATGACTGGTTTGCCACCAAACTCCTATTTTCAGAAGCATAAGCTATTACAAGAAATTAAATGTATATCATTTTTACTAAATCTTTAATGATATAACTTTAAAAACCTCATTTTTCCTCTTCTGACTGGCCTAGTTATCATGTGAAATAATGAATTTTCCAGTAAAATTCATACTTAAAATTGTGTAAAATCACACTTTTTTAAGCTTTCATAAAAGGAAGTTCAAATAAACAATCATACTTTATTCTGTTCTGTTCATGAAAAGAAACCTATGTATTCTGTTTAAAGACGTTAGTGGGTTTTTCTTCTTTGATCTTTCAAGCCCATTGAAATTTACATTGAGCCATTGTAAAGACCATAGATTTGGAGAGCTCTGAAAATTGAAAAAGGCAGCTTTTAACAGGAAACAGCGCCACATGCTGGCCACATTCATAAAATGCGGCCACAGTCCTTCATCTGTGATAACCTACTGTTATTAGGACTAAATGGTCAACTCTAGAGCATGAACCTCACTGGGAAAATCATGCAGTGTTCTCAGTTAATACCAACTAGATTAATTGCAGTGTGGATTTAAACACAGGAAGACCTTCCTGTATAAATGCAGTCACGCTGAACTAAATGACAGTAATGAGTACTGTAGTCTTCAAATGAATTTTTTCTTAGCTTCTGAACACTTTTCAACCTCTTCACTACAACACTGAACGACAATGGCCGACTGTGTGTGTGAGTTGCATTCAAAGAAGCTTCTGTTGAGAACACCTTTGCAACTTACACACTGCTTGCTTCTTAAGATTCACAAAATACCATGGGACGCCTGAGAAGCTCAGTCAGATCTGACACTTGATCTCAGCTGAGGTCATGATCTCACAGTCTGTGGGTTGGAGCCCTGCATCAGGCTCTGCATTGATGGCACAGAGCCTGCTTAGGCTTCTATCTCCTTAAGTCTGCCCCTCCCCTGCTTGTGCTCTGTGTCTCTCTCAAGATAAAGAAATAAACTCTTAAAAAAGAGATTCACAAAATATGAGAATATATGAATAAAATTCACCCCCAGTGGAAACTAATGCAAAGAAAATTGACAAGCTTTATCTACAGTGTCAGCAAAAACAAAGAAGACCAAAGAAATGCCTTTCAATGCTCACGGACCACTTTAGACAAGATGAACCAAGAGTCAAGAGATTAAGATAAACACATTTAAGAACAAGAGAGAAGTACTGTGTCACCCTGGCAATATGTGAATTGATGAATGAAGCAGCTAAGGCATGAATTGGTACACCTCTGCATCCTCAGGGGTTTGGGAGAAAAAAGCATCCCTTAGGACTGAAACAGAACAAAAACAAAAACAAAGTTTTGGTTCACCTCTGGCATTTTTCTACAGTGGCTATCTGGCTCCAGCTGGAGAATATTCTGCTCTGTAATTGAATTTTGGGCACTTCAAGGAATTAGAAATCAAAGGTCATTCCCTTCCCTCCTCTTCTCCATGCTGGTGCTTCTGTAGTTGCTAAGGCCCACCCCTTCCTCACACACTCACACACCCTTCCACACAAAATGTTGCCTTCGAGTTCCAGAGAGGAACTCCCTTTGCTCTCTTTCCTCAGCAGTCCTTTGCCAGGACTCCCTTTGCTCTCTTTCCTCAGCAATCTGTGTTTCCTGGAGCACAGATGGACAACAGGGATCAAAAATGGTAACTGGAATTGTCCTGTTGCTTCCGTGGGATTCCTAGTGGGAATGTTTTTCCCATGGTCCTTCTGGACACTGCACCATGTAGAGAAAGTACTCAGTGACACTGTCACAACTTCTCTGTTCAATAAGAACTTAGGTTAAGGAGCCAGCCTGTGTTCAACCCCATTCTTTTTCTTCTGCCACAAACAATTCTTGGCTACTATTCTGGATGATGATAGTTGGGTAGCATTCATCTGTGAGAAATTTATCTTCAACATCTTGATATTCATAATATTTCTCATCTGTGTGAGGACCGTGTTAGCAGAGATGTTCAGTTGAGGGCATCATACAGGCTGACATGTTCCTGCATCATGGATATGTAATAAGCCAGAGAATGTACAAGACCAGAGCTGGCTCACTCACATTACCAGTTGTCATTACAGAAATTACTGCTTCCTGGCCTTATGCATAATGGATGAAATGAAGAGAAATAAGACTTTTCCTGTTTTCGAAGAATAAGGTGCACATTTTTTATTATTTATTTAATACCAAAGACTGCCCGAGATGGAGGTTTTGTCCCCCACCACCACCACCACCAATCAAGTGACATTATAACTAGATCTGCAAACATGTTTAAATTATGACTTTACCATAATTGCCTACTCAGATCCTAAGGGATTATATAAGAAATGATACCATTTGAAGACCAGAAGAGTGAAGAACACCATTTTGGAATCACCCCAGTGTTGAATTTGGAATCCCCCCAGCTGTAGCAACAAGGGATGTGTCTCCTATGCAAATTCCCTCACTTCTGTACATCTAATCTTCCCCATGTAAAATAGAGATCTTAGGAGAAACCAACCCCCTGGATTATTTTGAGATAATCTTTCAAAAGGACTAGGTACAGACCTTCAATAAATAATGAGTGTTCAAATGAGGCAGGGTAGATATAGCATTTACAGCATTAACCAATGGATTTATAAGTTTGGTTTTCATTTTTAACTACCCTTCTGTTTAGTATAAACTTTGTATCAGGGCTTCTTAACTGTGGCACTATTGACATTTGGGGCCAGGTGAGTTGTGGTGGGGAGCTATGCTGTGCCATGAGGAGCCTAGCTGACTGTCACCCAGTAGAAGCCAGCAGCATCCCACCCATCCCCAACAATCATAACGAACAAAAATGTCTCCAGATAGAACCATGTGTATCCTGAGAGTCAAAACTGCTCCCAGTTGAGAACCACTGATTAGGGCAAGCATCCTGTAGTTTACAAGAGTCTATTCCCTTTAAAGGAAAGAGAAAAATGATGTTTGGATGACTTCTGTAGTGGGCATTACTTTCTGAACATGAAAGCCAAGTCCACTTTACAAAATGATTCACCGAAACAGCTTATTTGACAAAAATGGTGTTGGTGAGATATGAATGAGGAGAGACTAAAGAGGAAAGCAAATGCCCGGGGAAACCACTATCTGCTTCTCCAGAGTATTCAAGGCAAGTGCTTCAACTTAGAATATTCTCCGAAAAGAACTCACAGTAGATGTGAACACAAGAGCTACTATTGACACCTGGGCAAACACTCTACCTGATTTTAAACATTTTCTTTAAGACTAGTCAGTGTTTGCTATATAAAATTAAATGGTGGGAGTTAAATTCTACATTTTTTCCCACTTAACTCTTTAAAAAAATTTTTTAACATTTATTTATTTTTGAGAGAGAGAGGCAGAGTGCAAGCAGAGGACAGGCAGAGGGAGAGGGAGACACAGAATCCAAAGCAGGCTCCAGGCTCTGAGCTGTCAGCACAGAGCCTGACGTGGGGCTTGAACTCATGAACCACAAGCATGACCTGAGCTGAAGTCAGTCACTTAAGTGACTGAGCCACCCAGGTGTCCCTTACTTAACTCTTTTTTAGTCATCGTTAAGGTAAATATATATAAAATAGAGTTAATTTACAGAAAATAAAATACACAGATTTTTAAAGAGACAATTGAGGGGGTGCCTCGGTGGCTCAGTCAGTTGGGTATCCAACTCTTGATTTCAGCTCAGGTCATGATCCCAAGGTCATGGGATCAAGCCCCGTGTTAGGCTCCATGCTGAGTGTGGGGTCTACTTAAGATTCTCTCTCTCCTTCTGCCCCCTACCCTGCTCACACTTTGTCTCTGTGTCAATAAAACAAAATAAAATGAAAAATAAGGGGACAATTGATGGCTCTTAACAAATTCTGCAGTTGTGTAACTGGCAATACAGTTGTGCTACAGAACGCTTCTGTCATCACAAACAGTTTTCTCATGTCTGCATTAATCTCCTTTGCTCACCCCAGCCTCTGGCAACCCAAGATGTGACTTTTGTCTCTTCCAGGATGTCCTGTAAATGCGATCATATGGGATGAAGCTTGGGGTCTGGTTTTTTTGTACTTAGCGTAATGCTCCTGAGTTCTACGTATCTCATGCCAAAAGAGTTCGTTCCTTTATTCGTACTAGTTTTTTTTTCAAAGTATGGTATGGAAGTTCACTCATAGCATCAGAGTTATCTGAAATTACAGAAACCTGAAACAAATGGGAATTCTTCACAGCACGTTCTCCTCTCTGCTTCCCAGCAAGCATTTCGGCCCACTGAAAGCAGCAAGCCTGGTTACAGCTGCATCCAGGGAAGGGCAGCCAAGGGCAGCCAAGGGCAGGGAGGCACCAACATTTGACGCCAGGGCAGACGGCTGGAACGGGGTCTGAAGCTCTGTCCCAGGTGAAGCAGCTTCAAGCCCAAAGCTTCAGAAGGCAATACTGATTTACCCCACAGAAAAAAACCTGAATTAGGCCCAGGGAAGTGGGGATGAAGAGCTCAAACCATGATCTAACATGAGAGAACAGATCAGGAGTCAGATCAAAGATGAATCCAGGGGGCACCTGGGTGGTTCAGTCAGTTAAGCGTCCGGCTGGAGATTTCAGCTCAACTTATGATCTCACAGTTTGTGGGAATGAGTCCTGCACTGGGACTATGTGCTAATGTCACATAGCCTACTTAACATTCTCTCTCTGTCTCCCTCTCTCTCCCTCTCTGCCCCTTCCACACTCATGCTCTTTCCCTCTCTTCCTCTCTCTCAAAAATAAAGAAACATTAAAAAAAAAGATGAATTCAGGACTAGAGAAATATTTCCTAAATAAAACCCAGAACACATTAACTAAAAACAAAAATAAAACATTGATCTATTCAGCTATATTAAAATTAAGACACCTTGTTCATCTGAAACATCTCAAAGAAAGAAAAGAGACTCATTACAGAGTAGAAGAAAATATTTTCACAGTATGCACATCTGACAAAATATTAGAATGATGATTAGAGCATGAATTCCTACAAATCATTAGGAAAACACAGCACAAATAGATCAACAGAAAAATAAGCAAAAGCTTTGAACAGACATGGACCGATGAGGAAACACGTATTTCTAAAAGACATATAAAGAAATGTTAGGCATCATTGGTGGTCAGGAAAAGAATACCTAAAGTAAGACCAGAGTTCTTTCACTTCCTTTCTCTTGGCTAAAGTGTGTAACCAAGTGTAATTCGGAGAGTAGGAGGCTCCATCGCACCTTTAAAAAAAAAAATTTTTTTAACATTTATTTATTTTTGACAGAGAGAAGCAGAGCATGAACAGAGGAGGGGCAGACAGAGAGGGAGACACAGAATCTGAAGCAGGCTCCAGGCTCTGAGCCATCAGCACAGAGCCTGATGCATGGCTCAAACTCACGAACCGCAAGATCATGACCTGACCTGAAGTCAGACACTTAACTGACTGAGCCACCCAGGTGCCCCCACACCTTTTATACATTGGCGGTGGGGGTGTAAGTAATGCCATCACCCTGCAAAAGGGTCAGGCATCATTTCTAAACAACTGACCAATCCCATGGCCAATGACTCCTCAATTCTATGTCCATGCAACCCAAGGGAAGCTACTGCATGTATATCGTACAAATCATGGAGAAGCATGTTCGCAACAGGACAGCTCATGTTATCAAGACCTCGCGACCAACAAAATGTGTATCAGTGGGAGAGAAGATGCATAAACTGTGAGGTATTCCCATAATGAAATAGTGAACAGCTGTCAAAATAAATTAATTACCAAGATGTATATGTTAAAGATCAACCTTGGAACAGGACCAAGAATAAAACAAGAAGGGGAAACATGCCAACAGAGTACATATGGTACAATATCCCTGTTAGGGAGTTAAAGATAACTAGAATAAAAAATATATTTATTAGTGAGCATATACAGGCAATAAATAAATTTTAAAAATAAAAGGAAATAGGTGACATAGATGGCAGGATCATGGTAGACAAAGCAGGAGGGATTTGCTGGTGTCTCTTACACTATTAACAATAATGAATTAAACAGCTAGTTGACTATGTAAAATGGGCTATTGCCAGAACAATGGTCAAAATGTGATGAGCCAGGAATTATAATTTATCCAACTCTATGTTCCTGAAATTTAATAAAAAAATAGAATGAAGTGAAAAAAAAAAAAAAAAACAAAACAAAACACAGTGCCAGACACTATGTGTTCATTTGAGCAACATTTCAAGGTCCAGGGCTTCTACACAACATTTAATGAATTCTTTGTTGAAAGAATGAACCAAAGAGCAATTTTTCTGGATGCAAAATCAGAGAAGAATAGGGTTTAGCAATTGAATGTTATTCTTGGGAATAATAAGCAAGAAAAGATAGTGTTCAAAAGTTGACCTTGAGAGTGAAATAGCTCCAGAATCTGTAGAACTGGTTTGAATCCCTAGTAAACAACAGGTCACTGTCAGAAAAGACTAGAAGGTAAAAAATAGAAGAGAGGGGATGGGCTTAGCAGGAAACTAAAAGAACAACATGGTTTAGACACCCAGCATCTGGAGTTCACTGTCAACAATATGGTCTTCTATGGGCCCGTGGCTACCTACCGATGGGGGACATTTTGCTTGTCAGGTCTTCACTCTTCACTCTCCCAGCAGATAAAGATTTGAGGATCGCCCTATACAGATGATATTCAAAACCATGGGCTGAATGAGATCATATGGGGAGCAAGCATGAGTCATAAATGAGAGGGGCTACAAGAAGACAGAGGGATTAAAAGAACGTCACAAGCCTCAAAATTAGTTACTACAGGAATGTAGCCTTCCTCAGATGCATGAGTTGGATGCAAGTTTTGATTAATGTAATATTAGGAAAAGTTATATGCTCCTAACATGTGTCTATACTAGATATAAACTAACCTAATCTACCTAATCTTTAACCTAAACTAACCTAATCTTTAGCTCCATCCATCATTGGAGGTCTTTGTGCTACTCTCACAGTTTTGAATTGTTTTCTCTATGTGTACCCATGCAGACAAGATACATCAGTTACAGGTGGTTTTGGTTTCCTGCTTTATGTCATTTGGATCAGTGCTGCTCAATGCTGGTGACAATCAGTAATTTAAAAAAAGGCAAATGCCCAGACCCTGACACCTGACGTCTTCATTTACTTGGTCTTGGGTGGCTTAGGAATCAGTATTTTTAATTTATTTTTATTTTTAAAAAATGTTTATTTATTTTTGAGAAAGCATGAGTGGGGGAGGGGCAGAAGGAGGGGGGATAGACGATCCAAAGGGGGCTCTGCGCTGTCAGCACAGAGCCCAATGCAGGGCTTGAATTCACAAACCGGTGAGATCATGACCTGAGCCAAAGTTGGGCGCTTAACTGACTGAGCCAGCCAGGTGCTCCAGGAATCAGTATTTTGTAAAGCATGTAGGTGATTCAGATGCCACCCTAGTTGAGAATCAAGAATATTTGTCCCTAAATTCAAACTATGTTTTTGGGAGAAACAATATGAATTTGATGAAAATTTACCAACCCACATCAGCACTCCTGATATTCTGGACAGATCGTTCTTTGCTGTGGAAGCCATCTTGTGTGGGTAAATGTTCAACAGAATGCCACTAACCCCTCCCACCAGTGGGACAAACAACACTATCTCCAGACATTGCCCTGTGTTCCTTGTAGGACAAAAATGCTCGCCTCACAAACTACTTGTGTAACCAGTTCTTATGTTACAATATCCAAGTAGTACTTTAGTTCTAAGAAGAACCAAAAAAATAAACATGTTCTTCAGTTAAAGCAGCGATATGTATGTAATCATGTGAAAGAGAGAGACAGGCAGACAGTATTGTTAAATGATGTTCTGGATGACATTTTTAATTCAAAAATTAACCAACAAGAAAGTTTTCCATTTCTTTAAGTTTGCATTTCTAGATCTCCACCTCTACCCAGCCTTCAGCCCACTCCCTTTTCAAACAGCTTCAAGAAGCCTTACTTCTTGTAAAGATGACTCCCCACCTCCTCTCCCAGGAAGGCTGTAAACAGCCCCACATGCCCCCACCTCACTACCAGCTAAAGCTTCCTTGGCCCCCTCCCAACAAACTGCCATGTACTGGCTTTTTCACCTCTGTCAGCTACCAGAAGGAGCCCACCGGGAGGGAGGAATGAATATAGCATTGCTTCTCCATCCGCTAGCCTTCTCTTCTGCCAGGTAGAAGGGAAACACAATTCAACAGGTTTCTTTGTTTCTCATGTGCTCCCCTGCCCCTCCCACAGGCCCATGATTTTGTGCTTTACCTCTCTAGCAACAAGTTAAATAATATCCTTCCATTCAGTGACCCTCTGAGCCTCTTACTATGTTTCAAGCAAAGATCTAGTAACTCTTGAGTCTCTTACTATGTTTCCACCAACGTCCTAGACATTAGGACACAATAATGGACAAAATCCAGTCTCCGCTCTCGTGGAGGTTACTTATTAATAGGCAGAGGCGTCCACGTTGTCTAGATAACAGTTGCCCTACGGTTTGCATTTTCCTATCGTGTGAGCGCCTCTTTTAAGCAAATACTCAACTCATGAGTTCTGTAGTTCCAAAGAATGCTAAGGATGAGCTTTTGAAATGTGGAACTTGCCTACCCAGGTACCTGAATGCAAGTGGGTGCTGTCACTGGTCTGCTGGCAGCATTTTGATTCTGCACTTCATCTTGAGAGGTCGACAAGCATTATTGATGTCACGTTGAATAAGCTCAGAAGCGATGAATTTTTTAACACCAACTGCAGGCCATTCAACAGCCCCAAAAGTGAGCTGTGGGTCCCATGTCATTGGTGTCTATGTGGCACTGGGCCAGTCTGGGCGTCGTTGCTGAATTGAATGCAGTCTCACAGAAGAAGGGGACTTGTGGGGCCGTGTGCATTGGTGAGCCATGTGACTCAATCACAGCTCAATCCTGGAAGCCATCTAAATGGCAAGCTTCCAACATGAGTGAGATAAAACAGCATTCACCATGTCAGAGCTGTGAGAATGGCCTTGGGTTCTGCCCATGTTGGGATCTGCCTGGCTGGTGCACAGACTGAACACACACAGTAGACACTGCTAGGTTTCAGCTTAGCCAAGCCATTTGTGAACAAGGCCCTTGGCATTTAGGGGTACGTCTGGGAACAAAGGGCACCACTGAGCCAGATGCTTTGCTTCATGGGGGACAATGACACATCAAGTCACTGCGGCAGGCAGAGAGATGCTCTGGGGCCAGGGCAGCGGCCTTCCTGAACAGCCCATTTCAGTCAGACAACAAGGCGTGCTGGGTCCTTCCCACCCTGTTAGTCACTGAGTTAGAACCGATGCACCCTGAAATGGGAGTATTGGGCAGAAAAGTCACAAGGGCTCTGCATGACCTTGACAAGCAGCCATGACAGCCGCTTCTGGGTGGAAGTTACCGTCTTTGGCCAGAGGCTCCAATTGGCAAATCATCAGACATAAAGAACATAATTGAAATGGGGTGTGAGTGTCAGGAGACCCCCAAATACCAGTAATTCTCTGCATATGGCTCTTCGTGGTGGGGAGATTTGCCCCCGGCACTGATGGAACAGGGGAGCAGAGGCAATACGTATGTCAGCTCCTGCTACGGGTTCACAGGTACATGCAACAAAAGCAGCACCCTACACTGGCCCCCAAAGGCCCCACTGACAGAAGGTCACTCAACATGCCGCTGGAAACCTCATCCCCAAAAAAGTCAGTTGAATTGGGCTGCTCCCTCACCGCAAGGACAAGGCAGCATGGTAACCTGGGAGCCAGCATTCAACACAGCCATACCAGTTGGACTCTCTCCCCCACCCAGAGTTCCCCAGCTCAGCTGGACAGTGGCACATAGCCTTTAATTCTGCCTGGGGACAGGGAGACCTTGTCCCCAATCCTAATGATCTTCCTGTTCCAGCCACAAGGCTGAGGGATGGAATTATGGAGAGAGAGAAAGAGCAGATTCAAGGCAGGAGGTAAAGCACATTTATTTCTGCTTTCAAATGCCTGGGAGATGCTCATGTATTCGGTTAAGCACAGAGTTTATTTTTCCTCATCATTGAATTATATACTGTTGGAAGTCAGGAAACTTTTGTTACAAATCAGCCGGAAGCTTCTTGCAAACTCAAGTCGAAAGCCTGAACAGTAGTCCAATGAGATGTGCAGAGTCGTTACTTTCAAACATGACCTTCAAATACTCCTCAGCTATACTTTGTGGAAACATATGATTACTCTTGCCACCTGGTTACAACTTGGATGGGTTTTCTGTCTCTAGGCTGAATGTGTTGCAATTATTTATTTCCAATCTCACAAGATTTCCAGAAGATATTTTAAAAGTGATTCTAGAACTGTCATTTCAGATGTTACAATTACATCCACTGACTGTATTGACTTTTATTTTTTGTGCTAAATGACTAGCCTAGCAAATGTGAAATTTAAGTGAAAAACAAATTGTAGATTCAAAATAAAGTAATGAAGCTGAAGACATAAAGATGTTGGGAGATCATCATTAGCTGGGTTTGTGGGACTTGTGCACACAATAACATGACTGACGAGGAAAGCATAACATAAAATTCATGGTATATGGTTATAGCTGCAAAATGTGAGACCTGTCTTTATATCTATTTACAAAGTTCTACTAGATGGCTTAAACATTTTGAGTTTGGTGACTGTTACCTATCTCGCTGTATTAAAAACCTCTGTCCTTACAGAGCTATTCACTATTTCTGTCCCCATTAAATTGGTATGATATTTTAAGAAAAATTTACAAGATGCGGTTTTCTTGCTCTGTATGTTGTGTTCTCTATGAACGATCAAGTACTTGCTCATATCTTCTAAAAATATACTAGGGGTGCCTTGGTGGCTCAGTTGGTCAAGCGTCTGACTTAGACTCAGGTCATGACCTCGTGGTTCATGAGTTTGAGCCCCACTTTGGGCTCTGTCAGCACAGAGCCTGACACGGGGCTCAATCCCACAAACCATGGGATCATGACCTGAGCTGAGACCAAGAGTCAAGACACTTAACTAAGCCCCCCAGGCACCCTAGAATGACAGTGAAGTATTAATTGGAAGTTTCACAAATGTTAGCATTTTCCTAGAGGGTTCAGCACCCTCTCATTTGACTTGATTTTTGTTAAGAAGTCCTAAATTGTTATATTACCTGGTTTTTGGTACTTTAGGATTTAATATTAACTAGACTGCAAAAGAAGTATTGTTCTGTGAGTCTTACAGATGAAGAAATGAAGGCTCAGAAATTAAGCAACTTGCCCAATGCACCCAGTAAGTGTGGAACTCTTTCCAAACCCAGGTCCAGCTACATGCATTTTGCATTAGACATCCTTGCAGACACCAAAAATGAATAAAAGGATCTAGTGGAAAGATGAGACAAATGGAAAGGCAGAATAAATTCACCCATGGCTTCCTCTGTAATGACATGAAGTTAAAGGCTACTACTAAAACCTTACACAGAAGTAAAAGATTTGTAAGTAAAAAGTAACACTAAGAAGAACGATATTATCCCAGTGAACAAAGGATATGCAAAGGATCACACTAGTCAGAAGATTAAGTGACTACAGGTCAGAAGTCAAGAGGAGACATTGCTGACCAGCTTAAAATGTCTAGAAACACTGATTCCCAGATAGACAGATGGCCAGCACATATGGCCACATTCTCATCTATGGAGCAGAGGTCAGGAAATTTTACAGGTGATCCAGGAGTCTAAATTAGGGGTCAGTAGATTATACCCCAAGGGCCAAATATCCTGCCTATTTCCTGTTTCTGTAAATAAAGTTTTATTGGAACACAGCCACTCCCATACATTTGTGTAACATCTACAGCTGCTTTCACACTACAGGACAGATTTAAGTACTTGTAACAGAAACCTTTTGATCAACCAAACTTAATATATTCACTACTTGGGCCTTTTGCCAACACTGGTATAAAACACAGACCAATTGTTGGGCAAATATCATTCTTCTTCTTCTTCTTTTTTTGGTTCTGCCTATTTGTTTGTTTTACATTTTTTAAAAGGTTTTAACTTTAATTCCAGGATGGTTGACATTATATTAGTATTTCATCCTTCCCCTCCCCTTATCCACCTTCCCTCTGGTAACCATTAGTTTTTTCTCTATAGTTAAGAATCTGTTTCTTGGTTTGCCTCTCTCTTTCCTTTTTCCTTTGCTCATTTGTTTTGTTTCTTCAATTCCACCTATGAGTGAAATCATATGGTATTTGTCTTTCACTGGCTTATTTCACTTAGCATAATACTCTCTAGCTCCATCCACATTGTTGCAAATGGCAAGGTTCTATACTTTTTATGGCCAAATAATATTTCATTGTGTGTGTATACACACACACACACACACACACACACACACACACACCACATCTTCTTTATCCATTCATCTATTGAGGGTCACTTGGGCTGCTTCCATATCTTGGCTACTGTAAATACTGCTGCAATTAACACTGGGGTGCATGTATCCTTTGAATAAAGTCTTTTGAATTATTTGGGTAAATACCTAGTAGTGTGATTGCTTGATGATATGGTAAGTCTGTTTTTAACTTTTTAGGAACCTCATACTATTTTCCAGAGTGGCTGCACCAGTTTGCATTCCCACCAACAGTGCAGGAGGGTGCCTTTTTCTCCACATCCTCAATAACAATTGTTGTTTCTTGTGGGTTTTTTTTTTTTTTTTTTTTTTTGCCATTCTGACAGATGTGAGGTAATATCTCACTATAGTTTTGATTTGCATTGCCCTGATGATGAGTGATGTTGAGCATCTTTTCATGTGTTTGCTGACCATCTATGGGTCTTCTTTGGAGAAATTTCTGTTCATATTTTCCGTCGATTTTTAATTGGATTATTTGTGAGAGGTTTTTTTTTGGTGTTGAGTGTTAAGTTCTTTATATTTTTTTGATTCTAGCCTTTTATTGGATATGCCATTTGTAAATATCTTCTCTCATTCAATAGGTTGCCTTTTACATACTGTCTATAGAAACCCTAAAGGCTCCACCAAGAAACTGCCAGAACTGATAAATGAATCAGTAAAGTCACAGGATACAAAATCAATGCACAGAAATCTGTGGCATTCCTATACACTAATATTGAAGCAACAGAAAGTGAAATTAAGAAAATGATCCTATTTAGGGGTGCCTGGGTGGCTCAGTCGGTTAAGCATCCAACTTTGGCTCAGGTCATGATCTCGCGGTTTGTGAGTTTGAGCCCCATGTTGGGCTCTGTGCTGACAGCTCAGAGCCTGGAGCCTGCTTCAGATTCTGTGTCTTACTCTTGCTGTCCCTCCCATGCTCATGCTCTGTCTCTGTCTGTCTCTCAATAATAAATAAATGTTAAAAAAATTTTTTTAAAAGAAAATTATCCTATTTACAACTTCACCAAAAACAATAAAATAGGAATAAACTAAATCAAAGAGATGAAAAACCTGTAGTCTGAAAACCATAAAACATTGATGAAATCATAAATTCAAGACTATGCAAAGAAATGGAAAGATATTCCACGTTCATGGAATTGGAAGAACAAATACTGTTAAAATGTCTACACTACCCAAAGCACTCTATAGATTTAATGCAATCCCTATCAAAATACCAACAGCATTTGTTTACAGAATTAGAACAAGCAATCTTAAAATCTGTATAGAACCATAAAAGACCCCAAATAGCCAAAGCAACCTTGAAAGAGAAATGCAAAGCTGGAGGCATCACAATTCTAGACTTCAAGTTATATGACAAAGCTGTAGTCATCAAAACAGTATGATACTGGCACAAAAACAGATGCATAGATCAATGGAATGGAAGCAGAAAACCCAGAAGTAAACCCATAACTATATGGTCAGTTAATCTTCAACAAAAGAGGAATGAATATACAATGAGAAAAAGACAGTCTCTTCAACAAATGGTATTGGGAAAACTGGACAGCTACATGCAAAAAAAAATGAAACTGGACCACTTTTGTACACCATACACAAAAATAAACTCAAAATGGATTAAAGATCTAAATATGAGACTTGAAACCATAAAATTCCTAGAAGAGTACACAGGCAGTAATTATTCTGACATCAGCCCTAGCAACATTTTTCTAGATATATCTCCCAAGGCAAGGAAAACAAAAGCAAACATAAACTATTGGGAATATATAAAATAAAAAGCTTTTGCACAGCAAAGGAAACAATCAACAAAACTAAAAGAATGAATAGCATTCTTAATGTCACCAAACCACTTGGTCCACCTCTTGTCTGTGTACTGTTGCCCTAGTTTTTGCAACCATAGCCTTTTGCATGGATCCCTGACACTCTCCTTTCTGTTTACTACTTCAGTAGCTCTCTAGAGGGTGTTTCTCCTTCACACTTGGCCTTCTCACTGTTGGCCAATGTCAGTAGAGTGAGCCCTTCAAGTGCATAGTAGATGATGCTGCTCCCCTCCTGTCCACCCCCTGACCCATGGCTTCCCATCACCGTAGATTAAATCCAGTCTTTCTCCCATGGCCTGCACAGCCCTTCCTCATCTGCCTCCTCCCTCTGATCTTGCCTTCTCCTCATTCTGTTCAATCTGGCCCCAATGCACATCTTGCTGAATTCAAGCTTGCTCTTCCCTCAGTGGATTAGCAAACGCTCTTGCCCTTGCCAGAGACATTTTTACACCACTTCCTCCCTTTCTCCTCCATTTCTCTGCTTACATGTCACCATCTCATTCTTCGCCCCAAGGAAAACACTTCCAACAAACTGCAACAGAGACACTCTTAGTTGTCATGAGTATTGCATTTTGAATGTCATGAAACAAGAAATGGCAAGTTTCCTCAAAATTTTCAATACATGAGTAGATTTTCATTTCCCTATCAACAGCATAACCAAAAGAAAGTTATAAAATGGATTGTCTAAGCTGAGAACAACGTTTTTATCAAGTTCTTGTGACTTTTCCATCTCTAGTACTAAATATTAACTCTCAGCCCTCATCACCCACTAGACCCTGGTTCATTTTTCTGACATTTATCTCTGTCTGAAGTTGTATTATTTATTTGTACATTTGTTTTATTTACTCATTTGTTCTGTATCTCTCCAATTAGAATGTATGCTCCATGAAAGCAGGGTTTTGTCTATCAAATTTGCCACTGATGACACAGAACAAGAATTCAGTAAGTATTCATAGAATATTGGATGAAACTTCTATGTTTACAGATGAAATGTGATTGTGTAATTCATATATCCTGCTGTTCTGTTGATGGGATTTACATCCTTTGGAACAAATCGAGGTTAAGATTCTACTTTATACTCTGTACTCTCTCCATGATGTGTTACCCGGTGCCCCTCCTCTTTCTGACTTGATCTGATACCACTTTTCCCCTTTCAGATTTAAAAAAAAAATGAATCTGTGGGGCACTTGGGTGGCTCAGTCAATTAAGTATCCAACTCTTGATCTCAGCTCTGATCTTGATCTCAGGGTCATGAGTTCGAGCCCTGAATATGGGTTCCATGCTGTTGTAGAGACTACTTAAAGAAAAAAAAAAAAAAGAATCTGGAACATTGCTGTCCTGCTTACCCTTAGAATCTTTGTTCTTGTAGTTTCCTCCACATGAAACACACTGGTAGGAGCATTTTGTGTAACCAGTCTAGTCTGGCTCAGGTGCACCCTTCTCAGCTAAGCCCACCTTGCCCTCCATGTCTGAAGCTGGGAACTGCCTCCACCCTGATAGTTTTCATCCCTTTCCTCTGCTGTACTTTCTTTCTCCCATGGGACTCACCACCCTAATAAAGAAGAAAAAATTGCAGCATAAAATTGTTACTACGTAGAGTACAATAAGAATGTAAAATATAAGTAATACACAACGCTTGTTTATTTATGTCTCCCTAAAAGGTAAGGTCCACAGGGAAATGGAAATCTTTGTCCATTTTCTCCATTGCTTGTACCTATCTTAGTGCATTTGCTCCATTGCCTACTCAGACAGAGCTGCTATGACATACATTCCTTTGGCAGCTGGGTGGCTTAAACAACAAACATTTATTTCTCACAGTTCTGGAAGCTGGAAGTCCAAGATCAAGTTACCAGAAGATCTGGTGTGTGGTGAGGGCCACTTCCGGGTTAAAAGACGACTGTCTTCTTGCTGGGCCCTCACATGGCAAAAGGGGTGAGGGAGCTCTCTGGGGTCTCTTTTACAAGGCACTAACCCCATTCCTGAGGGCTCCACCCTCGTGACCTGTGACCAACTCCCAAAGGCCCCACCTCCAAATACCCTCACACTGGGAGTCAAGTTTCGATGTATGGATTCCAGGAGGACACAAACATTCCATCTATGGCATCACCTTCCCTCACTACTCCTGGGGCTGATCCCTGCAAGCTGGTCCCAGGTTCTCCTATAAGCAGACTTTCAGCTGGGTTTGGTCAATGGGAGGTTCTTGTAGGTGCCTCCAGGTCATTGAGCCTTTTATAGGATTCCAATACCTCTGGATATGCTGGCTGTGGTTCCAGCTTCCACCAGGTATCCAAGACCTGCATCTGGAGGTCACAGCCTCCTTCTTGGTTCCTTCCATTCAGAGCCATAGGGCTTCTACAGGTCATTCTCTGCTTTGCTTAATCATCCTATATTAGCTGTTTAGTATCTCCATCACCTTCTACCACCTTCCTGACTTAAATTCCCACTGGTTTGAACACTCAGAGTAGTTTCTGTTTTCCTAATAGATCTGGAAATACACAATTCCATTTTTTCTGCTTTTTAGCAGATAACTTGCAAGTCAGGTCAGAGAAAGTGAAGCAAGACAGTGGACAATGACACACACATGACTCACCACATAATAAAACCAAATAACTTAGCAACTCAATAGGTTTACCCGATAAGCTCTAGTTTTATAGGTTTTCTTCATTAGCATATGAGAGATGCACTATAAATCACCCATTGCAGACAAGAGCTATAATCGGATGTACTGTAGAATCACAGTCACATGTGGCAAAGTAATTTATCATGAGATTTTAATTATATAAAGAGACACATTAAATTTGTCTCTGTGTCCTCATCATCCAGTTCAATGCCTGGAATGTAATAGTTACCTGATAAATTCTCATTTAATGATGAAATGAATGAACTAAAAATATTAAAAATTATGCACACTGAGCTCTGTACATTACCATACAAGATAGCCCAAGAATTCTGGCAACCCATGACTTTATGGCTGAAGAAAAATCCCCCTGGTTGGTAACACAGAAAAGCTGAAGACAAATGTGTTACACTGCCATGTGTGAATCCTAGGAGGAGGGAGCTTCTGGTGGGATCTAAGGGCACCTGGCTTGACCACACCTCCAGGAATCACATTTCTCATTATTGTCTTCTCCTCAGTCTCGGACATCTGAGAACAAGCAACAGTGATTGATAGATGTTCATAAGGGAGAGAGAAATCCTCAGGATTCAGGTCTCTGTGGGGAAGGTCATTCCCCTGAGGTTCCAGGCATGCTTAAGAGCACTGGTGTTTAGTGGACAAACAGTGAAATAGATACAGGATGACAGAATGGAAGAGCGGGAGGCATAGAAGACAAATGAACTGTTCTATCCTACTGGGAATAGTCAAGAGACAGAACCATGAGTTCTGGCCCCAGCTTTCATGAGGAAAGATCTCCATGCAATCTTACCACCCTCTTAGCCAATGCTGGCTTCACAAGTTCCTTGTAGAATTTCCACCAGGAATGCTTCTGATAGATCAAAGGGGACACACGCTGTGCAGCACAGAAAGTGAAGGCACAGATCCCTTCCTCTGACACTGATCAATTATCTGTAGGGAAAAGCCTCCACTATGGTGTCCTGGCACGTTGCATGTCTCCCCATGGGCCACACAGGCAAAGCCTGACCACCCTTTGACCCACGGCTTGGTGGAGTATCTTATGACTCCTTCTGGAGCCAGGGGAGATAAGCCTTGTGCGGAGCCGCTGTCAGGCAGATCCCAGCCCTGCTTTATGGTCACTTCTCCTGCATCTCCCTGCGAGCAACCACCCACAGCTTGTGGCAGCTCTCATCTGGCCCTTTTGGTTCTGTGTTGTCCTGTGTGACTGGAGTTGTGGACAGCTGATGCCATGCTGACCCTCCTTTTGCTGCCTGTCCTGTCTGAATCCACTGGGACCCTTGTCTTCTTACTGGGAATCCATGGAAGAGTGGCAAGCCAAACTAGTGGAGGCCACCATGCTGCTGCTTAGTGAGTGTGTGGCCCTATGGCTTGGCTGAATCTTCCCATCAGCTCTGTTAACGGACTTCAGGGCCTCCTCCTGGGGGATCTATGTTCTGTAGCTCAGGCCAGCGTGATCTGTCACAACTATATAGCACTTCCTCGCTGTGATGTGGTCAGTAGTACTTTTTGCTGTCTCACAGTGGTTCATATACTCACTGCCTCCCACGTCTACAGGTCGGGATCCTCCTGTGTGCAGCCCCAGGACCGTCACACAGCAGCTGTGAGGAAGCTATCTGGTAAAACAGTTGTTATTACATTCTCACACTGCTCCAACCTTATGAGGTTCCTCTAATTGTCCTCAAATATAGAAAGTTCACAAATACTTCCTCGAGGAAAAAAGGGAGCTCTTAAAGTTATTTGCAGGCCACTAATATGCTGTGTTTCATCATAGAGTGCATATATTTTTAAAGATTTTATTTTTTTTTAAAGTAATCTCTACATCCAACGTGGGGCTTGAACCCACAACCTTAAGATCAAGAGCCACATGTTGTACTGACTGAGCCGGCTGGGCTCTCCCATAGAGGGCATATCTTACTTACTCTTATTCTACAGAATAGGAACCTCTCCTCTACTCATAAAGCCCTCTGAACAGACCCAGGGCAGGAACAGCATTAAGGAAAAGTATTTAATTCTAAATGCAGAGGATTTGACTGTGGCCACATAAGCCGTTTTCTTATGATAGCTTTAAAATAAATAAAAGTGCTAGCTTTTTCAATGAACTGTCACTCTCATGTGTTTTTAATCATGGTTCTTGTTAGTTTTGAATTGTGTAAGAATTCAAATTCATGCTTAATTATAACATTACTAGACTTTGGCAAAGGATAACCCAGATGTGATACATTAAGAATAAAAAGCACACTTCTTCATCACTGCCTAAATATGCTCCTATCATAAAACTTATCTGATCCTAAATGTCTTGGGCTGCACAGTGATTGATTGCAGCCAACCTTTTCATGGTCTGCCAAAAAAGGAATAGGCAGACAGGTGTGGGTGCTGCTGGGCCCTCCTGACAGAGCAAGGGGGGACCCACCCTAGGCTGTACCAGTGTTGTGCCCACAGACATTTTCTCGAATCACGCTATGTCAGGGAGTTTTCATGCAAACTCTTTTAAATTCCTAGTTCCTCTTTTCAGAATTATAATTTCTGATAGAGATAAAGGGAGAAAGGAGGGAAGAAAGAAGGAAGGAAGGGAGGGAGGAAAGCGGGAAGGAAGGAAGGAAGGAAGGAAGGAAGGAAGGAAGGAAGAGAGGGAAGGATGGAGGAAGGAAGGAAGGAAGGAAGGGATGGAGGGAGGGAGGAAGGAAGGAAAGGAAAGAAGGGAGTGAAGGAAGGAAGGGAAGGAGGGAGGGAGGAAGAAAGGAAGGAAGAAAGGAAGAAAGGAAGGAAGGGAGTGAGTGAGGGAGGAAGGGTGAGCACTTTCTTCCAATCTGTAATGGCACAATATTCAGAAAAGAATATAAACTACAATTTACTGTAGACACCAACGCAGCCAGAAGTAACCTGTCATTGTCAGTATTGTGATGCAAGGCTTTCCTTGAAGCCCCAGACTAGGTGGTGTGCATTCTACATAGTGAAAATTTGCAGATTATTTGAATAGACGGTGCCATGATACCAGTATGAGATTTAAAGACAGGGCCTTTGAAGTTATTTCAATTCCAAATACAAGTTCCACAGAAAGGCCAGGACACTGAGGCTCCCTTTGCCCTTGGGAATGGCCTGCTTGTGTTTGGGTGGGGAGGACTTGGAAACAGAGACTCCCCAAGTTCCAGAAGACCTTCGATAGCAACCAGTCCCAAATCCACTGAGGCGGAGAACAGCCCCTGGCAGGGAGTAATGAGGAAGGGCTGCTCATTGGTGGGGGGTTTTCTTCTGGGAGCCAAAAGGACCCTGGAATTTAAGAAAGTGATGTTGGCACACCTCTGTGACTACAGTACCACTCAGTAAGCTGTATACCATGGTGAATTTCACAGTATATAAGTTTTCTCTCAAATTTTTTTAAAGTTTCTAATTTTTAAATTAATTTATTTTTCTAATGTTTATTTATTTTTGAGAGAGAGAGAGAGACAGAGCATGAGCAGGGGAGGGGCAGAGAGAGAGGGAGACACAGAATCCAAAGCAGGTTCCAGGCTCCGAGCTGTCAACACAGAGCCTGATGCGGGGCTTGAACTCACGGACCATGAGATCATGACCTGAGCTGAAGTTGGATGCCCAACCTACTGAGCCACCCAGGCGCCCCTAAAGATTTTTTAAGTAACCTCTACAGCCATCGTGAGGCTCAAACTCATGACCCTAAGATCATGAATCACACGTTATTTGGACTGAGCCAGCTAGGTGGCCCAATTTCTCTCTCAATTAAAACAAATAAATAAAAGTTAGCAGTAGCTAAGTTTCTTTTGTACACACACACACACACACACACACACACACACACACACACTGTATGGGACATGCTAACACTAAGAAGGTACGTTTATCTGAAATTCACATTTAATTGGGTTCCCTGCATTTTTGTTTCCGTCGACTTTATTTTTTAGAATTGTTTTAGGTTGGGGGAACCTGGGTGGCTCAGTTGGTTAAGCATCTGACTTCAGCTCAGGTCATGATCTCACTGCTCATGAGTTCGAGCCCTGCGTTGGGCTCTGTGCTGACAGCTTGAAGCCTGGAGCCTGCTTCAGATTCTGTCTCTGTCTCTCTGCCCCTCCCCTGCTCACATTCTGTTTCCTTCAGTTTCGAATATAAAATAAAAACAACATAAAAAATTTAAAAAAAAAAGAATTGTTTTAGGTTAGCAGGAAAACGGAGTGGAAAATACATATAGTCCCCATACATCTACCCCCTTCCCCATCGCACACACAGCCTTTCTATCAACATCCCACCAGAGTGGTACATGTGTGTGTTCTATGGGTTTGGGCAAATTTATAATGAAGTATCCACCATTACAGTATTGTCTGCAGTAGCTTTACTACCCTAAATACCCTATGTGCTGTGCTGATTCATCCCTCCCTTCCCTATATCCCAACCCTTGGCAACCACTGAACTTTTTTAAAAAATTTTTTTAAAGTTTATTTATTTATTTTGGGAGAGACAGAGACAGCATGAGTGGGAGTGAGACAGAGGGATACAGAGAATCCCAAGCAGGCTCCACACTGCCGGTGCAGAACCTGACATGGGGCTTGATCCCACCAACTGTGAGATCATGACCTGAGCCAAAACCAAGAGTAGGACGCTTAACCAACTGGGCCACTCAGGCGCCCCACCACTGATCTTTTTATTGTCTCCATAGTCCTGCCTTCTCTGGAATGTCATCTACTTGGAATCACATGGTATGTAGCCATTTCAGATTGGTTTCATTCTCTTAGCAACAGACATTTTAGCTTTCTCCACATCTTCTTACGGCACTAGAGCCCATTTGACATCATTGCTGAATAACATTCCAGTGTCCGGATGGATCACAGCTTAGTTATCCATTCACCCTTTGAAGGACAGCTTGATTGCCTCCAAGCTCTATGAATAGAGCTGCTTACACATTTGCATACAGGTTTCTGTGTGAACATGACGTATCAGTTCATTTAGGTAAACACCAAGGAGCATGATTGCTGGATGGTATGGTAAGAGTTTGCTTAGTTTTGTTAAATCTGGCAACCGCATTCTCAGTGAATGTGCACCTCTTTGAAAGAGGCACAGAACAAGGATGTACTTGAGTGAGAAAAGGCAATAAAGGATATCTTATCTTTATTCGCTTACTCATTCACCCACTCATTCAAGTGCTATTTATTGAACAAAACTGTGTGCGAGATCCTGGGAATGCAAACACATACAAGAAATGGAAGAAGTACGTGTGTTATAAAGGTTCCCGAATGCAAGAGAGAGCGCGAAGAAAAGGTGGAGAGATTTTCCCCATGGAGGCTGCAAGGGGGGCTCAGAGAGTATCCCCCCCCAAAGAAAGAAGGCCTTCCTCCTGAAGGATGTACATAATCCCAGAAGGGGTATTGAGAGATACGTGCAGAAAAGAATGATCCAGATAGAGGCACAAAAGGTACGAACTAGCAATGAAATACATTTATTCAACGAATATTTAATATCCTGCCATTATGCTGGGCCTGAGGACACAGCTTTCAACAAACAGGGAGCCTTGACAAGTATTCTACAGGAAAATACTCAACTCAGAGTGGCAAGCCTTCCTCATGCTTGGGAAAATAGATGCCTGAAAAAGCCCTCCTTTTTTTCCTGGGTAGGTCTCCCCTTCTATTACTGGAGAATTCCCCCTTCTACCCTAAAAACGAAACATTACCATCAGCTTCTCCAATATGAAGAGTAACGTAAATGTGTGTATAAATAGTGTTTACCATCTATCAGAATTTCAAAATTTGGCTTGGGGATTTTTTCCCCCCTAAGCTACTGAAATTTCCTAAGTTGAGTTAACATTCCAAACTTTAGTTACTATTGTCCTATGTGAGATCTTTGTATCTTGTGTCCGATGTGCTGGTTAGACGTTTCTTTATAGGCATTTTAAGATTTACAGGTGCACTTGATAAAATAGCTAGAAATTGTTGAGATGTTTTTCATTGGGTAATTTACTCCATATGTACCCAACAGCCAAGCATTTGGCAGGTGACCAACAGATATGATTTAGAAAGCCTGAATAGCTCATGCAGGAAATAGGTAGGTGACAGATAAAGAAAAATGGCAACTTCATGCTTTAATGGCAACGTAAACTATCTAGAAGGGACATTTATCAGTTCAACAAGAATCGATTTTCTTCACTCTCAACCCATATAACAAATCTCTTTCTAAAAGGTCAGAGCATTTGCTCTCGTAATTTATTTGTTTGTGTATAACTAGCCATCTCAAGAATCTCTACAAGACAACTTTCTCCAGCACATGTTTTACCTTGATCCTAGGTGGAAGATAATCACCAAGTGACTTGTTGAATCAGGCATATGTGGAGGCAAGGGAAGGAGATTTGATTTAATGTGCATTTACCAACGTTGGTGCAAGTGCTGCGTAGGGACTTGGAAAGGCAGCTGGTGAGTTTCACCCCTCACCCGGACGTCAACTATCTGCACTGTCTGATTTTGTTCTACTTCATATTTTAAAATGACATAACTCCAAAGAGATGTCACTTGTTAATTAGTGAAAATCTAAAAAACAAAGGAGTTTTTGATTAATTCATAGAAAACAGGGAGTTTGAATAAATGTCAAGGCAATGTTTTAACTAGGTAAACTTAATTCTAGTATTCACATAAAAACAGAGGAAGGAGAATTAATGTTTATTTAACACTTACTCCTTCAATTGATCACCATTTGTTTAGTAAATGTTTACTGAGAACCTCCTGTATGCCTGAGAGTATCCAGATTCCAGTAATAAAACCATGAATATGAACAGAACGTCTCCTCTAAGGGCAACCAGTAAGTAAACAGCCCTGATATGTGGTGTGAGATGAACCACGACAGAGAGAACAACCACTAGTCTGTTTGAAAACCAAAAGATGATGCATTCTAGAAAAGGTGATGTATAGATCTTTGACCCAAGTCTTAAATGAATCAGTAGGTGTTTGGTATGCATAGACAGAAAGTGTAATACAGACAGAAAATAGACAAGTGATGATGATCAAATATGAACTATGTCCATCTTTACCAATTATTCACTATTCATTCCCAAGCAAAATACTTATTTAGCTCTCTATCTGCCTGTTTTCACATCTGTAAAATAGAGATACTAATGATATTTAATTTGAAGGCTATCAGAAGGGTCAACCGAGATAACAGAACTTAAAATTCTTAGTCTATGGCCATTACGTTACATGTTAATCTTATGGAACATTCCAATTAGGTTACCATACCTTCCTCTACCATGAATGGTGGGCAAATGGTGTCCTGCTCTCTCCATCCCCTCCCTGAAATGATGCAGGTAACTCCCCAAGCAGCACAGAGCAGAAAATGAAACTTCCGTTCCTGATATTTGTGTGAAGCAATCCAAAGCTGTGTGCAGTGGCTTTCCACGTTACACAAGTATCTCATCTCTGACGTTTCTCTTCTAGAATGTCTTACCATTATTTTTTAATTTTTTGAAATTCTTTTATTTATTTTTGAGAGAGAGAGAGAGAGAGAGAGAGAGAGAGAGAGAGCATGAGCAGGGGAGGAGCACAGAGAGAGGGAGACGCAGAATCTGAAGCACACTCCAGGCTGTGCTGTCAGCACAGAGCCTGATGCAGAGCTCGAACTCACAAACCGTGAGACCATAACCATAAGTCAGACGCTTAACCTATTGAGCCACCAGGCGCCCCAGAATGTCTTACCATTTTAGAATCACTTTTCCCATTGTCTTTTACTGTAAAGGGTCTTGTGGGAGGCAAAAGTATGATCAAATCCCATCCCTAAAATGTTGATTTATACTTTGATTCAGATTTCTTTTGAAGTATTCCCAAATTCCCAAGTAATTTGTGTTTCCTGTTATTTTTGGCCATTGATTTATAACTTCATGGGATTATAGTTAATAAAGGTGGACCATACAATTGCTAGGTTTTTACTATTTTTACTCCTGGCACCCATGCATAGCTTCACTCTTGGGGGCAAGTCAAACTGTGGGGTCTTTGAGCTGTAGAAAGAAAGTAAGGGGAGGTCTCTGATCATCTGCTTCAGGGAACCAGCATGCACCCACTGACCAGATGGAGCACCCCTCTGGCGCACTAAGAGACACCGCCATCACAAAGAGTTCCTTTGTACGCCTTACTTCACCTTCCATTCCCTGAGTCTGACAGATGGTAGATATTTAGCAATATTCCTTAAGTAGATGAATAAATATTTTTTCTTACCTTCGTGTAATGAGCATGCCTCATTTTTATAACATGTTCATAAAAATAGAAATGCAAAATAGAAGGATCTTTTAAAAACTGTCATCATTTATGGACACTTAATTTATTCTACCAGGACACTGTTTATACAATCAAGGTATCGCAACTGCTCCTCTGTTCTTGGAAAAGCAGTTTGTTGCAATTTTACTTTATCAAATAGCATGGCATTAAAGATAAAATATCTTAAGTATGAAGTGTGAATAAAGTAAAAAAATAAAAAGGGCACAAACATTGAAATATATAAACTTATGATTATAGTTCTCCAAGTAACATAAACACTGAGGAAGAAGCCTCATGGTCTAACAAGGTCATCAGACTCGGAAAACCAGTAATTTGGAAATGCCATTTTAACTGTGGCATTGCTTGAACTAATTCCTCTTTCTGAGCAATTGTTTTTGGCTCGATCACAAGCTACCAAAGCTAAAAAGAGTGAGAAATGTAACAGCATTTCAGTTGAGTGTAAGAGAGAGAAAGACATGAGCTTTCTGCGCACGTCATCATTCACATTTTTTACTTTTGCTGGTGGAGCTATAGGAAAATGTGAGAATTTCCAAATGACCTCAATATGTCCTTGCCTCCTGCTACTTGTGCATCTGTGAGAAAAATCTGCGCTATTTCAAAGCATTGTAAGCAGACTGAAGACTTACATGAAGAAAGCAATTTACTTCATCAGGATCACTAAGTGTACATTACCACGCGTTATTAGCTGTGACTGGGCCTCTGACAATTGAAACTCTAATTGCTGAATGAAACGATTCTGCAAACAGTCCCATGACTGTCAAATCAAGTGGGGCTGACATTGGTTTCCAGTTCTCATCTTTCTTTAAAATTGCCATTATATCTTCTGTTGTAAATTTCTTTAAAGTGCTTCACAGAGAAACTTAAAACATTTTTTCGGGGCGCCTGAGTGGCTCAGTCAGTTGAGGGTCTGACTATGACTCAGCTCATGATTTCGTGGTTTGTGAGTTCGAGCCCCGCATTGGGCTCTGTGCTGACAGCTCGGAGCCTGGAGCCTGATTTGTATTCTGTGTCTCCTCCTCTCTCTGCCCCTCCCATGCTCATGCTCTCTCTCTGTCTCTCAATAATGAATAAACATTAAAAAAATTTAAAAAAAAATTTGAAGATGAAATTTCATCTTCAAATGGAAATTCATGGATTTTTTTTCACTTTTTGAGATACAAATGACACAGCATAAAATCCCCCATTAAAAAAAATTTAACATTTATTTATTTTTGAGAGACAGAGGGAGACAGAGCATTGAGCAAGAGAGAGAGAGGGAGACACAGAATCCGAAGCAGGTTCCAGACTCTGAGCTGTCAGCACAGAGCCCGACGCGGGGCTTGAACTCACCAACTGTGAGATCATGATCTGAGCTGAAGTCGGACGCTTAACCGACTAAGCCACCCAGGCGCCCCAAAACCCCCCATTTTAAAGTGTGGGGTTCAATGATTTTACTATGTTCACAAGAGTGTACAGCCTCTTTTACTATCTAATTCCAGAATACCATCATCACTCCACAGAAACCCCACACCAATTCTCAGCATTCTCCATCCCCTTCTCCCGGGCCCTGGCAACCACGAATCTACATTCTGTCTCTACAGATTTGCCAGTTCCGAATATTTCATGTAAGTAGACTCCTATGATACGCAACCTTTGTGCTGGCTTTTTTAACTGAGCATAATGTTCTGAAAGTTCATTCCTACTGAAGCACAAAACACTATTTCATTCCTTTTTGGGGGTGAATAATAGTTCCTTGTAGAAACAGACTGTATTTCATTCCTCTGTTCATCTGTTGATAGACATTTCGGTTGTTTCCACTTTTTGGCTAGTAGGAATATGTTGCTTCAGATATTCGTATTCAAGTCTCTTTGTGAACACGTTTACAGTTCCCTTGGGTATGCATCTATGAGTAGAACTGCTGAGTCATGCATCTAGGAGTAGAACTGCTAAGTCACGTGGTAACTGCCAAAGCGATTTCCAAACCAGTTGCTCCATCCCGCATCCCTACTGGCTGTGTTGGGAGGGTTCTAAACGCTTCACATCATGACCAACACCTGTCAGTGTGTTATGCTCTGAAATTTATCACTGAGAAGAAATGATGAATATTCCATGAAGAGGTGAGTTACTGTACCAAAAACAACTTAATGTTTGAATTTCACATTATAAGGGGGAAAAAACCTAAAGGTGGTAGCAGTTCAGTAAGTGTAAATTTCCTTCATTAATCAGGAAATCTACAAAACTAATATTTGTTAGCAATCATTGCTTATTATAGAACCACATTTCAATTCATCCTTTTAAAAGAATGATCGCACAAAAACGCAAACAAGCTCCAGAAGGAAATTCTAATGGCTTGCTCTATGAAATGGAGTGATGGTAAAACCTGTAATAAACACATACCTGCTTCAAAAACATAGTGCAGAAAACATTCATGTCCAGAAATATCAGGGTGCCAAATACCAATGTTCAGAAACACTGGTCTTTTCTTGACTCACTCATGTCTGTGTGTCTCACAGTGGCTGCATAGTATTTTGCATTGGCTTACCAAGGTATAAGCCATCTCCACAACATCACGGGCAGAAGAAGGAGTAAGAGGCATTGAACAGGTGGGAGAGAACATGCTACTCTCAGGGAATGGAAGTGGTTCCTATGAACGAACCATAAGATTCCATGATGCGGACAGATCTTGAGGTATGTACAAGCAGGGGCCAGACATGAGGGACTGATGGTCATGCAGAGAAGCATCAACATACATGACCTGAGACTGCTGTCCTAGACATCCCCTGCTTGCAAAGTTGGCCCTCAGTTGGCATTTGGGGACTTGGGAGTTCAGGAAGATCATCGCCATTCTCCGACAAGAATGGCTCACTGTGCTAAACTGTACGCAGTGTGGTTTATGGTGAACAACTGCTCTCCTTCTGAGTCTGGAACTTTAGTACATGCTGGTAGGCAGGGGGGTGCCTATGTAATCAACTCCCCAGTTAAAACCTGGGTGCCGATTCTTTAATGAGCTTCCCTGGTAGACAATATTTCACACATGTCACCAGAAATAATGTGCGTTCTGTCTCTGTCTCTGTCTCTCTCTCACACACACACCCCCCAAAACAAGGAAACAAGAGAAAACCCAATCCCTTTCATCTCCGAGGGAGTGAATAAGTTGCGTGTTTAGAAGCGATGAATAATCACTACCTAATTCTGAATTAATCAGAGGCTTAAAATATAGCTTACGTAAATGGGGGAAAAAAACATCTAGCCAAGTTGATGATGAGAAAGGACTTTTTAAACTATTGTATGGCCCAAACCCTTGAACAATCAAAATACTAATTCCATATAGCATAGAGGATTTTTTTTTATATGAACTCCATTTCACATATAAAGAAGGTTTCCAAAAACACTGATGATAATAAGGAAAGTTTGCAACTCCAGCTGCAAGCACATTATAATTAAGACATGTTTTTTTTACCTTGTCTATTGACCTTAGCATAAGCTGCTTACCTTGAGGCTGGGAACCCAGCACTCAGTGTGTTACTGGGTAATGACGTCTTATGGGAACAAAAAATCGCAATCTTATTATTTCACTGACATTAACAAATAATGTTCTCTTGTTTACTCCATTATTCTTCCAAACTGGGTAATAATTTTTAGGCAACAGTCCTGGATCACTTGTTCCTCTGGAGTTGATTTAATTAAATGGGGAAATTAATGTTATGCTGTCTTCTGGCCTAAGGGACAAGATGACCTTCTGCAAATCTGTTAAGTGTCAACTTCTAGCAAGAACAAAGGTGTCCCTGGATAACTGTGAATTATTCAGGGCATTAGCTTTTAGATCAGCAGTGACAATCCCTCTCATTTTAGGAAGAATAGAAAACAACTCCAGAAACAAATCCACTCCTCATCCTACTCCCATCTTTCCATATTCCCATTCTAGTCATAAGATAGAATTTTTTTAAGTTTTAAATATTTTCCCATTTCTGTAGAGGTAATAGCCCTGCAAATGCTTTCTCTATGCAGACAGAATATATTTTCATGCAAAACATGCATGATAAATAGGACCTAAAACATCTGAAGACTTATGTCTTTAGGGACATTCTTCCTTTTTGAGCCTGATGAAGTCTCACAATTCTTGATAAAAACTGAACATCTAGGCCAACTCAACATGTGCTTATGCACGAGAGGCTTCAAAAACCATTCACAGACCTAGAGTATATAAACTCAGGAGACAATGATATGATGTGAAAAATCCACTTGGGCTCAACACAGGAAACCAACATTTATAATGAAAATCGAAAATGCAAATGAGCCCAAGATGGTCTTTTTGAAAGTCAAAGCAGGCAAGCATAGAAGTGAAAAGTCAGTCTAGAAACCCGGCCCGAGGACTGTGTACTTGTCAATTTTCCTCCACTGGACATGGCATGATAAGTAGCTCTCACAGTGGTGCTGACATCTTGTACTCCTTATTGAGAACAAGAAATGTAGATCGCAACCCAAGTAAACCCTACTGATCTGTTTCAGATACTTCCAAAGTGTGGAGGAGGAAAGGACTACAGAGCCCTCGGGTGACAAATTAGATTGTCATGTGGCAGACAAGAGGCTGTTTCCACCCGCATCTAGTTTTGGTTAGGTCAGATTGAGAATAACATGCAGGGAGGAGACTGTGGACGCTGTTAGTTGTTTACAATCTTTGCAGGGAATATGGCTCTGGATTTATGGAACATATCTAGAATCAGAAACTCCACAGAGAGAGAAAGTCAATTCATGATTGGCTGGGAGACAGAGTCACTACTAATGGTTACAGGGATTCCTTTTTGAGTGTTGACAATGTTCTGGAACTTGACAGCGCTGAGCATTGCCAGATATTATGTGTGAACTAAATGCCACCAACACGTACACTTCAAAATGGTGAAATGCCATTTTCAAATGGTTCCAATGGTGAATTCTGTGTTATGTGTGTTTTCCAATATGACAAAAATTTGGCAGTTCAAGGAAAGGACAGGGAGAGACAGACAGACAGATACAAGGTGATGGGAAGACTTTTGTCTTCCTGGGAAGGAGGTAAGTGTACAATTTTTGTAGGTTTTGAAGAGTTGAAGCAAAGGAACCCATAGAGAAGGCAGCTAAAGCTGGAGGACAAGGGGAGAGAAACTGGTCAGGAGGGTGCTGAGGACAGGGCTCTGGGCTTGGGCAAAGGGAGGATACTGACAAGTGAGAAAGATGCTCAGTGAGCAGGTACTTTGAGTTAGTTCTGACTTGACTGTTCTTTTCCCTACAGGATAAAAAGGAAATGTATTACCTGAGGATCAACAAGAATGGGAAAGGAGGCCTACGTGAGAAGTAAAAATGTAGAATAACCGCCTTGGGTAATGTCAGAGGAGGCTGCAGGGGGAAATGAAAACATCTCTAGGTGGTACCCGGGCCCACGTAAAACTGGAATTCATGGCATCTCCAGGTGGCACAGTCCTGGGGCTCTGGGGCTGGATGGTTGATTTGGTTGCTTGTTTTTTGTTGGTTTTTTTTTTTGTTTTTTCCCAGCAGGGCACTGTTGTCAGATGCTGGATCAGAAAGAGCAGGCAGTTGTTGTGTTGATCCAGGGTTAGGCTTGGCAAAGTGGGCAAAACGGGAACACAATGCAAGATCTTAAAGTTTTGACAGGACAGGGGCCCCTGAATGGCTCAATTAAGCATCCAACTGTTGGTTTCAGCTCAGGTCAGGATATCACTGATTTTTCATGAATTCCAGCCTTGCTTGTGCTGTCAGCACAGAGCCTGATTGGGATTCTCTCTCTCTCTCTCTCTCTCTCCCTCTCTCTCTGCCCCTCCCCCATTCACACTGTGTGTCTCTCAAAACAAATCAGTAAAACTTTTTTTAAAAAGTTTTGACAAGAGAACTACTAAGAAGACCCTTGACACCTCTTGCATGTCCTTTGGTTTATTTTTGATCTTTTCCATTTTTATCACGGCTTTTGGGGAAGATGATTTGCTAAGCTCCTCATGCAAACATTCTGGAAGTTTCCTCCTTCAGCCCCAAGGTGTTGGCCAATTATGTCATTGCATCCATTAGGAAATGTCACTCAAAATAGGGTTTGGTGCACCTATTACTTCAGTGCTGAGTGAAACAAAATAAGAAGACTTTTTTCCCAGCTCAATTTCAGATAAACCTTCATATAATAATGCGAAGTATATATCTGTGACAGGGGATCATGGCATTTAACACCAGCCACGTTCACTTGACCTAAGAACTCAGGGATATGGAGGGCCCTGGAGGAGCGACCTGTGTGGAGGAGACCACAGCAAGAGTACAGGGCTGGGCTGGCGAGCAGGTGGGTGTTATGAGGGATGTATGGATTGGCAGTGACGGGGCAGGAACACCCTGATGACGTGTGCTAAGTTGTGTGTGCACAGGATATTTCCTGTGGCAAAGGGCCATAGCTTTCACTGGATTGTGTGAGGGTACCATGATTCTCAAACAGTACTGACTACTGACTCCCGCACAGGGACCGGATGGATGATGGACTGAGAAATGGGCACAGAGGATCATATGAGGTTGGACGGCAAGTGGCCCGGCTATGGTTTACATGGTTTCATCTATGGCAAACTTCCCTTAGTTACCAAAAGGATGTTTTCCAAACATTTATTACACATCCCATTGGAGTGTCGAGGGCTGATGCCTCAAAGGAATATGAGGTCCCAGTTAATAGAGTTTTCCCATCTTTGAGGAAGAAGCAAGATCTACACTAATGAAACAACTGGACCCAAAGTAATCACAGTGATTGATAACGTCATACCTCCAGCTCACAACAGGTTCAGTGTGACATCCCTCACTCACACTGGCTTCTGGAAAGCCTGGAGGTGAGAGAGGAACATGCAAAGAAGGAGTACTGTTTACCCTTCGTGTTTTCTTTTCAACAAAAACCCCTCCTCAGTCTTGCTACCATAGGGTAATTGGTGTGTCATTTTTATGAATACATGCCTACAGGTATGAACATCTTACTAAAAAAATATACAATGGTTCCATTTATGGTAGTTGCTAAAGTAGTTCTAGTATTTTCCTCTCCCCTTAAGAGTGGTCTGTCTTGCAGCACCTGGCTGGCTCAGTCGGTTAAACATCTGACTTTGGCTCAGGTCATGATCTCACGGTCTGTGAGTTCGAGCCCCGCGTTGGGCTCTGTGCTGACAGCTCAGAGCTTGGAGCCTGCTTTGGATTCTGTGTCTCCCTCTCTCTCTGCCCCTCCCCTGCTCATTCTCTCTCTCTCTCTCTCTCTCTCTCAAAAATAAATAAACATTTAAAAATATTTTTAAAAAAGAGTGGTCTGTCTTGCCTTTCCCAGCAGATAGATGCTCTTTTCAAAGAAGATATTCTTCACTCTATCTAGGCTCTTGAGCTTTGTATAAGGCTAGAATTGCTGATCCTGGAAACCTATTAATGATCCTCCCTATTATCTGTCTGGTCTATGCCAGTGGGTCTTGCCTGATGACACTTCTATCCAGAGCCAAATGGTTTGCTCTGTTAACTAGCAGAGGCTGAACCCATTAGCTTTTAGGACATCAAAAGAATGCTCAAAAGGAGTATTTGTCACCTTTTTATGGTTTAAGAGACATCAAGTACCATGTTCCTGGTCTTAATGGACTTCAGTAAACAGGGACAAGACTTTCATCTCAGTATGTCCTCACTGCCTGCCACAGCCCTCAGGAAAAATGAATGGAAACAAAATCAACAATTACATGTATTTGTTCTACCTGAAGGCTTGGTAGAAATCAATCCTGATCATAAAGATGAAGCTAATAAGGGTTTGTATAATGCTTGACAAGACAATTACAAAGAGCAGCAATGCATCAGGACTCCTTAATTCTTGCCTTAGGTATATTCTCTGGCTCAAATGCCCAAGAGTTTTAGTGTGTGCATTTTGCACCATCACCAGAAACACCTCTACAATTTAGCCTTTATATGAAAATGCAAGGAAAATCTTCTCTTAATTTATATATATATATATATATGTATATATACATATATATATATATATATATTTGTATATATGTATATATACATATATATATGTATATATAGGCTATATATATATATATATATATATAGGCTCAATATATATATATATTGGCTCAAAGTATGCACATAATTTTGTGGCTGGATTTAATTATACCTTTGCGCATAGAAACCTACTGACATTTGTGATGCAGGGATAATTTATTAGCATAACCCAACCATTGACATTTTGTCTAGGGGAAGCATGAAGTTTGCCTACTCTTGGTCCATTTTCTCACAGCTGAGGTATGTATACATGATGGTCAACTAGACGTGGTCAAGGGGACATTTGCCTGGGGACTGATGTTGTGTGAAACACACAGGAGACTGAGATCTACTTTTACAAACTTCAATGTCAGTTTGATCTCTCTTACTATACTATACTATTACTATTGCAAAGTGCCTCACCACCAGTTGCCTCAGGAAATCTCTGAAAGCAATGTTCTATTCTTATGGATTGCATCAGGAGCCACAGCTGTAGGGGCAAATGAGAAAGAACTCTTTTTTTTTGCGTATATCCTCCAGAGTTCCTGTAACTTCTCCTCTGTCAGGAACACGCAAGATTACCCAGTCTTACTTAGCATTCCCAGAGTACCTGGGTCTATTCAGTGTGAGGGGTCAATTAGATACAGAAAATGCATCTACAGGGAAAACCAAACAACAAAAGGCAATGTGAGATATCTTTGGGAATCCAGCTGTAACATCTGCAGGTAGATCAATAAAAATCTTGGGGAATTTTCAGATTACAATGTATACATTCTGATATTTCAGTGAAATCAATCAGGTATAGAACAACAGAAAGCCTACTTTTCAGTCTGCTGCTAAGTAGCCCTGCAACTTTGAGCAAGATAATGAGGTCCTTGGAGTTTCTGTTACGTGGAGGGGCCCAGACTGACTAACCTTAAAAGTCCCATGAATTTATAATGTCATGGACTATATCCTTCTGGTCTTTATTAGAAAACTATATATTATTTTGCAGAATCCCTTTGCTGGATTGGAGGACTTCTCCTTCCTCCACCACATACACTTTTTTGAACTGCTCTAATGACTTCTCTCTATTTCCATGTTATATTTGAATGAATGATGCTTAATTCACCCAGATTTTTAAGAGAGCTTTGCTCAGCTCTCAGGAGATTAAGCTAGCATGTATCATTTATAAAATATTTACAGCATCAGTAGAAAGCTCTGAATAACAAATGGCTTCTATTTAAATGACAAGAGACTGTTTAACACTTTGAAACTTGGCTTTTCAGTAGCTGTATTCTCCATCTCACTTGATTTATGATCTAAATTTAAAAGACCTCTAATCAAATATGTAATTGAAATAATCTTATTGATGGAATTTTTATCTATATTTTCTGGGTTTGCTTTTTGTTTCATAACAAATAATTGGGAAGGACTCACAATGAAAACAATTTTCTAGATTAAAGTTGGAAGCCTCTGGGTTTTTTGTTTTTTTGGTATTTTTTTTCCCCAAAAAGCCCTGGCTAATCTAAAATTAAGTTGTCTATAATGATATTTAAAAGCTGAAAGCGGTTAATTCCCCAATAACTCTTTCATTTTTGTATTCGACACATCTTCAGTTCATGCAACTTGCCTGAGATTGCACAGCTGTTTTTATTTATAGTCTAATGGTGGAATTTCACTTGTCAAAGATGCTGTGACAAGTAAATGTCCCTGTGTACATTGCATTCGATGACGTGGTCCACTTACAAGCCAACAAAATGTCAAGAAATACCATTAAAATCCTTTTAGCTGTGAAGATACTGAATTATCATTCTTTCTCAGATCTTATTCTTTGAGGGGCTATTATAAGAAAAGTTTACATGCAAAAAAGTCCATTAGTTTATATAACATGCTTACTATATTTAATTAGGGAATGAAAGAAAGTCAGGCTCGTCTTCAGATCTTAATACTAACAATATTCATCAGTAATCATAAGCAGACAGATATGCTGCAGTGATATCAAGATCTGCTAAACCAGCAGGCAGTGGGTAGGTGTGTTTTAGAGATCTCGCTTAGGAGTGATGGATTTGCATAGAAGAGAAACATCCAGTCCACTATGTGCCTCAGTCTCAGGTGAAATACTCACAAAGCTTCTATCAAACTGCTGCCCAGTACAAAAACTAGACAAATGCTAGGAGTTGGCATTGCTACTTTTTAAATCGCCCAGACCTTGGCCATTTCTTCTTCAAAAAAGTCAAGTGTCAAGTGATTTCCTACTGGTCCTTCCCACTTAAGTAGGCCATAGGAACCCCAGGGGTGCTGACCTGGGTCACCTTGTTGCCTTAAAGTTGACTTGCTGATGGGAATGGGATACATCCAACTCATGGTTATTTCAGAATTAAGTGGGTCCATTCACCACAGAATGATGGTCTTTTCAAATAAGGCTATTTTAAGAGATAATAAAATATCCATGTATTTTTATTTATTTCTCCTCTGGGCTTGCTTGTTTCAAAATTTGATTCTGCTTATAAATAAATATATCTATTATATATCTATTATATATATATTATGTATATAATATATATCTTTCTAAACCCACATATATTTGTGTATATATGTGTATATACACATATATGCATATATATACATATATACATATGGGTTTAGAAAGATTTATTGGAAAATATAAGGAATGTTAACTCACCATATGTCTTTCACATTCATATCTGTTGAAGCTGTATTTCAGTGTTTTCGGGCATAAAGACCCATCTATGGTTGAGAACAGTAAAAGCCCATGCAATATCCTATCAGTATTGGGAAGATTTCTTAAAAGTCAGTTGCCTTTGACAACATGAACAATGGGTCTGTTATTCACACTATAAAACAAAAATTTATTATGAAGACAAGTAAAAAATGTGAGCAGAAAATTCTATTCGGTTACTCCTTTTCATAAGATTGGCAAAACATTTTTCTGTGTGATATATTCAGGTATTTTCAATTCAGCAGTGCAGTCAGATGATTTAGTATAAAAAATAACGTGTTGGTATATGGAGGCTCTCTGATTTATTTCCTACCTGTTCTTTTAACTTTATTTCACACTGTGATTTTTTTAAATTGTTTATGCAAATTGTGTTTGCATAATAAACACTACATATCTGGTCTCCTTATGAAATTATTCAAAAAATTTTTTTTAATTCTACAAAATCTAGACCATTAATATGCTTACTTTAAATGGAAGCCAACTTACGAATTTCTTCCTAACAGAGCAACAGATTTTCCACGATTTGGGAACTGAGACAAATGAAGGCCATGCAGGCAACAGTGTGTACCTGTCAGACCCCATGGGGCAGGCTGAGTAACAGGCATCACCTGAGAGCCCTTTGTGCCCATTCATTCCAGGGGAAAGCAGAAAACTCACTCCCCCTGACCCCACATGCATGTCTCTGACTTGTTAACAGTGAAATACTTGAGTCAGATATCAAATATTGCCATTAGAAACTTCCACCTCCAATATCTACAGTTCTTCTAATGAAACCAACATTGACACATTCTCCTCTCCCTTCAACATCCTAGACAATCTCAAGTTAAAAAATGGCATTTTATTCTGCAGTTTTAAAATAGAAAATTTCAATCTCTGTTAGCAGATGGACTTGCCAGTGGTTATTTGAAAATACATTTAGGTCTATTTTTGAAACTTGCTTCATCAGATGAGTGCAGAAATCATCTCGAAATGAGTATTAATTTTAGTAATTACCAAAAACTACCTAATGCAGGCTTGTTTTATCAAAGCACACCAAGATGCTTTTGGAAAGATATTCTGAGTATTGAAAAGGAAAGTTCCAGCATAATCTTTGAGAGTTGCAAGGAAGGTAGTGGAGAAAGGATTGGTATCAGCCTAAGCAAGTATTGGTATAATAATAAAATAAGGATTATCATTATTATGAAGCTTCTCATAAGGACTCAGTAGCATGGTTTAAAGGTCATCACTCAAAAAAGCGATACAGATAGATATCAGGAAAATTTGGAAGTTGACTCCTGAAAAGAAGTTTGCAAGCACCCAATTTTACAAAAGTGAAGTCACAAAGCATAGAGAACACACTGAAAATCTTGGAAACTCCCGGTATAATAACTCAACATGGAGATACATTCTGTGAGGTGCCAACCACAGCTCATTCTCTGGACTGTCCTTGGCCTCAGCAGGATGAACCCACATTTTCCAATCCTCGACATTCTGATACCACGATATTTCTTGCCCATGTTTCTTGGAGAGTAAATGAAGTGCAGACTTCCTTCAACAGTCGGCCACAACACACAATTCTAAATGTTTTTGTAATTTATTGATAGCTCTGGGAAATCTGTTCCAGACAGTCATGCTTCATCTAAAGCACACGCTTCCTGATGTGGGACGACAGAAGAAGGAGGGCTGTAGGTGGTAGATGGTCAGCTCCCTATCCCTTTGTCCGGTTAATGGGGAGTCAGGTGGCAAGGACAGGGAAAAACTGTAGGAATACTTTAAAGCTGTGGTTTGCAAAATGAAAATGTATCATGCAGCCTAATTATTTCCTTACCTTGTGTATATTACTCTATATAACCCAAACTTCAGAGCTGTCAAAGCAAACCTCAAAGATGGGGAAGGTTGACAGGGAAAAAGCCAAACAAAAGAAAAACAGCCCATTTTTCAAGGATAAGCACTTTCGGTTCCATTCGAGTTCCTTGCTATCTAAATAGTGAGGTGCAATGACCCACAGAGTCAGTGTAGAAAACATGTCAACGTAATCTAACAATGTCAAAAGGACTCAGTCATTGGGCTATTCAATTTGTCTCAGTCATTCTGTTTGGATTTCTATTAATTGGAATTTTTGATAAATATATTGGATGTCATGTGGTAAAACTAACAACCTCTTTAGAGCGTACCAAGTTTCATGGGTAACAGATAACAAATCACTTTTTACAAAATTAATGCCAGCCAGTCCACTGAGGTCACAGACACTTGCTATCAACCATCCTTGGTTTAAAACTCTTAAAGTTTTCAAGACTAGTATACTTTGGGTCTCTCCAGAATGACATCTGAGGGATAAAATCAGACTCATCAATAGGATAGGTCCAGGCAATGTAGCATTTCATTGCCTGAAAGAAGGACTTCATTAACTCTCCTGAGTATAGAAAACGAAGATATTTTTCAGAACTGTTTAAATAAATGTCATTCTGTTTATCAAAACAGAGAAATCTGGCAGGCATTTCAAACCATATGGGGCCTTTGAAAATATATGGGAAACATCTGATTATGTCTTTAGCTGAATATTATTAAAACTGCATGTAAACCCTTGGGGGAGCTTTTGGCCTACGTTCCCTAAAATCACCCTCTAGAGCATCCTATTTGATATATTATTATGTCACAAAATTATTCCAATATAAATAAAACAGAGCCCCCAGTGAAACTAACACAGCCCTCCATTATTGAGCTGATTCCATGAATAACTGTAATTATAAATATCCATAATCATTTATTTTGACTCTAAGGATAATACATAAAACCAAACCCTGTGATTTATGGAAGCCATAGATTCAGTATAAAAATGAAGGTGTTGCATGCTGCTTAGGAAAGATAAATAAATCTCCCATGCTAGAAGAGCAGGTAGCGGGAGAGGCTGAGAAAGTGGAAGAAGGGAGAATCATCAGGGATGAGCTTGTGTCCTCCAAATCATCTCAATATCGTCTGGGACCTTCAACTTCACTTCACCACTTAAACATCAAAGTTTGTTTTCAAGGGATGTAATTTAAATACCGGTGACCAGCTAAGGCTAATTGCCTTTGTCCTTACAAGTTTAATTAGCTTTTGCCAAATGAATAGTCTTAGATGTATACGTCAAGGAGGATTGCTAAGTAGAACCCCATGCAAAATATTTCTAAGAAAGATTTATGGAATATATTACTTTTACAAGTGGGGCGTTATAGATGCTACCATTAATGAATGAAAAATAAAAGATATATATTTAAAACCTTTCACTAACCTCAAGCTGAAACCCAAAGTCTTGGAGAGTGTGACCTGGTAAGAAACTGTTGAACAGCTTTAGGAGGGGGATAAAAAAACTCAGGGGGAAGGAAGCCGAGTTGTGTTGGCAAAAATGTACATGCAATAATTGTGGATGAGACCCAGCAATTCTTTTTACTTTATGCCAATTTCAGTACACTCTTACGTGTCTTGATTTTGCTTCCATTGGTATTTGCCACTCGGACACCATTATGGCACACATACTCCATGCTGGACTCTGTTAATTTCCTGTCTCTTGGGCATGGGTTCCTTCCTCGTTTTGCCTAAGTGTGGGCAATATTTAATCAATCTGGGTTATAGCCTAATTCCTGTCCAGTAAGGACTCTACTGCCTGCATAAACCTGTCTCTTCCACAGGTGGCAGCCATCAACACAACGGCAAGCATTTGTGCAACTGGGAGCTTTTGGTTTTTTAGTTCAAATCAACTCCTCATCTTTGAGGTACGGGCCCAGAGCTCTAGCACCCTAGAAAATGCACATGATATACACTTATTTATTCTTACTTTGGGGGGGCATTAGAGAGGTATATTAAAAAATATATTACCAGTGAAGTATAGTTGACATTATACTATAAATTTAAATCACAAGTGGGCTTGTCAGATAAAGCACAACACACTGCGTTAAATTTGAATTATATTTTCATGGAACACGCTTTTGCCAAAAAATTATCTGGTGTTTATCTGAAATTCAACCTCAGGTGGGCATCCTGTATTTTTATTTGCTGAATCTGGCAAGGCTGACCATAAATACAAATTGTACATGTCCCTAAAAGAGTAAGCATTCAAGTAGAATGAATCAATATTGGTTTCCATTCATGAATCATATAAACAACAAAACACAAATAGGATACGTCAATAGTGCTATTGGTTGTTAACTCAAGGGAGACTTGGGTGGAAAATCCCCTTGATCAAAGCAAATCTTTCATTAGCTGCAAAATGAAAGACTGGGTTGCATATGCCCAACACATGTTAATATGTATGGCTCAAATCAACCGTGGTAAATATATTAGAGTCACAAAGCTCCTCCAAAGCCGAAATTATATCATCTGAAATCTCCTACATAGAATGAATCCAGGCTGGCACAAACCAAACCAGCCAGCAAGCACCACCATATAGAAAAATAAAGCAGTGACCAGCAAATACTTCTGTGAAGAGGCTGATAGTAAATCTTTTCAGCCTTGTGGTCATGTGGTCTCTGTGACACATACCTAATGCTGCTTTTCTAGCTGACAATCAGCCATAGACAGTACAGAAAGGAATGGGTGTGACTGTGTCCCAATAAATCCATAAAAACAGGAGGCTAGCTGGATTTGACCCTTCGGCTCAAGTTTGCCAACACTGACCTAAGGCAAAAGAAGAGTCTGTTGGTAGCCGCTCATACAGTTGATAAGATTTTTACTTAGAGGAACTAAAAAGCAACTGCAAGGATTACTCCACGCTGTGAATCTACTCTAACAGGATACATGGGAAACTTCAAAAGCTTGGTTTGTGATACTGTAAAAACTCAAACTCTCCATGGTAAGTGCCGTTAAGAGGAGTTAGTTATTAATGAAATCAACCAGCTTGTTAAATAAGACCTAAATTTTGAGGGCTGGAAAGATGAAGAGGTCTGCTTATCCGTGATGGATTACCCACAGACATTCTCGTCTCATTTTGAAAGCTCCCAAGGAGGGCAGTGAAATCAATGGATTTTAACCCCTATTGATGAACAGAATGGAGAAGACACAGTAACAGAGGATATTTCAACAAATTTTGGAAACTGGAAGTGAATGTGAAATGCTAATTGAAGAGGAAGGCGAAAATTACACTCTAGGCTCTGATCACACTGTGCCACCATTTGAGGAGGGAGGCACAGCTGGAAATGAGGAATTTTGGTGCTGCCTGGTGTTCCAAATGAGATAGAACGTACAGTGTGAGCAGTGTGACACCGATGCCCATTTTCCTTAAACAACCTCAATCTCCTCTTTTCCAGAACCTCATTTGTCTTTCCAGAAAGTATGGTAAAAAAGCGAAAGGAGAATTATTAAAACAATTTTTTAAAATGTTTATTTATTTTTAAGAGCAAGAGAGAGACAGAGTGTGAATGGAGGAGGGGCAGAGAGAGAGGGGGAGACCCAGAATCCGAAGCAGGCTCCAGGCTCTGAGCTGTCGGCACAGAGCCCGACGCGGGGCTCCAACTCACGAGCAGTGAGATCGTGTCCTGAGCTGAAGCCGGATGCTTAACTGACTGAGCCACCCAGGCACCCCAAAAGGAGAATTATTTTCAAATGTTGAATGAGAAAAATTATTTTTCCTCTGAATCTCAACGCAAACAATTCTTTTCAGAGAGCCTCAAACACACAGTCCGATGGTGTCAGGGTCTGGGAAGAAGAACATCTTCAAGCAGCTGAATCAATACAGATTTTATTAGACGTAATTGATAGGTGTCTGTGTCTACCAAATTTGCACATTACTTTGAATTAACACCAGCAGAATAAAAAAGATTCCATGGGATTTCTTTGGGATTTGATGTGTTATCCAATAACAATGGAAACCTGTTTTAGCAAAACAAGTGATACTGTATTTACTTAAGTTACAGTTAATCCCACCATATTTCATCTTATAAAATGTTTAATATTCTACTTTTCACTAATAAGACATAAAACAAACAGGTTGCTGGAATGATTAAATTTAGTTTTGTATCCTTTCTCATTAAATAAAGAGGAAAATAAGATCATGATGTCTAACAGAATTAATGCAGTTATGTCTGAGTTTTTATAGATGGTTCTTAATTAATTATTCCCAAAAGCCTAACACCACTACATATATTTACCAAAAGAATATTATGTCATTTATCATATCCCTTGCTTCCTAAGAACTTGCAATTTTAAACAACACATCGCATTGTATTACAGCAAATTAATGTGTAACAGGATATAGATTTATTCTTGTTTATATAACCTATAATAAAAATGGATAAATTCATTACATTACCTCTTTACTGCTTTTGGTAATCAGTCTTAAAATGTCTATGGTAATTTATTCCTCAGTATGTCTTATGATGTTCTCTGAAAAACATATTAATTCATTTATTTGAATTGAACTATTTCGTTTGACTGTTTTGACAGAAAGGAAGTCAGATATGGTTGATTACTTTGAAAAGAGGGGGCTGATTTGCTAATTACATTACATGGTGGAAATTTCCATTTACTCAGAAAGCCTTATACACAGATCCAATGTTTTGACAAGCACATATGTAAGGCACATTTTTTATATATAAAAAATGTAGTATTGAGAAAGATTTATTATAATGCCAACAATATTCAGATTGTTCTGAATTCTGTATTTCCTAAGGTTAACAGAGCACCTCTAGGGGTGCCTGGGTGGCTCAGTTGGTTAAGCTTCCAACTCTGGATTTTGGCTCAGGTCATGATCTCACAGTTTCCTGAGTTTGAGCCCCACATCAGGCTCTGCGCTGACAGCACAGAGCCTGCTTGGGACTCTCTCTCTCTCTCTCTTTCTCTCTCTCTCTCCCTCTCCCCCTCTGTCTCTGTCATAAATAAATAAATAAATAAATAAATAAATAAATAAATAAATTTTTTAAAAAAAGAGTACCTTTAAGGGGCGGGGGGAAACAGGTAAAATTAATGACCATTTTATAAGTCTTGTTATAACTACTTTTGGTTTAATGATGAGCATTTGAGAAAATGAACAATCATAGTCACATGTTTTCAATCCTTTGTAGTCACGTATTTTCAATCCTTTGGAGAATCAGTGTTTCCAAGTGCTTGTTTTCACAAAATTGAAGGAGGACATGACTGAATAGTCAGCAGCGGGTCTCAGTAGGGGGCATACTCCCCAGGGGAGATCTGGCAATCTCTAGTGATGACTTGGGATGTTGTAACTGGGGATGTACTACTGACATCTAGTGGAAGAGACCAGAGATACCGCTAAAAATCCCCGACGTATAGAACAGCTCTCTCTCCCCTGCAATGAAATCATCTGGTCCCAAGTGCGATACTAACAAAGTTGAGAAGGCTTTATATATGGATATGTAAAAAAATTTAAATCAAGGGAAAAAACTCCCCTTATCTCATTAAGAGATTCATTTAAATAAATTTTATGTAACAATTATTGATATTTAATTAATATTGATGTTTAATTATGTTAATTTAATTAAGCAATGTCTGTTTATGTTGTTTCAATTAATTTTGTAACAATAATAAATGTAATAATAGCACAAGCTAGAGGAAATTTTAAAAACTCCTTGAATCTTATCTTTACATTTTTAAAAGTAATATTTAAAATAATTTACAGTTTTGTTTCAGTTAAGTGTCGTAGGCTGTGCAGGTGGCTATAACAAAATAGTATAGGCTGGGTAGCTTATAAACAATGGAAATTTATTTCTCACAGTTCTGGAGGCTGCAAGTCCCAGATCAGGATGCCAGCCTGGTCAGGTGAGAGACCTCTTCCTGGTTCATAGCTGTGTTCTGATATGGGGGAGGGACCAGGTAGCTCTCTGGGCCTCTTTTACAAGGGCGCTAATCCCATTTATGAGGGCTTTGTCCTCATGACCAAATCACTTCCCAAAGACCCCACCTCCTAATACCACCACGTTGGGGGTTAGCATCACCACGTATGAATTCTGAGGGGACGCATTCAGACTACAGCAGAAAGTAAAATAAGTTATCAATCAGAGATTTTCAAGCAACAAGTAATATTACTTTAAGGTAAAATTCTCTGAGGAAAGTGAATAAAAACTAAAATTCAAGGAGGAAAACAAATAATGTGAAACTTCCCCGTTGAAGAAGAACTTTTTCAGGGGTTTTAATTAATTGTAATAGGTATCCACTTGCTGTGGTAATTAGATGAAATCAGACATGTTTAAGAGAGTGATGTTACAATTTTGTGTTCAGATGCTTATGTTTACAATCGTGTAAATTTCATCCTTTCCATCTAGTTAAAATGATGAGGTAAAATTTTACATGTAATTAAAGTGTCCTAGAAGCTCTAGAGGCTGGCAAGAGTCTTTTGAGATTATTCCAGCAAAAATGTTTGAAGACCACCAATGTACAGGGCCGATCCAAGTCCCCAAAACCATATGGGGGCTCCAGACAGATGGGCAGAGATAAATCCCTTCCTGTTCCAGGTCCTCATGCCTTTTCTACTCTCTCAGCCCCAAAGCATTTTGAACAGCAACTTCTCAAATCCAAATATACTAGTCATTCATAACGCTGAAAGCTTTTAAATAAGAATTCTCAAGTTATTGGGGTAACTAAACAATATTCTGATGCAATGAGACCAAGGAAACAAAACAAAACAAAACAAAAAAACAAAAACCAAAAACCAAACAAACAAAATCCATGCGTTGCCAGATTTAAAGAGTAATTCTTCTGTATGAAGAGAAATGATCATGCAGATGTTTTTTGGATTTTTAATTTAAATATTCATTAAATGAATTTAAAATATATTTATAATCATCTTCCTTTGAAGAACAGAGGAAGGCATTTATCTGAGACTAAGTGCTTTCCCTACTCACTGAAACCCAAGGGCTGGAAATTTGAAGATTTATTTCAATCTTTCTCTACGGCAAGTTGAATAACATTTAAGAAACGCAACACAAGATGGCAGTGTCTCCATCCTTTCCTTCCCAGAGAGCCTCGGGCAGAAGGAAAAGGGGTGTTTCTACAGTGACCAGATAGGGTGGGGCACTTTAAAATCAGCTGACAATAAGTGCACATGTTTAACTGAGGAAATTCTGTCTACACTTTGGATACGGAACTCATTTTTCCCATGTAGTTCACTTTAAAAGTAGTGTACAATCCTTAATGGTTTCTTATTTATTAAAGCAGCCCCATATATAGGTAGATTGCTATGTTAATACTGACAGAGAGTAAAAAGGAAAAATGAAGAAAACAAATAGTAAAATTGCCAAACTAGTATATAATATCATTACATTATGGCTTCATGCAAAGGTTTGTTTTTTCCTTACATGACAAAACATGTAATTGTACCTGAGTCCTATCAACTTACATAGATGACTAATAGGTAGATGACTATTCACTGTCATTTATATTTTACATGAAAACTACACACACATTTAAGAAAGAACTACATATTCCATAACTGATTGCAAACATATATATAGTATACACTCTGTGGGGGTCAGAATTTATCTGAGAAAGTTTGTATCTGTGAACCCAGCCAGACCTCACTCTCAGTGCCTCATTCAGTTCGTTCCTCTCTAAAAACAGGTATAATTTCACCGAGCCAGTTCTCAAGAATGAAAGACCTGGTGAAATTGTCTCATGCAGCACATATCACATAGAGGGGGCTCTTTAAAACAACAATCATTGGGCACCTGGGTGACTCAGCCAGTTGAGCGCCCAACTTTTGATTTCAGCTCAGGTCATGATCTCATGGTTCATGGGTTCGTGGTTCAAACCACTGACAGTATGGAGCCTGCTTGGGATTCTCTCTCTCTCCCTCTCTCTCTGCCCCTCCCATGCTTGCTCTGTCTCTCTCCCTCCCCCAGTTCCATACTTGCTCACGCAAATAAATAAATAAATAAATAGTTTTAAATTTTTCAAAGAAAACAATGAACACTGAATATTCTAGCTATTAATTCTTGTTAATTAAGACCCTCTTTAAAATGGTTATGTAGGGGCGCCTGGGTGGCTCAGTCGGTTGAGCGTCTGACTTCAGCTCAGGTCACAATCTCGCGGTCTGTGAGTTCGAGCCCCGCGTCGGGCTCTGGGCTGATGGCTTGGAGCCTGGAGCCTACTTCCGATTCTGTGTCTCCCTCTCTCTCTGCCTCTCCCCCGTTCATGCTCTGTCTCTCTCTGTCTCAAAAATAAATAAACGTAAAAAAAAATTTTTTTTAAATAAAATAAAATAAAATGGTTGTGTAATGTATGAATCCTTCTACAAAAAGGCTGACCCTAAGGAAATTAGGAATTTTCTGGCTTCAGAGCCTCTTTTTTTCTATAATTGCTGCCCCATCAAAGGGAATATCAAGCAAATCACATCTTCTTGGGGGGGGGGACAATTTTATATCCATTTCTCTTCCTTCAAGACTGGAATTTATATATTAGTGTTAACTATTTAATAAAAGAATTTTATTAAATTTTAGCACATAGATGTCTGCCCTTTACTGTCTCATTTAGTCTACATAAGGAACTTGTGAATTTTTTTTCTATTGTGCTCATTTTATAGTGCAAAGACTCATGGGTTGAGGAGGAAGTTTTATGACTTAGGTCACAGAGCAAGGAAAGGGTAAATCCCTGGGATTCCAGCAAAGCTCTGCCTTTTCGAAATTCCCACATGCATTAGCTAATCCTCAATGCTGCTTCTGGCTATTTTTTCTTGTTCTTAGAGGAAATACAAAGTCCGGCTGAGCAGAGACGTTTTGGAGGAGGCTGCTGAGGGTGGAAGGCCCCTCATCTGCAATTCATGCTTGCTCTGGAACTCAGGAGTCCAGCCAGGCCCAGCCAGGCAGTCAGCTGGCCTGAGAGGAAGGAGGTGCCATAGCCCCCTGCCATCCACTCTCTTCTTCCTGGCTCTCCATCCTACTTAGGCTCCAAGCCCACAGCCTCTCACTGGCTCAGAGCACGCAGGTATTTGCTTGGACAGCCCCTTCGATTCTGAGTTCCCTATTTATTTGTAGTTCTTGCATGGAGCTTCCAGACATTGATTTAATGATAGGTTGGAGTTTCCTCCCCGCAAGCTTCTTCCAGTTGCTGGCACTCCTCTGGGAATTGTGCATGTCCAATTGAACTGGCCTTCAGAAGGCAGAACCTGCTTCTGGAGCTTTTTGAACAAATGATACTTTCTATTAAATGCTGAGTTCCCAGAAGTGAAAACCCAGCTGCTCTCACCTCAATGTACGCATAAAGGGTCATATTTTACCCCATTCACTGGATTTTCTAGGAGCCCCTGGACAGCAAAATACAGCAGAGGTGGTTGCTCCCTGCCAGTGATCTGGAATCCCAGCAAGCCCTCGCCTGGGACACCACTGGCAGCGTCAAATAAAAAGCTCGTCACCACTCTCCACTGCTCCCTTGTTCTGGTGTGATGTTTTGTGGTTTCCTGCAAGTGAAATGGACGTGGTGTCCGGGTCTGTGTGTAGGTTTGGGGATGGATACACAGATGTCTATCACATGCAGTTGAACATGCACAGCCAGCCATCAAACAAGCTGGAATGACCGAATCCCAAGAAGACTGGTCAACAGCGATCGGTGGCCTGGGGCGTCCCATCTGCCTCTGTGACTGAACACTTTCACATACCTGCTGGGTGCAGGAGGTCTTTGGAAGACGTAGGTCTGCAAACACAGGACATGGACAGGTCTCTTGTGTGGGCCCCTGCAGGGAGCAGGTCATGGGTTCTCCTCCAGACTTCTTTCCCCTTGCTTTTGTCATATTCAGGCATCATTGCTTTCTTTCCTTTTGCTTTTCTCACATTCTTTTTATTTAAGTAAATAAGCTTAAAGGATGTTTTGAAACCAATGCAGTGTCAACTTATATCTAATGAGGAAGCGAAAATACTTGGGGCTGACCAGAATCCCCTGCCACTGTTTTATTTTACCTCTTTAACATTAAATGGGTAAGCTGGCATTGGCTTGCCTCTTTCAGGATATATAGTCTAAACATCTGTCAAATATTAGGCTATGTGACAGTGGTCTCGGTTTCCTTTCCAAATTCACTCTGTGCCATTCAACTGCCATTTTAATTCAAAAGATCCAAGTCAGTTTCTCAGAAATATCCGTTTGCTGCCTACTTCAGATTTAGCTCCACAGAATTAATTTGCCAGTGATAGTGCTCCTTCAAGAAAAGATGCTGTATAAGCATATTGGCCCCGTATTTCCAATACATGCTCACACAAGTCTCAGAAATAAATAATGTTTTCTGAAAATAAATTCGTTCTTGAGCTCGCCATTGTCTAACTGGTAAATAAGCCCTTTGTGTGGCAGGTTCAGTGGGTGTGAAGACATTATCATTCACCTGTAACCTGTTCACTATATACTTCTAACAAATAAGGGCTTTATAAAACTTAACCATAATACAAATACCCCATCAAATGAAATTAATGGCTATTCCACAGTATCATTTAATACCAGTCATATTCATTTTTCTTGACTTTGTGAAAAAAGATGACATTTTCCCAGCTAATTTGTTTGTATCGGGATTCCTAACGTTAATTTACCCCTTGCATTTCTTTCCACCTAGACAAACTCCCCCAGCCTGTTTTTTTTTTTTTTCTGTGTCATTTATTTCTTTAATATCAGAGTCCTTTTTCCTACAAAATGTCCCACATTCTACCTACATGTTGAAGGCTGTATTCTTGTGGTAATGTTTAACCTGGTCCTTTATTGCAAATGTTTGTATGTAAAATGCTGATTAGCTCTAGAAACTTGATTAGATTCAGGGTTAATTGTTTTGGCAAGAATACTTCCTTAGTGGTGCTAGGGGCTCCTTGTTGCATCCCAGCAGGAGGCACGTGGAATATTGATAACACTGACCTGGTGTTCCAGAGGGGTCACTGATGAAGCCATGTGGAAATGCCCTGTCAATCTTTCACCTAAAGGTTTTAGCAGCCACTAATGATCATTGTCTTGATGTATGATATCATTAAGAGGTAGCAAAACAAGACATTCTAATCCTACTATCCGTCCTTCATTTATTCATGTGATTCTCTGCAAAGAATAATTTTCCATCATTGACTACCTGGGTATTATGAAGTGCAGTCCGCACAGGAAAGACAGGATAAATGTGTGGCATTTTTCTCTCCTTTATTCATTTTCCAAATAGGTAGTTGGTGCCATCAAGGTGACCAAGAAAGCTTTTTGGGAGGAAAAGGGGAGGGGGATACATTTTCATAATTTTCTTAGTCTCTGTACACATGAAAATGTATGTGATACTCTACCATAATGTCCTTAAGAGGTGCACACATGCAAATTTGCAAAGACCTACAAATATATGGCATAGGAGCTTCTGTTCTCTTCACCGGGAACCTTTACACATTTCAGGGCAATCATGATGATGACCAAGGTAAGCACAAGGTAAAATTATTTAATCAGTAAAAGATACTGTATACTTTTGTCTTTGGACTATTATTATCGTTCTTCCTGACGCTTGAACATCAACTTCTCAGATGGTTCATTTCGTGTCCATTGTATCTAGCCTTGCAACCACTTAGCCACACTATGCTTCAAAAGCTTCCTTCCCTCTGCATCCCATCTCTCTTTTTCCTTAAATTCTCTTTCTGACCTGAGATCTGGCCCATAAACTAATCTGCACAAAACCAAAATTAGTGCTCCTACCCTGTTAATTCCAATGTGTTCCTTCTCTTCCTACCCCAGTCTTTAACTCTCAGAATCTAGATCTTAAAAGAAGTCAATCCTTGGACCCAAGGGAACAAAGGTCTAATTGCACTTTTCCAAAAGGTCTTGGTTTATTCAACCTTAGAAAAGAATGCAATCCTGCCTTTTGTGACAACATGGATGGACCTTGAGGGAATTATGCTAAGTGAGAGAAGCCAGACACAGACAAGTACCGCATGATCTCACTTATAGGTAGAAGACCAAGAATAGAAAGGTGGTTACCAGGAGCTGCAGGATGAGGGAAATAGTAAGAGGTTAGGAAAAGGGTACAAACTTTCAGGGGTGAAATGAATAAAGTCTGAGGAGGTAATATACAACATGGCAACTACAGAGGACAACACCGTATTGTATAATTGAAGTTTGCTAAGAGGAAGAAAGGAAAATAAGTGAGGTGGTTGATGTGTTAATTGACTTGGGAGGGAGTAACCCTTTCACAGTGTGTGGATACATAGCAAATCATCACATTGTACACTTTAAATATCTTACACTTTTATTTGTCCATTATACCTAAATAAGGCTGAAAAAGATGTCGTAAGTTGTTCTCCTTTGGAATTTTGTCCACACTTTTTTTTTGAAACTCTTACAATACTTCCTCCATTTTGTTGTAACAATCCAATCCTTCCTTTCCTTCAGGTCTGACCAAATTTGTCCTCCTTTGTCATGACAGTCATCCGCCTTGGGAAATCCATGGGATTATTATCATAGAATACCTCATGAAAATGCTAGTATTGTGGTCCTGAACTCTTATTTATTTTCTCTAACACTGTTTAACCCTTTTACGGGTTTAAAGTAAGATGTCCTTAACCAAATTGTACACTCTTTGAAGGTAGGGATGGTGTATTTTATTTTATTTTATTTTTTAAATCTTATTTATTTGTTTTTGAGGGGGTGGAGAGAGAGCCAGGAAGCGGGGGGAGAGAGAGAGAGAGAGAGCAGGCTCCACACTATCAATGCAGAGCCCAATTCAGGGCTTGAATTCATGAACTGAACTGTGAGATCATGACCAGAGCTGAAATCAAGAGTCAGACACTTAATCAACTGAGCCACCCAGGCGCCCCTTATATTATAATGAGCTATAGGAATAGCATGAATATTTGCATCTACAGTAAAATGCTTGTAAATTTTTAGATGAGAATGGGGGTATAGGAGACCATTCTAAAACATGCCATCCACCACTAGGCTGACAAACACGTATACTGCCTATACTTCAGCATGATATTTCTTCTGAACCATTCTAATATTGAAAAAACAAATTGGGGGAGGCACCTGGGTGGCTCAATTGGTCGAGCATCTGGCTTCAGCTCAGGTCATGATCTCACAGTCCAAGACTTTGAGTCCCACTTCTGGCTCTGTGCTGATGGCTCAGAGCCTGGAGCCTGCTTAGGTTCCTGTAGCCTCTGAAGCAGGCTCCACACTGCCAGCACAGAGCTCAATACGGGCCTCGATTCCATGAACCATGAGATCATGACCTGAGCTGAAAACAAGATTCGGACATTTAACTGAGTTAGTCACCCAGGCACCCCTGACCTGTCCTAATATTTTTTAAACTTCTTATTTTCATCTCTACTACTGGAAAGTGATGCATTTCTGTGCAAACAATCTGGGTGGTGTATTTTAGGACACACCTAATTCCCAGTATGACCTATGCTAGCTGAATTGCCAAAGAATTTTTATTAGCCCACCAGTACAGTCCAGGTGTGGAAAACAGTAATTCACAGGGTCCTTACACTGGTATATCTATCTAGAGGGCAATGTGGAAATAAATACCAAATACCTTAAACTGGCAGTACTCTTAGTCCCAGTGATGCCACCTCTATGAAATAATTCTAAGAAAAAAATTAGAGATATATACCCAAAAGATAGATGCACATTGATTCACATCACTGATATTTCAAACAAAGTTAACATGACCTGGAAATCCAAAAATAACAAACCACATGAGATATATATAATGGTATAACTGCTCAACCATGAAAAATATTTTCTGAAGGAATAGCTATAAAATGAATTTCACTATTAAGTAAAATGAAATGGTTTAAAAGAAGTTAAGTGAAATGTGCACATAAAAAAACTAGCTAGGACACCCCAAAACATTAATAGTGACTCTTTCTGGATAGGAGCATTACAGATGATTTTTAGTCTTTTTTTTTTTTTAATTTTTTTTTTTAAACGTTTTTATTTATTTTTGAGACAGAGAGAGACAGAGCATGAACGGGGGAGGGTCACAGAGAGAGGGAGACACAGAATCCGAAACAGGCTCCAGGCTCTGAGCTGTCAGCACAGAGCCCGACGCGGGGCTCGAACTCACGGACTATGAGATCATGACCCGAGCCGAAGTCGGACACTCAACCGACCGAGCCACCCAGGCGCCCCTGAATTCTAGTATATTCTGAACTCAGTGTTAAGTGACAGAGAGACAGAACCAGAATGAAAGCATGTACTGAATAAATACTTTAACATCCATCTGGGCTTAGACCGTTTATTAACACAAGAACACAAAATTTACACGTAATTTACAGGGGTCAAAATTCCCCTGTAGACCCTTTTCCACCCTAGAGTAAGAGCCCAGCTTTAGACAAAGCTTCATAAGAGTAATGTGAAATCTGCCTCATATTTTTATTAAGTAATATCTTTGCTTTTGCTTTTATAAAAATTAAACTTGTACCCTATAAAGCAGTATTTTTAAGTCAATTTATTTGTCTATGGGGTTGTGTGATTTTCCCCCTTAATTTGTAGAACATTTTCAAAAACTTTTTGAAATTAAAGATTTCTTCTGAAAAGATGTCCTATGAAGTATCTCAGATCTCTTTAAACATTAAATGGCTATAAAAATCACATTTTACTGTACTTAACACAGTAACCTTAATTGCTCAAGATAAAACTGATACCTATAATTTAACTTCTCCAAAATATTTTGGCAGTATGTAAGTTTTTCATTAGAGTAAGTAACTAATAATAATGCTTTCCATAACTAAATTATATAGGATATGAGAATTTAAAAATCAATTTCTAAATTCTTTAAAAATTTTTTGTTAATATTTATTTTTTGAGAGAAAGGCAGACAGAATGTGAGCGGTGGAGTGGCAGAGAGAGAGGGAGACACGGAACCTGAGGCAGGCTCCAGGCTCTGAGCTGTCAGCACAGAGCCCAACATGGGGTTTGAGCTCATGAACTGCGAGATCATGACCTGAGCCAAAGTTAGATGCTCAACCAACTGAGCCACCCAGGTGTCCCTCAATTTCTAAATTCTTACAACTACATGGCCAAATATTTCACGACATGGGAAACAGTACCTGGCGTTTGCATCCTTGTAACCCATGAAGACTAGCAGAGCAAAACTGGCCATTAACGTGACAAGAAAACCAAGACCATAATACTTATATGTAGTGCTAATTAAACCAGAGAGATGTATACCCATTTCCTCGAGCATTTAAAGGAAAAAGAAATATGATGAAACATGTCTCATGTGAATAGATGAAAAGATGACGTACTCTTCTTTAACGATATTTAAAATTCCCCCCAAATTATAATTCTAGAATATGTATTTACAAATTATCTATACATATATGTTTACACACACAAGCAGGTGTGTGTGTGTGTGTGTGTGTGTGCATGCACACACGTGTGTGTCTCCCCTTTTCAAGAAATCTGATGTGCTTCCTCAGGACCTCCATCCTCCCACCCTATGAGAAACACCTCTATGATCCAATCATAAGTCAAATGTTTTCTAGATTTCACCAAGCTAAATGTTTGATTTTTCATTTCGTACAGTGTTCTTGTGTCTTATAAGCATGGTCTCTGTGTTACTAATGGCTTTGGAACTTTTTATTTGCTCTCTTTGTTTTGTTGCATGTATTCCACAAATTGCGTCCTAGTGGGCAGCCTTCAGCCTTCCTAGAAAGAACCACATCTAATCCTACACTCTTTTCTGAGTTCTCTTTTCTTTCTAGAGTTAGATAAATTATATGTCATGTGCTGTTGCAATAAAATATTGATCAATCTTCTAGGTGAGAAGATGCCCTGGCTGTCAGCAATTATCCAGGGCTTCTGTCATTAATTCTCTAAACAAAACATGAACTATTTTTTTGCCCTGTTTTATGTAAGATCTTTCTCCACCCCATTAAAAATCTCCCCCTCATTCATGGGACATTATTGCATTGGGCTAAAATTTTGGCATAACTGTAAGCAGTACTTTTTCAACAAACTGTGAGTGGAAACATAAACCACTGGCTGTTGGTTACCCTAGTCCCCTGGTCTTCTCATCATAATTAACCTGGGTTTCTGGGGGCAGGTGTGGCATAGATATATAGGTAAATGAAGGGCAAAATATTCTAGAGTAAAAAAGAAGCTCCTGACAACTTAGATCCCTCCATGTACCTCACACCATCAATCATACATGATCTGGTCAATTCCATACTCTACTAGGGACACTGGTCATGTCTTGTCTGAATAATATCCATAGTCCCTAGTTGGCTTCCTAAATCTGGGCTTTCCCTACATATGATAAAATAGAATCTTACTGAATAAAAAGAATGAAGCCCTATGAAAGTTAAAATTCTGATTGTATCTTGCAATTTTATTCAACATGGAGCTACTGCCCTTTGCAAATCTTAGACTCAAGTTATGGCAGACATATCATGGTTCCCTGAGCAAGCTGTTCACACCCAGGTTTCTAAGTGTCTGGAAAGCTGCCTCCTTCTTCCCTTCTCTCACTAATGAACTTCTATTCAACCTTCAAACTCATTCCTAATTTGGCATCGTGTACTGTCTTGACTCCCCAACACAGAATGAATGCCTTCTTCCTTTCTATTCCTGTAGTTTGCCATTTATAAACCATAATCTTTCATATTACAGACATGATATTACACTAATATGAGGCTGGTTACCCACCCTCCCACACACACACTGGGAGTTCCTTGAGAATAGCATTCATTTAGTTGTTTTTATATCAGATACATAAAAAAAGCATGTTATTCACTCAACCAACAACCCCATAATGAACCTATTATGGTGCTCTGATGGCAAGTACTAGGGATACAATGGTGGACAAGAGGGGTGCCTTGCTTTTAAAGCCACCCATGCCTGGGTGGCTCAGTCGGTTAAGTGTCCAACTTTGGCTCAGGTCATGATCTCACGGTCCATGAGTTCAAGCCCCGCATCGGGGTCTGTGCTGACAGCTCAGAGCCTGGAGTCTGCTTTGGATTCTGTCTCCCTCTCTCTCCCTGCCCTTCCCCCACACATGCTCTGTCTCTGTTTCTCAAAAATAAATAAACATTAAAAACAACTTAAAAATACACAAATAAAAATAAAGAACTTCCAGTCCAGTGACTGAGTGGTCAGTAAACATGTACTGAATCGTTTAACAAACACTCATTTATATCTTGTTTGCACGGTGGCTTCTAGACTAGTTTGAATGATTACAGATAGCCTATTTCAACTCAGTCTTCATCTGAATCACAAGCGTGGTTAAAATTGCTTGGGCACATTTTATACCGGGCATTAAAACATGGAGGAGCGGTTACTTATGCCGGTACGCTGAGTAAAAAAGGAAAAGTGATAAGCAGCACCCATTCCCATTCTTCATTTTCTCTACCCCTGGTCAGAGCTGAGGAAATTCCCACCATCTACCCATCTTTCCTTGGGTGGATATGGGTGACAACGGACATACTGAGAGGACTCATCTTAGATGGTGATGGGGCTGCAGATGGGTTCTGGTCTTGAGAGATGTTACTCATTTCGTCCTTCTATGGAGTACAATCCAAATGAGCCTCTGATGGTGCTTGACAAGCACATCACTGGCACGTGCAGCTGAGACGAGGTTCTGCCCTCCTCTAGTCTCTTGGAAGCTGGCATGCTCCCCCTGAGTTCTATTTCCTAATTCCCATCATGCCTTACCACTGAGACTCTTCCATAGGAAGAGCATAATGGAGGCATCCATCCACACCGGCTTCCATGCTGTCACTAAACTGAATTCTGATGTTGTCAAAATACGGGACCTTTGAAAACTCTTTCCTTCATTGAAGGGCCATATTTTCTTTGCTCTGCAAACCCTATTTGACAATACTCTAGTGGTTCATTTTTAGTCTTCCTTTCGGAATGAACAAGTATGACTTTCATTACAGGTGATGTTATGCTTCCCAAACTAGGTGGATTCCTGCTGCTAGTGTTAATAAGAGACACCCTCACCTCACTTATTACTTGGCCCACCAAACAATGTTTCATTATGGGAGAACAGTACCAGAGAGCGTCAGCTGCCCATGGGAACCAATTCTCTCCTCTCTCCCAGAACACCTCCCTTTGTAGTACAGCTGCCTTCATGAAAATTTCAGGGCATACAGCAATTCTAGAAACCAATCCATATTCTGAAAGCATAAGGAATACAGACTAGATATTTTGAAGGCCTGCGATATATACATATTGTCCATCATAACTTAGTCTGGAATCCAACGTTTCCATTTGGGGATTACATATGTCCTTATTCTCACATGTTACTCATTTCCACAGAGAGTAACCCTGGACACACTATAAGAAGGCCAAGAAATATTTAGTATCCTTTTTTTGTCCTTAAAAGGAAAAGCTATTGTTTGGCAAAAGGTGAATAAACTCTGGTCTCTGGAGACCTGAATTCAATGCACATTCAACCGCTTTGTTAAATACTAAACCCAGCAAATTAAGTTCCGCATTTAGGTGACCCCCCTGAGGCATGACTAGGAAGAAGGGCAGAGGCTGGGGAAGAAGAAGAATGACTCTTCCATTTAAAATCATTATTGAGATTTGATGTAATAACTAGTCACATTCAATTGCAATAATACAGAGTTTTAAATTAGCCAAGCGTACAAGAGTGTGAAACCATCATGGAATATTAGAAAGACCTTTTCCTTTTCAGAGTAACAGATGAGGAAATGTTGACACAAAAGAAAGGTTCTGATAAGGGTGTGTTGACAAAAAGATGAAAACGATGGTGATAACAAGGAGGCAAAGAAACCACACCGAGAGCATTTCTGACAACATGCAGAAATCAACCCTATGTTAGTCTCTTTTTATAGATTAATCTCCTTGCTCCCTGGGGCAAGTCAGCACAGCCAAATCGTACCATTGTCAATCTGCAATAAAAATATGTAGTCAGATATGAGAGCAAAACAGGAAATCCTAAATGGCATCATTAATATGCAACACAAACTGTCTGAAGAATGAAATCTTGAAGCAGAGAGATTTGCTTTAATGAGGCAAATTAAAGCATGAGATCTCTCCTTTGTCATGAGATCATTGCCTAGCTTTGACTCTGACATCAGGACATCTTTTCTACCTGAGAAAGACTTAAAGTGTTGCATCTTTAAATCCTGGAAATGGTTTATGGGCATCCAAGAAGTGAGGATTAAAAAAAAAAATCTTATCTCTGCTTCTCCCCAAGATGCTAGACAGTTTGTTAAGACAGGAGTAGCTGAAGATAACAGGGTGATGCCCGCCCTTGTCTCTGTGCAGAATGAGGATAAGGAGGACTTCTGGCTGCATGCTTGCTATAGAATGAAGAAGAGTGCTTATTTTGTTGGAGAAATGAATAAAATACTGCACCAAAGATGGCCAACGGGACTAAAACAAACTCCAGTCTCTGGTCTCTGGCTTAGAGACCCCTCCTCCAGGTTCTTCTTCCTTTGTTCGCTGCGGACATGAAAACCCCCACAGATATGGAAGCTAACAACTACAAATTACCCTCCCCACTTGTATTCGGTGCTCAGATCTTAGGAGAAATGGTCTCCTCTGAGCCCACCGGTGTTAAATAAATCTCCAATCCACCAAGATCTCTGAGTGCCACTTGGGTTTTCCGCCAGTGTTCCAGCCTGGTTCTATAACATACTTGGTTCCCTGACCAGGAAACCCAACCAAATGCGCTGGCCCATTGTTGCCACCGGGTTTTGGAGAATGGCGAGGTGGTGACGGAGTGAGGGATTGCAAGGGAGAAGGTGTGCCCTGCCTGAATTTCAGCAGTCTCTTCAGTTGCCTCAGGCCAGCCCCACTCTGTCATTCCCGCCAGACTCAAAGAGACCTGGTAAGTGAGGACCTGGACCCGACATCGACATCGGAACTGGTAAGGCCAGGGACCCAAAGTAGTCAGGCCCACCCAAAAGGGTGGAAGGGGGACCTGATCAATCCCCGGAGGCCTCAATAGGTCTCACAGGTAGAAAATTTTGCAGGAGGGAATGTAATAGACTCTGCTGTGTGTGTGTGTGTGTGTGTGTGTGTGTGTGAATGTGTGGCTAGACCAGGTTTGCCAGTCGAGTTTGAGTTTGTGGCTCCATGGACAGGTATCCTTAAGGTCCCCCAAAGTCTACAGGGTCTGAATGGGCTCTCCTGTGTCATGGTGAGAATATAAGGTCTAGGGTGACATCAGATCAGATTCTGATCACAGGTCACAAAGTTGAGTCCACTACGGCCAAACCTCACCTAAACTTTGCCTCGGGAACACGACCAGAGGAGTATCTGAATAGTCCTCTCATCTGACGGTATACCCTCCCTTTGTCTGTCTTTGTGACACCAAACATGAGAAAGAAATTAATAATGGGATCAAAACAGAGTAAGCCTACGATTTTAGAGGTCATGCTCAAAAATTTTAAAAAGGGATTTTCAGGTGATTATGGGGTGAAAATGACACCCAGGAAGTTAAGGACATTTTGTGAACTAGAATGGCCCATATTCAATGTAGGATGGCCCTCAGAAGGGACATTAGATGCTCAAATAGTGCAGTGGGTTTGGCTAATAGTCACTGGGAACCCAGGCCACCCTGATCAATTTCCATACATCGACTCCTGGCTTGAAATTGCCCAAAATCCTCTGCCCTGGGTGCAATTCATCCATAGCAAGCAGAGCCAGGCAAAGGTTTTAGCCGCCTTATCCGGAGACTCACCCAAGGAACCAAAGAAATGACCCACCGCTACTCTAATATTTAAAGGAGATACGGAGGATGATATTGTCTTTCTACCTCCTTATGACTCCTCAAGCTCCCTTCCCCTCCCCCTGAACTTGAGACTCCTCCCCCATCTGTCTCTGCCACAGCCAGGGTCAGTGCAGCTGCCACTGTAGTCAGTGCCGCCCATCTCCCCGCCCCTCTCAGACCCAGATAACCCTCCCCCACAAGGGCCAGCAGCCAGACTGTGCCCCAGACCCAGACCTAACACTCTCCAAATGCATGTAACAGAGACGAGAGAGCCTGAAAGACAGAAAGAGGATGGAACAGTCCAGCCCAGCCATTCCATGATGTGTTATCTACCTTTCTCTACAACCGACCTCCTCAATTGGAAACACAACACTCCACCATACTCCGAAAAGCCACAAGCAATGGTCGACTTGATGGAGTCCCTCTTCCAGACCCACCGGCCAACTTGGGAAGATTGTCAACAGTTACTCCATACTTTGTTTAATTCACAAGAAAGAAGAAGAATGACAGAAACATGACAGTATCTAGAAGATCACACACCTCCAGGGATCAATGACCCTACTGTCTGGGCTCAAGCTGCCACTCCTGAAGAATACCCAACATGGGATTTCGCCACAGAAGAAGGAAAAGCCCACACCTGATGATACCAGGAAGCCCTCCTTCGGGGAATCTGAGGTGGAGCCAAAAAGCCCATGAACATGACTAAAATATCGTCAGCCACACAGCACCCTGAGGAGTCTCCCAGAGACTACTATGAAATATTATGTGAAGCATACTGTGTATACGCCCCGTTTGACCCCGAGGCACCAGAAAGTCAACACATGGTAAATACCTCTTTTGTGGCACAGGCTGCCCCAGATATCAGAAGAAAACTCCAGAAGTTGGAGGGCTTTGCCAGATGAATATCACTCAGCTGTTAGAGGACACCAATAAAGTTTTCATAACAGAGGAGTCGCAGCCGAAAGAGAAGCAGAGAGAAGACTAAAAAAGAAGCCCACCCTTCTCACAGCAGCACTAAAAAAAACAGATGCTGCAAAGACAGGAAGACCCCAACCACCAAAAGGGGGGAAGCCCAGAGACCCCTTAGCAAAGGACCAATGTGCATACTGCAAAGAGAAGGAACACTGGAAGAATGAATGTCTGAATCAGAAGGGGTCCTCCAAACCCAGCCGATGTCTGGAGGAACCTCAAGGAGAGAACCTCGGTTGGTTTGGCCAGGGTAGAATCAGACTGAGGGGGACTGGGCTCTTTCTCTCATGGCTCCCATGAGCCCACAGTCGAAATGAACGTAGGGAGCCAAACGATAACCTTCATGTTTGACACTAGGGCTGAATACTCTGTCGTTACTTCCCCGGTGGCGCCCTTAAGCCAAAAGATGGCAACCATACTTGGGGCTACTGGGACACAGGTGATGCAACAGCCCTTCTGTCAAGCTCGACAACGTGAACCTGGGGGTCACAAGGTCCGGCATGAGTTCCTCTACTTACCTGACTGCCTGATTTCTGGGCCGGGATCTACTCTCCAAACTTGGGGCCCAGATAACTTTTGAACTTACTGGACACACTAGCCTCCAATTAAACCCAAGGCAGAAGGAAACCCTGGTCTTGACGATTACCCTGCCAAGGGAAGAAAAGTGGAGACTATTCTGTGCCCAGGCCCTATCCTGTAGCCCCTCAGAATTTAGGCTTACATTCCCCTCTGTATGGGCTGAAGATAACTCACCGGGACTAGCTTGGAGTTGGGCCCCCATCATTGTTGACCTAGCTTGGAGTTAGGCCCCCATCATTGTTGACCTAGCTTGGAGTCGGGCCCCCATCCTTGTTGACCTGATCCCTGGAGCCCAACCTCAGAGACAAAGGCAGTACCCCCTTCCACTAGAGGCTAGAATGGGCATACAAGAGCACCTGACCAAGCTCAGAGAAAGAGGTATTCTAATTGAGTGCCAATCGGCTTGGAATACCCCACTCTTGCCAGTCAAGAAGCCAGGAGGAGGATACCAACCAGTACAGGATTTGAGGGGCATTAACAAAGAGACTGTTTCCTTACACCCAGTCATTCTGAACCCTCAGTATACTCTCCTCAGCCAATTTCCGGGGTCAGCCAGATGGGTTACATGCTTCGACATAAAGGATGCTTTCTTCTGCCTCTGCCTGGCTCCGCAAAGTCAATCATTGTTTGCCTTTGAATGGACTGAGTCTGTTACAGATTGCCAGATGCAGCTGACCTGGACACTACTTTCCCAAGGTTTCAAGAACTCGCCCACTCTTTTGGGGAAGCACTAGGTTCAGACCTCGCTGACTTTCCGAGGGAAACCACAGGGCGTGTCCTCCTCCAATATGTAGAAGACCACCTCCTTTCCAGTGACACCCAAGAAGACTGTATGAAAGGTACAAAGGCCCTCCTATAGCTCTTATCCTACTTGGGGTATCAGGCCTCTTGGAGAAAGGCACAGGTTTGTCAGCAGCAGGTCCAATACTTAGGCCCCCTCCTCACAAAAGGAAAAAGAGAATGAGGACCAGAAAGGAAGAAAGTGTGGCACCACACTGCCACAGCCCCAAACAAAACGAGGCTTGTGTGAATTTTTAGGGGCCAGAGGGTTCTGTCGCATTGGGAATTCTCAGATTCTCAGCCATAGTGAGGTCCCTCTATGACCTGTTTGTTGGGAGGGCCAAACCTGGAGCCCCTCGCATGGACTGAGGAGGCAAGGGCCACTTTCATAGACATAAGATTGGCTCTGGGATGAGCCCCAGCCCTTGGTTTGTCTGACATAGAAAGGCCCTTTAACCTCTTCATACATGAAAAGGACAAAATAGCCCTTGGAGTGCTCACTCAGAGCATGGGGCCTTGGCAATAGCCAGTGGCCTAACTGTCAAAAAAACTTGATCCGGTGGCTGCAGGATGGCCCCCATGCCTCAGAGCTCAGAGCCACAGTCCTGCTCATCAAGGAGGCAGACAAACTCACACTGGGACAAACACTTAATGTTAAGGTCCCACACGTGGTCATGTCCCTCATGAGCACCCAAGGATATCGTTTCCTCTCCAATTCTCGGCTGACATAATCCCAAGGCCTTCTCTATCACAACCTAAGGCTCACTCTCGAAACAGTATAAGAACACTAAACCTGGCCACCTTCCTTCCCACGGAGGAGGGAGAACCCGACCATGACTATTCTGGAGTAGTGGATGAAGTCTATGCCAGCTGCCTGGACCTCCAAGACCAGGGTATAACAAGCCCAGAGATCACCCTGTTCAGTGATGGGAGCAGCTATTTACAGGAGTGCAGCCAAAGAGGGTATGTGGTAACCACACCACGGAAGTTCTGGAAGCCAAGGCCTTGTCAGAAGGATGGTCGGCACAACGGGCTGAACTGTACGCCTTAACCTGAGCCCTCATCCTTAGCAAAGGTAAACGAGTTAACATCTACACTGATTCCTGGTATGCCTTTGCTACTGTGCATGTACACGGGGCCATCTATAAAGAAAGAGGCCTCCTTACTGCTGCAGGGAAAACTATCAAAAACGAGGAAGAAATACTAAAGCTTCTTAAGGCCGTATGGCTACCAGACAAGGTAGCTATCCTACACTGTAAGGGACCTCAGAAATGAGATGACCCCATAACTCAAGGAAATCGCTTGGCTGACAAAACAGCCAGAGAAGCCGCCTGTGGTGACCCAGGTGAAGCTCCTACCTACACTCTGACTCTTGCACCCCAGAAGGAAGCCTCCCCACCCCTGGACAAAAATGAAGAAAGAAGTTGGGCCTCGACAGAAGAGGGCACATTCTAAGCAAAGAGGGATGGTGGGTTTTGTCCCATTGTCTATGGGAAAACACCCAGTGAAGGAAAACACGACCTCACGCACCTAGGGAACACGGCACTAGAGGCCCTCTTCAAAAAGAACTACTATATCAGCCAGCTGCCGGCATTACGCCAAGCTGTCAACAAACAATGTGTAACGTGTGCCAAGAACAATGCTTGGTCTGTCCCACGGCCGCTGCCTGGCTCACAAAGGATGGGGGCCACCCCTTTCAAAGACTTAGGGGTGGACTTTACCAACATACAACCAAATAAAGGGTTTAGGTACCTTCTTGTAATAATCTGCACATACTCAGGATGGGTCGAAGCATTCCCGACCAGAATGGAATGAAGTCATGAGGTGTCCAAAGTTCTTCTACAGGAGATTGTTCCTCTGTTGGGTTTACCCTTAACCATACACAGTGATAACGGACCTGCATTTGTGGCAGACGTTATACAAACCCTGACAGAATCCCCCAACATTACCTGGAAACTGCACACTGCTTACCGACCCCAGAGCTCAGGGAAAGTACAGAGGGTGAATTGCACCCTCAAGGAAACCCTGGCTAAGTTCCACCAAGAGACTAATCTCCCATGGCCATATTGACTACTGCTGGCCCTCCTGCGTGCCAGATGCACACCTAGGGCATTGGGAGTCTCCCCTTTTGAGTTATTATATGGGCAACCCCCCCCCCCCCCCACACACACACACATGTTTAGGAAAACTCCCAGGAGACCTACACCAGATTGGAGACAAGGGAATAAGAGAACAGCTCCAGACCTTGGGGGCAGTCCTAAACAAGTTACAAAGATACACCATAGAGAGGGCCCCTATTTCCTGAGGGATCCCCATTCACCCCTTTCAGCCAGGAGACTCTGTGTGGGTCAAAGATTGGAAGAGGGAACCTCTTAAACCACGGTGGACTGGGCCTCATACTGTTATTCTAACAACTCCTACAGCCTTTAAAGTTTCAGGTATCACCCCACGGGTCCATCACTCCAGAGTTAAGAAGGCCAACTCACAAGAACCCACAACCTGGCAAAGTGATCCAGATCCAGTCAACCCGCTTAAACTGACCCTCAAAAGGGAAACTGGCCCCTGAGACTTCCAGCCCTGCTCCAGCCACACCCCAGAATTGGCTGGCCTGTGCACAGCAGAAGCTTAAAGAACAAACACGTGAACCTAGCTCAGGGGTTTGGATGCAACTGTGCCAGCTCTTGCCCCTTACTGGTGTCATCACCCTGGTCTTACTTCTTACTGGTGGGCTGATAGAGACTGCACCAACAAGCTGGACATGGGATAAAAGATGCATGCTGGGTCTCACATACCTCCTCTGGATGGGAGGGTTATCAAGTATTGCCTGGTTATGATGATAACCCATCTCACCCTCACAACTGCCACTTACCCACTTTGCCCCCAGGATTGTTATATGACAATAAGGGGGGGTCAAGGGCATTCAGTGCCTTCACCTCCCTCCACAAAGAGTCCTACGAGGAAAAAACACCCACTCTCTGTCAGCTGCAGGGTTCCCCAAGGACTAAGTATTGGACTGAGGAGATAATCCAAAATGCCAGTGACCCATGTCACAACAAGGGCCTCCAGAGAGGGAAGCGAGCTTGCTACACTTACCTTCCTCAATGGGGGATCTCAAACAGGGGAGGGTTGCACTACAGGGCCCTTCAAAAAGTTATAAAGGATACCCAGGATAGGGTAATACAAGCCATAAAGGTGACCACTCTTCCAGCAGCCTACTAGGGTTTGAACCTTTCAGCCCTCAATCAGGTGCTTACCAATTCCCCACTCCAGCGTTGGGCCAACACTACTCTACAAATCCTCCATAAAATAGATATTCACACGCAAACCTGGTGGATGTGCTTGCCCTTCAGCTGGAGGGATTACTTAGCCACTCCCATCCCTTTGACCTGGAAGCTCCTGAAAATCTCAAAACCAACACCTCTGTCTTAATTGGACCCCTGGCCACTGGGGTCCATCTCACAAATGCCGACAATCTAACCTGTACAGTTCCTGAAGGTTTGAACGGTACCTCTCTATGTGGAAGAAATATAACCTTAAAGAGGAATACAACCCATGTTCCACCCCTGGGGTGTTCTATCTGTGTTCTAATTCGTCCTGCTGATGCTTAGAGGCCAACTGGATTCAGATATGATATTCCATCTTCCTAACCCCAGAGATATCCGTATACACTGAAGATCAGTTCCTAACAGCATTTAGCCCCAAGTCCCAGGCTAAACGGGTAATCCTGCTACCCGTTCTGATAGGAGCAGGAATTGCAACAGGAATAGGAACCAGAAAAGGGGGCGTAGGTTCATCTGTAGGACTATATCATAGACTATCTCAAGAGCTAAATGAAGACATGGAACGGGTGGCAGATTCTCTAGTAACCTTACAAAGCCAAATAAACTCTGGCAGCAGTGACCCTCCAAAATAGGCGAGTCCTCGACCTCCTCACTTCAGAAAAAGGAGAGACTCACATCTTTTGGGGGGAGGAATGTTGCTATTTTGTAAACCAGTCAGGAATAGTTACAACTAAGGTCAAGGAACTCAAGGAAAGAATTCAACATAGACAACAGGAAAGTATCAATCAATGGAAAGGATGGGAATTCACGGATTGGGCATCCTGGCTTCCTGCCCTGGCAGGGCCCCTCTTCTCCATAATTTTACTTGCATCCATTGGCCCCTGTATACTGAATGCCGTGGTACGCTTTATTGAAAACAATGTTGCTCGCCAAACTCCTGCACGTATCTTAGGCTTCCAAGAGTACCAACCTGTGAAACTGAAAGGTGATGCCTACTAAAAGTTTTTTTTAAAGGCATCAAAGGGAGGAATGTTAGAGAAATGAATAAAATACTGCACCAAAGATGACCGACAGGACTAAAACAAACTCCAGTCTCTAGCTTAGAGACCCCTCCTCTGGGTTCTTCTTCCTTTGCTGTGTGCGAGAAACCCCCCACAGATATGGAAGCTGACAACTATAAATTACCCTCCCCACTTGCATTCAGTGCTCAGATCTTAGGAGAAACCATCTCCTCTGAGCCTGCCGGTGTTAAATAAATCTCCGATCCACCGAGATCTCCAAGTGCTTCTTGGTTTTTCCGCCAGCATTCCAGACTGGTTACCTAACAATTTATAGCTTAGTACCAACGATTGGTAGGTATCTCATTGTCCATAATTATTTGTAACGTTAGAATTTGGCAAAGAAATTTTTTCCCCACTAAATTTTCTGGTGAGGTTTTTGTGGTGATAGTGGGGTTCACAAGGTCTGGAGCTGACGGCCAAGAAATGGAGCTGACGGCCAAGAAAGAATTCTCGAGACGTCTTTGGTGCAAAAAGGTGATTTTGTTAAAGCACGGGGACAGGACCCATGGGCAGGAAGAGCTGCCCCAGGACCATGAGGAGAGACTCATTATATACTATGGGGCTGGAGGAGGTAAAGTCCAGGGGAAGTTTCCAGTGAGATTTTCATATGCTAAAGAAGATTCCCAGGATACTGGAGGCCTAGCTATTGTCAAGCCAGGGTTGTTTTCCCCTCTAGCAAAGCATTAGCATTAAGACAGTACAGAGTTTCTGGAGAAATGTTTTACTCTGCCTGTTTCAAGTATTTGTCAATGGGCTGCAGGTTCTAAGGAAATTTAATTTTATCTGCCATTTCCTTCTGCCTTTGTTTCCCACATCATTTTCTACTAATTAATTTTACCATAATATCCCGGAGATCTAAACCAAAGATAACTCCTTCTGCCATGTATACCTATAACAGAGGCACACACACTCACACAACTCACTCAATCACTTACATACACCCATGATAGAGCAGTGTTTCTCTACTGGCAAAATAACAACCTTTTAAGAGAAGAAAAAAATGTTATTTTCTCTCCTGGAAATGTTAGTGTTTTACGACATAGTCATTCAGGTATTTGTCAAAATGTCTATGGTGACAGAGAGGGGGCCAGTAAGACCCTAATTTTAGCATCTTGAACCAAAGGCATTAAAGTAAACCTTTCCTACTAAGAAATTAGTAACTCCCATAAATCACTTTAAAAATAGCTGTTGGTTTTCACAGAGACAGGAAGTAGATTAGAGGTTATTAGGAGCTGGGCAAGGGGAAATTATTACTTAATGGTACAGTTTCTGTGCGAGGTGATGCAAAAGTTTTAGAAACAGCAGTGAAAGCTGAATAACAAGGTGAATAGAATTAACAGCATGAAACTGTGCCCTTCAAAATGTTTAAAATGGTATACAGTTGACGCTTGAATGATGCAGGTGTTAGGGGCAACAACCCTCTGTGCAGCCAAAACTCTTGAGTATAACTTGACTCCCTCCAAACTCAACTACCAATAGCCTACTGTTGACCAGAAGCTTTAATGATAACATGAAGTTGATTAATACATATTTTTTAAAAAAATTTTAACGTTTATTTATTTTTGAGACAGAGAGAGACAGAGCATGAACAGGGGAGGAGCATAGAAAGAGGGAGACACAGAATCTGAAACAGGCTCCAGGCTCTGAGCGGTCAGCAGAGAGCCCGATGCGGGGCTCAAACTCACGGACCGTGAGATCATGACCCGAGCCGAAGTCGGATGCTTAACCGACCAAGCCACCCAGGCGCCCCGATACATATTTTTTATGTTATATGTATTATATAGTGTACTCTTATAATACAGTAAGCTAAAGGAGATGTTATTAAGAAAATCGTAAGGAAGAGAAAATACAGTTACAGAACTGTACCATATTTATTGAAAAATTCTTTGAGTGGATTCATGAAGTTCAAATTCGTGTTGTTCAAGAATCAATTAATTGCATTTTATTTGATATATATTTTACCACAATCATAATAATTAAAAAAGAATGACTGTTACTATAACCTGTCATAATGAGGGAGGACGCTTATCCACACGGGAGTAACAAGTGTTGAACAGTTGAGCCATCCGCTTAGATGTCTCCTTCCATTTGACCAGTTCATACATAAATATTTGATAACCAAAACTGGACAAAGGAAAATCCAGAGTCTAGAGCATGTCTCCCCTAGACAAGAGTGTAAAGTGAATTCCCTTTCTCCTGGTGCCCCCATGCCTCAGAGTTCCCACAGCATGCCATAGGTGTATCATTCCCACAAATCATTCTATGGAGTAGGCATGTCTTGTTTTGTGGACTCTGCATTAAAATGGATGTGCTCTCTCTGGAACTGGTGGTAAAGCCTCATGCATTGGAATATGGCATTCTTTCCTTTTAGCTGGATCATTTAAGGCAAGTATTTCCTTAAAAACTGCACATATAGAAAATGGAACGAATCACTTCAACAGTCAGGGATGTTCCGAGAATTGGAGCTTATGTGTTTAAATCACTTGGCACCTGATATCTAAATATTCACTACTTTGCAGAGAAGATTTTGAGGCTTTAGAAGGAATGGTGTCTCAACAAGGCTAAGAATGCCCTGTGAGTTGATTCTAATAGCACAGTCTTAAGTTTTGCCCATGATGGAGAAGAGGGAGGCTTCACAGAGAAGCCACCATGGCTAAGGTTTTTCTCTAATCACCTCAGTTAAAGAGTCTAGTCTAGAGCTGATTTCTGCCTCTGGGGACATAGAATACATGTGACAGATCTTCATTTCTCCCTCACTGTGCTTTACATATTGAGGAACAATTTCAATGCAGTAAAATGCCAATCTTAATTTTCTGGAGTTTCATGGCTCTTTACATTTATAAATAACCATTTAACCACCACCCAAATCAATTTGAACATTTTGATCTTTTAGAAAGTTTCTTCCTGCCCCTCCATTACTGCCCTACCCTGCCCTCCACCCCCAGGAGTTCACCTTCTCTGACCTTTATCTGCCCACTCCTGAAATCCACGTAAATGGAATCATACAGTATGTCATCTTTGTGTCTGGGTTTTTGAGTTCCATATAATGACTTAGAGATTCACCTGTGTTGTTAAGCTTCTCTATAGTTTGTTCTTTTTTAAAAAAAATAATTTCTTTAATGTTTTTATTTATTTTTGAAAGAGAGAGAGAGAGCAAGCCGGGGAGGGACACAGAGAGAGGGAGAAACAGAAGCTGAAGCAGGCTCCAGGCTCTGAGCTGTCAGCACAGAGCCTGACGCGGGGCTCACCCATAAACTGTGAGATCATGACCTGAGCTGAAGACAGATGCTTAACCGACTGAGCCACCCAGGTGCCCCACTCTGTAGTTTGTTCTTATGGCTGAGTGGTATTCCATTAAATGAATATCCCAGAAAGTGTTTATAAATTCTCTTATTGATGGACATTTGGGACTTTTCCAATTTGAGGCTATTATTAATGAAGCTATTAAGAACATCTTTCATAAATCTTTTTGCAGACATGAGCACTCCTTTCTTTGGACTATACACTCACAAGTGGAATTTCTGGGTCCCGTGGAAATGTATTAATTTTATTAGAAACTGGCAGTTGTCCAAATGGATTGTATCATTGTACATTCCCAGCAGCAATGAATGAGGGTAGACTTAACCTATGATATCGTAAAGTAAATCCTACTTTTAATATTATAATAATAAAGTATGCAAACATCACGGAACTGGCTGAAAATTCCTTCTTTCCTTCCTTAAAAATATCCTGAGTTCTTGTAAATAATGACACACGGTTTTAGGTTTCAAGGTTAAGTGGAGAAAGAAAGAAAATAGAACAAGATCCCTGATGTCATAGGGCTTCCATTCCAGAGGGAGAAAAAGGTGAATAAAGAAGGAGAAAACCAATAGTACAATTTCAGATATTGCTAAGGGTTATAAAAATGAGGCAGGCTTTACAGGACAAAAATAGGTGCTATGGGTGTAGAATAGAGAGTATTTCGAGTGTAGCATGGTTGTTCTCTCTAGGACATATTGAACTGTTCTGTCCTCATTCCTCCTAGCTTACTCAGATTTCTCTCGAGCAGTTGGGAGAGATCTTAACAAATATTTCCAGCACTCAACCCAAAGACACCTGCAATTTTCTTACTCTTTCGAGAGAAAGAAGAGACTTCTGATGGGCTTGGTCAGGATTATACTGCCAGCCATGAACTATTGGCTATGACCAGTGTGACAAGCTCCATTAATGCCAGGTCTGGGCCACATGCCTCCTGCAGTGATATGGGTCAGACCCTGTGTATTTCAATGCTTTCCATGTGGCGTTGGGGAGAAATTCCAAAAAGAAGGTAGGATCCTGTCCTTAAAAGAAAGTGGACAGGGCAGATAAAGTTAATACACCAACAGTAAAATCTGTAATTTGCAGGGGAAATAAAAGTATGAAGTGGTTAAAAAAAAAATAAAGGTATAAAGTCAAGTGTTTGCAACAAAAATAGATGAATACTGAGGGAGATCAATTTAGAATGAGTCAGATGGGGCTGGGAATACCAGCAGCCAGACAAGAAATTACTGGTGGCCATGATATAACAGGGCCCAGAGAGCTCTAGGTATCACCCCCTAACCCCCAAAGCACTCTCCCCCATATATGCTCCATTCAGCCCCAAGACACACACTATAATATGAAAAAGGAACTTTGTCTCTCTGTCGCCTATACCTACAACGGAACCAAGCATGCAGCTGGTGCCTGATAATACTTGTTGCATACTAAATAAACAAGGAAATTTGGTTCTAAAATTTTTGTTAAAGAAGTGTATTGAGAATGCAAAGGCTTTTATTTGTAATGTTTATTTATATTTGAGAGAGAGAGAGAGAGACAGAGTATGAGCAGGGGTGGGGAAGAGAGAGAGCGAGACACAGAATCCGAAGGAGGCTCCAGAGTCTGAGCCATCAGCACAGAGCCCAATGCAGGGCTTGAACTCATGAACCATGAGATCATGACCTGAGCCGAAGTCTGATGCCTAATGGACTGAGCCACCCAGACATCCCAGGAATGCAAAGGTTTTGCAGTCACATACCATTTATTAAGATTGTAGATTAAGGAAGTTTTCTTCACTCTTCTTCTGTCTACTTAAACTTCAGACAGAAGTATTTATTTCTCTCTCGTTTTAAAATTTTATGTATTTTTGAGAGAGAGAAAGAGAGAGAGAGAGAGAGAGAGAGAGAGAGAGAGAGAGAGAGAGATCGATCAAGGGAGGGGCAGAGAGAGTGGGAGAGAGAGAATCCCAGGCTGACTCTGCACCTTTAGCACAAAGCCTAATCCATGGCTCTGACCCCCAAACTGTGAGATCATGACCTGAGCAGAAACCAAAATCTGGACACAATCAACTGAGCCACCAAGGCACTCTGGAAGTGTTCATTTCTGAACTAAGCTTATTCTTCATCGCTTCTCACCTTTATGGTCAAGGAGAGTCTGTAATTCTTCTGTCTGGCATAAGAGGTTGTGGAATATTCTACGAATGGATGGGAATTCGCTTAGTTTAAAAATTCCTGGTCTGCAATGACATTCAATTCTAACAAGAAATAAAATCTCAAAATGGGGCTAAGATATGTATGAGATTTGTAGGCATATGACTTTGGACACTTCTTTTAAACTTGGAATGGGCATAAACTGCTGCTGTTGTGCATTTTCGATATTTGTTTAAGACAAACTTTGGAGCAATTTGCCAAATAGATGGTTCTAATTCTCTTTGCATTTACTGAACATCCCAAGAAGCAATGTTTTATAGCCTTCTTTGGAAAATGAACATAGAATTAGTACAATTAATCCCACTGACAATGATTATAGCTAACTCTGTGCAAGCCATTACTGGTAACTTTACAGGTAATAATTCAATTAATTTGATCCATTATGTATAATGGTTTTACCCTGTGAGCCAGGAATAGAAAACGATCTTTTGATTTAAGATACAGCTCCATTATTCATGAAACAGTACTGGAAAGGGGTAATCAATTCACTTAATTGATTTGACATTCTGTTTTGAGTAGAAGTGTTGAATATTTTTTGATGGGAGGATATGAGAATTAAGTGATTATTTTCAGGATAGATTTAGCCTCTAGTTTTTCTGATGCTTGTTCCAGTTTTTGTCATCATAATAGATTCAGGATCATTTATTTTTGATAAGAAAATGTCACACAGGAATAATGATGTGTAAGCAGTCGGCTTAGATGATTTTCTTTGTTGGTTTTTGCTTGCCTTGGAATCCAGTGCTCCTGGGCATTCCTTGCCCCATCTCCCTTGTGATAAAGAATGCTTTATTGAAAAGCAATACACCAGGTGCTTAATGGGAAGAAACACATGTGAGGGTTTGGGTTAGGTTTCTCAAGATGGATACAATTTTTAATACCTGAAGATGAAAAGAGCAGGAAGATTTGGAGAATGGAAGCAAGGCTCCCAGCTGGGTGTGGACCGTGTGCATGCAAAGTGTGAAAGAGTGTCCCAACCTCCCCTGTGTGTATATGCCTCTCTGGGTGGGGCTCTGGTTTCTCTCTTCCTACAAGGGATCACAATGCACTGCTTTTTTTTAATGTCCCCCTAGAGCAAGGATGGTGTTTGACTGATCTTGTATCCTTGGCGCATAGCCCAGCACACAACGGTTGCACCACAGATATTTTTAGACTGAGTGAACAAAAGTGAAAAACACCCAGGAGAGAATAATAGAAGGCTCATCTGAGGATGTGGACTTGAGTCTGGATGCAGAGCCCTGCCTGCAAACCCTTCCACTTTCCTATCTGCTTCTTTTTTTTATCCACCTGCTTCTTTCTCCCAACTTCTACAAGGAACTTCATTCTCCTCAAGTCTACCAGCCATGGGACTTCTCTGCTCTCCCTGAGCAGATGACTTAACACATTACTTATGAAAACAATAGAAGCTGTAGTTGGAATCACTGTATCGTCTTGCCTCAAAATCTACCTACAGCTGGACACTTTGCTTTCATTCTCTTTTTATAAATATGCTTATTGCTATGAACTCTCGTCCTCAACAGTTGCCTCTTCAGTATCCTAGCTTTGATCATTAATCCATCTTTATCTCTCCTGAATTACCCATGTCTGCTCTCTACTAATGTTTTTTCATCAGCATTTAGATGTGATGGTATCTCCCTTGGTAGGAGCTCATCCAAAGCAGCACCACCACAAGCCTGGCATTGTGCCATCAGCCCTGACAGGCACGAGCACCACTCCAAAGCAACTCCTGCCCCAGGGAGAGGGTACGATAACCACAAATGACAGTCTGACTGAGGCCCCAGCAATGGGCTAGGGCAAACAGATTATCTAATTGCTGGTCCTGCCCACCAACAAAAGCTTCTCAAGAGACAACACAGGGAAAGTGCCTTGCAGTTCAGTGCTATGGCATCTCTGGTAAATAGCTGGTCTGACTCAACTCAACCCCAAGGTGTCCCCAGACTGGCCCACTAATAACACAGGGACCAAACCCCACACAAAACAGGCAAAGACAGCCATAGAACCATTGCAGATGACTGGACTGAAGGCAAACACAGCTCAACCACAACAGTAAGGAGCACACAACACATATAAGAGGTACTCCTGAAGCACCAGGTTCTGGTGAACAGGGGACACAGAACTGCAGGGCACTATAGAACCTCTTCTTCATAAGGCCACTACTTTCAAGAGCAGAAAACATAGGTGACTTTCCTAACATAGAGAAACACACGCACAGAGTTAGACAAAATGAGACACAGAGTAATATGTCCCAAATGAAAGAACAGGATGAAATTATAGCAAGAGACTTAAGGAAAAATGGAAATAAGCAATATGCCTGATAGAGAATTTAAAGTAACAGTCATAAAGATACTCACTGGAGTGGACAAACTCAGTGAGACCCTCAGCAAAGAGATAGAAAACATAGAAAAGAACTGATCAGAGATGAAGAACTCAATAAGTGAAAGTAAAATACATGCGAGGGAATCAATAGTAGACCAAACGAAGCAGAAAAATGGCTCAGTGACCTGTAGGACAGAGTAATGGAAAACAACCCAGCTGAACAGGAGTAAGAAAAACGAATAATATAAAAAGAAAATAGATGAAGGGAACTGAACAACACCATCAAGCATAATAACATTTGCATTATAGGGATCCCAAAAGAAGAGAGAGAAGCAGAAAATTTATTTGAAGAAATAATAGCAGAAAACCTCCTGAATCTGAAGAAGGAAACAGAAATCCAGATCCAGGACACAGAGAGTTCCCACCAAAATCAGCCCAAGGAGGTCCACACCAGAACACAGAGTAATTAAAATGGTAAAAAGTAGTGACAGAGATTTTTAAAACAACAAGAGAAAAGTTACATACAAGGAAAACCACAGAAGGCTATCAGCTGATTTTTTTTAGCAGAATTTTGCAGGCCAGAGCAGCCTGCTACGTTCAAAATGCTGAAAGATACCAATAAAAATGAAATCATTCCATTTACAACAATGTGGATGGAGCTAGAGTGTATTACGCTAAGTGAAATAAGTCAGAGAAAGACAAATACCACATGATTTCAGTCATATGTGGAATTTAACAAACAAAACATATGGAGGAGTGGGGAAATGAAAGGGAAACAAACCATAAAAGATTCTTAGTGTTAAGACAACAAACTGAGTGTTGATGGAGGGAGGCTGATAGAGGATGGGCTAGATGGGTGATGGGGATTAAGGAGGGTGCTTGGGGTGATGGGGATTAAGGACAGCACTTGTTATGATGAGCATCTGGAAAGAACACAAATATATGTAAGTGATGAACCACTGAATTCTACTTCTGAAGTCAATATTGCACTGTATGGTATCTAACTAGAATTTAAATACAATTTTGAAGGACAAAAAGAACAAAACAGAACAAAGTGCTGAAAGAAAAAATCTGCAAACAAGAGTACTCTATCTAGCAAGGCTATCATTCAGAATAGAAGGAGAAATAGTTTCATAGACAAACACAAGTCACAGGTATTCATCACACTAAACCAGTCTGACAAGAAACGGTAAAGGGGATTCTTTGAGTAGAAAGGAAAGACCATAAGCAGGAGTAAGAAAAGTTGGAAGCACAAAAATACAAACATTAACTATATCTATAAAAATAAGTTTGGAGATTCACAAAATAAAGAATGTAGTATATGACACCATATACTTACAACATGGGTGGGGAAAGAAAAGTAAAAATTTAGTGTTTCTAGAATGGGCTAAAAGTTAAGCAACCATCAGTTGAAAAGAAAGCTGAGCTAGAGTACTTATATTGGGCAAAATATACTTTAAAACAAAGCCCATACCAAGAGACAAAGATGGACAGTACATGATCAAAATGGGGACAATTCAACAAGAAGATATAACAATTATAAATACTTATGCACCCAACATTGAAGCACCCAAATACATAAAGCAGCTGTTAGCTAATAAACATAAAGGAAGTACTAGAGAGTAATACAATAATAGTAGGAGACTTTAACACCCTACTTACACCAATGACTAGATCATCCAAACAGAAAATCAACAAAGAAACAGTGGTTTTGAATGGCGCATTGGACCAGATGGATCTAACAGATACGTTCAGAATATTCCATCCTAAAATAGCAGAATACACATTCTTCTCAAGTGCACATGGAACATTCTTCAGAATAAATTGCACATTAGTCTACAAAACAGTCTAAACAAATTCAAGAAGATCAAAGTCATCCCATGCATCTTTTCTCACCACAACCCTATGAAACTAGAAATCAACCACAAGAAAAAATCTGGAAAGAACACAAATACATGGAAGTTACATGCTACTAAACATGCTACCAACTAATGAGTGGATCAACCAAGAAATCAAAGAGCAAATCAAAAAAACATGGAGACAACTGAAAATGAAAATGCATTGGTCCTAAATCTTTGGGGTGCAGTAAAGTTGCTCTAAGAGGGAAGTTTATATAGTATTACAGTCCTATCTCAAGAAGCAAGATAAATCTCCAATAAACAACCTAACTTTATACCTAAATAAACTAGAAAAAAAAGAACAAACAAGACCCCAAAAGAATAGAAGGAAGGAAATAATAAAGATTAGAGCAGAAATGAATGAAAAAGAAACAAACAAACAAACAAGCAAACAAACAAAAACAATAGATCAACAAAACCAGAAGCTGATTCATTGAAAAGATCTGGAAAATTGGCAAACCTTTACCCAGGCTCATCAAAAGAGAGAGAGAGAAAGGGAGAGAGAGAGAGAGAGAGAGAGAGAGAACTCAAATAAATAAAATCAGAAATGAAAGAGGGAAATAACAACCCAAACCACAGAAATACAAAGGATTATAATTGAATATTATGAAAAAAATATATGCCAACAAATTAAACAACCTAGAAGAAATGGATAAATTCCTAGAAGCATATAACTTCCTTAAACTGAATCAGAAATAAATAGTAAATGTGAACAGACTGATTACTAGCAAGGAAATTCCAGTGGGAATCAGAAAACTCCCAACAAACAAAAATCCAGAATTAGATGGCTTCATAGGTGAAATCTACCAAACATTTTTTAAAAAGTTAGTACCTATTCTTCTCAAACTATTCCAAAAAATAGGAGAGAAAGGAAAGCTTCCAAACTCATTCTATGAAACCATCATTATCCTGACACCACAATCAGATATAGACACCACAAAAAAGGAGAATTATGGGCCAATATCTATGATGAACATAGATGCAAAAAATCCTCAGCAAAATATCAGCAAATTCAAACCCAACAATACCTTAACAAAATCATCCTCCACAACCAAGTAGGATTTATTCCTTGCATTCAAGGGTGGCTCAATATTCACAAATCAATCAATGAGATATATCACACCAATAAGAGAAAATATAAAAACCATAAGATCATTTCAGTAGATGCAGAAAAAAAAACATTTGACAAATTGTAATATCCATTCAGGATAAAAACCTTCAACAAAGTAGATTTACAGGGAACATATTTCAACATAATAAAGGCCAATTATGAAAAACCCACTTTCCCCTAAGGTCAGGAACAAGACAAGGATGTCCAGTCCCACCACTTTTATTGAACATATTACTAGAATTCCTAGCCACAGCAATCAGACAACAAAAAGAAAAAAAACGCATCCAAACTGGTAAGGAAAAAGTAAAACTTTCACTAATTACAGATGGCATGATACTATGTATAGAAAACACTAAAGACTCCACCAAAAAACTACTAGAAATGATGAAAGAATTCAATAAAGTTGCAAGATACAAAATCAATATACAGAAATCCGTTGTAATTCCATACACTAACAATGAAGTAACAGAAAGTGAAATTAATAAAACAATCCCACTGATGATTGCATCAAAAATAATAAATACCTGAGAATAAACTTAACCAAGGATGTAAAAGACCTGTACTCTGAAAACTAAAACCTGGATGAAAGAAACTGAAGATGACAAAGAAATGGAAGATAGTCTATGCTCATGGATTGAGAAAGCAAATATTGTTAAAATGTCCATACTACCCAAACAATTTACACACTAATGCAATTCTTATCAGAATACCAAGAGCATTTTTCACAGAACTAGAACAAATAATCCTAAAATTTGTATGGAAACACAAAAGACCCCAAGTAGCCAAAGCAATCTTGAAAAAGAAAAACAAAGCAAACAAACAAACAAAACCTGGAGATATCACAACTCCAAGTTTCAAGTTATATTACAAAGCTGTAGTAATCAAAATAGTATGTACTGACACAAAACAGACACAAAGATTAATGGAGCAGAATAGAGAGAAATAAAGCAATGATTATATGGTCAATTAATCTATGACAAAAGGGCCAGAACATGCAATGGGAAAAAGAGAGTCTCTTTGATAAATGGTGCTGGGAAAACTGGACAGCTACATGCAAAAGAATGAAACTGGGCCACTTTCTTTCACCATACACAAAAATAAACTCAAAATGGGATTAAAGACCTAACTAAATGCCAGACCCGAAACAATAAAAATCTTAGAAGAAAGCACAGGCAGCAATTTCTTTGACATTGGCTGTAGCAAGTTTTCTAGGCAAGGGAAACAAAAGCAAGAATAAACTATTGGGACTACATAAAAATGAAAAGCTTCTGCACAGCAAACGAAACAATCAACAAAACTGAAAGACAACCTACTGAATGGGATATTTGCAAATGACATATATGATAAAATAGAATATATATAAATATAATAATATATAAAATAATACAAATATAAATATATAATATAAATATAAATAATATAATAATAAACAATACATGAAAATAACAATATATAAAGAGCTTATACAACTCAACACACACAAAAAAATCCAGTTTAAAAATGGGCAGAAGAGAGCACCTGGATGGCTCAGTCCGTTAAGCATCTGACTTTGGCTTAGGTCATGATCTCGTGGTTCATGAGTTCAAGCCCTGCATCAGGCTCTCTGCTGTCAGCACAGAGCCCGCTTTGGATCCTCTGTCCCCTTGTCTCTCTGCCCCTTCCAACTTGCTCTCTGTCTCTCTCAAAAGTAAATAAACATTTTTAAAATTTTTTTTTAACGTTTATTTATTTTTGGGACAGAGAGAGACAGAGCATGAACAGGGGAGGGGCAGAGAGAGAGGGAGACACAGAATCGGAAGCAGGCTCCAGGCTCTGAGCCGTCAGCCCAGAGCCTGACGCGGGGCTGGAACTCACGGACCGCGAGATCGTGACCTGAGCTGATGTCCGACGCTTAACCGACTGAGCCACCCAGGCGCCCCAAAAGTAAATAAACATTTAAAAAAAATTCTTTTTAAAGCATGCCAAACCCTGGTTTACAGTCTCCCCAGCTCCCCTCCCTGATACCAGTAACCCTCTTCATGTGGATTTCTGTGCTGTGCTTCAGCCTCATAGAGCCGACAAACTTATTGGAAAGCTGCATGTGGAGATGCACAGGCCCTTCAAGCCCAATATATCCTGTTGCATTTAGCATCTTCTTCCCAACTTGCTCCTCCTCCAAGATGATATAGTCCAGGAAAAAGCACCACCATCCACCCAGTTGACAAACTGCTAAGTAGCTTTCTCTCAATCTTCCCCCTCTGTTAAGCTTCCGCCCTATGCTAGGTTAGTTCCACCATCCACGGTCCCAACTTTCTTTTCTTTTTGTGCCAGCTCATCACTGATGTTACCTTGGTCCAAATGATGGACGTTGGCTGATTTGCCAAGGTTTTGCACTAAACTAGTGATTTCCTTGTGGTCCACAGTCTGGGTGGGAGCACCTATGGCTGAAGGCTCTTTCCTTGGGGATAGTACAGGATGGGCACTACACAAGTCCATACTGTAGCCCATTCACAACACTGTACCTGAGAGGTCTCATCATGCACATCTGTAGGACATCATTTGTCACCAACTGCAAAACCAAATTCCATTGACATTCAGACAAAGAAGACTAAAGACCAGCAGGACCCAGAACGTGAAGCCTGGTCTGCTGTCACTAAAGGATAGTCCTGCCAGAGGGAGAAGTAAGTGGAAATATCTATCCTGACAAGTCAGCACTTAAAAGTCTTGAAACTGCATCTCCAACCACTGGCAGAGAGAAAGCATGCACAAAACTGAGAGATTTAAATTCAGAGAGACACGCATCACATATTCAAATGCAATAAAAGGAGTGCCAGGATGGATTCATTACCTTTTCATCTGGAAAATTTGGGAGTCATATTTCCCAAAAGCAGATGCTGAGTATTTTTATCACCGTACCCCATCGGGTATGCAATTTTGTTACTGGACTAAAAATCCTGTTATCTATGGAAATACAATGATCTGTTAAAGTTTCTAAAAATGGGAAAAAGAAAGTGTACAGCAGCAGTTTTTAAGGTGCATGATGTATATGTCATTTCTGTTCCTGTAAGACTCTTTCGCTGACTCTCTGAAGACTCGGCAGTTGTTGAAAGGTAGGGTTTTCTTACTTTCAGCCTCTTACTAAAACTCAATCTTGCTTCGCCTGAAAATCATAGCCTGTCTTATGAAATGACCATTTGTGGAACTATAGACTTGGCATGCAACTCTATTGAGCTTAAATGGTGAAAAAGTGAATTTAAACAAGGTTAAATATGTAAGTGCTTACATACAGATATGTAAATATCTATAAGTGTTGTAACCATTTATATGAAATGTTTTCCTTAAGGAGGTAATATCTGACTCATACTAATATGTCCTGTATAAAATAGTGTATGTTGTTTGCAGATTTGGGTTATAAAAATGCTTTCCTCTTTCTAGTGTTCAGCCATGTAGCTAAGTATATGGAAATTTACAATCCAATGTTCCCCGTTCAGGTCAATTCCTGCCCTGTTGAACAGGTACATCATCTTCCATTTTCTGTGGTTTTTACAGGATGACTTTTAAATTCATTACACTGCCACATGCGAGGCCATCCACAACAACAATATTAAAGGAAAAAATGGCATAGCCCACTAAAAGAGTACTATTTTCTGTAAAATGGAAATACTGGTAGTCTCTTGAAAAGTAGCACAGAGTACTTGATTTGAGAACTTACTATACTTCACTGACACCAAGAGGAGCTACATTTTTAGGCCAATTCTTTTTTATTATTATTATTTTTTTAACATTTATTCATTTTTGAGAGAGACAGAGAGTGATCTGGGGAGGGGCAGAGAGAGGGGGAGATACAGAATCCAAAGCAGGCTCCAGGCTCTGAGCCAGCACAGAGCCCTCATGGGGCTCGAACTCACAAACCATGAGATCATGACCTAAGCTGAAGTCTGACGTTTAACCAACTGAGCCACCCAGGCGCCCGTAGGCCAATCTTTAATGAAAGGGTAATAAAAGAATGTGCAATTGTCTGGAAATATGGCCCAATCTTCTCAAGAAAATTATTATTTTGTTGTTGTTAAGTGAAGTGGATGTCAGGAAATAACCTGCTCAGGAGCTTTGCTAGAGAGCCTGTAAAGGATATTCTCTATATGAACAAGAGCGAAACCCATCAATTATTAACAGGCATCCCATAAAACGCCACACATAAGGTGACCCGGTTTTGTTTCTTTGTGTCGTTACCACGCAGCCTTTCAATGTACAGAAATGCTCTATACGGACATACATACAAGGTGTGCTTACCTGTGTGCTTAAAACAGTGTCAACATTTCTCTCCATTGCAAGATGAGAAATGTCTTTTCAAAGTCTACTTTTGTTCACACTCACGATTTCACTGTTCTATGTGGGGCCCTCCACAGTCTGCTGTTCTGGCTCTGCTTCGGTGCTTTACAAAGAGTTTATTCATACAAGACACATTACTGGCAGATTAATGGCCTCCAAAGAGGCCCACATCCCAATCCCCGGAACCTGAGAATATGTTACTTTACATATCAAAAGGGATCTTATGGATGTGTTCAATAAAGGATGCTGAGATGGGGAGATTATTTTATATGACCTGGGCAGGCCCCAACTAATGATCTGAGCCCTTCAGAGAACCTTTCCCAGCTGGGATCAAGGAGGTGCAGAGGGAAAAAGAAAGTTGGATATATGAGGTATGAGAAGGCAGCAACCTGTCACTGCTGGCTTTGAAGATGGGAGGGACGGTGGGCCACGCAATGAGAAGGGATACTCACCCCCAGCTGATAGCCAACAAAGGAATGGGGACCTCAGAGCCCAGGGTGGGACCTAGTGCTGCCAACAACTTTCATGAGTTGGAAGTGAATTCTTCAGTTAAGAACTTGGCCCAGCCAACACCATGATTTTGTGAGCCCCATGTCAATGTCCCACCTACAAAACTGTGACATAATGAATGTCTGCTGTTTTAAACTGCTGAGTCTGTGGTAATGTTTTATGGCAGCAGCAGGCCCCTAAGGCAGTGTTCTCAACATTGCTTACAATGTTCCTTCCATTCCCTGAATTCCCAGACACCATCAGCTATAAATCAGCAAAAATCTAACATGGAAGATTTTCAGGGAGAAGAAAAATGCCACGACATCTCCGAAGGTAAGATGCAGACTGGTTTCAGAAACAAACAAAACAAAAATGTAAGACCGAAACAAAGAGAAATTAAAAATACAGTAAAACCTTGGATCTTTAGGAACTTGTTCTGCAAGCGTTCTGTAAGACGAGCAAACATTTCTAACAAATTTTAAGTTGATATGTGAGCAATGTCTTGCAATGCAAGTAGTACATGATGCCAAATGTCACATGATCACAACTGAGCCAATGTTTTTGAAATTCGTTTTGATTTATGAGTGCTTTGGATTACAAGCATGTTTCTGGAACGCATTATGCTCACAAACCAAGGTTGTACTGTACTTAATTATCTATGGGTCACCTAGGTGGCTCGGTCGGTTCAGCATCTGACTCTTGATTTCAACTCCGATCACGATCTCACAGTTTGTGGGATCGAGCCCTGCATCAGGCTCTGTGCTGACAGTGTGGAGCCTGCTTGGGATTCTCTCTCTCCCTCTCTCTCTCTGCCTCTCCCCTGCTTGTGCTCTTTCTCTCTCTCCCGCAAAATAAACAAAAGTAAATAAGTAAAAATACTTATCTTTGAATTAAGGAAATACAATATTTATTGGTGGTTATATTTAGGGCTATATTTAGGGTTATATTAAGTTTATATAAAAACATCAGGTCTCCTAATCCCCTTAAAGCCATGTTACAACATCTATTCACATGTTGTACCCCAGAAATTTCCCACTCTGAAATGCAGACATAATTAAGAAGGCAGTTAATACTGGCTCCCTTCCCTCTGTGCTCACGGTTGTTAAATGCTCAGAGCCCAAAATGGTTTATTGCTGTTCAGCTCATTCCATAATAAACTCCTTAAACACAGGAAGAATGTTTGTGACTTAAAGCAGAGTTAACACATTTTAAAGAATTTAAACTTTCTTGAAAGGAATGACCCTTTTATGATCAGAAGGTACTCCTCAAGTTATGACATGAAATCATTTAAGACTGGCATAATACCTTTTTTGTTGTACAAATATATCGGTTATGTTTCTGGCATGAAATGTAATATATAACTCATTTACTCATTCTAGCAAGAGATGCCAGGAATGAATTCTTCTTCAAAGTCACACCCTCCCAACTAAAGTTGGAAATATCAACTATTACCAGAAGCTGGCGAAGATTTATTTCAGTGTGATTTTTTTAAGGAATATATAAACTCAACTGAATTCTATGCAGTCCACTCACATTTGCCAAACATATAGGTTAAAATTTGCAAAAAGTAAACAACTACTACAATATATACTGCCAAAAAAAAGCCTTCTGAAAATGAATAAACAATTGTGTGTGTGTGTGTGTGTGTGTGTGTGTGTGTGTGTGTGTGTGTGTGTGTGTGTTATGGGGTGATTAGGCAATGGTGGCTGAATTACTTATTTTTTCTAAGATTTTTATTTTTAAGTAATCTCTATATCTAATGTGGGGCTTGAACTCATGACCTTTTTTTTTTATTTTAAAATATTTATTTCTCAAGGAGAGAGAGACAGAGCATGAAGGGGGGAGGAGCAGAGAGAGGGGGAGACACAGAATCAGAAGGGGCTCCAGGCTCCAAGCTGTCAGCACAGAGCCTGACGTGGGGCCCGATATCATGAATCGGGAGATCGTGACCTGAGCCGAAGTCACTCAACTGACTGAGCCACCTAGGTGCCCCAGCTCTTTTTTTAAAAGAAATGAGAAAAAAAGAGGGATATTCTTTTTTGTTCGTTTCAGAAGGCAGCCCGATCTGAAGTCACTTCATTTATATTGAATAACTGAATCTGGGTTCCTTAATAGAGCATGGAGCAGTGTAGATGGTAGAATTCCAGAAAATGTGTGTCCTCACCAATAATGGATCCGGTCACTCAGGCCTTCCTAGAACATCAGGTCGTTTATTTTCCAAATAGTCCAAAGTGTCTTTAAATTTAGAGTCTGTTCTTCTTCTCACTCTTCATTGTCCTTCCTCTGAAGGACCAGCTTCTTTCCAATATGTATTCTTACCCCTCCCGTATATCTGTCAGATTAAGGCACTTAAAGAAATAAGCCTCTAAAAGTGTTAGTTTGGTGCTGCTTGTGATACTCTGTCACTCAGGTTCCAGCCCAAGAGCCAGATGGCATCCCCTCCCAGCTCCCCACAGCTGTAGCTGGAAACCACTGGCTGAAGGTCACCTCTGAGGGGGGAAGGAGCTAAATTCCTAGGCTCTTCACAGCCTCTGAGGAAGAGCCACGCACGCTGGGTTTTAGCAGCAAAATTGGCAATAGGGAGCTGGAGGGGACCTGTCCTCTACAGGCTGCATTTGACGGCCATTCCTTGTAAATCTTTAGGACACACTCCCTACCCATGACCCCAGGGACTGGACAGAGACCCAGGGGCACAACCCAGGCTCCAACTCCAGACTCACTCCCTATCAGCTCCAAAAGGAACCCCATCCCTTTGGAGTTGCATTGTGTCTTCTCTGGGCTCACAGGGTGGCTCTGTGGATTGTTAAACAGGTGATTTTCTCTCTTTGGAATGCAAATTACTTTTCCTCTGCAAGATTAAATTAGATGCTTGAGTGAAGTCTTTAGCATATATGAAACACTCCGTGAGCATTTAAAGTCCTTCTGTCTTATTGAGGATCTTAAGGGCATTAAAGATGGCACACCTTCCTTTACAAGTTCCTTTTAGGAACTTCACTATTACTGAAAGTGATGCTGTTTCTTAGTTTGGTCAGGGATCCCTCACCACGAGTTAATGTTCTTCTTCCTACTGCTTCAAATATTTTTTTAATGTTTACTTATTTTTGAGAGCAAGAGAGAGTGGCACAGAGTACAAGTGGGGGAGGGGCAGAGAGAGGGAGACACAGAATCTAAAGGAGGCTCCAGGCTCTGAGCCATCAGCACAGAGCCCGATGCAGGGCTGGAACCCATGAACCACGAGATCATGACCTGAGCCAAGGTCAGACGCTTAACCGACTGAGCCACCCACGCCCCCACCCCGCCCCGCTACTGCTTCAAATATTAATCCTACTCCTAATTTTTCTTCTAATTCTCCTTCTTCTCCCTTCCTCAATTTCTCCCTCTCCATCCCCTTCTTTCCTCCCTCCTCCTCCTGCTTCTTACATATATACACACATCCTCCAACAACTGTAAGACAAAGCAAGCTATGTCCCAGCCTTCCTGTGCTAAAAAATATCCCCTGCATGTAGCAAGCTGTGCCTCCCTCATCCCTGCATTATCACACACAGCCGGCAACCGGGCAGTGTCGAGTCTGGAGCAGGAGAAAGACTGATGGATTCAAATCCTTGTTTTGCCAAGTGCCAGCCTGTTTGACCCTCACCAGCATTTTTCGAACAAACCCTCCCTGCCTGTAACACTTTAATGACAATGCCACCTTTGCAGAGCTGTTGCGAAATAAAGGGGGATTTCAGATGAACAACTGGCAGGCCTACTCTATGATGTTAATAAATAATGAATCATGGAAGAAATTACAATTGTGCCACTGATATATACGGAACACCTATTACATTCCAGGAAATTTGGTGAGTACTGGCCATTCCAAGAAGGTTATCTTCCCTTGATGAGCCTCTGTGGTTTTATTAAGGAAATGTTTGTCAGCTTAGCCACAAAATTCTCTGGCAGATTCCCTTTCTATCAAAGAATGGATGAGGTAACCTGACAGCCTTTGGATCTTACCTTAGAGACACCAAAGACTATCTCTCTATTTTCTCTTTCCTTTTTGGGAGACTGAAATAGATTTGTGCCACCAAGTTATTCTCATTATTGCCATATTGTGCATAAGATCAGCCTTTTTATATACTCAGTTTTTTCTTACGTTTGTAGAACACATATAGATATCTCTGATCCACAGATGTTACACGTCTGTCATTTTTTTCTTGCTTATGTTTCCAGAACAACTATTGCAGACAACATTTTAAATATTTTCTTCTGTCATATTTTTGAGCATTCCAAACTGATATTCTCATGTTTCTTGTACTGCTCCTGGTTGATCAAGTCTTGCCCTCAAGTAGAAAGCTGTTTTGAGATGCCTTGTGTTTCTGTTTTAAAATATGTATCTTGTTTACTGAATTAAATTTGTCATAGAAAGTGTATCAGCACAAACATTTCAAATCTGTGCTCCTTCTATAGAATTAAGACAATTTCTTGTTTCATTCATCTGCTGATGACTCAAACTCATCTATTGATAAATAATGTTTTAATGAATTCCTTCTCAGTCTCATTTAAAGTATATTAACAATAATGATATGCAAAAGTCAATATTCTTTATTACTCTAGCAAACCGGATTTCTCAACCCACTTGACAGTTTAAAATTGCCACTGGGAAGAACTTGACTTTCAAGGAGAATTAAATGGGGTTTATTGTGGTGACTGATTATCAGCATAAGAACCATGCATTTTTCTACTACAGTAGAGGAAATAATTTAATTATTCTGTTATTGTAAATGTTCTGATTTTAATACATTAACTTGTGGCCCATGGCTGATGGAAAAGAAATTAACACTGACTCTTTTTGACTGTGGAATGAATTGGACTTTCCAGGGCAAGAAAATTAATTATAAATGCTCTCTATTTAAGAATGCCAGATTTTTTTAATGATAAATGATGTAATTATTAGATGTCAAGTATACAAATAGTCACACATTGACATTTCAGCTTATTAATTCCAACATTCACCATTGTGTGTAACATATTCATCACATTTAATTGCTCAGTAAAGGGGAAAAAAATCATTGTTCTCACGGTTCTCCTTGTGATTTTTAGGCAGGAAATTTATGAAGACACTGAATGCTAATGTACTAAATTTCTGGTGACAGTCCTGTGCTTCATTTTGAGCCAAGACCAAAATAAACAAAAAGAATGAGTGCAAAGTAGGCTGGAGTTACAGCAGTGGTGACTAAGTTTTACAGAATTATGAGTTAGGCAAAATCTGTCTTCAGCATCCTCTCATCTGCGTTTCCCTTTCTGCTACCCACTTTCAGGTGGGTGTGGGGAGTATCCAGGGCCATCACGCTCACCGCTGGGATCCCAGGAGCTTCTTCCTTCCCAAGAGATGCCCACCCTTGGGGCGCCTGGGTGGCTCAGTCGGTTAAGCGTCCGACTTCAGCTCAGGTCATGATCTCGCGGTCCGTGAGTTCGAGCCCCACGTCGGGCTCTGGGCTGATGGCTCAGAGCCTGGAGCCTGCTTCCGATTCTGTGTCTCCCTCTCTCTCTGCTCCTCCCCCGTTCATGCTCTGTCTCTCTCTCTGTCTCAAAAATAAATAAACGTTAAAAAAAAACATAAAAAAAAAAAGATGCCCACCCTCATCAACCAGTGCTCCTGTTCTTGGTAGGGATGAAGACAGTTGTCTAGCTTCAAAAGATTTCAGGGGTCCCCTCACCCATGACAAAGAGATACAAGAGTCAAGAGTGATAAAGCACAATTTTTTGCCCTTTAATCCAGCAGTGCTTTCAAATCTGCATTTTATTCATCCTATCCGTGATGAGCAATTTTACATGTCAGTCTAGCTAGGGTACAATTCCCAGTTACTCGGCAAAATGCTAATCTGGGTGTTGCGGCAAAGGTATGCTGTAGATGCGATTGAAGTTCATAATCAGTTGAAGGCAAGTGAGGGAGATGTTGAGGGAGTGGACCCAGTGCAACCACAAAGGCTTTCATCTGAGGGAAGCAGGAGGACCAGAGTCAAAAAGAGAGAAGGTGATAGGGGTGCAGATGTTCGAGTGATGCACTCTGATGATGGAAGAAGGGCCAAGAGCTCAGCAGTACAGCTCTGAAAGATGCAAAAGGCTCTCTCTTGGAACCAGAGGGAGCCAGGCCTGCTGACTGACACCTTGCTTTTAGTTCAGTGAGACACATTTTGGACTTCTGACCTCCAGGATTCTAAGGTAATATATTTCTGTCCTTTTAAGCCACTAAGTTTGCAAATTTGTTGCAGCAGCTATAAAAGACTCATACACTATCTAATACATTCTGAAAACTTTAGTCTGAAATCTATTATTTACTCAGGCTGCACTCTGTCAATGCACACATGGCTTTGTATCTTCCTTGCCATAACTCTGTCGCACCTCTGGAGCCACAGTGCATGGATTGATAACTGCTGTCATCCAGCACAAAAGGCAAGGGAAGGCCTAAAAACACTTCCCTTCTGTCCTCCTACTTGCACTATTTCCTGCAAAGCCTTGGCATGTTCTCATGGTCCTCCAGGCAGCCACGTCTATGCATGCAAGGTCAAACCTATCAGCCTTCCTCATTAGAGATCTATATCCTGTTTTTCTACCTTAGTTCCCACCTGTGGTGGGCAGAAATACAGGATGGATGTTGGGATTCCCACCCCTCGTGTAGACACAGTATATAATCCACCCCCCTTTGAGTATGGGCACAGTCCATGAATATGAAGGATGCCACTTCAGTGATTAGGCCTCTAATCTGTGAACTTGGAGTTATAGTAAAGGGTGATTATCTGTGCTGGCCTATCCTACTCAGTTGAGCCCTTATAAGCGGCAAGATGCAGGGCACCTTGTTGGCTTAGTCAGTAAAGCATGCAACTCTTGATCTTGGGGTTGTACATTCAAGCCCCATGCTGGGTGTGGAGATCACTTAAAAATAAAATCTCCTAAAAATTGATTAGAAAAAAGTGACAAGATACAGCAGCAGAGACTGCCCTACTCAAATAAGGAAGCAAAAGCCATGCTGTGAACTGTCAACGTGGGCCATGTGGCAAGGAACTGTAGGTGGCTTCTTTGACCTGAAGGGGGCCTGGAATATTGCCAGCAGAAAAATAGAGACCTCAAACACACAGTTGTAAGGACATCTATTTTGCCAACAACCTTCAGGGTTTAGAAGAGGACCGTGAGCATGAGAAAGAAGGGCAGCCGGGGGCAACCCTGTGATTTCCACCTGGGGAAGACTTGAGCAAAGGACCCAAGCAACCCATGCCTGGTTTCTGCCTCACAGAAACTGACATGGTAACTTGTGTTATAGGCCACTCAGCTTGCAGTCACTGCTTACACGACTATGGAAATAAATACACCACCCTGCAAAAAGCATTCTTCAATTCGTTATCACTAGGCATGCAAAATTAATTTAAGCTATGTTTTTAACAGTTTATAATCTTACATATGCTATAGAACAGAGAAAAGCTTTTGTAAATGAAAAGAAGTTGTGGTCTGAGCAGTATGAGTGATTGGAAGCCTTATTGTTCATCCAAAGAAACTGCCTTTCAATTTCCCCGTGTACATGGACTCTTCTGTGCGTACCTGGAATGCTGGTAGCAAACCCAGGTAGCAAGGAGATATATCAAAGATTTTGTAACTACTGCTGCTCACAGCCTTGGTGGTCTTTGTCACTCACTGGACCTTATGCACGATAATAGGAGATTATGAATAGATTATGCACGATAATAGGAGATTCATGAATCTCTTGTCCTTTGGGAAAGGTAGGTTCTATGGTTCTACATTCACAGACAGATTTGAAAATTTCTAAATGCATGGTGCCACGTCCAGTAGGCAGGGCTTGGAATAGGAAGAGCTGGTTTACATCCTGGTATTTAATGTCTGCATCTTGCATAGAATTATTTTACTGTCTCTGCACCAAATACAATAGTAGTCATAACGCATGAAGATATTTGTAAAGCTCATATGATTCAGTTTATCTAAAAGTACCTTGCACATGGATTTTCAACTACTAAGTGTTCAATAAATATTTATTCATTTGCTCCTAGACACATGGCACCAAATATGATAGTTAAGGATATGATACAATTTATGTACCCTTATCTCCAGCATTCGGGTTATTATCAGCCTAGAAGGGCACGAACAAGTCATAGCTCTGTGCACTGTCCAGGGTATAATAGATTAGACAGCCCAAATCCTGCATAGGGTAGTGAACCCAAAAGAGTGCTACCTTTACAGTTTCCCTCAAGAGTAAAGCACAGATCTCCTATGTAGCAAAGGCACTTTTCTTCACCTCATTAGCAAACCCCACCAAGAATGACTTTTTGAGAGTGTGAGCCAAAGAATGAGAGGAATTCGGAGGCAATAAGGAAGATTGCTCACTCCAAAATGCAAACGCAGAGTGGAATTTCCACTTCAGCTGCAAAGTTCCCTCACTCCACATGCATGAGAAGAGGCATGTCTATGAAATGCTAATGAAGTCAAGCCCATTCACATGTAAATTTCTAGATTTTTTCCCCTCAAAATTAAGTTCTTACAAGTGATTTAAAGAGTAATTGGCTTCTAGATACGTTTTCCAGCAAGTTACGCCAGTCAAAGCTTGTTTGAAGGGTAATGTTGCCTGTTCAAGTTGCCTTTGGGAGAACTCTAATAGAGAAGGGTCTTTCTTTCCTTTCACTGCTTCCATGACTAATGCAGTGCTTCCCTCCAGAAGATAAAGCTATAAAGGGGATGATATGTCACTAGGAATGGTTAAGACACAAAGGGCATTTTTGCCTTATCTCCCTGAATCATAATCATATTGCACATTCTCATTATGTCCGTTCTTTCGTTTTTTCTTTCTTTCTTTCTTTCTCTCTTTCTCTCTTTCTTTCTTCCCTCCCTCCCTCCCTCCCTCCCTCCTTTCTTTCTTTCTTTCTTTCTTTCTTTCTTTCTTTCTTTCTTTCTTTCTTTCTTTCTTTTTCTCACTCTAAGTCCTATACCAGATGGTAAATCCTCAGAATCATTTAATAGGTTTGGCAAAAATTCTAAGAGCAAAATGATTTTCAGAGCTGTATTTGAAGCAAAACATGGAGCAAAGGAGGTATAGATCCAGCACTTGGGACAGAAAAAAAATAGTGTTAAATGAAACAGAGGGAAAGCTTTATAGTTCTATATTATTGTGTCTTGAATGCGTAGATGAAGAGAGAGTCTTCAAAGTGGATATACAGGAAAACATAATTCACAGGAAATTAAAGTCCACTGTGAAAGAGCATAAGAGAGGACTTGGTTGTTTAAAATAAGTTATATCAATGCCAAGACAAACTATATCCCAGCTAATTCAGAAGACTTAAAGACATGACCATAGAAACAGCATCAGCAACCTTTGAAGATGATAGAGTAGGTGAAATCCCAGACTTCAGGTAAAGACCCTAGTTTTTCAAAAAGGAGATGAGGGTATATTCGAGAAACTAGGTTTTTTAGTACCACACTAATTATTGGTTAGATTTTTCAAAAATAATTCAAATGTGCTATCCTGTCCTGGATTCCTATGTTACTACAGAGAAAGATCTTAGTGGAACTATCCAACCTCCCATCACTCATTCTATTCATTCACTGAGTGTGTACTTGTGTAGCTACTAGAAAGCTAGTTACCATGGTAGGCACATGGGAAATAAAAGGGGCTCCTGTGAAGTCCACTTTTCCAAAGAAGCATTCTAGTACCGCGGTTGTAATAAGTGCTATACAGCGATTATAATACGTGTTGGTATAGAAGAACACGCAAGGTGTTTATGAGGCTCCAGATGAAGGACAAATCATCCTGAGAACATTATAGAAAGCTTCCATGAATGTTAGGAGATCTTCTTTCCCTTTAAGATTCTTTAAAAGAACTGATTTCCAAATGGGACTCAAAAATATTTTTTTGTTGGTGGCCAAGCCTATGCTCAATACTCCCTAGAGACCATGGGTCTCCAGCAAAAGCAAAACTGGAGATGTAGCCCAGGACTTGTGCCTATATGTGACATCCCCAGCCCTCCCTCCTGAGTTGAAAATGAGTCAGACCACCGGACACAGCCAACCAGACCAGCCCAATCAAGCATGGCAAAGAAGACCCTGAAAGACATGACTTGTGTGACACACTGGCTGTCCAGGCTGTTCCTCCAAGTCTCTGGGAGTCCATTCTGGTTGGGAACAGCAAATAGAGGAAAGTCTGGCCCTTCTTATGGAACTATGAAGAAGGGGAAAGGAGATGGGAGGACATGATGAAGCACAGGAGCCCTGCCACTGGCACAACGTGGCCCAGTGCTGAAGTCGGGCTCCTCTGCTCTCCCTTGCACATCCATTACACACTGATGTATGTCTATGTTCACTGGAGACTGCAGCTTGGGGAAGGCCATGGACAAAGAATCATGACAACTCATACATGGCTGGTGTATAGACCTTGCTGATTGAGGCAGGAGGTCCTGGGTAAGAATAGGCCTTTAGTAGTGTATCCTGGGAACTATGTTTTCTCACACACACCTTAAATATATGTATTAGCCAAGGTTCTCCAGAGAAACAGAACCAATAGGTTATATCTATATATCTATATCTACATAGATATGTGTATATATATATATATATATATATATATATATATATATACACACACACACACATATATATATACATCTATATCTATATCTATCTATATATACAAACACACACACACATATATATATACATCTATATCTATAGAGATCTATGTATCTATCTATCTATATTTGCGGAGGCTGGTAAATTGGAAATCTGTAGGGCAAACTGGCAGACTAGAGGTTCAGGTAAGTATCAATGTTGCAGTTTTGTGTCCTGAGTCCAAAGGCTAAAATCTCAGGCAGAATTCCTATATGACAGTCTGGAGGGGGAATTACTTCTTCTTTGAAAAACCTCAGTCTCGGCCAGTAAGGCCTCCAAGTGATTAGGTGAGACCTATTATGGAGGTCAAGTGATTGCTAATGTTAATCACATCTGAAAATACCTTCACAGCCACACCTAGACTGGTGTTTGACTAAACATTTGGTAACCAAAGTCTAGTCAAGTGATATGTAAAATTAACCAGCATGGTCCACTAGAGTAAACCATGAGGAGAAAGGTGTCATTTCAGCAGATCCACACTTGGTGAAGGTGTGTTAGGTGATGGAGACTGGGTTAGGGGAAATGTATATTTTCTTTTCAGCTGTTCATAAAAAAAATCAGCACCAGGTCAATAAATATTTAGTGAGCCAAGTACTAAATGCTGGCTGCTATGGACACAGAAGTGAATAAAACAGAAGAGGCCCTTATGCTCACGGAGTAGAGAGTCTAGACCAACATACTACAAGTGCAGAGACCAGGTCTGGCCTGCCACCTGTTTTTGTAAACAAAGTTTTATTAGAATACACCACGTCCATTTATTTACATATTGTCTATGGCTGCTTTTCAACTACAGTGGTAGAGTTGACCATATGTCCTATAAAGTCTAATATTTATTCTCTGGCCCTTTACAGTAGGAGTGCTGATTCCTGGTGCAGACTTTTGCATAACATGGCAGGGAAGCCTAAGGAATGACATTCTTTGGTACTGTTCACAAACACCAAAGCTGGAGGGATTGCTTCTCCAAGAATAAGAAACGAGAAAATTAACACGGAGTCTTTCAAATGTCAAGAATGGGAACTTCTAATAGCTAAGGTATTTATTATAGAACCGGGGGACTAAGTGAAGGTGCTTACTTACTGCTGTTGCAATAAGTAAGACATGGCTTCTTGCCATGTGTGAAAAAGAGGCAGAAAGCCCACAAGGAGAGAACAAGTGAAAACTGAAAACAGCACAGAGGGGTGCCTGGGTGGCTCAGTCAGTTGACCAACTGACTCTTGATTTCGGCTCAGGTCATGGTCTCATTGTTTGTGGGATCAAGCCCCACATCGGGCTCCACAGTGAGCATGGAGCCTGCTTGGGATTCTCTCTCTCCCTCTCTCTCTGCCTCTCCCCAACTTGCACATGTGCACACATGCTCTCTCTCTCTCTCTCTCTCTCTCAAAAATAAACAGTTAAAAAAAAAAGAAAACAGCAAAGTGTAAATACCAACTGAGATGAGAAAGAAGTGATATAGGCCACATTGTTTACAAGTAAGCCACAATCACAAAAGCAGAATTAAAACCTATATTGGATAGCCAACATAGAGAAAAATCTAAATCAATGAAGTAAAAACCAAAAAAAGAGATACTCTAAGAATGAAGAGAAAAAGAACAAAGCAAAAAAAAAAGCATGTGGAAAACAGAGAAGATAGGAATAAAGATTTGATGTAATGAAATTGATTTTTTCGAGGAAGCCACCAGAATAATTGAAGAGAAGCAATTAGAACAACCTTTATTAAATATTATTTCCTATGTGCTGTGGTAAGCACTTTACATTATCATTTTTAACCCTTACAAGAACCTTGCAAAACAAAACTAATTTATCCCTGTTTTCCAAGTGAAAAATTAAATAGCATGGGAAGCAATTAACTTACCCATAGTTAGCTAATAAATGGAAAAATCAGCAATTGAATCCCGGGATAACTAAATTTAACACCTTGTATTCTATGTCACTAATCAAAGGAAGAAACAAGAAATATTTTACTGAAAGAAAAAAAGACCCAACTTGGCGATCAAAATGATTTGCCTTCATTGTGTTCCAAAGTATTGAAGAGTGATTTACATGTCCAAACACTTTGTCGTGTTTATGCAAAACAAAAAATGAATATATACATTTGGAGGATGACTTTAATCACCCTAGGAACCAACAATGTGGTGTGCAAGGACAATGGGTGCAATTTCAGGCTGCACCAAGGGGAATGTATTGTCTGCCTGAAAGAAAGGAAATGATATTCTGTGCCTGACAAGCCACATCTAGAATATGGTCCAGTTCTGGAAGCCATTTTTAAGGACTCTGACGAAATGAGCTGTAAAATGGAAGACAATCAGCTGACTACAACTGTATGAAGTGTTCAAAGAAGTGTGCAGGTAAATACTGACTCAATTGAAAGGACAGAATGAAAAACCCAATGGTGGCAGCAATGAATGCTAAGTGATGCCTTCCAAAACACATTCTCTGAACTAACTCAAAGTGAAGTCTGATTTGCATGACACATTAATAAAGCAAAATGTAACCCTCCTACCTTGTTGTACAAACACCATTCAAATGACTTCTTGTGCAGTGAAGGTAAGTTTTGCTTAAAATATTAGAGGGAATACCATTTCATTGTTTGCTTTTTTCAGTCACAATTCTGTGGCTTATAGAACAACGCAGCCTATTTCAATTGTTATTGTCATTTGGGAACTATTATTTTACATACTTGGCAAAAAAAAAAAAATGATCATAGTCTAAAGACAGCTCTCTAAAGCCACATTGCATTGCCCCTGGAAAGGTTTTGGATGCTGACAGCAGCTGAGTAAAAGCCCACTACAATAAAAATGAGCTCTTCAGAGGACAAGGGTAGCCAAAAGAAACAAATAAATATGTGGGACACAGTTTCATACTTTTTGCCACTCTTGAATTAGTAATATAGAGTAATCGAGGGGAATACATTATAAGTTTTGTTCAGAATATGCTGAAACAATCATTATTTTATGAATACCCCATTAATGTCAATTATTATTCATTATTAATAGCCTACCATCAAATTAAAAAGAACTTATATGTGTATGTCCTATTCTACTCTGTTTTTCTCTCTCATCTTATTAAAATAATCAGCTGCTTCATAACTAATTAATGATAATACAACTTGAAAATAGAAACTGCAACCCAAACACCAGATATTAAAGTTGATATGGGGTGACATTCTGTTATGTTCTTAAGTTGTTTATAAAATTTTGATTACTGGTAAATATTTGATACTTTTCCTAAGATCTACTTTCAAGTTCCAAGTAGTTTTATGTGATCATCTAATTCTTGCTATTCTAATTTTTAAAGAGACTCAACTCTGCATAGGCTTTAATTTCAAACATTCTTACTTCAACATATGAATCTTATGGAAAAAACTCTAAAGAGTTGCAGATATTCGAGTCAGTGCAATCAACTGCATCATATCTAAGAACTCTGATTCTTAGGGAAAAGAGTGTGAATTATTTCATCAAGTGAATGTTTCTTTTTGAAACACAGGGGGCAAAATTCCATGTATTTGTCCATCACATTGTTGACAAAGAGCTTTTTCTTCCTCCCCCTTAACTTTCATGAAAGTGCTATGAAGTTGCTGTTTTAAATTCCCTTACTATATGGGCATCTGGGTGATTCAGTCAGTTGAGCATCCGACTCTTGATTTTTGACTCAGGTCATCACCCCAGGGTTGTGGGATAGAGCCCCGTGTCAGGTTCCTTGCTGAGCATGCAGTCTGCTTGGGATTCTCTCTCTCTCTGCCCCTCTCCCTGAGTCATGAATGAATGAATGAATGAGAGGGAGAAAGGAAGGAAGAAAGGAAGGAAGGCAGGAAGGAGAAAAGAAAAGAAGAAAGGAAGAAGGAAAAAAGGGAAGAAAGAAATTCCCTTACTATATATATGAGAAATTTGAGGTTTGGGCATTTAGTGACTTTTACAAAGGGGCATTTAGTGACTTTTAGAAAGTCTAACAACTTTCAAGTTGCAGATCCAGGCCTTGCAAATAATGGTCAGGTTCACTCCACTTCTACCTGTTGACCACTGTTATGGAAGAAAAGAATCAGAAGATGTGACACAACCCAAATGATTCACTAAATGATTCACTCCCTTATTCTCAAAAGTCAACATGGACATAACACCAAAGTTGATAATGGAGTTTAAACCGTTTTTTTACGTGATTTTCATTGGAAGTGTAATGTTTCCTCACTGATGTGAGACAAGTGTTGGACAGATTAGTCACTGGACATGGCGCCTGTGTCTTAAGTGCTTTGTTCCTTCCTCAGAAGCTGGCATGTACTTGATGTGAAACAGACATTTGATAACATGCCTGTGGACTGAATTTTCAGCAAAACCTCTACATGTAGGATATGTTAGTGATTGCTGACTGCCCTCCTTGGGACTCCAGCTGCACAATGCTTAACAAACAAAACATCTATTTAGTGCATTTAGCTTAACAAGCAATCATAGAGTCAGAAAGAATCAAACTGATTATTTTTACCAAGTTACCAAACACACTCTCATTCAGTGAATCAGCCTGCCAGTTCAATCCAACCATTCCCCCCCCCACCCCAGAAATGACACAGACATGAGTCCCTGGTCTGAAGACAGGGACTGACCCCACAGCCAGCACAGTTTCTGTGCTTGGGGCCAGGAGAGAAGAATCTGTTCCCCCTTTAGATATTTTGAAATGGTAATAAAAATGAAAATGGCATATTCATTCCCAAACTTTAAAATCATCCCTGGAAGCTGACTAGAATCTACCAACATAAAATTCAAGCCAACATTCACCAAATTCAAGGCACAAAACCTCACAGAATTATGGAGAAAGTCCATCCAATCAATGGAATTCAGAGCTAAGAATTCAGCCACTAAGTGGCATAATTACTGTAATTAGTCAAATGCTGTAATTACAGTAAACACATGATCAGTTGCCACTGAAGCATCTAATTGCATAGCATAATGGTGTTATTATGATTTCTGATGATATAATATGATTTAGATATATAATAAATGCCCATAACAATATTAAGACATTTTTCATTTGTGAATTTCCTTAGTATCTGATTTGGCTTTCTTACATTTTCTAGGTTTAAATCTCAGTCATACAGGAAATCAAAGTATTTTTTCAGAGAAAGGAAAAGTGAAAATTATCCACCATGATACCTCGGTGTGAAGGTGGATAGAAAGAGAGAAAGGATTTGAAGTGGAGTGTAAGGTCACTCTCATTAGGGTAACTGCAAATGGAAATTAATAGCTACAATGCAAGAAAACACCTGCACAAATTTGATTATTTCACATATATTCCTGTTTTCAGGAATATAAATATGTACCTTAAGTTTAGCGCTAAGCTATCCATGAAAATGAAAACATAATGCTGTCAGCACTGACTCCGTTTTAAGGTTCCTTGAAGAAAACTTGAACGTTGGTTATGTATATGTCCAAACTTTGTACGATATAACAGTAGACCTATAACTGACTTGTCTTTAATACAGGTTTTGTATAATTGAAAATATTTTTATCTCTTAGAATTTGAGAATTGGATGAATTCCTTGAGGGTTAAGAGATGCATAGTTCAGAGGTTCTTGAACTCATTTCATAGAAGGTACTGTGCCTATCAGTGGAAGTGTAATTTTCTTAAAGAGGCTTTCATCAGGATCTTTAGTGGATTTGGGAAGCAGAAAGGTCTACCTGGGAAACTTTGCTATCCATCTCCACTTGCGCTGGAATCTTCTCTACAAATGTCCATCAGATCTTTGCTTCACTTCAGCATCAAACTTTGTTTTCAAAAATTTTTTTTTATTTTTTTAAATGTTTATTTTTAGACGGTAGTAAGATATTGAGAAGGACATTATATCATAATTAAGGGGGTCTATCCACCAAGAAGGCCTAACAATTGTAAACATTTATGCTCCAAATGTGATAGCACCCAAATATGTAAATCAATTAATCACAGACATAAAGAAACTCATTGATAATAATACCATAATAGTAGGAGACTTCAACACCCCACTTACAACAATGGACAGATCATGTAAACAGAAAATCAACAAGGAAACAATGGCTTTGATTGACACACTGAACCGGATGGATTTAACAGATATATTTAGAACATTTCATCCGAAAGCAGCAGAATATACGTTCTTCTCCAGTGCACATGGAATGTTCTCCTGAATAGATCACACACTGGCACACAAATCAGCCCTCAACAAGTACAAAAAAGATTGAGATCATACTGTACATATTTTCAGACCACAATGCTATGAAACTCAAAATCAGCCACAAGAAAAAATTTGGAAAGATAATAAATACTTGGAGACTAAAGAACATCCTACTAAAGAATGAATGGGCTAACCAAGAAGTTTAAGAGGAAATTAAAAAGTGTATGAAAGTCAATGAAAATGATAACACCGCAACACAAAACCTCTGGGACACAGCAAAGGCGGTCATAGGAGGAAAGTATATAGCAATCCAGGCCCTCCTAAAGAAGGAAGAAAGGTCTCAGATACACAACCTAACCTTATACCTTAAAGAGCTGGAAAAAGAAAGTAAATAAAACCCAAAAACAGCAGAAGACAGGAAATAATAAAGATTAGAGCAGAAATCAATGCTATCGAAACTGAAAAAACAGTAGAACAGATCAATGAAACCAGAAGCTGGCTCTTTGAAAGAATTAACAAAATTGATAAACCACTAGTCAGTTTGATCAAAAAGAAAAAGGAAAGGACCCAAATAAATAAAATGAAGAATGAAAGAGGAGAGATCACAACCAATACAGCAGAAATACAAACAATAATAAGAGAATACTATGAACAATTATATGCCAATAAAATGGGTAATCTGGAAAAAAATGGACAAATTCCTAGAAACATATATACTACCAAAACTGAAACAGGAAGAAATAGAAAATTTGAACAGACCCATAACCAGTAAGGAAATTGAATTAGTAATGAAAAATCTGCCAAAAAACAAGAGTCCAGGGCCAGATGGCTTTCCAGGGGAATTTTACCAAACATTTAAGGAAGAGTTAACACCTATTTTCTTGAAAGTGTTCCAAAAAACAGAAATGGAAGGAAAACTTTCAAATTCTTTCTATGAAGCCAGCATTACCTTGATTCTAAAACTAGACAAAGACCCCACTAAAAAGGAGAATTATAGACCAATTTCCCTGATGAACATGGATGCAAAAATCCTCAACAAGATATTAGCTAACTGGCTCCAACAACACATTAAAAAAAGTATTCAGCATGTCCAAGTGGGATTTATACCTGGGATGTAGGGCTGGTTCAGTATCCGCAAAACAATCAATGTGATACATCATATCAATAAAAGAAAGGACAAGAACCACATGATCCTCTCAATAGACGCAGATAAAGCATTTGAAAAAATACAGCATCCTTTCTTGATAAAAACCCTCAAGAAAGTAGGGATAGAAGGCTCATACCTTAAGAGCATAAAAGCCATATATGAAAGACACAATGCTAATATCATCTTCAAAGGGGAAGAACTGAGAGCTTTCCCCCTATGGTCAGGAACATGACAGGGATGTCCACTCTCACCACTGTTATTCAATATAGGATTGGAAGTCCTAGCCTCAGCAATCAGACAACACAAAGAAATAAAAGGCATCCAAATTGGCCAGGAGGAGGTCAAACTTTCACTCTTCGCAGATGACATGATACTCTATATGGAAAACCCAAAAGATTCCACAAAAAAATGCTAGAACTGATCCATGAATTCAGCAAAGTTGCAGGATATAAAATCAATGCACAGAAATCAGTTACATTCCTACACACCAATAATGAAGCAACAGAAAGAGAAATCAAGGAATCGATCCCATTTACAATTGCACCAAAAATGATAAAATACCTAGGAATAAATCTAACCAAGAGGTGAAAAATCTATACACTGAGAACCATAGAAAGCTTATGAAAGAAATTGAAGACACAAAAAACTGTGAAAATATTCCATGCCCCTGGATCGGAAGAACAAATATTGTTAAAATGTCAATAGTACCCAAAGCAATCTACATATTCAATGCAATCCTTATCAAAATAACACCAGCATTCTTCACAGAGCTAGAACAAGCAATCCTAAAATGTGTATGGAACCAGAAAAGACCCCAAATAGCCAAAGCAATCTTGAAAAAGAAAACCAAAGCAGGAGGCATCACAATCCTGGACTTCAAGCTGTACTACAAAGCTGTAATCATCAAGACAGTATGGTACTGGCACAAGTACAGACACTCAGGTCAATGGAACAGAATAGAGAAGCCAGAAAAGGATGCACAAACATATGGGCAACTAATCTTTGACAAAGCAGGAAAGAATATCCAATGGAATAAAGACAGTCTCTTCAGCAAGTGGTGCTGGGAAACATGCAGCAACATGCAGAAAAATGAACCTGGACCACTTTCCTACACCATACACAAAAATAAACTCAAAATGGATGAAAGACCTCAATGTAAGACAGGAAGCCATCAAAATCCTCGAGGAGAAAGCAGGCATAAACCTCTTTGATCCTGGCCGCAGCAACTTCTTACTCAACAAATCTCCAGATAATATTTTTTAAGTCAAAAAAAAAAAAAAAAAAAGAAATGTTTATTTTTGAGACAGAGAGAGATACAGAATGTAAGTGGGGGTCGGTCAGGGGGCAGAGAGAGAGGGAGACACAGAATCCAAAGCAGGCTCCAGGCTCTGAGCTGTCAGCACAGAGCCCAATGTGGGGCTCAGACCCACAAACCACAAGATTATGACCCGAGCTGAATTTGGACGCTTAACTGACTGAGCCACCCAGGCAACACTCAGCACCAAACTTTGTAGTAAGGAGGTTCTAACTAATCTTTGAAAGCAATTGTCCCATTTTCCATAAAATGGTCCAACGATTAAAAATTTATTCTCACATACTGACTGTAATTCTTCCTCATCATAAATTCTACCCTGTTGTTTTCATTCTTTTCAATGAAAGCCCACTGAAGTATTTGAATTTGACCTCAACCACACAAACCATTCCATCTCTAGAATAAGTGCCTCTGCTCCTGTGATCCCTCCTCATTTCTTTCTGGTGCACGGCCAACCCATCAAGACCCTGTTTAGGGTGGGACACAATGACCTAGACCAGGGGTTGGCAAACATTTTCTGAAAAGGGATAGACAGCAAGCCTTTTCTGCTTTGCAAGCCATGTGGTCCCTATCACAATACCTCTACTCTGCTGCTGCTGCTGCTGCTGCTGCACAAAAGCAGACATAGACAACATTTAAATGAACGATGATGTCTGTGCCCCAATAAAACCTTCTCTTAGAAAACAGGGGACGGGCTGGATTTGATGTGCGCAGTTTGCTGATCACATCTAGAAGAATCTGAAGCAGAAAAGAATGCTAGGCAAGTGTGACTATTCTCTGCCAACTAAATTTCTGCTAATCCGTTTAACTATTCAAATAAAACCATGAAGCATACCACTGACTTGTATTAAGAATACAGTTAAGAAAGCTCCCTAGACAAGCATTGTCTAATAGAACTTTCTGGCATAATGGAAAATTCTCTGTGCTGTCCAGTATGGTAGCCACTAGCCACATGTGGCTATTAAGCACTTCAAATATGCCTGATGCATACTAAGGACTGAATTTTAATTTTAATTTCATTCTAATTAATTTATATTTAAATTTAAATAGTCCTTGAGTGGCTATCACACTGGACAGCATGGCCCTAGACATTGTTTTCTTGTGCAGACTTCTCTTCAACACTACTCATTTATGTCCCTGTACATTACATTTTATTAAATTTACACATGAAGTACTTTTTATCATTGAAGCAAATATACAGCTTTAAGCATCGTACAGGTTCAATAAATACTAATGATGATCAGCAAATTGAGTCATTACAGATAATGAAATAGCAGGACAAAACTAGAATCAGTTTTGGTTTTATTGACAAAGATTTTCCATTGAACTGGGAGCCATGATCACATAATGGTATAGGCTTTCATAATTTAAAATTATTTTAATGGATTTCATACTTTTGATATTTATCTGAAGCTAATTCAAGCTTTTCCTATTTGACATTATCCTGCCATGAATATTGATGGGTTTTACCACAGAGTGAATTTCCAAGTGTCTTTGTTTGTCTCGTACCCTGAAGGTTCATCACATTTTAGCAGGCATTGTTTATAGTTTAATTTCATTCAAACTCTGGAGAAAGGGGAAAAGATCATTTTATCCTAATGCTCACTGTGCTCATGAAGCAGAATACTAAACAACAAAAGAATTAAGAACACCATCCCGCTATAAAGTAAACAAGTCCCCGAAGTGAGAACCCAATTATTATTCAAAACACATTGTCTTTATTGCTTCCCTTCACTTATTTATTCAACAAAAACTGCTCTTAACATTGCAGATACAAGAGTGAACCCAAACAAATGTGGGTTCTGCCATCAGGGAGCTGACGTCCCATTCAGATGACAGACGTTAATCAAAGAACCTCAGAAACAAAGGGCCTTTTACAAGTTGTGCTCGGAAAAATTCCACAACGTGCTCAGGGCACAAGACCAAGGGGCCTGGTGCTGCCCAGGAACGAGTGACATTTGGGGTGACATGTTGAGAGCAAGAACAAAGGCTCCCAGGCAGAAAAGCAGCAGACACATAGTAAGGAGAGGGAGTGCATTAGGTCAAAAGTGATGGGGAGAGTGAGGTGAGGTGAGGTGAGGCTGCGGAAGTCCAGGATGAGACCTCAGCATTATTGCTAGGTTCTGGTCCCTACACCATGAGCAATGGGGTTGGAGGGATGGGGGGCGTAGTGGTAAGACTGTTAAGGATGAAAGGGGGAAATGAGGGTTGCTCTGGGGACACAGGCTGGAGGGCCAAACACAAATGGTGAATCCAGCTTCTGTCTCTTGTCCAGGCAAAAAACAATGGCATCTCGTGATGGAGCGACCAGAGGGGAGATGGCAAGGGCTAAGTGTACTTGAGACTTACTGAGAAGACAAAGTTGACAGGAAGGAATGCCAGGGAGTGATGGGGGAGATGGGCAGAGCAAGGAAGCCCCCAGGTCCCTCGCAAAAAGAACTGTGGAGCCTCTAGTGGCTGTGAGAAAAGCCCTTGTGTTCTCAAGAGGACCCGCAGGAGTTCTCCAGAGAAACCGGCAGCACAGAATTGAGCTAGTGCTGGAGAGCTAAGTGTTCACTGTTACGGAGCAAGCTTTCCAGAACAATACAGACCTTCAAATGGAGGAGGACATTGTCTTTGTTTAGGGGTGCGTGTGGTGTGGTGTGGTGTGGTGTGTGTGTGTGTGTGTGTGTGTGTGTGTGTGTGTGTTTTAAACATAAATGAGGATGCACAGCATTCCCAGTAACTCCCATTCTCTACCCTTTCACACTGTGCTCAGTGTGCTGACTGTATATGTCATCACCTGTGCCTCTCTCTGAGGAGCCACTCCATCTTTGGTTCCCCAAGTTAGATAAGGGCTGCGTGAACACTGTTTCCAACTGGGCCTTAGGGCACGCAGCCAGCATTCACCAAATGCTGCCAGCTGAGCAAAGCACCCACGGACCTTAGAACCTCTATTGCCTTGGAATAAAAAAAAGGGCAGACAACTGCATTATTCTGCAGGTTCGACGTTTTTTGCTTATTCATACAGGATATTCCCAATCACTCCCTCACCCTGGGCCAAGGCCATGTGACGTTACTTTTGTATTCATTTCATATCGCTGCCGTGACAAAGTACCACAAGCCAGACAGCTGAAAACAACAGAAATGTATCATGGCTGTCCCTGAAGGCTACAAGTCCAAGACGTAGGAGTCACTAGGGCTTTGTTGCATCTGAAGGGTCTAAGGAAGGATCCTGCCTTGCTTCTTCCTAGTTTCCACAGGTAGCTCAGTCCCTGGTATCCCTTCCCTCACAGCTGCTTTGGTCTGATTGCTGCCTCCACTGTTACCTGGCATCCTCACCATGTGTCTCTGTGTCCAAATTTCCCTCTTCCATTAAGGGTGCCAGTCATCGGGTTAGGCCACAGCCTTAATGAGCTCATCTTCACATGTTTGTATTTGCAAAAGCCCTGTTTCTAAACAAGGTCACAGGCATGGATACTGGAGGCAGGGACTTGAGCATATCTCTTTTGAGAGACACGATTCAACCATAACGCCATGCATTACATTTTCCTAACTGAAGTATTTATGGCTATTGCTTCTCTACTATATTCCCTTATTAGTCCTGGTATAAGAGAAAGAAAAACAGAGACACAGTCAGCCTAATTCTGGCTGTCTCTAGCACTTGGCACATGATTATATTAGCATTTATCTGATTGTAACAATTATTTGATTCTGTGCCAGTTCCAATCCCTGACTTGAAATTGAGATCCTTTAAGACATAGGTTAATAAATGTGTGCCATTTATTAAATAAGACATGAAAGACATAGGTGTTATTTTAACTTAGTGCTTTAATGCCTATCACACGGAGGGATCTCAATAAATGTTTGTCAAGTGAAAGACAGAGAAGAGGATAGAAGAAGGGAGGGGAGTTGGAGGGATTTTCTGGTTTCACCATCAGTCTTTGCTCTTAACCAGATTAACTTGCCTCCCCCTTAACCTTTTCTAATTGCCTCCATTAATTTCCCTCTCTAGCCTTGCAAGGATTCAAACTCATTATCAGACATTACTGATAAGCCATGAAGGGAGTGATAAAGAAGAATGGTTTAGATATTAATCTGTCTCAAATCTGCAGATAAGACAGGTTAACTCTGGGGGACTCCTTAAAACCTCTGATTCTGTGGACTGCTAATAAACACTGCTGTGGTGGGGATTTTCTGTGCTGTCGCCATGGTCAGGAACTCTGCTTCATTTAGAGCTGCATATGGGGTCGTTTAGTATCAACTGCTCAAATATCTAATCTCAAAACTGTCTTCACCCACATAAAGGGCTCTGTTGAACATCCTCCATCACCAGTTCACTGGCTGTACTAGTTATCTACTGCTGCGTAACAACAGGACCATGAACTTAGCGGCTTAACACAACACATAGCTTTAATCATAGCTTTAATCAACCCATAGCTTCCATGGGTCAGAAGTGCAGACACAGTCACACTGGCTCTTCTCTCCGGCGTCTCTGATGAAGCTACAATCAAGGAGTACACCAGGGCAGGGGACTCATCTGAGGCTCAAATGGGGAAGGTTCGGCTTCTAAGCTCACACAGTTGTTGGCAGAGTTCAGTTCCCAAGAGGGAGGTCCAAGTCCTATGTAATACAATCCCAGAAGTCACTTCCCATCAACCTGGCCATGTTCTGTTAGTTAAATAAATGCAAGTCACAGGTCTCACCCACACTCATGGGCAGGAAATTCCATAAGAACATGCACACCAGGAACAGGGATCACCAGGGCTCTCTTGAGCATGCATTTACTATCCTTGCCAATGAAGGTCAGATTTCTCATGAAAACTTGAAGGCCACAGGCTCTTGTGGATATAGTATGGCAGATGTCTTGTAAACACTAGCCATCATCATGGATCAATGACTACCTTAACTCAGATTGAAGTTATGCTTTCTCCATTTGTTTGTTCAACAAATATCTATTAAACACGTATTAGTTAAATATTTTTCCCGTCATTAAGTAGAGAAAGCAAATGTGTACAACTTAAACTCAAAACAGATACTTTCACCTCCAAAATGTATTCTTGGTACAAAGCATCTATATATTCTAAAATTCTAAAATTAAAACAAAATGTATTTATTTTTGAGAGACAGAGTGCGAGTGGTGGAGGGGCAGAGAGACAGGGAGACACAGAATCCAAAGCAGGATCCAGGCTCTGAGCTGTCAGCACAGAGCCCGATCACAGAGGCTGATATGGGGCTCAGACTCACAAACTGTGAGATCATGACCTGAGCTGAAGTCGGATGCCCAACCGACTGAGCCACCCAGCTTCCCCTAGAGCATCTATATATTTTAGATAAACATGCTTACCAGTGTCTTTGGTATAACTGTTGCAGTGATGATAAAGTTAGGGGAAGAGTTGGAGGCCAGAAATAATAGGAACACAGGATTTGAAAGATGTGAGCAAAGCTGTGGTCAGAGTTCACTGAGGGCCACTGCTTTCTGCTAGCCTGGAGCCCATGCCCTCAGCACCCTGATGTGGGGCCACACTGGAGGGAAAGTGGGTTCTGAGACTCCTGCACAAACCAGGAACCTCAGGGGGAAAACAATGGGAGGACGTATCCTCTGGGAAGGGGCATAGCTACATTTGTCTGACTCGGCTTTAGAGGGTTTGAGGAAAAGCAGATAACTGTCTCTGAAAATTCCTAAAACATAACCTTTCATTCACATGCTTTCAGACTTGAAGATGCAGTATGGGTGAAGCCTAAAAAACCCCAAGCCAAAATTTTAATCAAGGGTCTTGTGTTTCTCATTCTCTACCTGCACTTCAGAAGTCCACGTGGAAAATCCCTGCATACCATTTTTGGAAAAGTCTTGTGTGTTGTGTGCATGTCTGTTAAATGACAGTCTTTGTTGCTAATGCATAAAGATGGGATTTCTAAATAGTGATCTTATTTTTGGCAACCTGATGAAGTATCTTTTTCATTCTGATGTTTTCACAGCTTCTTCAGTGTTTTCAATTAAACAATCATATCATTTCCAAATAATGGCAGTTGTTTTTTCTAATTCTCAGATTCTATTTATTTTCCTTTTACTTTTGTGCTGGCTAGGACATTTAGTATAATATGGTATAGAAATGACTTCAGGCTTTTTTTTTCCTTCAAGATATGAAAGGCAGTTTCCTTGAGCATAGCTTCTGCTATGGTATTTTTCAAGCTATGTACCAGCTTAAGAATATTTTATTATACTGCTAGGTTTCTAGAGATTTTATTTCAAGATCATAGATTAATACTAATTATTTCCTGCATTTATTGACAAAAATATATAGGTTTCCTCCATAAACCTGTTAATGAAGTAGATTCGATGAATACTCTTACCTTGAATATAAGAATGATCCCATAAGCATTAATTGTTACAAATATGTCCACAAAAAATAGCAGGCACAATTATATACATGGCTTTGTCTAGCTATTCAAAGAACATTTTAATCTTGTACAATACCTTTTAGTCTAAGTAAAACACTCTAACATAACTTAGGTACCTAAAGCAAACAAAAATAATGAAAGAATCATAATTAAAAAAGAAAAAAAGGCTGTGTGATTCCATTTACTGAAATATCCAAAATAGGCAAATCCCATGAGACATAAAGCAAAGTGGTGGTGGCCAGGAGTTAGGAAAATGCAGAGTGACTGCTCATGTGCACCAAGTTTCTTTTAGAGGTGATGAAAATGCTCTAAAGTTGATGATGGCAATGCATGAGCAGCTCTACATATATACTAAAAACCATGGAATTATCTACCTTAGATGAACAAATGATGCAATAAGCAGATTATAAATCAATAAAACTTAAAAAAAAAATTTTTAACATTTATTTATTTTTGAGAGACAGAGAGAGACAGTGTGTGAATGGGAGAGGGGCAGAGAGACGGGGAGACACAGAATCCAAAGCAGGCTTCAGGCTCTGAGCTGTCAGCACAGAGCCTGACATGGGACTCAAATCCATAAAGTGCAAGATCATGACCTGAGTCCAAGTCAGATGAATAAAGCTTTTTAAAAAAGAGTGTTAGCCAATCCCACTCATGAACATAGATATAAAAATCCTAAAGTATGGGGCACCTAGGTGGCTCAGTCGGTTGGGCGTCCAACTCTTGGTTTCAGCTCAGGTCATGATCTCATGGTTCGTGAGTTTGAACGCCACATCAGGCTCCGTGCTGACAGCGCAGAGCCTGCTTGACATTCTCTCTCTTCCTCTCTCTCTGCCCTTCCCCACTCTCTCTTTCTCTCAAAAATAAATAAACTTAAAAAAATATTCTAAAGTTTTAAAACTCATAGGTGATATATAAGGAAAGGTAATACACCAAGACCAAGGTTGCTTCAATGTTAGAATATCCACTAATCTAATCTATTTCATAACGATTTACAGAGTAAACCATGGGGAATAAGCTTAAGAATCACCCGGTCTTATACCGATGGGTTAACAAGGCATAAAGAAGTAGAAAGTAGGGGAGCCTGGGTGGCTCAGTCAGTTGAGTGGCCGACTTCAGCTCAGGTCATGATCTCGCGGTCCGTGAGTTCGAGCCCCGCGTCGGGCTCTGGGCTGATGGCTCGGAGCCTGGAGCCTGCTTCCGATTCTGTGTCTCCCTCTCTCTCCGCCCCTCCCCCGTTCATGCTCTGTCTCTCTCTGTCTCAAAAATAAATAAAACGTTAAAAAAAAAAAAAAAGAAGAAGTAGAAAGCCATAGGATGCTCACACCCAAGTTTGGGTAAACAAGATTAGCAAGCACCCCAAGAATAGGGAGGTGCGAAAGCACCAAGAGAAGGGGCGAAAAGGCGCCCAGACTAGAGAAGGGGTGCAGAGGGGCGCCTGGGTGGCGCAGTCGGTTAAGCGTCCGACTTCAGCCAGGTCACGATCTCGCGGTCCGTGAGTTCGAGCCCCGCGTCGGGCTCTGGGCTGATGGCTCGGAGCCTGGAGCCTGTTTCAGATTCTGTGTCTCCCTCTCTCTCTGCCCCTCCCCCGTTCATGCTCTGTCTCTCTCTGTCGCAAAAATAAATTAAAAAAAAAAAAAAAAAAAAAACGTTGAGAAGGGGTGCAGAGCCCCCAGAATAGAGAGGGAGGGGCAAAGTCCCCAGAATGGGGGGGGGGGGGCAAAGGCACCCAATACAAAGGTATATGAAATAAGCAAGATTAGGCATTCAGGGTGGAAGTACCCCCAATTTAGTACTATAGCCAAAAGCTGCTTTCACAAGAGGAAAGGACCAAGTTAGGTAAACAGGAAATTTGGGCTGTAGACCTCTGCTCTGCAGGTGAAGCAGCCCAGAGCAGAGATGGTTAACAAAGGAAAAGGTGCCTTGTTAACCCTGAGATTATTCCCCCTACCTGTCTCATTCCCTAGGCTAGCTAAAATCAACAGACATGGCGCCTCCTGTCTGCTAACAACCATCTGCCCATCTGCCCAGAGCCAGGATTTTGTTTTATACTGACCCAAACCCCAAAGACTATATATCTTCAAAACCCCCTTTTCCCTCGCATCCCCAGGTTAATGTTCACTGATTCATTGTCTCTTTGTGCACACTCATCACGTTTGTAAGCCTTCTGATCTTAATAAATATGGGAAAGGATTTTATTCTTTTGCCAGACTCTTGTCTTTTCCCGGACATTGGCCATCTCTTGCTTTTAATCCTGCGTCCCACTCTCTTGCTGGTCAAGAGAGAACTTTAGATTTCGAGTCTATGACAGTAACCTATATATACTCTTTATGTAGAAAATTACAGATAGACAGTAAATAACATTATGGAGCTGAATTTAGGGATTGAAACATGTCCTTCACTAGCAAACTCAATAGCACAGAGATGTCAATTCTCACTAAAATTGGTCTATAGATTCAATGTCATCCCAATCAAAATTCTGGCAGATCATGACATAATGATTAAAAATCACATGGACAGGGGCGCCTGGGTGGCGCAGTCGGTTAAGCGTCCGACTTCAGCCAGGTCACGATCTCGCGGTCCGTGAGTTCGAGCCCCGCGTCAGGCTCTGGGCTGATGGCTCGGAGCCTGGAGCCTGTTTCCGATTCTGTGTCTCCCTCTCCCTCTGCCCCTCCCCCGTTCATGCTCTGTCTCTCTCTGTCCCAAAAATAAAAAAAAAAAAAAAAAAAAAAAACGTTGAAAAAATCACATGGACATTTTTTTTTCTCTTCTCTTCCTCTTCTTTTTCCTTTTTCTTCTCTTTATTTTCCTTGCAGAGGCAGCATGGCCAGGGGCCACAGTATTAATGGGGCCAATCAATATGTATAAACGTATGCCTACACACATACATAGAAATGAATTAACAAAGGCCTAAATCAGTAACACATACAACCAGGTATTTAACAAGATAGGAAACACAGGGGCATCTGGGTGGCTCAGTTGGCTAAGTGTCCAACTCTTGGTTTCGGCTCAGGTCATGATCTCACAGATCGTGAGACTGAGCCCTGCATTGGGCTCTGTGTGGACAGTACAGCCTGCTTGAGATTCTCACTCTCCCTCTCTCTTTATGCCCTCCCTCACTCATGTGCATGTGCTCTCTCTCTCTCAAAATAAATAAACACTTTTTAAAGGTAGAAAACATAGATGACCAATACATATTAGAAAAAGTGCCAAGTTTCAGTAGAAATCAGAAGAAAAAATGCAGTTTTAGCACACAATGAGCTGGTTGAAGATGAAGGTGCAGGGTACTAACTCCCCTCCTCCCACGGTCATACTAAACCTATAGCTATATATGGAACAATTTCCTCCAAATTTACAATGAAGTTTCATTTCATATACCACAGATCACGAAGAGTTAAAAAAAAATTATTATCTATGGGAAAGGACATGGAACTATGGAAAGTCTCATACATTGCTGGCAGCAGTAAAAATGATTTGGAAAATGATTTGGTATTACCTAGTAAATTTGAATTTGTATATATTCTACAGCCTAGCCATTCCATGCTTGGGTAACATTCCCTAGAGAATAAACTTCTGTGTATGTGCTCCAAGAGACATAGTTACAAATGTTTATGTCAGCAACATTGTTAATAGCAAAGTTCTTAAGATTCTTAGAAGCTCTTTGGTCTAGCTGAGAGGATCTAATTATTCTTCACCATGTTAAATCTTTCAGTGATTTCAACAAAGCTTCACAAAAATACAGTCTTGATTTGATCTTTATCCCCAGGCTATCTTTTGAGAATCTAACTTTGGGGAAAACTGGAGATGAGAAAGTTTTAATTTCCAATCCAATTGTGCCCCTATATCCTCTCTCTGAAGTCAGCTTGGAAATTGTCCAGATCTTTTTTTTTTTTAATTTTTTAATGTTTATTTATTTTTCAGAGAGAGAGAGATGGAGTGCAAATGGGGATGGGGCAGAGAGAAGGAGACAGAATCCAAAGCAGGCTCCAAGGTCTGATCTGTCAGCAGAGAGCCCAACGTGGGGCCCAAACCCATGAACTGTGAGATCATGACCTGAGCCAAGGCCAGATGCCGAACTGACTGACCACCCTGGCACCCCCAGATCTTTTTCTAGCTTATCTCTTTCATCATATTCAGTTAAAATGAACCAACAGACACTCAACTTTTCACTTTGCAGGAAAGGAGGAGTTTCAACCACCAGGAGCTACAACATTGTTATTTTTATTAGTTGTTTTTTTTTTTTGGTTTTTTTTTTTTGGTTTTTTTTTTTTTTGGTTGTTTTTTTTTTTTTTTTTTTGTGAGCAGACACATAAACAAAGTATTACAACAGGGTTGGGTTTTTTTTAAGATTTTATTTTTAAGTAAACTCTGCACCCAACCTAGGGCTTGAACCTACAACTCTGGGACCAACAGTTACATGCTCCATGGACTGACCTAGGTAGGCACCCTAAAGATAAGTATTTTTTTTAATTGCATGCTAATGTGAAGGGGAATGTCCACTTTACCTAGATGGCTGACGACAAAGCGTTTTCTAAAGTGCTAAGACTAGAATAGTGATTTAATTCCAGGCATGTGAAATCCAAGGGACCAAAAGTCCATGCAACAGGGCAGCCAGTGCAAGGGCCCTGAGGTGGGAACGTGTCTGGTGTGTTTGGGGAGTAGAAGAAAGGCCAGTGAGTTGGAGAACAGAGATCAGACAGAAAAACGTCAAAAAAAAACGTCAAAAAAAAAATCAACTTAGTAGAAACTCAGTAAAGTTGTGAAAAGACAGAAAACTATGTTGCCTTTGCAATGCTAAGTAGGTAGTTGTTCAATGGTTTCCATTTGTTATGTTGATCAAAATACTGCTATTGTGAAGGGGAGGGGTTGGGGATTGAGGGGGTAAAGTGGGAGTAAAGGTGGTGGAGGAGGGTTACTGATACTAGATGATCCTGGCTTATTTAGGCTCTGGATCAGAATTATGAGATTAGCAAAGTTTGTCTTGATGTCTACTCTTTTCTACTTTCTGCTCCATATTTCCCAATGTATCTATTGTACAAGCTTCTCATTCTTTGCATGCTGTGCCTCTGACTTGGGCCAGCCCTACCTAAATAAGAGCACCCTCCAAAGATTAAGCTACTCCTTTGTAAAAAGAGCTCAGGAATGGGGTGCCTAGGTGGCTCAGTCGGTTAAGCATCTGACTTTGGCTCAAGTCATGATCTCACAGTTCGTGAGTTCAAGCCCCGTGTTGGGCTCTGTGCTGACAGCTCAGAGACTGGAGTCTGTTTTGGATTCTGTGTCTTCCTCTCTCTGTGCCCCTCCCCTTTAAAGGGGAACTCTTAAAGTTAGATAGAAGGATAGAAAGGATAGAAAATGTCTCAGCTACACACAGATGGTCTCCAACTTATGATGGTTCGACTTAGGATTTTTCAACTTTCCGATGGTGTGAAAGCCATACACATTCAGTAGAAATGGCACTTGGGAATTTGAATTTGGATCTTTTCCTGGGCTAGCAATATGCGGTCTGATCTCCCTCGTGACACTGGGTAGTGGCAGCAAGCTGTAGTTGCCCGTAGGCACGTGATCATGAGGGTCAACGAAGGATACAGTGAGAAGCATTCTGTCCCCATACAGCCATTGTGTTTGTCATTTTCAGTACGGTATTCAATACATTCCATGAGATATTCACCATTTTATTATAAAGTAGGCTTTGTGTGAGACATTGTTGCCCAACTATAGGTTAATAAAAGTGTTCTGAACACGTTTAAGGTAGGCTGGGCTAAGTTATGGTGCTCGGGAGGTTGAGTGTATTAAATGTATTTTCTTCTTAGGATATTTTCAACTTATGAGGAGTGTATCAGAAGTAACTGCATCGTAAGCTGAAAAAGATGTGAAATAAGTTTAGTCTTGACAACATCAATGGGGACAGGTTTTTCTTTCCCCTGCTGTGACTCAGATATCCTAACTAAGCATATATCTATTACGTTGTTCACTGGGGCTAATTTAAAAAAAAAAAAAAAAAAAAGGAAGAGCATTATAGTTAAGGAAGGAAGGAGTTATTTCTGAGTAACATTCATTACATTTCTTTTGGACATGGTGTTAAGTGGTGATCAACCTTTGTGTTTTCTCTGTAATTTTTCTCTGCTTCCCACACTAGATGTCACTGTGTAGCTCATTATTAAATCGCCTAAGGAAACTCTTCCTAGAGAAAGGGAAACTAAAAAAGATCACGAAGGATGCCTAATACGGGAGCACCCAAAATGTGTGCAACCACTCTGCTCAACTGGCTGACATTCGGCCAAGAGACAGCTCATTTCCTATACATGACTTACCATTAGTCTAGCTCAGGGTAATGCTCAGAAAACTTATCAACAACTTGACTTTGTTCTGTCTTTTCCGCATTTGCATACCTGTCAACCTGATAAAAACTGAGAATTTGGGAAATGCAAATCTCCTACTCATGAAATTTAATGATGTGCACATGTGCTCTATTTTAAAATGGTGCAAAAATATGCCATCTCCTGGATGCTTAAAAAAAGCGCCCCCCCCCCCCCCAATCCAAGGTAATGGAACTGTAGAGTGAAGACCCAACCCCACATCCTTTGTCTTTTTTCACCTCCTGTTTCTGCTGCATCATAGAGCTTAAAATCAGAAATGAGCTTTCAATACACAGGGTGACCAACTGTCCCAGTTTGCCTCAGTTGAGGGGTGTTTAAAACCAAGGCAAGTTGGTCAATCTACTGGCTATGGACACCATGAAGATTCATTTGCTTTCATTATTACAAACCCACTGCCCCGTATGAGAACTCCTCTGAACACACACCCACACAACCCTGAGTTCTTTTTACTTAAGAACGAACCACAAGAGAAGCAATGTTACTCAGTCTACAAGGCTTTTTCAATTCCACCAGAACAATGGGTTTGAGTTGCTGGCTGGCACTCAAAAGGCAAAAATATCTTCCAGGATGCTTTCCAGAAGTAGAAGTGTTTGGCCATGTCCAGCTTGAACAAGAGTGACGACGGAAATGGAAAGATTTGAACCATCTTTAAAGAGTGCACCGTAAGAGATTTCCAGGCACTCTTCTAAGGTAAATATGACTCCATCCTGGCAAAAAGGATGTGCCTACACCAGGTGAGAGGGTTAGCCATTTCCAACAAATGTAAAGAACTAATGACCCGTATGGATCAAAGGTAGTAAGTCTACAGCGTATGACACAATCAGTGACTTTGTTCAAAGGCGTGGTTTTTTAAAAAAATTTTTGACGTTTATTTATTTTTGAGACAGAGAGAGACAGAGCATGAATGGGGGGAGGGTCAGAGAGAGAGGGAGACACAGAATCCGAAGCAGGCTCCAGGCTCTGAGCTGTCAGTACAGAGCCCGACGCGGGGCTCGAACTCACGGACCGCGAGATCATGACCTGAGCTGAAGTCGGACGCTTAACCGACTGAGCCACCCAGGTTCCCCAAAGGCATGGTTTTGATGTGGGTCTAAAATAATATCTAAAATAAGATGAGATCATCTTTCTCCAAGAAGTACCAGTGGACAAATTACTCAATTAGTGTTTTAGGAGATGATGATGATGATGATGATGATGATGCCTCTGTTCCCCTCTTTAATTTTCACACCTACACCATGAGGGATCTACCCACATTTCCATTCTGCTGACAAGGAATTCTGGGTGCATACCTGCTAGGCTTTGCAGAGACAAGGGAGCGGAACGAGGTCTCTCTGATGCAGGAAATGCAGCATCTCACCACCCGTCCTTACTGTGTGTGGAGTACCAGCCAGGGTATTCCCAGTAAGGAACCAGATGCTGCTCAGGAATCCTTCTTGGGAGCCATCTGCCTGACTATGGCCTATAAGCATCTGGAGGAACACCCTGGCTTAGGGAATACTGTTTCATGTCTCATCTGAAGAGTTTGTTTTAAAAAAAAAAGAGAGAGAGAGATAAGTTGGAATGAATAGAATCTACAGTGTTTTCTCCAGATTTTGTAAAACAGATAACATAAGACTCTTAAAAATAATTACGGAAATGTTGGCAGAAAAAAAAGATACTGAGGACAGTTTGATAAACTGCTTACTTGTGCAGAAGTAGGGAGGAATGTGGAGGCACCTGGGGCCAGGACCTGTGGTGAACAGCTACCACTCACAGACTGTCAGTGGCAATGGAGAGACATGGTTCCCAGAACGTGGTAGTACCTGCATCCCAAGGCTGACCTCGTGCCTCGTCCCCATGTCCTCCTAGAACCCAACATGAAAGCAGAAGGCATATGTCCACGCAGGTACTCCATCAGCTGCAGACAGAATGCTTACAGATAGTTCCTCCCAGGTAACAGAGGGAGTGGAGAAGGACTGACGTGCATCCCGTGGGGTATGAGAAATATACCCACTGTAACTGTTCACTGCTTTACACACGTTCTGACTGGCTTCTCTGCCTTGTGTGTCCTCCATCAGGCTCTAAATGACTCCTGTCACTGCTGAGCTTCTTGAAAGACCCAGTTGCCTGTTCTGCTTACAAATGCTCCTAGTTCTACCTCACATCTACAAGTTTCATCAACACAGCATCAACCAGCAAATAATGTCTGCCACAAACACCTCCAACATCATGAAAGCAGATTTGGGAACATTAGAAATTTCATTAATCTTCTGAAAAGTATGTTTTCGAAGATTCTTCTTTGCCTTATGAACCTAGCTACACAAAGTTTCCTGAAAATGCTTTGTTGGCATCATGGTGGAAGGGTGTTTACAGAATCCAGTGGCTGCAGGCTGGAAAAGATGCCTTTGATGTTAGTGTTTTCTGAAAGATGGACAACAATCTCTTCCAGAATTATTTCCAGTCTCCCATTCTCCAACTTTCATACTGTGAGAGAGGATGAGCTAAAAGTCATCTGCCCACCACCCAGGTGGCTCAGTTGGTTAAACTTCTGCCCGGGTCATGACCTCATGGCTCGTGAGTATGAGCCCCACGTCGGGCTCTGTGCTGACAACTCGGAGCCTGGAGCCTGCTTCGGATTCTGTGTGTCCCTCTCTTTTTCTCTGCCCGTCCCCACTTGCACTCTGTGTCTCTCTCTCAAAAATAAAAACACATTAAAAAAAAGTCATCTGCCCACTTCTCTGTAGCATCACAGTTTAACCCTTCCATTTCCACTCACTGTTGGGTTTCCCCAGAGCCACTTTGGAGGCTGAGATGTCAAACAACATCCGGCAGGTATGCTGGGAACAATGAGATTCATTAACCAGGGGTCACACCTCTATAACCCAAATCTGTTATCTTGCGAGTCTGCTCTCTCTTGTCCCTTAGAAACAAATTTCTTTTTTCAATAGCCGGTGCTTCGACTGAGAATTGCTGGAAAAGAACTAACTTGATTTTGTATTCTTATCACAGTTTTGAATGGTGCTATATACCCTGTGTGTGTTTTCTGGTTTCTCAAATTGAAAAATTAAAAAGCAATTGATAGGACTGCATTCAAAACATGCAGACATATTTATGCCACAGTCAGATCTCCTCCATCTCTAAAATCAGCAGTGGAGGGGCAGCTGGGGGGCTCAGTCGGTTGGGCATCTGACCTCGGCTCAGGTCATGATCTCACGGTGCATGTGTTTGAGCCCCACGTCAGGCTCTGTGCTGACAGCTCAGGGCCTGGAGCCTGCTTCAGATTCTGTGTCCCCCTCCCTCTCTGCCCCTACCCTGCTTGCACTCTGTCTCTCTCAAAAATAAATAAATGTTAAAAAAAATTTTTTTTAAATCAGCAGCATATATGAGGATACGCAAGTCAGACTTGAAGCTCAGGGGGTGTAGATGACTTAGTGCCTTAGCTCCCGTGTGAACGTGCATGCTCTATGACCACATCTGCACCACACCTCCCCGAGCTGAATGCAGCAAGGGTGCAAGGCTAAATGGAAGAACGCCTCCTCCACAAAGATGTCCCTGAAACCTGCAACAATCCTGAGACAGGAAGATTATCTGGATGGTCATCACAAGGGTCATCACGACAGGGAGGCAGGAGCTGCAGAAGACAGAAGGTGATGTGAGGAGGAAAGCAGAGGTCAGAGACAGAAGGAGAAAATTGGAGTGGCCACCCTGATAATCTACAGATGTGAGAAGAGGGCCAAGTGCTACGGGACACAGGGAAGCTCTAGGGGCTGGAAAAGGCAAGGAAACAGATTCTTTCTTAGAACCTGTAGTAGGAACACAGCCATGGATTTTAGCCCAACAAGACCCTTTTAAGACTTCTGAATCCAGAATTGTAAGATCATAGAGTTGTGTTATGTTAAGCCACAAAATGTGGTAATTGGTTACAGTGGTAACAGGAAACTAATATGTCTGGCTTTCTCTCTCTCTCTTTGAAGTTTATTTATTTGCTTTGAAAGAGGGAGTGGGAGAGGGGCAGAGAGAGGAGAAGAGACAGAATCCCAAGCAAGCTCTGCACTGCCAGCATGGACCCCTATTCGGGGCTCGAACTCATGAACCCTGAGATCATAACCTGAGCTGAAATCTAGACTTGGACGCTTAACTGACCAACTCACTCAGGTGCCCACATCTGGTTTCCTCAGTCTCATTCTTTCTGTAACACCATGATTGCCTGCCCTCTTTTCTTCTCCTCCTTGGATCTTTCTCCCTCACATAAAGCTCTATGGTCTGGCCCCTCAAGCATAGCTCTTGAAATACGAGAAGTACAAATAGAGAATTTCGCACTTCTTACTCAACACTATAGTCCGGTTCACAAGGCCACTTGCTTGTTGCTAAATCCTAATTGGGTCAAAATCCATTTGATATTGGGAACAAGACATGACCTTGAGGCTTCTCTTTTCACTTCCTCTACAAGAGAACCTTCACTCACACTGTCATCCCTGCCTAGGCCGAAGAACATCCTGACAGAGCTATGGGAAAGGCTGTACTCAAAAATGGAAAAAAAAAAAAAAAAAGGAGTAATTTAATAATATTAGCTCATGTTACAAAAGTACCACCTGCAATGCCTTATTGCTGTGTCAGGGGAAAAATAAAGTCTTTGTCCTTAGATAGCTTATTGTCTAGGTCAGCATTTTGAAAAATTGAGTTGTGCACCAGAATCCTAGGCAAGGCTTGTTAAAATAGCTTGCAGGCCCCAGCCCCAGAGTTCAGGACTTAGTAGGAGAATTCGTGTTTCCAAGAGATGCTGCTGCCTGTGCAACGGGAGAGGCAGAGTGCAAAGCGGAAAAATGAACAACACAAGGTAGTGAATGGAAGCAGTGTGTGAGAGGTGCCAGCAGGCAGGGAGAACGGTGGAAATCAGTGTTGACTGGGGAGGGGAAACCCAGTTCATGGTGTCTGTGGCACAGAACTGGCCCAACCAGACTCTGAGTACGGGCATAATTCCAGGTCTAAGGAACAATAAGCATGGAAGGCAAGGGAGACTGTGGGCAGTATGTGGCCAGGAGATGGCCAGCAGATCCTAGCAGCTGGGGGTAGGGTGTGTGGAGGGGATTAGGGAAGTTAGATGGGTCCAGACTAGTTGACTTGAGTACCAGCAAGACCTGTGCAATTTACTGCACCCATTCCTTACAACAGACTATTCACCTGGTAGCAAGAGGGCAATGAACAAGAACTAACCGCATTGTGACTTTGGAACCTAAGTTTTAGGAGAGAGGATGGTGTTGGAGGATTTTGTGCAGGGGAAACACAAGATGAAGACATTTTGAGCATCTATCGGAACTGGGGTCAGAGCTTGAGCTGGGGTCACACGCACAGGGAAGAGAGACTGGCATAAAGCAGAGGCAAGAGAAGAAATGAAAAGATTTACGCCAGATGATTCAGTGTAGGTCAGAAAGAGAGGGTCAGAGGAGGTAGGAGAGATAGAAGGAGCAGAGGTGGAGGTGGGCAGTAGGTCCAGGGCAGTGAGTCAGCTCAACTCAACGCGTGCGGCCAGAGGGAGCTATAGGCAGGACCAGGGCTGGCATTTTATCTTTTCCAGCTGACCCTGGCTCCACATATTTCATTTCCAAAGTCCTCCTGGACGCATCCACGATGCGTCCTCAAAAGGACTGAAATTAAGTACCACCTTGTTCATATATGTTTTACTGGGAGTGATGAAAAAAATATGGTCTATTTCTTTCTGAAGGTTCAGAGGTAGAATGAATAAACAGCTCTCAGCAGTTTTCCCTTCTTGCAGCAGGAGAAGCAGATCTCATTCCGAAGGAGGGCCAAACTTTCAGCCTGGGAGCATGACTATCTCACTGGGTCCTTTGGATATGGAAAAGAAAGCCTAAATAGTATTCTCGAATGGAATCAGAATAAAGAGGAGTTAGGTAATTCTGCATAGTAACAGAGGAAACGTTTGCCACCACAAGCATGGATGAGGATATACACATATAAACTTGGATGTAGGTGCTGGTGTAAGTACAGATGTCATCGTAAGTGCCCAAGCAGATGTGTACGTAGATGCAGATGTACACGGCAGAGGTACAGAAGAAGGTACAGATTCAGGACAGGCATGTAGATGTAGACGTAGACATAGTAACAGACGGAGGTATCACTTTAGGTAGAGTAGGTGTGGGACAGACGTACATATAGTTGAAGTTATAAGAATAGCCACAGACACAGATTTTCAAAATGATAGTTTTAAGAACAGATGTAAGTATAAAAGAAGATGTACACACAGGTTACACGTAGACATAGATACAGACATAAATAAAGACAATAGAGGATCAGACCTGGTTCTTGTCGGTTCCCTCCACTTAACAATGACAAACACAGTGACAATGGACTTCCAGATGTTTTCATGAGTCCAATGTCATCAATGAAGGGACTCACCTTCGGGGACTTTGTAAGCATGCTAATACTCTTCCCCTGACCCACATAAAGTAAGTGCTTAAAAAGGTGAAGATAGGCATATGGTGGCATCTATATGCATCGTTGACAGACACGGTCTTGTTTTCTTGCCTACAAAATAAATATTTACTTTAAAGTACAACATACGTTCCAAATTAGACTTTGTGCTCTCAGCTCTCTCAGCTCTAATTAGTCATGATTTTCACTAGGTGTGAAAAGTGTCTCTTGTATGATCTTTGCAAGAATTCTTAAAAGTCATTTAAAAGCATATTAAAAATCAGGTAGTTATAGTAACCAGCTATCATAATATAATACCTTTGTTTATACAGTACCTGGGCAAAGGGTTTTATAATTACCGTGACTTATTAAATGATTTCATAACGATCTGTCACATTCATTCCGTATTCACTTCAAAAGCAAATTTTGAATTTTCTGAGTACGTATATTATAGATGATTAAGGGGACCATCACTTAATAAAATATAATCTATGGCTGCATGTTTATGCTACACCCTCTATTGTCAGAGTAAATACAGTTAGAAAATATTCAAGCTGCTGTCAGTTTTAAATTCTAGAAAATACACATAATTCAAATTTCTAGTATAGAGTGTAAAATTCTTTCTTGGCTTCTTTTGCTTAAATACTGGACATGCGGACCCTTAACTATTGTATATAGTACTTTATCATCCCCTGTTCCCTCAATTAATTCCAACACAACTAAGTGGGTCACCATTTATATTTTTGTAAGTGGATACTGAATTAGAAATGGAAACTGAAAATGGAAATGAAATTCCCCCACCCCCAATTTTTTATTATTATTATTATTATTATTATTATTATTATTATTATTGTTATTGTTATTATTTGAATGCTCTGCACACCAGTGCGCCTTCCCTTGAGAACATGTGTATAACAGATCCGGATGCTCCAGAGAAGGAAGTGGTCCTAGTGCTGCACCTGAGCCCAGTGTCACGGTGTTTAGCTGCACGATGTCACCATGGAGAGGAAAACAGTAGTAATGATGCAGGAAACCAGAGCAGGGAAGGCTGAAGGCTCAGTGTAAAATGAAAACCTGTTCACGAGATGAAATCAATGCGAAAGGTGGACAAGAGGCGGAATGAGGTAAATTTATCAAATGCAAAATGGACTGAGGATAGAGATTTGGAACGCGGATAAATTCTAGGCAAATGTGACCTAGGGCTGGATCGGCCAACAAGGGAAGAGAAATGGAACAGACGCTCGTTTTGTGAAGAAGTACTCACATCTTACCCAAGTGTCAGAGGACTTTTCTAGAAGATCACGCCTTGATCAGAAAGGTCTTGAAAGCTTAGATTAGAATTGGAACAAAAAAGTGTTAACAGGTAGTAATTTTTTTTAAGATAGAAAACCTTCTTAGAAACATAAAAATGGCTATTAACTTCTCAAAGAGATGGTGATAAATCTTTCTGAGGATTTATCTTTAAGAAAGTAATTAAAAAATATAGAAAATCTTATACTCGGAGAGTCTTCTCAGAATATTATTTCTAATAGTAAAAAATTAGAAACAACCTAAACATACAAAATACAGGTAAGGCTAACAGTTTATCCATTTGATAGGAAAGCGTATAGAAAATAAGTTGGTGCTTTAATAATAATGATGATACCAACAAATAATTAGCAAGAAAACAGCCATCGGTGAGGGAAGCGACTTAAAGTCTCTCATATTAAAATCCCAAATATTAAATAAAATGCCTATTAAGGTAATTCTTTAGACCTGGGTCTATCCTTTTATTTGCAGGGTCTTAGTATCTTTAAAACAAGAGACCAGTCTTCAGATTTTTCCTACAATTTTCTAAACTTTCTAAGGTTTGACACTGGGATTTAAAAAAAATTTTTTTTTTTAATGTTCACTCATTTTTGAGAAAGAGAGAGAGACAGAGCGCAAGTGGGGGGAGTAGCAGAGAGAGAGAGGGACACAGTATCTGAAGTAGGCTCCAGGCTCTGAGCTGTCAGCACACAGCCTGACTCGGGGCTAGAACTCACAAACCATGAGACCGTGACCTGAGCCGAACTCGGACACTTAACCGACTGAGCCACCCAGGCGCCCCAACACTGGGATTTTTTTAACCTATGTGAGCAAACTCTGCAGTACTTTTTCTAAACATGTGCTTACTCTGAGGTTCATTACCTTAGATTCGATGGTAAGTCTTTAGGTGAAAATCAGGGAAAAGGTTGCATTAAGATTTCTCAGAAACAGCATTATGGAAATGGTTTTACTTGTTCTTTCTCTCTCAAGCCTCAATTCTAAAGACCTTATTGTGTCCTGTTCTCCATCCCTTAAGAATGACATCTACCTTGGTTTACCACCTGCTAACTCTAATTATCTTTCTCAGAACCTGTTCGGTCTCTAAGCCCATAGGTTGTGCCTACTGGGAGTCACACATGTAAATTTCACTAAATTCATTCATTCATCTCTGTATCTATGTATCTATCTATCTATTTAAATTTTAGAGACAGAGAGAAAGAGAGAAAGCACACACATGTGAGCACATGAGGAGAGGGACACAGGGAATTTTGAGCAGTCTCCACACTCAGTGAGGAGCTAATGCAGGGCTTGATTCCACAATCCTGCATTCATGACCTGAGCTGAAATCAAGAGTCAGACACTCAACCGACTGAGCTACCCAGGCACCCGATCATTCATTTATTTTTTTTAAATAAACACCTATCACGCATCTAAATTTGCAAGGTGTCATGTGAAGCAGACAGATACAGAGGACTTCTTCTAGGGCACTTACCACATAGTCACGGACACAGGCATGAAATACACAAATGACTACACAGTTATATAATTGAGGGGCCACTAAGAAGTAAACAGAGGGCTTGGAGAGGATTTCAGAGCTGGACCTGGTTAGATGGGGTTTCCATAGAAATGGATCCTGAGACCAGGGTTCAACTGCAAGTGGTATATTTGGAGGTACTCATGCTCTACTTGGGTAGAGGGGAAGTGAGACAGAGAAAGGATGACAGGCAGTGAAGGGGACGCTATTAAGCCAGCTATCTCATGGAAAGCAGTGAGAGCTTAATCCCATCAACCAGTAACTGTAAAGAATGATGCAAAATGCCAGTTCTGGAATTATCTCACCAAAGGAGCAAGGAAGCTGGGGCTGGGGAATCACATGCCAACTTGCATGCATCACCTGTGGAAGATGCTTCCCAGAAGGTAATTCCCCAGTGCTTTGAGGCCCCTGGCACACACAGGCACATCAGCCCTCCACGGTCCTGGAAGTTATTGCTGCAATGAATAGTTAAGGTCCCAGGCATTTGAGCCCTGCCACAGCTAGCATCTGCTACTGGGCATGGTAATCTTACTGCACAAGCACTGTACTGACAAAATACAGCTTTGACTGCATGGAAAGTCTTAATGGATACAGCTTTGAGTGCCTAAAACCAGGGTTACTTCTTGAAAAGAACGGAGAGTTATCAGTGCAGCCAGAATACACAGCAGAGCGACTGGCACAGGTAATATGCTTCAGGAGTCCAGATGCATACGGAAGGTGGGGATGATGGTGGTTGGGTCCAGCCAGGGCACAGCTGTGGATGGTAGTACTGAGTGAAGGAAGACCATTGGCACTCCCTTCATATGGGCTGAAGAAGTCCCGCATGTCGGCTCGTCTGGATACACATTCATAGTTTCCGACCAGCTAACAGCTCTTTGTTAATCCTGGGATTAAATAACACACATGACCACAGGTCACAGTATGGGAATCACACTCCTCCACATGCACAGAGCCCTCACTTATGAGCCTTGGATTTCCCAGGCAAGCACAGTGTGGTCCCCATGGTATTCCTGAACCCAGTGTGTGGAACCACATGAGAAAGATGCTTCTAAGATGACAGCGTTGATCAGGACCAAAGGTCTTGGCTCTAGCTGTGGGCTCTAGGTGGTCTTATCAAGGATCCAAGACTGTGGTGGATTTCCAAGCATATTTTAAAAATCTCCTCATTCAGACACTCCAAAATTGCATTTATGAGAACAGTAAAATGAACCTTAAAACAATATCAACTTTTAAAACGATTACTATCAACACAGAGGCAACAGTTACTTGGAAAATGTGTGAAGCACTGATTCTCTGATATATGTCACAAACTTGCCTTCCTTATACATGGATAGTAGATCTGTGATTTTGCTGTGCCTAAGTCTCATTTTCTTCATCTATAAAGTTCCACTTAATAGGATTATAAAAGATAAAATAAGGTAATCACTTAGCAATAGTACTTGACAAAGAGAAAATAGTCAATAAATGTTAGCTGCTGTTGTCATTGTTAATTTCTAAAAGATGACCATATAATTTCATTGTCTAGGCTTAAAGCCTTTTATTAGTAAAAGGTAAAGTTATTATTAATTATGCCAGGATTGCAGGCATAACCCTGCACTGTTTCGGGAAAGGTGGGGTATACACGTTGTAGCTATAAGTAGTTCATATCAACATCTCAGCTGAAATGAGCTATGATTCATCATCAGAAAGGTGACTCTTGATTGACACAGTTATATCAATGACATCTGTGGGGGTGGAGATGGCTAGAAAATGACTTTGCAGGGGCGCTTGGGTGGCTGAGTCGGCTGAGCGTCCAACTTTAGCTCAGGTCATGATTTCACGGCTCTCTTGAGTTTGAGCCTGCATTGGGTTCTGTGCGGACAGCTCAGAGCCTAGAGCCTGCTTTGGATTCTGTCTGCCCGCTCTTTCTCTGCCTCTCCCCCACTTGTACTCTGTCTCTCTCTCAAAAATAAACATTAAAATTAAAAAAAAAGAAAAGAAAAGAAAAGGAGTTTGAAGAGGGGACAATTGAGAACCTCATTCGACAAGTAGACTAAACCTCTACTCCAGTATCGGGGACTTGACCGACCATTCAGTGTTGAGCAACACAGACTGTTTGAAATGAACTTTTAACTATATTTTCTACATAGATGCCTTCCCTTCACATAGATACACACCGGAGGGTTATTATTTGGCAACCTGCCAATACGGTAAACTGTCTTTATGGCATGAGTTGTACAACAGCACAGGCATGGAACTGAGACGTTGGCCTGCAGGAGAGAAAGGCCCATAGCTGTTGATGAAGTCATGCTTCGAGTGAGAAACCACTTTTACTTTACAGAATTCCCCTTAAATACTATAAGACAAAGATTCAGAGCTTTAAAAAAAAATCTAACTCTTGACCCTTTTACGCATACCCCTGGTATTGAAGTTATTTCAAAATCTGAATGGGTTCTTGACCATCTACTCTGAAAATGTGTCTTTAAAAAAATGTTTTTAATGTTTATTTTTGAGAGAGAGAGAGACAGAGACAGAGACAGAGAGACAGAGTGTGAACAGGGGAGGGGCAGAGAGAGAGGGGTACACAGAATCCTTAGCAGGTTTCAGACTCTGAGCTGTCAGCAAGATCCCAATACGGGACTCAAACCCACAAACGTGAGATCATGACCTGAGCCGAAGTCGGATGCTGAAGCGCCTGAGGCACCCCCATTCTCCATGAGTTTTTACTCAGTCTCACACTGTCTCTTGTTACACATATCAGCAAATAATTGCAGAACATGATGAATCCTTTAGTGGTTGCATAAGCCAAGCTACCATGAAGGCAAAGATGATGGACTCTACTGTGTTTGAAAATGCCGTCCACTTCTCAGATACTCCTACTTTTGGATTGTGTCTTTGGACACAGGTTGATTTCTTGATGGTTTGTCTTACAAATGGAATTGCTGGGGCATACAATAGGCACATTTGCCACTTTCCTAGGTGTTGGCAAACTGCTCACACATACTGGCCTTGCCAACATGGTCAGATTCAGAAATTTTGCCAATCTGATGGATGTGAAAATATATCTCATTTTAATTTCAATTTGCATTTTCCCACATACTACTGATCTTGAACATCTTTTCAAGTTGTTATCGCTATTCCTCATAATTGTTGTTATCGCTAATTTACATCCTTCGGGGAACTTTCCATTCAAGCCTTTAGTCATTTTCCTTTGATCTCTTTGTCTTTTTTCCAGTTGACTTGTTAGATTTTTATACACTAAACAATAATCTTGAGGTCTGAGATATGTACATGATAGAGATAAGAGAGATGATAAACAGGTAAATATATAGCTCTATTGATAACAGATATCAGTATATATTCTGCTCTGTACCTTTAACTTTTAAATTTATGGTGACTTAGGTCATGAAAAAAATTCAGATTTTAATAAAAGCATAATTATCTGTCTTTTGTTTACAAGTTTTGTTTCTTGTGTACGGCTTTGAAATTTTATTTCCTACCCTGAAATTATAATCACCAATTCCATACAAACATTTTCAAAACTTTGTTTTCACCTTTAGGCTTAATCTGGCTCCATGTATCCTATGAGATAGAGATCTAAGTTGTTTTTTTTTTTTTCTTTTTTTTTTTTCTTATATGGAAAGTCAGTTGTCTGAACACTGTTTACTGAATTTAACTATACGAAAAAGCATATATTTTTTCCATAATTTTATTGCATCACTTTGCAAAACCCTTGATCTTGAATTATGAAAGAACTCCTCAGTATGTTATTTTTCAGAATTTTCAGAATTATTCTGGTTATTCTGGGAACACTGCTATTATTCATAAATTAATACACATTTGCTAAATACCAACCAAACCAAATTTCCCGGGATTTTTATTGAAATACCTTTGTACTTACCACTGTCTTTCCAGAGAACTGTATCATTATTATAAAGTTGACTCACCAAACACATTATTCTGTAATTTTTCTCTCTACAGAATTCATAGCCCTTTTGTTAGATGCATTCCTAGGTAATGCACGGACTTGGTTATCATACTGAATAAAATGACATTATTTTCCTTTTATATTTACTAATTTGGTTAGTGCTGGTGTAGAACTGTAGTCATTCCGTGCATTGAAGTCAATGAATAAAAGTGGATAAGTACAGAGCAGTCACGTGGCATTTAATCAGCTACAAGCATGTTTAGTTGTGGGTTTTACTCAAGACCCTTTTCAGAGCATTAAATTTTAAAAGAGCCGAGTAGAGCAAGAGACAGGTAAAATGGACACATAACACAACATATCCCAGAGTTTAAAACAATTATATAAGGGCTGAATTCAAGCAGAGCTGAAGAGAGGTACAAAATGGATGACCTCAATTAGGAAAAATCCACCGAAACACGTCAGTTGTGCACAAGTCGAGACACAGGGAGCCTGCATGTACATCATCCAAAATGCCATTTCCATTCTTTTTAACTGATACCCTTTGAGTATATATACATATTAAAGAACCATATTTGGTAGTTTAAGTTTTAAAGTTGTTGGGGCGCCTGGGTGGCTCAGTCGGTTAAGCGGCCGACTTCGGCTCAGGTCATGATCTCACAGTCCGTGGATTCGAGCCCCGCGTCGGGCTCTGTGCTGACAGCTCAGAGCCTGGAGCCTGTTTCGGATTCTGTGTCTCCCTCTCTCTGACCCTCCCCCATTCATGCTCTGTCTCTCTCTGTCTCAAAAATAAATAAACGTTGAAAAAAAAAATAAATAAAGTTGAGGTAGCAGATCCGATTGGAGGAAAAAAAGTCTCTCTACCCTTGAAAGGATCAACAGTGTTCAGATGACCCAGTTACTAAGGACCTACAGGATCATCTAGAAAAACCCATTTGGACAGCATCTCTCAGCAGTAGCCCCTGCAAGAGTGAGAAAGATTAATTTCCCATTGGTAACAGGTAATCTGTGCTCGATTAGGCCTAGTATTGTTCCTGGCCTCCATCATTAATACTCAGCAAATGAAAACAAACACAGTTGAATAGCGAAAAAAACTTGCAGGGCCTTGAGTAGATGCAGCCTGACTTGACATTAACATCTTAATAGCTCTGATAGAATCACTTAGGAGCCTAGCTTCATGTAAATAGAAAAAATGTTAATGAGGACAAAAAAAAAAAGGATGATTAATAAATGTGATTGAAATGAAATGACCTTCCCTTATTCACTGGGTAATTAAAGTAATCAAGGGAGACCCAACTGTGATGAGAAATGTCACAGAAGAGACAAAAATACAATTAGCTATCATCACTGCGAAAAATACAGCATTCGATAGGTTTTGTAGAGAAAACAGTGCTTTTAAAAATTGCTTTGAAAGTAAAATAGGGGTTTGTTTTTTTTCTGACTATCTGGAGAATGTTCCTACTTAAGGGAACCTGCAGCAGTATAAAAACACAGCGCTGAGATACAATCCCTGTGGCATAAAAAGTAGCGTGCAGAGATTTATCTTATGTGCCCCTAGATATCCTTTGAATTCTAATTAGATGCTCCCTATAGTGTACAATATCAATCAGAAAACAGTGCCTCAAAGGCACCAGATCACTTCAAGCTCCTCTGATGTTACTCCTGGGGAAAGAGGGGGTGAGGAACACATTGTCCTTAAAATGCCTCTGTCTTTTCTTTTGGCAGAAAAACATGCCACACTGTCCAAAACGCTGGGAAGGAAATCAATCCACATTCCAGGGTCAGCGATAAAGTCTTCCTATACTGCAGTGACCAGGGACATCTGGGCAATGCCGCCTTAAATCCAGCTGATTAATAAACATAATGCAACCCGCTGCGTTCCTTTCCCCCTCCTTTCATTGGGAAGTCTCCCCTCCACACTCCTGCATATCTTAAGCACCTGGGTGTTCAATAGATGCTTGGCAAATTCACTGTAGAAACAGAGGGAACTATATCACTGTATAGCAACCCCCCCCCCCCCCCCCACACACACACACATTGTTTTGACTTAGTGAGTTCATCACTTTTATCAGATACATGTTAATGACCCTGACAACGTTGGAGTCTCACATCAGGATTTCCCTCATGGTGCTATTGTGCTTCCTATTTTGAAGTGACTGTAAACATATGAGGGCGAGAGCTACAGGTCCATCCAGCATTTCTTTCTGAACCTGTCGCTGCCCAGTTTATCATGTTTAAGTGCAGAAAGGAGGGTCAGGCCAGCAGAAATACCCTGTGGAGTGTTAAGAGAGGCAGAGGAGGGTCCTTTTCCGGACTGTCTAGACCACCTTCTGAAAACAAATTACTTTTCTCTATTTTTATTCATTTCCTGTTGGCTTATCTTTCTCTTCCTTTCTCTTTGTTTTTGGTACTTTGCCACTTTATCTGCCTGCCTACACTTTGTGTCTCCCTTCTATCTATCGAGATGTGAGATTTTCTCTCTCCCCATCTTTGGCAAGTCTGTGGATGCTTTTTCTGGTATTTTTAGCCTTCTCTATATAGCCCTCCAGCTCCCCCTTCATTCTTTTGAGTCTTCTTTTCCTTTCTATATTTGATGGGTTGACTCGAATTTATCAGTCACTTAAACACTTTTGGGCTGCCCACAGGGGGAGCATGAGCGGCCAGCAGGGCAGTTGGGATTCCATGACCAGTCACCTCAATCACGAGTGAGGAACACCTTGTTGTGACCAACACAAAGGAAGGTTGTGCTCATTCCAGTGAAGAGACACTGAACAGATGCATAAAAACGACAGGTAGTGAGGGCAAATTGGGCGCAGGTGGGGAATGAAATAAATAGAAAAAAAATATCACCCCTGCCAATCCCTGCCATGTTCTAATTTTATGCATTCAGTATTCAAGCAATACAGTGTAAGATATTCAGATTGAATTGGGGTTTCTAATTTTAAGTCTTAAGAATTCTTCCACGGTGTGAATTTCCATGCTGTCCCTGGTCAGTGCTGAACATGATGTCAGTATTTTCCAAATAAATTCGTGTGCAATCTAAAGCATCACCCCTGCAGAGGGCAGACATGTAAGTTTACGGATGGGTCACTGGCCAGTAGATTGCCCTGGACTGAGTTCAAAACCTCAGTATAAAATTGTGGTGGTTAATTTTACGTGTCAACTTGACTGGGCACCCCATATATTTGATCAAAAATCTTTCTGGGTGTTTCTGTGAAGCTGTTTTTGGAGGAGATTAACATTCGGTATACTGAGTAAAGCAGACTGCTCTCCATAATGTGGGTGGGCTTTATCCAATCAGTTGAAGGGTTGAGTAGAACAAAAAGCCTGACCCTCCCCTGAATTAAAGAGAACTCTTCTGACAGTCTTCGAATTGGGACATCAACTTTTTCCTACCTTTGGATTTAGACTGAAACACTGGCTCTTCCTGGGTCTCAGGCTTTGGGACTCAGACTAGAACAAAACCATCAGGTCTCCTGAGTGTCCATCTTGCCAATGCACCCTGCAGATCTTGAGACTTGCCACTCTCCATAATCACATGAGCCAATTCCTGATATTAAATCTCTTTCTGAAAATATGCACATCCTACTGGTTCTGTTTCTCTGGAGAATACTGATTAATACAAAAATCTTACCTGCATGAGACACCTTACAGTCATTTATCACAGCATCATATTCTTTTTTTTTAATTTTTAAAAATTTTTATTTATTTGAGAGTGAGAGTGTGTTCACACACAGTGGGGGAGGGGCAGAGAGAAGGAGAGAGAATCCCAAGCAGGCTCTGCACCATCAGCACAGAGCTCAGTGCAGGGCTGAAACTCATGAACCACGAGATCATGACCCGAGCTGAGATCAAGAGTCAGATGCTTAACTGACTATGCCACCCAGGTGCCCCTCATGGCATCATGTTCTTACATGTAAGGACAATAAGGTCCAGAAAGACTATGGAATCTCATGAAAGCTAAACAACAAAACAATGTCCTTGTTAACTTTGTTTTTTTTTTCTCATGTCTTGTGGGGATTCTAGGACAGCCACTGCTTTGTTTATGATTTGGGGTGCATAGAATCTAATTTACTATTATTAAATAATATATTATTATTTTATTCCATAGAATAAAAGGATCCAATTCTTTAGCCTCCAGATGTTACAAGCCACAAGTGGAACATATTGAAGAAGAGGTGAAGATTCTTCCAACATTACTAAGTTCGCTGCAACCCGGCAAAGATGATCCGGAAAGTTTCTGTGAGTATATTCTTTAGTAACTTAATTTCATCAAAATGTCTATAGTACTCCTCCAACCACTGAGATTAAAAACTATCTCTGGTTTCCCTTGTGTCTGTTTCTTTTTTAAAGTAGGCTCCACAGCCAGTGGGGGAGGGGGTGTCTAACATGGGGCTTGAACTCACAACCCTGAGATCAAGACCTGAGCCAAGATCAAGAGTGTGATGCTTCACTGACTGAACCACCTGGGAGCCCCTCCTTTGTCAGTTTAGTGGTGCTGGAACTGTAGCTCTGCCAGGGACTTGAGAATATCTCCAGGAACCCCCTGGAAGCACGTTGGGGTAGGATAAGCAGAATCATGGCCCCACCAAACGTGCCGTCTTCCTAATCCTCAGAGTCTGTGAATATGGTACTCACATAGCAAAATGAACACTGAAGACGTGATTAAGAATCTTGAGAGGGGGAGATAAGATTCTGGATGATCCACGTGGGCCCAATATCATCACTTGTAAAGGTCCTTACAAGGAGGAGGTAGGGGGCAGAGTGGGAGAAGGCCGTGTGAAAATGGAAGCAGAGGTTGGAGAGAGACAGAAATGTGAAGAGGTTACGCTACTGCCTTGGCAGATATAGTGGAGGAAGGGGCCACAAAAGCAAGGAATGCAGGTGGGCTCTAAAACCTGGAAAAGGCCAGCAAGCCAACAAAAGATTCTCCTCTAGAGGTTCCCAAAGGAATGTAGGCCCCCGAACATCCTGATTCCAGGGTAGTATAACCCATTCTGGGCTCGGACCTCTGGGGCTCTAAGATAACACATTTGTATCATTTTATTCACTTATTTATTTATTTTTAATGTTAATTTGTTTTTGAGGGAGAGAGACAGACTGACCATGATTGGGGGAGGAGCAGAGAGAGAGGCAGAGGATCCCAAGCAGGCTCCACACCATCAGCGCAGAGTCTGACACGGGGCTCGAACCCACAAACCGTGAGATCACGGCCTGAGCCGAAATCAAGAGTCAGACGCTTAAGTGACTGAGCCACCCAGGTGCCCCAAATTTGTATCGTTTTAAGTCAGGAAGCTAGCTAATACAATGAGGCTGGTAAAAATAGATGCCTGGACCCAATCTTCAGTGAGTCTAATTCACATCTTCCACCAATCAAATTTTATATTCCACGAATTCGTCAATTATCGGAAGAACATGAAGGCTGAGTCACAGTTACCCTTCCAAGGAGCTTATGGTCTGAAGGCAAAAGCAGTTTTTTTACGATGAAATACATCTCTTTCCTGATTAGGAAGCTTAACAACCATCCACAAATAGTACACTGATAGACTCACAGTGATCAATAAATCTTTGTCAAAAACACGAAGTTCCATTCGTTTAGCTTAAGTCAGCTTTCCTAAAGGGATATTTTGGTAGCAAATCCTTAAATTTTTCCTGCAGTCTGCCACATTTCTTCCACAGGTTTGCTTCCTGAGGACCCTGCTGTTACTATGCCTCCATAAATGGTCCAAATTTAAAACTTGTGCGGGTTTAGTGATGAGAGCATTTGTAATATCAGTTGGTTTGCTTTCTTCTGGGTGCCATCTTGTTGCCCTAAAAGCTCAGTAGGGTGCAGGGTTAATGATTAAATACTCAAGAAGCCAGTGCTGGTGTGTGCAGTGCTGCTAAGTCTCTAAGCCTCTAAGCTTAACTGCATTTCTTTCTTTCTTTCCTCCCTTCCTTCCTTCCTTTCTTCCTTTCTTTCTTTCCTTCCTTCCTTTCCTTCTTTTCTTTCTTTGCTTCCTTGTCTTTCTTTCTCTCTTTCCTTCCTTCTTTCTTTCCTTCCTCTCTTTTTCTTTTTTCTTTCTTTCTTTCCTTCCTTCCTTTCCTTCTTTTCTTTCTTTGCTTCCTTTTCTTTCTTTCTTTCTCTCTCTCTTTCCTTCCTTCTTTCTTTCTTTCTTTCCTTCCTTCCTTTCCTTTTCTTTGCTCCCTTTTCTTTCTCTCTCTCTTTCCTTCCTTCTTTCTTTCTTTCTTTCCTCCCTTCTTTCTTTCTCTTTCTTTACTTTTCTTCCTTCCTTTCTTTCTTTCTCTCTCTCCTTCCTTCCTTCTTTCTTTTTTTCTTTCCTTCTTTCCTTCCTTCCTTCTTTCCTTCCTTCCTTCTTTCTCTCTCCCTATCTTTCTTTCTTTCCTTCTTTCCTTCTTTCTCTCTCCCTCTCTTTCTTTCTTCCTTTGTTCCTTTCTTTCCTTTCTTCCTTCCTTTCTTATAAATGTTTATTTATTTATTTTTGAGAGAGAGTGCAAACAGGGGAGGGGCAGAGAGAGAGAGAGGGAGACAGAACATTAGTGGGGGAGGGGCAGAGAGACAGGGAGACTCAGAACCCAAAACAGGCTCTGGGCTGTCAGCACAGATCCCGATGTAGGGCTCAAACTCATGCACCGTGACATCATGACCTGAGCTGAAGTTGGATGCTTAACCGACTGAGCCACTCAGGTGCCCCACCCCTGCATTTTTACATTGATAGAGTGGTCTAAGGTGTGACATTGTGTTAGAGTGCCTTTCTATCTGCCCGTGTTCTCCCAAAGAGCAAGAGAGTCAGGCTTCCCTTATGTTTTCTTCTAAAACACTGTCCCTTCTCTCTATGATGCCCTAATGCCTTCAGTAAACTATACGATCTGGTGACTGCTGTGTTGATGAAACTCTGTTCCTGATTTGTCACCCTTTCAGCAGCCCCATCCTTTGTCATGTGAGTCCGTAGTTTCGCACATCATTGGTGAATTTACTTTGCTGCTGCACTGATGTCAGGCTTGGAAACTGTATTAGTCTCCCATTACTGCTGCAAGAAATTACCACAAATAATCTGTTTAAAATTACTCGCATTTATTATCTTGCAGTCTGGAAGGCAGAAAGCTAAAGATGGCTCTTTCTGCCCCACAATCAAGATGTTGCAAGGGTTGTGTTCCTGCTGGAGGCTCTGGGAGACAGTTAGTTCCTTGCCTTTTAGATCCTAGTCCCTCCTCCCCCAGCCCGTCACTCGTCTCTTGGTTTGAACCCCCGCCATGGTCGCACTGCCACTGTTGTGACTTCTACTTCTGCTACGATATCTCCTTCACCTAGCCTGATCCTCCTGCCCGCTTACATAATCCAGGATGATCTCCCATTTCATGACCCTGATTTTAATCACATCTGCAAAGTCCCATTGTCATGTAAGGTAAGATATTCACAGGTTCTGGGGTAGAACATGCATGACTTTGGAGGACTATTATTCTGCCCACACACAAAAGTCACTTGCTTTGCCAGATTGTAGTTACACTTGTGGTGAGTGTAGCATAAAGTATCAACTTGTCAAGTCACTATCTTGTACACCTGAAGCTAATGTAACATGGTGTGTCAACTATAATCAAATAAAAAAAATTTTAATGTCACTTGCCTTGGTCAGAGGAATATAGGCAGAGGTGATGGTCTGCTAGTTCCAAGTCCAGGCGTAAAAGGTAATGCATATGCCCACCCATCCCTCTGACGATTCTGTCATTACCATGAGAGGAATGTATCCTACCTAGCTTGCATTCCAAGGACAACGAGAGGTTCGTGAAGCACACCTGAATCCAACCTACAAGTCCAGCAGGACAAACCCAGTGAGTCAACACCAGTTGACCCTGACTCAACTTGATTGATGCTGGGTTGAGAGAAAAAAATGGACTGTTAAATTATGAAAATAAGGGGCACCTGGGTGGCTC